>NW_026000229.1:7939771-8058472 GCF_001458135.2 Marmota marmota marmota
GTGTAGAACGGTAAGTTTGCACAGTTTCAGGGGGGGGGTCGCAAGGCCTACCCTCACCGCGTAGTCCCAACCTTTCAAATTTCCCAGGCGCCCCGCGCCTCAATTGCCGGCCCTTCAGTTTTCCAGGGAGTCGCGCCGGAAGTGACCTCATGACGGCGGCGTGAAGACGCGGGGTCGCTTCCGGCACGGCAATCGTGGTTGTGGGGGTGGGTGGAGAAGCCCCCTCTGTGGGTCTTTTCGCGGTGCGGGGTCGGCTTGGTGTGGTGTGTGGAGGAGGCCCAGACCAGACGGCGCGGAGCTGGGGGCGAGAGTAGGCGGTCGGTTTGTGGGTGCTCGTGGGAGGGGCCTTCCGGTGTTGCCAGCGGGGTTTGCTTTTAGACTGTAGGGTTTCCGGTCTTGTAAACCTTAATAGAGACTGGCGCGAGGTAGTGGGGAGGGGGTCCCTTCGAGTTCTCAGCGGTCCACATTACTAGGGGTGGCCCCAGAATTTTGGTTAGAAGTGGCAGGCCGAGAACAGAGAGATTCCGAATAGTGTGGGGATTGTGTGAGGTACTAGAGGCCTGGGCTCTGGGTTCTCCTTGTTCGTGGCTGTCGCCGCTCACTGCTTCGTGCCTCCGTTTCTGTCTGGACAGTGAGACAAGTGGCAGGCACGAGCGTGAGCACCACATCCATGACTGATAGCTTGAGGACAGAGGTGAACGGGATGTGGGAGGAGAGGGTGACTGAGAAATTGATACCTGACAGGGCACCCCACTGACTTTCCCTTGATTCATTCTTGACCTTTGTAAGTCTGCCGTTCTTATTATCAGTACTCTTTGTGTGACGTCGATTCTATTTATCAATAATTGACTTGTTGGGTGGTTCAGGTGTTTTGGTGTGTGGAAGGAATGGCCCTTGTTGGCTTGACCAGTTGATATTCAGTCTCCCACTTGGCGGAGCTTGGAGTCGTCTTAATCCCCTTCTGTGGGTACAGGGGAGGAACTAGGAACTCAAGAATGTTTCTTCTTCCTAGCCACAGACTAAACTATTTAATTCTGCCATCTGTCACATATGGGTCTTAATTCCGACAATATAAATGTTTCTGAGCAGTTTTGTATTTCAACTGGAAACCTCAGATGAATGTCATCTTTTTTTTTTTTCTTTTTTTTTTTTTAACTTATGAGAAAAGAAGTTTACTTTGGTCCTTCTTTTCAAGTGAATGAATGGTATGTTAGTTGTACTTGGTACAAAATTCTTGTCAGTTTCTAGGGCTTTTGTTTTACTTTATTTTGAGAGAGGGTCTTGCTATTGCCAAGGCTGCCCTGAAACTTGTAATCCTTCTTCCTTGGCCTCCCAGTTAGCCAGGATGACAGGTGTGGGCCACTTTGAGGGGCTTGTTATCTCTGTGTGATGTGAAGATTTGCAAAGAGCATGAGTTATTAATTGCCAAAAATTTTTTGGTGGAACTTCCTTGTGGGGTTAGGGCTGTAGACTAGAAAAGTCTCTCAAACTTTTTGGCCTATGTTTCATGTATTTTACCTTGTCACTCCCTGCTGGTGTGCACACACAACAATAGAAAGTTTATCTATCCTTTCTACAAATGATGCCCTCTGACATCCTCTATTTCATTAAAAAAAATAAATAAATAAAACCAGCAATTTCTAGTAAAGCCAAATACTGTGTCTATTCTGATTTCCTGTGTAATATGCACAGCAGAAATGAGTACATTTTACTTCATGTATAACCAGAGAAATGAAAAGTTGTGCTTCATTTGTGTGAAAAAATAAATTTTAAAAAAAGGAAAAGAAATGAGTACATTTGCCAACCATGAAAACATATATCTGAATATGAATTATTTATACTAACTTGGAACTGGAAATAACCCTACTGTATCAACACTAGAGTGGATTATTTGCTTATTTACAGTATATGGCACAGGCAAAAAAAAAAATTAACTTTTGGTATGTGCAAAGGAAGTCAAATACTTTAAAGAGAGTCTGTATGCTTCCATTTATATGGAATTCAAAAATAGGCCAAACTGGGTTTTCATTATGTCAGAATAATGGCTACCTTTAGTGGGGTACAATAGAGCCTTCAGGGGTATTTGGATGGTGGTTACATGGGTGAATTAATGTGTAAGAATTCATGGAGCTGTTCACTTAAAACATGTAAACATGCTATATATATATCATAACTTGACAGAAACATAGAAAACAAAAAGCATCAAAGATAGTTCCTTTGTAGCTCCTATGTTTCCGGTTTCAGCTATGGACTCTTTTGACATAGAATTATTCATCCCTTAATGGATGAAGCGCTCTTCCTTAGTGTCTTAATCTGTTGAACCCAGTTGGTGGCACTCTTATTTAATTTAGGTTTAGAGTTTTGTGTAGAAAAAGGAATTTAATTAGTGCATAATAATTATACAGAACAGTGGATTTATTGTGGCATGTTTTTGTTTTTTTTTTTTTAAAGAGAGAGAGAGAGAAAGAATTTTTTTTTTATATTTATTTTTCAGTTTTCGGGGGACATAACATCTTTGTTTGTATGTGGTGCTGAGGATCGAACCCAGGCCGCACGCATGCCAGGCGAGCACGCTACCGCCTGAGCCACATCCCCAGCCCTTATTGTGGCATGTTTATACATGCACATACTTTGCTCAGTTTCATTCCTTAGTTCCTCTCCATTCTCTCCCCTTATCACCCCCCCAAAAAAAAACCCTTTCTCTAAACCTACTGGTCTCCCTTCTGTTAGGAATTTTCTTTATAGGAAAAAAACATATCTGATGAGTTTTGAATAAAGCATTAATGTGTTTTACAGAGGAACTTCCCATAAAAGGAAGGGGCAGATTGTTACACATTTAGTATGTTTCTTTAATTTTTATTTTTTGTAGTTGTAGATGGACCTTTAGTTTATTTATTTTCCCTTTATTTATTGCCTTCAATGTGTTGCTGAGTCTACCCCAAGGGCAGATTTTTTTTTTTTTTAACATGGTGCTGGGGATTAGAACCCAGGGCCTTGAACCCATGCGAAGCAAGCACTCTACCAACTGAACTGTATCCCCAGCTCTATTGGTTTATTTTCATGTGATGCTTAGGATTGAACCAAGTGCCTCACACATGCTAGGCAAGTGCTCTACCACTGAGCTACAGCCCTAGCTCTAGCAATTACTTTTTAAAAAGCTTCAATTAATATAGAACTAAATAGAAAAACTGCACTTGTCAACTAACATCCACATTTTCAGAATATTTAAAATTTGATTTATAGTTGGGCCTGGTGGTGCACACTTGTAATCTCAGTGACTTGGGAGGCTGAGGCAGTAGGTTCATAAGTTCAGAGGCCAGCCTCAGCAACATAGTGAGGCCCTAAAGGACTGGGAGTGTATCTCAGTGATAAAGTGTCCCTTGGTTCAATTCTCTGTTCCCAAAAAGAAGAAAAAGATTTTTTTTCTTTTTTAAATTTCATTATTAGTATAGTATAAACCTGGATGTAGAACATCAAGATATTAAAGATACATGTTGAATGGAGAAGTAAAAACTTTTTCCTATCTGGATAATTTCTGGTGTTTTTAAATATTGTATTATATATATTGTATTATTCTACATCAATCTTAGATAAGCATTGGGATGGAGTATAATAGGGAAGAAAATAGGTACTTTTGTGACATTAAATAGGCAAAGGCTGATCAGGAAGAGGAAATAACCTCAAGTGTTTGTGCCTTTTCTTTTTTTTTAAATCAGTATCATTGTGGCAGTTACATAGCATTCGAAATTCACCTGATTTCTTAAATTCTTTTTTTTTTTTTAATATTTATTTATTTATTTATTTTTAGTTATTGGCGGACACAACATCTTTGTTTGTATGTGGTGCTGAGGATCGAACCCAGGCCGCACGCATGCCAGGCAAGCGCGCTACTGCTTGAGCCACATCCCCAGCCCTTAAATTCTTTTTTTAAAATATTTATTTTTTAGTTTTTCCGGTGGACACAACATCTTTATTGTATTTTTATGTGGTGCTGAGGATCGAACCCAGCGCCCCGCACATGCCAGGTGAGTGTGCTACCGCTTGAGCCACATCCCCAGCCCCTTAAATTCTTTCATGTGTTGATAATTGCTGCAACCCTGTGATGAGTATATGAGGCTCATTATGCTGTTCTCTCTGCATTTATGTACGTTTGAAATTTTCTATAATATGTTAAAAATATGGATGAGCCTAGTGGTTCATTTGCTTTTATTTTCTATTGTGTTAACATTTTTTTTAATATAACTTTATTTTATTTGTATTTTATGTTGGCAAACACTCTACCACTGAGCCACAACTCCGGCCCCTGTTAATATAGTTTTTTGATACTTGCTTAGTTAGATCACTAGACAATTATGAGTTTGATTAATCTTAGAGCTGGCTCTTTCATGCTCTGTGTTTCTGACAAGACATACTCTTTTTATTATAGGAGTGTTTTTTTAAAAAAAATTGCTCCTTTATATTCCTTCCTCTGCCCCTTTTTCCTTCTTTTGGATTCTACATTTTTTGTAAGTATATGTCTAAAATTAGCTTTTGAGTGATTAAGACACATTTATTATGTATAATTCATTTAATATTTTAAATCAGAAATCCAATCCAAATAGTAAATATTTATTTATTGAATTCCTCTTCCATTCCAGGCTGTCTTGTTGGCTAAAGAAGACAGATATTCTTTGCCCTATTTTTGTGGAGTGACACACAATATCAACAAACAAGGAAATATAGATGGTGATTTCATTTCAAAGTAATTACAGAAGGTGAAGTTTGGAGAGTGCTGATGAATAGCCATGTTAGACTGGGTAGCCAGGGAAGATTTCTTTGGGGTGGTAACATTTTAGCAGGTAAAAGAAAGACAAGGTTGAACTAGCTATTCATAGAGCTGGGAAAAGAGTATTCTGGAAATACTACCTGGTGCAAAGTTCTAGAGGAAAACAGCCTGATGTATTTGAGGAGTATTAAGAAGGGCTTTGTGTCTGGAGAACAGGGAAAAGGGAGTGTCTTGGTTTTTCTAGCCTTCTAGAAAAATCTTGAAATATGATAGTGTAAAACATCTCTATTTTTCTCTCATCTTGTTTTGGCTATTCTTAGTATTTTGTATTTTCATATGTATTTTAGAATCAGCTTTTCAATTTCTCCAAAAAGGTAGTAATTCCCCACCCATAAATTCCCCATTTATGGGTTTTGGGTATTGATCTCAGGGTCTCCTGCATGCTAGACATGCACTCTATCACTGACTGAAACCTCCAACACCTTAACTTGGGTTTTGATTAATACTTATATTTGATCCGTGGATCCACATGGGCTGGGAATGTGGCTCAGTGATTAAGCACCCTAGGATTTGGTCCCCAGTACCAAATAATAATAAAAATGAAGTTTAAAATACCATTTATAATAGCATTAAAAGCATAAAATACTAATAAATTAATAACAAGTTTGCAGGAGCTCTATAATGAAAACTATGAAAGATTGCTCAGAGAAATTAAAAGATTTAAATGGAGAGAGGATTATCATTTAGAGGTTGAAGAACTTGAATGTTAATTCTCCCATATAGACTAAACCCAGTAGCACTCTGTCACTGAGCTACATTCCCATGCAGTACTAAGAAATAATGCCAAGAATTTCTATGTACCCTACTCAGTTTCCCCCATTGTTAACATTTTGCCAGAACCATAGTACAATATCGCTATTAGAACACTTTTCATTGATACTGTCAAGATGCAGAAGTTCTGTTCCTTCCACCCTATGCCTCCCTTAACCTTTGGAACCATTAATCTGTTCTTCATTTCCATTACTTAGTCTTTTCAAGTCTGTTATTTAAACATAATCATACAAATGTAACCTTTGGAAGTTGGCTTTTTTACTTTCCCTCCCATGGTATGGCTATACCAGTTTGTTTATTAACTTGTTGAATGTCATGTGGGTTGTTTCTAGTTTGTGGCTATTATGGGTAAACATTTGTGCACAGTTTTTTTTTTTTTTTGGCACAGGTTTTTGTGTGAACTTGTTTTTCCTTTCTTTTTTTAAAGTTGTTGATAGACCTTATTTTATTTATATGTTTATATGTGGAGCTGAGAATTGAACCCAGTGCCTCACACATGCCAGGCAAGTGCGCTACTGCCCCAGCCCCTTGTTTTTCTTTCTCTTAGATAATGCTTAAATTTCTTATAAACTGACCAATTGTTTTCCAGACTGGCTGCACCAAACTTAATATCTCCCCTACAATTTATAAGTGCTTCAGTTTTTCTACAACTTATTAGCATTTAATATTGTCACTATTTTTTATTTTAGCCATTTTGAAAAGAGTATAGTGAGTATCTCACTATGGTTTTAATTGCGTTTTCCTAATTAATGATGTTGAACATCCTTTCATGTGCTTATTGGCCATCTGTATATCCTTTCTGGTGAAATGTCTTGCTTGTTTCCCAATTAGATTGGTTTTGAAGTCCTGTGTGTATTCTAGATACCAGTACTTTGTTTTTGTCAGATATGTGATTTGCAAACATTTTCTCTTAGCCTGTCTTATCTTTATAACAAATATTTAGCAGAACAAAAGTTTTTAATTTTCAATAAGTTCAGTTGGTTAGTTTTTTGTTTTGTGAATTGAGTTTTTGGTATCAAGTCTGAGGAACTCTTTGTTCCTTGTTGCGTTGGATTCTGAAGTTTTCTCTTACATTTTTTTTTTCCTAATAGTTTCAGATGTTGGTGTTTTACATTCAAGTCTCTAATCCATTTTGAGTAAATTTTTGTATAAAACATGAGACTTAGGCTGAGATTCCTTTTTTTTTTTTTTTTGCATTGATAGGTGTCCATTCATTCCGGTATTGTAAAAGCTCTGTTGCCCCATTGGATTATTTCTATATTTGTCAAAACTCAGTTGGGCACATTTGTGTGAATCTATTTCTGGGTTCTTTATTCCATTTCATTGATTTATATGTCTTTTCCTCCTCAAATGCCATATAATCTTGATAACCAAGTTTTAGAATCAGGTGCAATGATTGTTTACACTTTCTTGACTAAATCGATTTATTTTTGTTCCTTTCCATATAAATTTTAGAATAATCTTGTCTATATCTACAATAAATTGTGCTAGGATTTTGGTAGGAATTGCATCAATCCTGTATAACAATTTTGGGAAAATGGATATGTGTTGAATCTTTTTTTTTTTTAGTTGTTGATGGACCTTTATTTTATTTATTTATATGTGGTGCTGAGAATCGAACTCAGGCCACACATATGCCAGGCAAGTGTGTTACCACTGAGCCTGAGCCCCAGCCCCATCCCTGTGTTGAATCTTTCATTCCATTAATGTGGTACATCTGTCAGTTTATTTAATAACACTTTGGTTTTTTTTTTTTTTTTGTCATTGTTGTATAGTTTTCAGCATGCAAATCTCCTGTACATGTTTTGCTAGATTTACTCCTAGTATTTCAGTTTTTGAGCAATTGTAAATAATATGTTTTTACTTTCAGTGTCCATGTGTTCATTACTAGTATATTGAAATAAAATTGAATTATTGCAAGATCTTCCAGTGCTGTGATAAATAAAAGTTGTGAGAGTGAACCTTCTTAGAGGGAAAGCATCCAGTTTTTCACCACTAAGTAGAATATTAGCTATAGGATTTTTTAGATAATTTATCAAATTGAAGGAATTTTCCTCTATTCCCTTTTTCTGGGAGTTTTTTTAAAATTTTAATTCTTGGGTGATGAATTTTGTCATGACTTTTCTGCTACAATCACAGGACTTTTCTTCTTTAGCCTGTTAATACAGTAGATTATGTTCATTAGTTTTCTAATTTTGAGCTAACATTGCATTTTTGAAATAATGTCCACCTGATCTTGCTGTAGAATTCTTTTTATTTATTGTTGAATTCCATTGTCTGGTATTTTGATGAGGAATTTTGTGTCTGTTCATGAGGGGTATTATTTTGTAGGTTTTGAGTTTTTGTACTCTTTGGTTTTGGTATCAGAATAATTTTTCTGTTTTTACTTAAGTTATTTTTACTTAAGTCATTCTGTTAAATGATTTAAACATTAAACCAACCTTGCATTTCAGGAGTAAATATCTAAATAATCATGGTATTTAATGATTCATAATTATTGCTGGATTTGATTTGTTAATATTTTGTTGAGGATATCTTGTCTGTATTTGTGTGGGGTATGGGTTTTTATTTTTTCTTCTAATGCTTTTGTGGGGAAGTTTTCACATCAGGGTTATACTGGCCTTGAACAAGCTGGGAAATATTTCATTCTCTATATTTTTGGAAGTTTTTTGGTTTTTATTTTTGAAATGGGGTCTCACTGTGTTGCCCAGGCTGGTCTTAAACTCCTGGGCTCAAGTGATTTTCCTGTCTCAGCCTCCCAAGTTGCTGGAACAATAGTACATGTCACTATACAGGCTCCTTTTCTGAAAGTTTGTGTAAGATTGGCAGTATTTCTTCCTTAAATGTTTGATAAAATTAACCTGTAATGCCATCTAGGTTTAGCATTTTCATCATGTGAAGATTTGAATTTATATAAGTTTCTTTCTTTTAAATAGACATTTTTGTTTGTTTTTCTTTTAGAACATCCAGTTTTTTTAGAGCAGTTTTAGGTTTGGAGCAAAATTGAACAGAAAGCACAGAGCTTATGTACATCCCCTGCCTCTCCCACCAAGCCTCCACTGTATGCTCAGCCAATACATTTTGTTTTGTAAAAAACTGTCAGACTTTTTTAGGTGGTTGTGCTATTTTGCATTCTCATTAGTGGTGAATGAGGGTTCTCATTCCTTCATATCCTTGGCAGCATTTAAAGTGTCAATCTTTTGGATTTTGGTGACTCATTTTTAAAAATTGATTTCTGTAATGATACAATATCAAGTGTCTCTTCATGTGCTTGTTTGCCGTGTTGTATATCTTTAATGAGGTGACAAGTTCTTTTGCCTTTTTTTGGGAGGTGGGGGTACCAGGGATTGAACCCACCGGTGCTTAACCACTGAGCAACATTCCCTGTCTTTTTTTGTTTTATTTTTTAATTTTAATTTTTTTTAGTTCTAGATAGACACAATACCTTTATTTTGTTTGTTTATTTTTATATGGTACTGAGGATTGAACCCAGTGCCTCACATGTGTGAGGCAAGCGCTCTACCTCTGAGCCACAACCCCAACCCCTTTTTTAATGTTTTATTTTGAGACAGGTCTCACTAAGTTGCTTAGGGCCTACTAAGTTGCTGAAGCTGGTCTTGAACTTGCAGTCCTCCTATGTCAGCCTCCCCAGTCACTAAGATTACAGTTGTGTTCTACCATGGCCAACTTTTGCCCATTTTTAAATTGGGTTCTTGGTATATTTTAGATAATAGTTGTTTTTTAAAAAATCTTTATTTTTTAGTTGTAGTTGGACTCAAGATATTTATTTATTTGTTTGTTTGTTTGTTTTAATGTGGTGCTCAGGCTTGAACCCAGGGCCTTGCACATGCTAGGCGAGTGCTTTACTGCTGAGCTATAACCCCAGCTCTAGATAACAGTTCTTTATCAGATATTTCTTTCTCAAATGCTTTGTCTCAGCCTGTGGCTTGTCATATTCTCTTGGCCAATTCAGTTTCTAAAACAGATACAGAGCTATCCAAAGGTTCTAATTCTGTGTCAATTTTGATAACATAATGTCTTTCAGAGACATTATCACCAAGCAACATCCCATTTTATCTAAGTTGTTAAATTATTGGTACCTTTTAAAATTTCTTGCTGTACCTTTGTTCATTCCTGATATTGGTCATATTACCTTTTTTCTTGATTAAAAACTTTTGTTAATAACTTTCAAAGAGTTAATATTGTTTCTTGTTTCACTGAATCTTCTTTATTTCCTTTCTATTAATTTTGGGTTGATGTGTAATTTTTTTCCCCTAAACTTCTTAAGATGGAAGCTTAGATCATTGACTTTAAATTTATTTTCTTTAATTAAAACTTTTAACTGATATGTAAAAGCATAAAAATTATACATATCACCAGGCATGGTGGTGTCTGACTATAATCCTAGTTTCTAGGGAGGCTGAGGCAGAAGGTTCATAAGTTTGAGGCTAGCCTGGGCAACTTAGCGAGACCCTATCTCAAAATCAAATTTAAAAAGGGATGGGGTATAACTTGGTGGTAGAACATTTGCCTGGCATGCATGAATTCCCAGGACCACAAAAAAATATAATTTTACATATTTATATGGATTACCAAGTAATGTCTGGATAAACATATCTATCTTCTTAAACATTTGTAATTTCTTTATGGTGAAAATATTCAAAATCTTTCCTTTTTGGGGGGAGGGGTAATAGGGCTTGAACCCTGGTGCTTTATCACCAAGCAACATCCCCAGTCCTTTTTATTTTTAATTTTGAGACAGGTCTTGCTAAATTGCTGAGACTGGCCTCCAATTGGCGATCCTTCTGCTTCAACCTCTCCTGAGTCTCTGGGATTACAGGTGTGTGCCATTGCACCTGGCTCAGAATCTTTCTTTTCTAAAAGAAACATTTAAAACTATAAATTCTCCTTTTAAGCACATTTCACAAATGTTGGTATGTTGTGTTTTTGTTATCATTGAGTTCAAACTATTTTCTAACTTTTAATTTCTTTCTTGACTTATAGTTTATTTAGGAACATCTTACCTAATTTCTAAATATTTGGGCATATTCTAAATATTTTGTTATTATGAATTTCAAATTTAATTTTGTTGTGGACAGAATACACTCTGTGGTTTCAATCCTTTGAAATTTATTGGTACTTGTTGAAGGCCCACCATTTGTTGATGAACTTGTGGACTATAAGACAGTATATATATTCTGCCAGGCGCAATGGTCCACACCTATGTTCCCAGTGACTCAGGAGGCTGAGGCAGGAGGATCCTAAGTTCAAAGCCAGCATCAGCAACTTAGTGAAACCCTCTCTCAAAAAGGGCCGGGGATGTGACTCAGTGGTTAAGCACTCCTGGATTCAAATCCCTGGTACCAAAAAAAAAAAAAAAAAGTATATTTTGTAGTTGTTAGATGTAGTGTTCTATGGTGCCTTCAGTTGGGTTTTTCTGGAGTTCAGAATTTATAACTAGAATTATTTCCAGACAACATATTCTCTTTGAAATCATTTTGATGAAAGATTTGTTAGAATATAATTAAATGATATATAAGTCTATAAAACATAATGTAAACAATAAAGTAATTTGTATGATTTGATGTCTGGTCACTATCTAATGTATGCACTTTAAAGCAATTATATCTTTGTATACATTAATACTGCTTATTAATATGCATATTCCTGGAAAAATTTTACAAAATTTTTTTGTTTTATTATCTCAGTTAAGGATGTGACAGAATATGTCTTAATAATTGTTGAATTTAATTGAAAATGTCTATTCTTCAGGGTGTACTGAATGGTTTCTTCTCTTTACAGTGGTATCACATCTAAAACATGGCTACGGATTGGCTGGGCAGTATTGTGTCCATCAATTGTGGAGATAGCTTGGGTGTCTATCAGGGAAGAGTATCAGCAGTGGATCAGGTCAGCCAGACCATTTCTCTCACGCGGCCTTTCCACAATGGAGTGAAGTGTCTTGTGCCAGAAGTCACCTTCAGGTGAGGATCTTGACTTCTTCCAAATCCAGCCTGGTGATGCATGGTGCTTGATTGCCAGTGTTCTTTTGGATGGGACTGCTTTTGAGTAGAGTCTTGTCAGGTGTGAGATTTTGCAGTCTTAGGTCTTACAGTCTAGCTGCTGTTCTCAGCAGAGCCTTTGTGTTGTAATTAGCTTTCAGATAATAATTCAGGGTTTATGAATCTTGTTTCTTATCTCTGTCAAGCACACAATCTTTATATTATTTAAATTCAGCATAACTTTTTTTTTCTTTTATGGTTTCAGGTTTCCTTTCTCAATTTTGTATTATTTATGCTTTCTCATGTTGAGGGTCCTGATTAATTTTTCTCCTACATAAATGTTTCTTTTTGTAAATTTGTATTATAATTTATCCCCAGAAGCAGTAGCTAAAGTCCTTAGTTTCAGAAAAGTCCTTTTCTGTTATTTGCCAACAAGTCTCAGGTTCATTGTGTCTTCATGTACATCTTTTCACCAGTTGGTAACATTTCCCATTCTTGTACCAAAAAAAATAAATAAATAAAAATAAAAAGTTGAAGGCCGTCAGGCAAGAGTTCCTTCCTTGATTTTCTGAATAGTTCCTTAATTCTCTCTCTACACATACTCACATATAACCTTTTTCTATGGCTATATCCATTCTTAATGCTTACATCCACACTAAAAATGCAGACTTGTAAGGGGTAGCTATTTGTTGTTGATTTCATTTTCATTCATGTTATCACTATTATAATTTTAAAACTAGGACTCTTTTATGTATTTCAGGGCAGGTGATATAACAGAATTAAAAATTCTGGAGATACCAGGTCCTGGAGATAACCAGCATTTTGGAGACCTTCATCAGACAGAATTAGGTCCCTCTGGTATTGGCTGCCAAGTGGGTATCAATCACAATGGCATGGGCAAGTTGGTCAAGAAGCCAGTCTCTTCCAGCAGTGCCCCTCAGAACATCCCTAAGAGGACAGATGTGAAGAGCCAAGATGTGACCATTTCTCCCCAGCAGCAGCAGTGCTCAAAGAGCTATGTGGATAGGCACATGGAATCCCTGAGTCAGTCCAAAAGTTTCCGTCGGCGGCACAACTCCTGTAAGTAGGGTCATGTTGCTATTTCTTTTTAACTTAATATTTCCAGACTGTAAGCTCTTATCTACTGCTGCTTTTTAAATAAGTCCTTTATTACTCTAATAAAAAAAGGATGGCTCAGTGGTAGAGCACTCACCTCGAATGTGCGAGGCCCTGGGTTCAATCCTCAGCGCCACATAAAAATAAATAAATAAAATAAAGGTATTGTATCCAACTACAACTAAAAAATAAATATTTTTTAAAAAAGGATGTGATAGAGCTTAATAAATATATAACATGGGTCTCTCATTTTGGGTCTGATTCCTCAAAATGTCAAGGGCAAGGAAGTGAGCTGTTACAGATGCATTCAAGCTTCCTACCCACTCCCATCCTTCCTTCAGGGAAAGTCAGGGATCTATTCAGAGTTCATTTAGACTGTGATGTTGTTTTAAATATGACACCTGATGATGGTAAGTGACATCTGAATTGAACCTGCACTTGGGCTGTTCTAGGGGATTCTTGAGTGGCTTTTTCTTCTTGTTTCTTGGCTCCGATCCTCAATTAAAGGAGAGGTGGGAATTGGTGTAGACCTCTCTGATCTTTCATTTTCTGACTTAGGTTTGTTGTATTTACTCTCCTTCCTAGAACATCAAGGAGAACATGCACTTGTGCATATTGCTTCCCAATTTTGTTTGGTAATAATGGATTATTGAATGCCATTTGTTGATTTTAGAATGAGAGTTAATTCCCTAGAAGCTGCTATGCTTTTTATTATATTCACTAGAGTAATGTGGTAACAGTGAATCATAACAGATTCACTTGTATCTGCTAGGTCCTTAAATGAATGTTAATGTTCTTTTAAAAGATTATTTCTTGGGCCTGAGGTTGTGGCTCAGTGGTGGATCGCTTGCCTAACGTGTAAGGCCTTGATTTTGATCCTCAGTACCACATAAAAATAAATAAATAAAAATAAAGGTATTATGTCCAACTACAGCTAAAAAAAAATTTAAAAAAATTTTAAAAAGATTATTTCTAGATTACAAAATATTCTAAATATTACTTATTAGTTTTATACTCAGAAATAGTGGCAAGATATACTAGGAATTTTAAATGAGTATTACCTAATTCATATAAAGTTACAAGCTAGAGTCATACCTTGGCAATACCTTCTAAAAGATAGTTTAAAGTGAGCTAGGTCTCTCTGGAACCCACATGTAAGAAGTTGTTCTAGATGCTTCTTGTTGCTTTTATTGCTCCTGAACTGTGGTCCCCAGGTCTTAGTGTGCTATGTAAATACTAGTCATTTCCTTTTTTTCCCCCTCAAGCTCATTTCATATCATATCACCTCCCCAACCCCCCACCCTACCACCACCCGTGTATGCTCTTCCTCCCCAGCCAGTGCTGGGGACTAAACCTAGGGGCACTCTACCACTGAGCTACATTTTCAGTCCTTTTTTTTAATTTTGAGAAGAGGTCTCACTCAGTCACCTAAGCTGGCCTCAAACTTGCAATCCTCCTGTCAAAGTGACTTCTTTAAGTGCCTGGGAAACAACTATCTGAATTGATGATTGAAGTTCAATTGTTACTTCTTCTGAATGCTTGGATAGGAAATGACCCATTCCACATAGATTTTAGCCTCTTCTGAAAAAAAACCTCTTTTTAAAAAAAATTTTTTTAACCAAAAATATTGATTTGTTAATAGTTCAAATATTCTAACGATTTATAATTTTTCCCTGTGCATTTATTTTTCTTGCATACTTATTTAATATCTTAGAGTAAGTGTGGTATATTTGTTATAATTAATGAATCAATATTGATACATTATTATTAAGTAAAGTTCGTATTTTATTAGATTGCCTTAGTTTGTATCTGATGTCCTTATACCTGAATCCCATCTAGCATACCACTTCACATTTAGTAGTCACAACTTCTCTGGGCTGTGATAGTTTCTAAGACTTAACTTTATTTATTTGGTGTTGGGGGTTGAACCCAGAGGTGCTCAACCTCTGAATCACATCCCTAGCCCTTTTTAAAATTTTATTTAGAGACAGGGTCTTGCTGAGTTGCTTAGGGCCTCACTAAGTTGCTGAGGCTGGCTTTGAACTTGTGATCCTCCTGTCTCAGCCTCCTGAGCCGCTGGAATTACAGGTGTGTACCACCACACCTGGGACAGACTTTAGTTTTGATGACCCACACAGTTTTGATGAATACTAGTCAGGTGTTTTGTAGAATGTCCGTCAGTTAGTATTTGTCTTATGTTTTCTCATGATTAAAGTGAGTTGTTATCAGTATGCTATGGGCTCAGGTATATATTTATACTTTGGTTTATAATTCAGTTTATTTTGGTGTTCAAATTATTTCACCTTTAACCATTGGGATCTTTTTCAGTTGACTCTCGTATTCTTTTTTTTTTTTTTTTAACTATAAAGCCCATTTTCAGTTTCTTTAATTATTCTGGTGTGTGTCTTTTTATTGTGTTTTCCTGTGATACTGTAATTGAACCAGGGTTTCATGCATACCAGGCAGGTGCTCTACCATGGAGCCACATCCCCAGCCCTTTCATGTTCTTTTGACATCTCCTAGCATCATTGTAGCTTTCCCCTGGCCCCTAGTACATCTTTGCTTTCTGGCACAATAGGATGCTTGAGGCTTGTTTTTTTTTTTCCTTGAATACTGGGGACTGAACTCAGGGATACACTACCACTGAGCCACATCCGTAGCCCTATTTTGTATTTTTTTTTTAGAGACTGGGTCTAACTGAGTTGCTTAATGCCTCGCTTTTGCTGAGGCTGGCTTTGAACTTGTGATCCTCCTGTCTCAGCCTCCCAAGCCACTGGTATCACAGGCGTGTGCCATCCAGCCCAGCAAGGCTTATCTTATATTTCCTGTCCTATCCCTGAAATCAGTCATGTCAACAAGGAGTCCTGTCTCCTTTTAATGTAGAATGGTATTAGCTACCAATATCTAGGCATAGATGTTCTCACTGCTACTGAGTGTTGTCCTTATAGCTTATGGCAAGGAAATATACATATGTATGTTTAGCTAGTATATATATTTATGATATATAAATATTTCTGTTTATAACTATATATACTATATTGTGCTAAGTGAGTCCATACTATGTCTTCAACTTTAATCCATTATCACATTGATCATTCTAACCTCTTTTTGCTGTAACCTCCCACTGCAAAAGTGAGAAACTTGTCTCCTACCATCTGTCATTCATTTATTCAATTTCAGTATATATGTATAGTGGTACACATTGAGTATCCCTAATATGAAAATCCAAAATCCAAAGTACTCCAGAATCTGAAACTTGAGCAACTGACATGATGTCTCATTGGAAAATTGCATACCCGTTCTGACAATGCAAAAGCACTGAAAATACTATAGACTATGTTTGTAAGGTGTATATAAAGCATAAATGAATTTCATGTTTAGAATTGGGTCCTATCTCCAAGATATTTTATTATGTATATTCAGATATTTCAAAATTCCTGAAATCCAAGACTTCTGTTCCCGTGCATTTCAAATAAGGGTACTCAACCCTGTATCAGAATTGTTAACTTTACCTCTTACCTATGTGGGAAACTGTCAAATACAGTGTTTTTTTTAGAGTCTCTTTGCCTTTCATCTTAGACTGTTTATTTATAGAGTTACTTAGGTTTCTTACCCAATTCATTGATTTTTTTTCTCTGTTTTCATAATACAGTTAGATTATCACATTCTGCTTTCCAGCCTGGGATTTCTCCATCCTCCTGAATTAATTCTTAAATTTGCATATATTAAGTCTCGAGAATGAGAAGAAGTTCTATGGGTTGTATGCTATGAAGTTCTGTGGGTTTTGACAAATATACAGTCATGTATCTGTCATTAAAATATCATACAGAATAGTTACACTAGAACAGTCTCCTGTGCTTTACCTATTCAGTTCTCTGGGTCTTTTCACCCGACTTAACCCTGGCAACTATTGATCTTTTTACCATCTCTACAGTTTTTGTTTTCTACAGTGGCACATAATTAAAACCATACTATATATATATATATATATATATATATATATATATATATANAGGTTTCCGCTACTTCTTCATGGCATGATAGCTCATTTGTTTTTATTATTGAATAATATTGCACTGTATGGATATGTCAACATTTGTTTATCCAACTATATTGAAGGACTTCTTGATTGCTTCAGGCTTTTGATGGTTGTGAATAAAGCTGCTGTAAACATTTGTGTGCAAGTTTTTGTGACATAGATTTCATTTCAGTATAATTAAATACCTAGGAGAGCAATAGCTGATTTATAATAAGAATCTTTGCTTGACCGCCCCCGCCCCCCCGCATTACTAACGTTTGTACCAACTCACTTGAAAGAATGCATTTAGCTTCAAAACAGTAATTTATTTGACCTTTAACAAGTCCCTTTGTTACATAAATAAGTGGGGTCACTCTGAAGAGCATACTGTAGGTGATGCTTATTCTGTTTTTGCTGTTTAGTCAATTCTTTTTTTCTAGATTAACTGCACCTACTAAGGTAAGGAGATCATGAGGCAGTAAATGTTACTCTCTTTCAGGGAACTTTATTAGAATCTAGATTAGTACAGAAAATGTCTGATCTTGGATGTTAATGATGAGAGGTGGCTCAGAATTGGTTTCTGGTAGAAAATAAAGTTCCATTCCTTTTTGTTATTGTTATAGAAAATAAGTTTTAAAAATCCTTAATTTTTTATTTTTATGTGGTTCTGAGGATTGAACCTAGTGCCTCACATGTGCTAGGCAATTGTTCTACCACTGAGCTATGACCCCAACCCCTTTTTATCCATTCCTTGAGCCTATGAGTAGAAAATCTGTCTTAGGATTTTCTTCAGTATATATTGATGTTGAGAGTAGTAGTTTGATGAAACTATAGGAATGTAATCTCTTCAATTCTGACTTTTTAAGTGTTTTTTAAAGGTTAGCATTGAGTTGTTGAGGAATTTGTTCTAGTTACCTAATTCCACGCAGAATTCACTGATGAGAAACTTAGCACAAGCAGACTTTAATCTCTTTCCTCAGGTTGGTGGTGGGGGTGAATAATTTCTATGAACCCAATTTCTGTGAACAGAATACTTATCAAATGAAGGGATGGAGGGCCAGGTGCAGTGGTGTACGCATATAATCCCAGAGGCTCAGGAGGCAGAGGCAGGAGGATTGGGAGTTCAAAGCCAGCCTCAGCAATTTATCGAGGCACTAGGCAACTCAGTGAGACCTTCTCTCTAATAAAATACAAAATAGGGCTAGGGATGTGGCTCAGTGGTTGAATGCCCCTGAATTTAATCCTTGGTACCCCCACAACTCCCCCCCGCCAAAAAAAAAATGGAGGGATGGAATATCAGTGGATAGAAACTACTTAAGGCTTGAGGATTTAGGTCTGTGTGTGGATGCAAATCATGTTTGTCGAATTCCATCTCATAGCTAAAAATGATAACCATTAATGGCAGATGAAAGGCAACCCTTTCTGAAATTTCAGTTTGTGAAATTGTCGTTGGCTATGTGCAGTTGTATAAAAATTTAATGGCTGAGTTAAGGCTCTTAGGCCTGAAGAATATGAAAGTAGATAGCTTAGCCTTTAGCTCATTTGCACATAGGAAGAGATAGTTACATTTCCCTTTCTTTTACCCCTTC
The DNA here is from genome assembly GCF_001458135.2 of Marmota marmota marmota. Lineage (NCBI taxonomy): Eukaryota > Metazoa > Chordata > Mammalia > Rodentia > Sciuridae > Marmota > Marmota marmota. Next base: position 7,958,093 of record NW_026000229.1, read on the forward strand.
CGGGTATAGAGAATTTAAGAACTGGAATTAAAACATTTTAAATTGAAAGATGTAGTATATTATCTTGTTGCAGTGTGGTTGGCCTACAATAGTCTGTTCAGGGTAACAGTCATCCCACCATCTGAGGTCAGAAGCTGTAATTTGAGTTTTTATGGTCCTACTGAAGTCCTCTTGACTTATCTCCTTGATTCTTCATATATCAAACAGACTAAAATGCAGGACCTGGAATTTTGGAGATAATCAGAAGTCCCAGGTATTATCAGTCATCTTTTCATAAAGTCTGTTGAGTCTGGCACTAAAACTTGCAGTTTGACAATCAGGTACCCTTTAGCATGCTAAGTGCAGGACAAAGTTTCCCTTTACAATATGTGTGTGTGACAAAAACCAATAAATTAGTGGCACTGAGGGTTACACAACAATGGGTTTGTTACAAGATGTCCTGCCCAAAAGGTCTCTTTGCCAAAAGCTGGCAGAAAAATGGCACAGGAAGGTGGCCAGCCTCCAGTCTTAACATATGCTTGGTCCTTGTTATCAAAAGGTAGTGTGGGAAGCACTGTTCATCTTTTCCAAAGGAAGTGTTTCACTTTGCCAGTGGCCAAAGGCCACCTTGTTTAATACAAAGCCAGGCACTTTGGGCTGAGGAAGCTAAATACTGAAATAGCTTATTCACCCAGGACTTCCTAATTTTGTAGTAACATATGAAGAAAGGGAAGAACAAAACAACTGAATGTTTTAGCTTGATTTTTTACTTATTTTATGTTGTATTATCTTTCTTTGCTAACTTATACATCCTCTTGGAAATGTTTTCACTCTGCTTTTCTGGCAGTATTTAAAACATAGCTGGTCCTTAGTATATAGATTTCGAAGGAATGGAAAATTCTACATTCAGAAGAGCACACACAGAAAAACAACAACGACAAACCTGAGACCTTCTAAATTCACAGCCCCTGGTTTAGTACAAGTTATATTTGTAGAGTACTACAGCACAGCCAGAAATAGTGCCTAGTGCCCAGGATCATTAGGGCCAATTTAAGGCATCACCCATTATAAATCCTGTTGGTCTTTAGAGTGGGGCACTTTGTCAACATGCTGAGAAGTGCTTTACAGCCAGCCATGGTTGTTTTCTTTGCCTTTTTATGCTTTTCTTTGCATCATGTGGCATGATATGAAGTAGATACCATTTAGTAGATACTGTTTATTTTATTTAATATAGATGTTTGATTTCTTAAATTCAGTCGAGATTTATTTACTTAATGGCAGACCAGACATAGTGTTGAGTGACAGGTATGAATGACATGGTTCCTGCCCTTTTGTTGGTTTATAAACTCATTTTTTTTCAAGTGAGCAAAATGTGTTGTTTCCACACTGTACTAGTCTCTTCGAGTACTTCTGAATACTAATATTGATATTAGTTTAATGTTTATTAGCCCTAAACACTGGACTAGTGGTTAAGAGAAACAACTGATAATGTTGTTTAAATCGACTTTAACACTCAAATAACTGGCCTTTTGCTAAGGTCATTTGTGAAGTCTGAACTGTCTGCAGTTTTTTGCTCTTTGAAGACTTTGTTCTTTTCTGTTTTCTCCTACAACTGGCTCTCTTTTTTTTTTTTTTTATTTTTTTAAGCAATATCTGTATCTTTTTCCCTCTAAGTTTTATTCTACCTTATCTTTGCCCTCATTGATCAATTGCTTATCTTCATCTGTCATTGTGATGGTTCAGGATAGTTTATTATCTGTTCATGTTGGACATGACTGAACTTTCTTTCTCTGAAGCCCTTGCATCAGACTGTCAACAACTTCATCTTGCTGTCTTTTTCAGTCACGCAACAAACTTGGCATAATTTTTGGTGGCTCACTCTTTCTCCATAGTTAATCTCAAGTTGCCTTTCTTTTATAACTTCACTTTAGGATTTGAACTTTTGTTTGTTTGGCTGATATTTGTTTGATATAGCTGTTTTGATTTAATTTGTAACCTCTTTTTAAACTCTGAACTTTTGTTTGGTTGATGTTTATTTTATTTAATATAGATGTTTTGATTTCTTAAATTCAGTAGAGATTTGTTTACTTAATGGTAGACCAGATATAGTGTTGGGTGACAGGTATGAATGACATGGTTCCTGCCCTTTTGTTGGTTTATAAACTCCTTAGTGAGTTAGAGCAAGATTACAGATCAATTTCAAAACAAAGAAAGTTATATATAGAATAAGTGCTGGGTCATGAATACTCAGGTGGGAGTGATTTTTCCAGCAGGAGTAATCAAAGATGGTGTACTTTGGTTGAGTCAATACAGTAAAAATAAGAAACAGCTTAAAAGATCATGAATAGGGATGATCTATATACTCAATAATAATATAGTATAATATGTAATTTATGTAGTCATAAGATTTGAAGAATTATTTTATGAGATAGGAAGAAGATGCTCCTAAGCAAAAAAAAAAAAAAGCAGGATGCAAAACTTTGCCTTTGAATCTTACAGTTGTGCTGTACTGAAGCTTTTTTTTTTTTTTTTTGGCAGTATTGGGGATTGAACCCAGGGTGCCTCAAATGCCAGGCAAGCACTCTGCCACTGAGCTACATGTTCTGTACTGAATGTTTTGCTTTTGCCTTGTGTGCTGAATTTCTAAACTTGTTCCTCTGTCCTGGTTCTTTTAACTTTGCTTAGATCTGTCTGAGCTACATGGTTTTCCTACTCCTGTATATGTGGAAATAGTATAGAATTTGGAATCTGATAAAGTTCGTATCCTAATTGAAACATTTATTAGCTGTGTAAATTTGGAATAGAGTACTTAGCCTCTCCCCCTTAGTTTCTTCATTTATAGACTGGCAATTTTAACCAGGTGTATAGAAACAAACAGATAACGTGTATATCAAAGCCTAATAAGATTGTGTCAACAACATAGGTTCACCAGGATGACAAGTAATGGAAGTTTTTAGTGTCTTTCTTCCTTTAAGCTAGTAGATGACTATAGACAATAACAACATTTTTCTGCTTCCTAATACTTTGAAATATTATAAGAACTAAAATAATTTTGTGAAAAAGCTCAGGTAAGGGCTGAGGTTGTGGCTCAGTGGTAAAGCACTCCCGTAGCACATGTGAGGCCCTGGGTTCGATCCTCAGCACCACATAAAAATAAATAAATAAAGCTAAAAAAAAAAAAAAGCTCAGGTAAATGTTAAAATGCCAGATTGATTATATTAGTATGTTCTGGGTGTGAGTAATAGAAAACCCTGCTCAACGACTTAGGGAATAAAGAAATTTTATCACAGTTAAGTCCAGGGGTGTCATTTCCAGGCGTAGTACAGTCAGGTCTTTAATCTTATTTCTCCAAGCTCTCCTTTGTGTATTGGTTTTGTCTCAAATTGATAATTGCTGGCTTTAGCAGATCTTGGGTGTCTCATCCAGACACAATTGAAAAAAGAGGTCTTCTCTTCTAATCTATCATCTTTAGCAGGGTTTCTCAACCTCAGTGCTGTTGGCATTTGGGGCCATATAATTTTTTGTTGCAGGAACCACTGTCCTGTGTATTTTAGGATATTAAGCAGCATTCCTGGCCTCTGTATACTAGATGCCAGCAGCACCTTCACCACCATCAATTGTAACAACCAAAGATATTTTCCCGTATTGTCAGCTTTCCTTTTGGAGCCAGGCATATGCCTGTTAATCCCAGCTACTCGGGAGGATCATGTAGGAGGAGTTCAAGGCCAGCCTTGGCAACCCAAGGAGATCCTATCAAAATTTATAAAAAGCTCTGTGTTGGAGCACCTCTAGATTCAATACCGAGTACTAAACAACAACAACAACAACAAAAAACAATCCTTCCAACTGGGAGGCAAAATTATCAGACTCTGATTCAGCAGTTTGGGAATGAGGAGGTTTTTGTTTTGTTTTGTTTTTTTAATCAGAATATACTACTACCTTCTTCAACTCCTGCTCTATCATGTTTTCTTGGCCTATTGTTTCACATGCCCATGCTTAAATCAGTTATTTGCATGAGTACCACCATGACTGATTTAGAAATTAATCTTATCTGAGAGGAAAAGTATCTGGGGGGAAAAAAGTGGGATTTTGTTTTGATGGTAGAGGGGGTCTAGATGTTGGATAGGCAACAATAAGATCTTCTACAGGGAAAAAAATTCACTCTAAAATTGCTTACCTATGGCAAGAGCCTTTTGAAAATACTGTGTTGGAAAGATATAGGTAATTTCATTACTAGGTATGCAGAAATAATTTGGAATGATGATAGGATGATAATTCGAAATGATGATTAGATTAGGACTGAGCTTCTGGTTATATTATTCACCATTGAATCTCTAGCACCTGACACAGGTCCCAGCACATAGAAGATGTTTAATGAATATTTGAGTGAATGAATTAATTTAAAAAATTGCTGATCAGAGTACTCTCATGAACGAAATGGTATTTTGGATTTAGTGAGCAATCAGTGTGATTATAGATGAGATTGGCTGAAATGAAGAGACTCGTAAAGACCACTCCCATTCTTTTCTTACAAATAAACTGTATCCGGCTTCAAAGGAGTTATGCTTTGGCCTGAATAGTGCCTTAAAATAAAAATTAAATATTGACTCATAATATTGATATAATTTCATTAAATTTCCTCCTTTGGATCGAGACATTTCTCTAATATTAGTATGAACCCTTGATTGGCTCACTAATTTATTAACTTCTATTATAACTACATATTATACATTAGATATTAGACAGAAAAGTACAAAATTTAAAAGGAATAAATATGAAGGGATCTATTTTTGCAGTAATATTAATGATTCAAAATTTTTTTTATTAAGACATAGGGCAGAGTGATTAACTGTGAGTCATTGATTTTTTAAAATTTATTTATTTATTTATTTATTTATTTTTTAGTCTGGGTGTCTCTGTGTTACCTAGGCTAATTAAACTCTTGAGCTTAGGTGTTCCTTGCACCTCAGCCTCACAAGTAGCTGGAAGTGCAGGCATGCACCACTGTGCTCACTTTTTATTGATTTTTCAAATGTTGGTATGCCACTAAGGAAAATAGCAATCAGAACCTTGAATTTCAGAGAAGAGGCTTCATAGAGCTAGTGCTCCTACTTATGAGGGGGTGCAGTGAGCTAGTTCTCGTTCTGTCTATTCATGCAAGAAATAAAAGCTGGAGACTGGAAATAACTGCCAGGGCAACACTGGTGATTGCTCTTTTCCCTCTTTCTTCTTCCTTTTAGTTTCTTCCAGTACCCACTACTGGTGGTGGAATGTAATAGGAAACCAGCTCACAAATGAGAAATTCAGTTTCTTGAGTTATATCCCTGACATCAGACTGTGGACTTAAAAGACAGTGGATTAATAAGTGATATACTTAATATTTTTTTTAAAGAGAGAGAGAAAGAATTTTAATATTTATTTTTTAGTTATCGGCGGACACAACATTTTTATATGTGGTGCTGAGGATCGAACCCGGGCGGCACGCATGCCAGGCGAGGGCGCTACCGCTTGAGCCACATCCCCAGCCCCTATACTTAACATTTTGAATGAAACATTCAAAGAATTGGTCTAAAGTTCAGTGAATTTTGTTTTATTTGCTTTTTAATGGCAGTCGTAGCTGGAAAGAATACTCTTGAGAGGCATGATGTAGAGCAGGGTCAGCAGATTTTTTTCTATAAAGAGTGAGATGGCAAATATTTTAGGCTTTACAGGCCACAGTGTCTCTGTTCCAAATATTTTAACTTTGCTTTTGTGGCACAAAAATAGCCTTAATTTAACTTTAACACAGGTGGTGGGTTGGATTTGGCCCATAGGCTATAGTTTGCCGACTCTCAGTGTAGAATATAAGCTTGGGGTTATATTAATTAGTGATAGTGTGAATTCAATAGTTGGAATAAGCTTGATAATTATTATTTTTTTAAGGACTAGGGATTGAACCCAGCTGATACTTTTTAATTCGGGAAGGCATCTTTATAGATCTGATTATATTAATTTTTAAGGGCCTCATTCTGTCCCAAAAAGACCTATAAAGAGGAATAGGGGCCAGGTAGAGTGGCACATGCCTGTAATCCTAGTGGCTTGGGAGGTTGAGACAGGAGGATTGTGAGTTCAAGGTCAGCCTCAGCAATTTAGCAAGGCCCTGGCTCTAAATAAAATATTTAAAAAGGGCTGGAGAAGTGGTTCAGTGGTTAAACACCCGTGGGTTCAATTCCTGGTACAAAAAAAAAAAAAGAGGAATAGGAAAAGTGTTAGTTCTACAGTTCTTCTGTTCACATATGATGGGCATTTTTATTACCTTTGATACACAGTTTCTTTCTTTTTTTTCCCCCTCTCATATTGGAGATAAAATCTAGGACTTAAGGCACGCTTAGGCAAGTGCTACAAGTACCACTAGCCCTACTACAGTTTCTTCAGTGGATTCTTTTAAGCCAGGTATTCATTTTCCTGTGCTTTAGTTAAAAATTGATAGGGTTGTACAGTGTTGAAATACTGAATGCCACTGAACTGTATATACCCTTTCAAAATGGTTAAGGGATTGGGGTTGTAGCTCAGTGGTGGAACACTTGCCTAATGTATGCAAAGCCTTGGGTTTAATCTTCAGCACTACAAAAAACAAACAGCCAACAACAAGAAAAGGTTAAAATAGTAAATTTTGTGTGTATAGTCATGTGCCACATAATGGCGTTTTGGTCACCAGCAAACCACATACACAATAGTGGTCTCATAAGATTATATTACTTAAGGCTGGGGATGTGGCTCAAGCGGTAGCGTGCTCGCCTGGCATGCGCGCGGCCTGGGTTCGATCCTCAGCGCCACATACAAAGATGTTGTGTCCACTGACAACTAAAAAATAAATATTAAAAAATCCCCCCCTTCTCTCTCTCTTAAAAAAAAAGATTATATTACTTAGTGACATAGCAGTCTTAATTTGTATGAGTATACTTTATGATGTCCAAACTATGATGAAATTGCCTAACACATTTCCTAGGAGTGTCCCCATCATTGACTCATAACTCACAATTTAAAAAAAAAAAAAGTTGATGTAAATCCACTTTGATAGACTTTTGTTATGGAATGTTGCATTTCCTCAGATATCTCAAGTACTCAGTGATTTGCTAGCATGAAACCTCATAAGGGTGCCTGTTTTCATCAGTACATTAAATTCATGATGTTAAATTTCTTACTATTTTTAGATAAAAGAAAAATATTAGAATATTCAGTATCTTTCTGTATCCCAGTGGATCATTCTATACCCCCGGGGGATGAGAACATACATTAGAGGGAGACACCTATTTCCTGATAGGTAGTTTGATTTACTACTGAGGCAGAATAGCTGGTTGTGGTGGTTCATCCCAGCAATTTAGGAGGTTGTGAATCAGGAGGATTGCAAGTTTAAGGCCAACCTTAGCAACTAAGTGAAGCCCTAAACAACTTAGTGAGACCCTATCTCAAAATAAAAAAATAAAAAGGACTTGGAGATGTAGATCAGTGGTAAAGCACCTCTGGGTTCAATGCCCACTACAAAAAAAAAAAAAAAAAAAATTGAGTCAGTATATTGATAATCCTGAAAGCTGGACTGTTCTTCCCTTACTGACATGTTGCTAATGGTATCTTATCTTGACTGTATTTTCATACCTGTTCTCCCACTCCTAATCTATATTCTGTATAGATGTATTCTCATCTATGTTTCTGTGGCACTCTATATATAAACTTCTTTCATGACTTGAATCACATTGCCTATCACTATTTGCATACATATTTCTCCTCCTTTGCTGTTGAGCAGCATGTCTTGGTTATATACTGTTACCACACCCTAGCTCTGTCACACTGCATGTTCTCAGTAAATACTTTGACACATTGAAAATGGAACTTAACCCAAACTTTGGCTTCTCTTATAGTGGTTCATAATCAAAACTGTTTGTGGTATCTCTGCCACTCTTCCTCCCCTTCATAATCTTGGTTGTCATTTTTTTTTTCTGGAAACTTAAATCGTATCTTTAGCATATAACTTTTCCATACCAATATTTGGCATTAGGAAAATTTCAACATGAGTATATTTGAATAGTGCATACCTTTTAGAGTAATCATTATAATTGGTTTTGCTCATGTTGATTAATTTGTCAAACAAATATTTGCTGATTACCTAGACATTCTGCTGGGGGGACACCACAGTGAACATTTTACATACAAGGAAATTGAGACCCTAAGAAGTTGAATGATGAATATAGATTATATAGCATTTTAATGATAGAACTGTAACTGATTGATAGGGCTTCTCACACTTGGTCCTTTGATGGGGAGTGCTGTGAGGAGAGTTAGAGCAGTGTAGCTGGGATGAAATTTGTGAGGGGGGTTTGCTCCTCCTCGTTCCAATTGCTACTCAAGGGTTTTCAGTAATTGAAGAACTCCGTCTCTCAAAAGAAAGTACATTACATTTATTTAGATTAAGACAGAGGTCCAGTGTGCTTAGCAGTCCCTTAGTTCACCCTTTCAGGGTAGTCAGGTGGGGATAAGAGTATAAATTTAATTCAGGATTCTCTGGGATGGGTGGTTTGGAGAATTTTGTGGAACTTTCTGCCTTGGCTGGTAGATTAGTAGTTGACTGATGACTGATGTGTGGTAGCCAAATAGGGTCTCAGCAATGGAGGGTGGTTGGGTGTTCTGATGTTGATGTGTATCTTGGTGGGTCTCTACAGGATCAGCCTAATATGGACCTTGTCATTATTTGAAGGTTCAGAAACTGCTTACTTGAAGAGAAAAAATGCTGAAGAAAGAATTTAAAGAAAAGGTCTAAAGACAGCCTTAAAAGTCAGAATACCAGTTTATAGTGGTAGGAGTATGCCTGGCCCAAGATCTGCAATCTGTTTTCTAAAGCAAGTATTCCCTCCTATTGGGATCTAGCCTTAGTTGCTTCCTGGGAAAGCACAGAATAAGAGCCAGTTGAATACTATCTCCCTGTGAGTTTCATGTTATGAGGGCTTGACCTTCTTTTACTGTAGAAGTATTATGCTCTTATATGATTGAAAGACATTCAAACTGAAGCTACCTACTGCTCTTGCCTTCCCACTTTTCTGACACTCAGTTGTGAAAGTGTCAGTCATTCTTTAAGAAGGACAGAACTGGTGAAGACTTTCAATAGTACTGCTTATTGTATTCATCAGCTAGTCAGGTGGGTAATATTTGAAATCTGTTATTCCACATGAGATTTGTGGTAGTTTGTGCTACTTACTATGATTTAGAAATAATTTACCTTTTCCTTTGATTCCCATCATATTCTCCACAAATGACTAATGTACTGTATTTTCTATTTCCACTGAGCAATTTGTGAGCACACTGACTTTAGTCCCTATATTTTCTCCAGGGTCATCTAGTAGCAGGCACCCAAATCAGGCAACTCCAAAGAAGAGTGGTTTGAAGAATGGCCAAATGAAGAATAAAGATGACGAGTGCTTCGGGGATGATATTGAGGAGATCCCAGACACAGATTTTGATTTTGAAGGGAACCTGGCCCTTTTTGACAAGGCAGCTGTGTTTGAGGAGATTGATACCTATGAGAGGAGAAGTGGTACCCGTCCCCGGGGCATCCCAAATGAAAGGCCTACTCGGTACCGCCATGACGAGAACATCCTGGAATCAGAGCCCATTGTTTACCGACGGATCACAGTACCCCACAATGTGAGCAAGGAATTCTGCACAGGTGAGTTGCACTACCAGGTGTCACATCCCACAGACTGTTCTTTGATTTCTATTATGCTTGAAACAGAAGAAAAACAGCTTTTTGAGTTAGAATCTTATACTGGGAAGTAACTTAAGGGGCTCAGTGATTGGCCTAGTATTATTGTTACTTGGGGTTTGTGGCCAATTCAGCACCCTACCACTGAGAAGCAGGAATTCCTCTATCTGTCCATGTATATCCTGTATCCGATCTGCTGTTAAGTAAGTTATGATTAACAAAGCTTAGGGACATCTAGATTTGGATAGTCACATCTTTTGTCACTCTGGCTTCTCTGAGATTGCCTGTATAGTTCAATTTTGTTTTACTGGTTACTTGTGGTATAAAAAACAGTTGAAGATGGGTAATTGAAACCACTGGCTAAAATTAGTCTCTCAATAAATTATTTTGTCCTTGTTCTAGAATTTGGCTAGTATAATTTTCGTGTAACAAAGTAGTGCCTTGGTAGTTAATGTAGGTCACTATAGATGATAGTTAGGTCTTTTACCTCACTGGTCTTTTTTGTTCCTTTGTGTGTGTGTGTGTGTGTATGTGTTGTTAGATCCTTTTCTTTATGGCCTGTGAAGCAGGTATAAGCACCTATGGGAGGAGTGGGTCACCTCATTTCTGGCCCAACCCCTTCCCGAAAGCCATGTTATTAACAGAGTTTCTTGAAATATGGTTTGCAAACCATCGTTGTTGAGTGATCCTAAGAGCTGAATAGAAAATCATTATCATTTAAGAAGTAGAGATGGAACCAAGTACAATATTTTCATTTTGGTTTGAAGTTTGGAATGTAGGAAATATAAATCTTAAATGCTTATACTTGTTAACACGGAAAATTGTGGAGGCAATTTAGTTGTATTTGGAGGAAAAGCACACATGACTTTTTTTGTAGACAACAGTAGAGCTCTTTTGTATTTGGTAATATAGACCTTGCTTGCATGTGTTTTCTTTTTTCTAAAATTTGTTCTTTTTAGTTATATGTGACAGTAGAATGTATTTTGATGTATCATACATACATGGAGTATAACTTCCCATACTTGTGGTTGTACTTGATGTGGAGTTACACTGGTCATGTACTCATATATGTTCATAACATAGGAAAGGTATGTCTGATTCATTTACTATCTTTCCCATTCCCATCCTCCTTCTTTCCCCCATTACCTCCTTTCCCAATCCAGTGAACCTCCACTCCTCCCTTCCTTCCACTTATTGTGAGTCAGTATCCACATATCAGAGAGAATATTTGGCCTTTGGTTCTTTGGGATTGGCTTATTTTCACTTATCATGATAGTCTCCAGTTCCATCCAAGTATTGGCAAATATTCTTTTTTTGGCTGAGTTATATTCCATTGTGTATGTGTACCACATTATTGAAGGGCACCTAGTTGGTTCCATAGCCTAGCTGTTGTGAATTGAGCTGCTATGAACATTGATGTGGCTGCATCACTATACTACACTGATTTCAAATCCTTTGGATATATGCTGAGAAAAGGGATAACTGGGTCAAAGTTTTCTGAGGACTCTTTATACTGCTTTCCAGATTGGTTGCACCAATTTGCAGTCCCACCACCAATGTATGAGTGTACCTTATCCCCCTTATCCTTGCTAACATTTATTAATTTATTATTGCTTGTATTCTTGATAATTACCATTCTGACTTGGGTGAGATAGAATCTCAGTATAGGTTTTTTTTTTTTTTAATATTTTTTAGTTGTCAATGTACCTTTATTTAATTTATTTATTTATTTATATGCGGTGCCAAGAATCGAACCCACTGCCTCACACATGCCAGGCAAGGGCTCCACCACTAAGCCACAACCCCTGTCCCTCAGTAAAGTTTTGATTTGCATTTCTTTAATTGCTAGAGATGTTGAACATTTTTTCATACATTCATTGATTGATTGTGTTTCGAGTTTTTTATATATCCTGGAGATTAATGCTGTATCTGAAGTGCAAGTGGCAAATATATTCTCCCATTTTATAGGCTCTCTCTTCACATTATTTATTGTTTCCTTTGCTGTAAAGAAGCTTTATAGTTTGATACCATCCCTTTTATTTATTCTTGATTTTACTTCTTGTGCTTTAGGAGTCTCGTTGAGGAATTTGGTTCCTAAGATGACATGATGGAGCTTTGGGCTTTTTCTTCTAGTAGGTACAAGTTCTCTGGTCTAATGCCTAGGTCCTTGATTCATTTTGAGTTGATTTTTGTGCAGGATGAGAGATAGGAGTCTAATTTCATTTTGTTACTTGTGGATTTCCTGTTTTCCCAGCACCATTTGTTGCATGCATTTTCTTCAATGCATGTTATGGCACCTTTGTCTAGTTTGTATTTATGTGGGTTTTGCTCTGTGTCTTCTATCCTGTACCATTGGTCTTCATGTCTGTTTTGGTACCAATACCATGCCATTTTTGTTACTATAGCTCTGAAGTATAATTTAAGGTTTGGTATTGTGGGGCCTCCTGCTTCACTTTTCTTGCTAAGGATTGCTTTGGTTATTCTAGGCCTCTTGATTTTCCAAATGAATTTCATGACTGCCTCTTCTATTTCTATGAAGAATGTCATCGGAACCTTAATAAGAATTGCATTAAATCTGTATAGTGCTTTTGATAGTATGGCCATTTTGATGGTATTAAGTCTGCCTATCCAAGAACATGAGAGATCTTTCTATCTTCTAAGATCTTCTTCAATTTCTCTCTTTAGTGTTCTGTAGTTTTCATTGTAGAGGTCTTTCACCTCTTTTGTTAGATTGAGTCCCAGATATTTTCTTTTCTTTGAGGCTATTGTGAATGGGTTATTTTCTAAATTTCTCTCAGTTGGTTCATCACTGATGTGTAGGACCATAATTGATTTATGGGTGTTAATTTTGTATCCTGCTACTTTGCTGAACTCATTTATGAGTTCTAGAAGTTTTCTGGTAGAGTTTTTAGGTCTTTTAAATATAGAATCTTGTAGTCAGCAAATAAGGATAGTTTGAGTTCTTATTTTCCTATTTGTATCCCTTTAATTTCTTTCTTCTAATTGCTCTGGCTATAGTCTCCAGGACTAAATTGAATAGAAGTGATGAAAGATGGCATCCCTGTCTTGTTCCAATTTTTAGAAAGATGCTTTCAGTTTTCCTCCAGTTAGAATGATGTTGGCCTTGGATTTAGCATATATATAGCTTTTATAATGTTGAGGTGTATTCCTTCTATCCCTAGTTTTTCTAGTGTTTTGAACATGAATAGATGCCAAATTTTGTCAAATGCTTTTTCTGCATCTGTTAAGATAATCATATGATTCTTGTCTTTAAGTCTATTGATATGATGTGTTACATTTATTGATTTCCATATGTTGAACCAACTTGCGTCCCTGGGATGAACCCCCCCTTGATTGAGGTGCACTGTTTTTTAAATATGTTTTTATGTTGCATGTGCTTTCAATGTGAAAAATAAGCAGACTGCCAGATTAAGAAAGGGTAAAAAGGGCTGGGGATGTGGCTCAAGCGGTAGCGCGCTCGCCTGGCGTGCGTGCGACCTGGGTTTGATCCTCAGCACCACATACAAATAAAGATGTTGTGTCCGCTGAAAACTAAAAAATAAATATTAAAAAATTCTCTCTCTCTCTCTCTCAAAAAAAAAAAAAGTAAAAATTATTTGTTCGTCACCAGCAGATTATGGTAGGCATATACCTCTTTACCAAGGAAATTCCCTGACATGGCAGTTGGGAGTGTGACTGCTGAACTCCTTTGATTTTTACCATCTGTATAAAGATAAATGACCTTGCTCAGAATCAGACTTAATTAATTTACAAGGTTTTGTTTTTCAAAGGCATTTAGTTATCCATTAATCACTATTCCCATGTTCACCAACTGTCCACCTCTGACTGGTTCCTCAGTTGTAAAGGAAGCTGCTCCTGCTGGTAGCCCTCTTTATCTACCTGGGTGGTGCTGCTAATGTTGTTGGATTATACAATATGTGATATCCTGAAATTTATTTACACTGCAGGAATTCCTGAGTTGGGGAAGATTATGGTTCTGCCTTGGAGTCAAATGACTAAAAGGGTGATAATAACAGCGTGAAGTAGCAAAGTTTCTCAGATTTAAAAGAGCCTGAGAAAACACTTAACTAAAGTAGATAAAAGAAGAGGTGGACATCTTTCCTATTTTGCATTCACCTCCCCAACTTGATTTTTACTTGATTTTGTTTTAAATGACAAGAGATATCAAGTTGTCTCCCCTCAAGAAACTATTTTCCTAAAATTGCCATCAGCAAACAGTATAAACCACAAATGCTGGTGGTAGGCCAAGAACCTGGGTACGGCATCTTGTGGTTTGTAGTGACCAGTGACATTCTACATTGTGCATAACAGTGAGGGGACAAGAAGCCCAGCAACTTCTTATCCAGTGATGGTTTGTGTTTTGGGATTCTGACAGCTTGCTGCTGGTATCCTATATCAGGCCATCTTTTTGTTCTTAACAGTGATAAGGGGTAGAAATAAAAGCCCCTTCGTTTTGCTGGAAATAGAGCAAGCAGCAGTTATCTTGCTGAGTAGCTTTTGTGACTGGCTTTCATCTCTGCTTCAGCTTCAAGGTGTATTCACCTCGAGCACATTTTTACCAAGCAGTATTCAGATAGTGCAGAGCTGAGGACACTTTTTCAGTTGAAATTATTATCTAAGTGTTAGGATCAGAATAAGGCAAAGTATTTAGAATATTTAGAATATTTGAAGGAACAATTTAGTGCCATAAAATATTAGTGTTACTTGGTTATCTAGTGTAATTTTCTTATCTTACAGATGAAGACACGAGGCTCAGAGAGGCAAAAGCTCTTAACTTACCCATCACATCTCTTTTTCTCATCTGAATGTGGATAAGTTAAAGAGGAAAGGATGTAGTATGAGAAGGCTAGTTTAATAGCAAAATAGGCTACATCCTTTTTTTTTTAAAGAGAGAGAGAATTTTTAAAATAAATAAATAAATAAATATATATATATATATATATATTTTTTAGTTTTCGGTGGACACAACATCTCTGTTTTATTTTTATGTGGTGCTGAGGATCGAACCCAGCATCCTGCGCATGCCAGGCGAGCTTGCTACCGCTTGAGCCACATCCCCAGCCCATACATCCTTTTTAATAGTCTCACAGATACAGTCCAGTTAAGATCAGCAGTTTCCTGGATAGTGCTCCAGTCTGGCCTTTTGACCTTCATGTCCTAGAATACTAAATATTTTCTACTAATTCCCAGAGTAGCAAAAAAGAACAACATGTTTATTACCCATTTGGTGATGGTTTGGGTTTTGGGATTCTGACAGCTTGCTGCTGGTATCCTACATATTGACTTCATGCTAAGTGGTGTCAACAGTGTACAAGCCATTATTTGCTAATTGCTCATATTCCTTTTGGCAATACTCTTTGCCAACTGTGTGTGGGAGGGGGCATGTTATAATCTGTCTTTTGATTGAGAAAACATTCAGGAAGCAAATAAATTTAGCACTTTGTTTCATCCAAATCTTTTCTCCCTGGAAAGTCCTTTTATGTCCTTTGGCAGGGTTGCTGTCTCCAACAATCACAGACTGTCAGGCATTCTTCTAACTTGGGCCTACCTGGCAAAATAATGGTGTCCATTGTTCATCCCCTGAATTGATTAGAATCTTTCTGGCTCCAAGCTTGTAATTTGAAATTTTGGGAGACATATTCTGTGTGTGTGTGTGTGTGTGTGTGTGTACACCCACATGACTATTAAGGCCTTTTTTTTTTTTTTTTTGGTGGTGCTGGATATTAAACCCAGGGCCTTGTGCATGCAAAGAAAGCACTCTACCAACTGAGCTATACCCCAGCCCCTAAGGTTTTTTTTTTTTTTTTTTAATTTATTGATTTTATTTAGGTATATATGACAGCAGAATGCATTTTGATTCATTGTCCACAATTGCAGCACTACATTTCTGTGGTTGTACACAATTTAGTGTCACACCACATATACCTAGGGTAATGATATCTATCTCATTCCACCATCTTTCCTGCCCCCATGCACCCTCCCTACCCTCCTCACTCCCCTTTGCCCAATCAAAGTTCCTCCATTTTTCCCATGCCTCTCCCCTCCCAGCATCCACTTATCAGAGAGAATATTTGGCCTTTGATTTTTGGGGATTGGCTAACTTTGTTTAGCATGAAGTAAACTCCCTCCATTTACCTGCAAATGCCACGATTTTATTCTCTTCTAATGCTGAGTAATATTCTATTGTGTATATATACCACAGTTTCTTTATCCATTCATCTATTGAAGGGCATCTAGGTTGCTTCCACAGTTTAGCTATTGTGAATTGAGCTGCTACAAACATTGATATGGCTGCTGTCACTAGAGTATGCTGGTTTTAAGTCCTTTGAGTATAGACCGAGGAGTGGGATAGCTGGGTCAAATGGTGGTTCCATTCCAAGTTTTCTGAGGAATCTCCATATTGCTTTCCAGATTAGTTGCACCAATTTGCAGTCCCACCAGCAATGTGTGAGTGTACCTTCCCCCCCCACATCCTCACCAACATTTATGGTTGTCTGTATTCTTGATAACTGCCAATCTGACTGGCATGAGATGAAATCTTCAAGTAGTTTTGATTTACATTTCTCTGATTACTAGAGATGTTGAACATTTTTTTCATCTATTTATTGATGAATATTAAGTTTAAATATAAAATGCTAGATCATATGAGTACTCTGTGGTAGTGAGATGTTCCCAAAGAACACTGCTTTGGAGAGTGGTAAGACTTCAGAGACAAATCTTCACTTAACACTCCTAACATTCTAAAGGACAATTTGGGTCAGTCAAAACGCTGTGTTTATTATGTGTAAGTCATTCATAAGACAATCCTTGCCTCCAGTTTATTAAAATGTGATGGAGATGCAAAGATACTCTATATGCCCAGAGTCCAGTGAGGGTATGGATATTAGTGTACCAGGTATTGAGAGGCAGGAGGGCTCCTGGAGGCTGGATCAGGGAATGCTTCAGTAAAGGAGTGGGAATGGCAGCTTTGGAGCATGGGCAGGATTTCATCAGCTAGAGTGAAAGAGGAAGTTGTTTGTGGTAGGCTAGGCTGGTGCTGGTGGATAGTGGGAGTAAAGGGCCTTATGTGAAACTGGTCACACAGCAGAATTTGGGTGAGTAAAAGACATTAAAAGTAGCTTTGCACCAAAGCACGGGGGCCTTGTGAGCCAGTGGTATCTTTGTTCTACAACCATGGGGAATGTTTGAAGGATTTTGAATTGGGAACATTATATGATTCCAATCTCCCTTAGAAATACTGGTCTCAGTAGAATTCAGGGTAGAACAGGGAGGAGGAGACAAGAGCAGGACCATTTATGCCCATTAAACAATTAATATGCCAAGGGTTTGAACTGTTGAATAGAAAGGAACACAAAGGGCTAGGTGGAGTGGCACATGCCTGGAATCCGGGTGACTCCGGAGGCTAAGGCAGGAGGATTACAAGTTTGAGGCCAGCCTCAGCAGTTTAGCAAGAACTTGTATCAAAATCAAAATAAAAAGGGGTGAAACTGGAGGCCAGTGGTAAACCATCCTTGGTTCAGTCCCTAGTACCAAAAAACAAAAACCACACACACACACACACACACACACACACACAGAGATGTGGGAGAAGTGACAAAAAGGAATTTGATAGAATATGATGATTGAAAACAGGTGGACAGCTGGGCATGATGGCACATGCCTGCAATCTCAGTGACTCAGAGTTGCTGAGACAAGAGAATCATAAGTTCGAGGTCAGTCTCAGCAACTTAATGAGACCCTGATTCTAAATAAAATAAAAAGGACTGGTAACATGGCTCAGTTGGTAGAGTGTGGGCAACAGTTGAATGAGCAAGGGGAGTCAGGAAGGAAGAATGACAGTGACCTGCATTATCTTGTGTGTGTGTTTTTTTTTTTCCTCCTCCTCCCATGCTTTGTGACCGAGATCAGAGGAAGCAAATAGTAATTAAAATTGCTACACTGAGGGATAGAGAGGTGAGGGGTAGGTTTTAAGAGCTTCAGTGAGGAGGTTTCTGTAAAGTTAGACTTGAATTTTGAGGTCAGAGAGAGATTACTGAGCCTGTTCCCTTATTGATAAGTGGGATATTACTTGTCAGGTAAATGAGACTATAGAAAAGCAGCTAGCACAATTCCCAGCTTGTAATTGTTAATGAATATTTGACTTCAAAGGGGGTGCAGTGGCACAATTCTATAGTCCCAATGACACAGGAAGCTGAGGTGGGAGAATCACTTGAGCTCGTGAATTTTAGACTAACAATATAACAAGACCACCACCCCTCAAATTTCAAATGTGAATTGCAAATGGTCTTGTAAGGTTACTTCAAACCATCAACATTCATAGAAAGCAACCATGTGCCACACATTGGATACTCTGTGAAAGTCATGGCTGTGTCTCTAAGTCAGGGATTTTAGAGTATAGGGCAGCCAAATGTATAAATACAGAAGTAGTAGAAGTGGATATGGCTTATCCAGGCGTTAGTGGTAATTCCAGCAACGCAGGAGGCTAAGACAGAAGGATTGCAAGTTTGAGGTCCGCCTCCCCAACTTAGGGAGGCCCTAAGCAACTTAGTGATATCCTGTTTCCAAATCGAGGTTGGTTGGCTAGGGGTATGGCTCAGTGGTTATATACCCCTAGATTCAATCTCCAGCACCAAAAGAAAGTGGATATAGCTCTTAGCAGTAGCAGAATTGGGAGCATAAGGACCTAGTTTAGGACAAGCAGCAGCATTATAATCAACAACATAACAGGTAATGCTCATTTTTCTAAAACACTTCATGTGCTCACTTCACTTAATTTCCATGGCATCTCTATGAGGTTGTATTGTTCTGTGTTATCTATTCCATTTTGCTGGAGCTGGAGCTAAGTGTTCCAGTAAACCTTTGATTAGAAGTGACTTAAAAGTCCCTTGAGCCAGATGCAGTGGCATACGACTGTGATCCCAGAAACACAGGAGTCAGAGGCAGGAGGATCACAAGTTCAAAGCTAGCCTCAGCAGCTTAGTGAGACCTAGTCCTAAAATGAAAAAAAGGACTGGGGGAGCTGGGGTTGTAGCTCAGTGGTAGAGTGCTTGCCTGGCATGTTGTGAGGCATTGAGTTCGATTTTCAGCACCACATAAAAACAAATAAATAAGTATACAATTTTTAAAAAAAGGACTGGGGGTATGGTTCAGTTGTTAATGCCCCCCTGTGGGTTGAATCCCCAGTACCAGGGGAAAAAATAGTCACTTGAATTCTTTGTTTTCTGGGTTATAATAAAATTTTACTCATGAGCTTTTCCTTTGAGGTGGACTTTTATTAAGCCTCCACCATCTGTTCTGCACTCTGTAGCCTCTTCTGTCCTCAAGTATGTAGAAGCGCAGATGGAAAGCAGTAGGATACTGTTGGTGCAGGCTTTGCATCTCTGCAGTGTTCCATCAGCTTTGCTTGAAGAATTATTCTCTATCTCAATACTATGTCTGCTGGGATTTAGGGAGCAGCAGTACCTGAACTAGAGTTTGCAAAGAATCCAGACAGAGTTTTGAGTGAAGCACTCTGGTTTATGCTCTAGCAGCACTTACCTAGATTGATTTCTCTTGGTCTGTGCTCCAAAGGGAGGTAGCTGGTGAAGCCACTGTTGGTTTATCCCTGCTGCTTTATGGTTGTACTCTTCCCACCTTGGCTAGTCAAGTTGTTGAGCCTTGATGGGGATGTCTCTTGTTTTTGAGACCAGTCACATTTCCATTCTGGCAGTTGTCTTCTACAGTTGGCATTCCGTTCTGCCTCTGAGCCTTGACCTCTTTATTCTGTTTCTTGTCACTAAGATTCCCTGAAGAAGCCTTCTGATGCATCTAAGACCAGCAGTGTTTTTATCTCCTCAAAACAGGTAGTTAGGAAGTGTGTGGGTGCATGCACGCATGCATGCGTATGCACATATGTTTGGGAGTGATTTAATTCATGAAGAAATAAATTTAGATTTTAGAAGTAGCCACTGAAGAATTTTACCTTAAGGATAGGAATGCATCCTTCTGCAGCTGTTGTGTTCCTGACCAGGCTCCTGCTCACTCAGAATCATGCAGCTGCTGCAGTGGTGTTGAGTTGTCATCTTATTGCCTCCTCAAACCATCAGGGTCCGCAGACTCTGATCCACGTAGCTTCCTAGCAGAGTCTCCCCATGACCATCAGCCCTACCTCATTCCTCCATCCTATGTTCAGAGGTTAGATCAGGTGTTGCACAGAGGGCATTCTGAGGAACAATTATAAATAGGAGACAGTAGGGGATAATAAATTATAGAGGTGTTCTGGACTAGGATGCCTGGAGGAATGACCTTGTACATCTATACCAAGTGGCACAACTTTTCATTTAGCAGAGCTAATGAGCCTAGTTTCTGAAATTGTCTCTCTGCAAACAGACTGTTGTGATTGATTTGGGGAACAGCATGTTCTAGCAGATCCTCTAGTGCCAGGGAATGCAGGTAGTAATTACTCCCATTTCTCTCTTAAAAACCTTCAGAGCTTCTGGGCCTATGTAATCAGGCAGATGGTAGAGCTTGCTTGTGTTTATTGGCAATCACATGAGGTCTTACGAAGGCCTGCACAGTTAAGATAGGTGTTTTGGCTGGAATATGACCCCAGTAATGAACCTTGTACTTCTCACAGATTTCCACTGGAAAAGACTTCATAGCAGCTATGGCCAGAATTTTAAGAGTTTTAATTGCAAACTAGAGGATCGGAAGCCTAGCACAGTATAGTCTGATGACCTGCGGGTTATTTTGTATTTTGTGGGTTTGGGGCCTGGTGAGGGTGGGGGTATGGAGTTTTATTTTTGTTATTATTGTTTATTTTTTATAAATTTTTTGTACCTTTATTTTATTTATTTATTTTTATGTGGTGCTGAGCATCGAACCCAGGGTCCTTCATGTGCGAGGCGAGTGCTCTACTGCTGAGCCACAATCTCAGTCCCTGTTTTTGTTTTTTGATGGTGCTGGTGATTGAATCCAGGGCCCTCATGCATACTAGGCAGGTGCTCTACTCCTGAGCCACATCCTCAGCCACAACCTGAGTTTTTGATGATGCCTCCCGATTGTTCATACCAGAACTGCATTGATCTCTACTCATGTGGCTACTTTGCTAATATGTGTTCTCAGAACCACAGGGTCTAGCCAGAGTAAGAAAGGAGTTTGATTGCAAATATCCACCATCTTCCTCAAATTCAGCACACCAAAGCTGAGTTGTTCATGCCCGCTAGTACCCTGATTCCTTGGCATTCCCATTTATATCCTCATACTCACTGTTCTTCAGATGTCCATCATGAAATTTTGGGCCACTTTTTCCTTTTCCTTCTCATAAATATTCAAATCTGGAGTCAGACACAGTGATGTATACCCATAAACCCAGCTATTTGAGAGACTGAGACAGGAAAATTACAAGTTTGAGGCCAGCCTGGGCAAATTAGCAAGACCATCCCTATCTTAAAAAAAAAAAAGAAAGAAAGAAAGGAGACCATTTTTTTTTTTTTTTTTTCTGATTGAATGGTAGACAGTGTGGATTCCTTTTGAAGCAGAAAATTTCTCTTTATCCTTGGTTATATTCAAGGATATAACCTTGAATTATATTCTGGCTCCAGGTTTGCTGTTTCCTTCATAATTTTTCTTGAAATTTTCATAATCTGTTAGTTTGTCATGCTACCCCATAGATTCCCTCTGTCCCCTGAAATTAGTTCTGTTTGATCCTTCTATACTTTTTCTGTACCCTTATCTGTTCATTCTGCACAAAAATATTATGTAATATTTTTACAATACTCTATATGCAATACTTCCCAATTGTCCCAATAATGTCTTTTATAGCTGTATTTTTTAAAGCAGTTGATTTGTAGAATATCCTTTAGTTTTAATTCTTTGTTTCCTTTTGTTTTGATTCATGTTAAACATGTTGTCCAGGATTGGAGTGGTGCTCTCTATATATGTTTCTGAAGCATCACCATCACCCCATATCATATTGTCTCATCATTGGGACATTTGATCACTTGATAAGCTGTCAAAATTCCTCCAGATTTTTTTCATTGTAAAGATAATTTTCATTCTCATAATTAGTAAGTTATCTTATTGAGAATAGTTGGGGAGCTTTGGTCTGGAAGAATGAGGCCCAATATGAATAAGAAAGTTGGTGCAGTTATAACTGGGAAAGAGAAGGAGTGGAGTAAGAGTCAGAAACATCTTGCACTCCAGTGTCTTTGATTACAGCTGGGTCCTTATCCAACTGAAGAATGGAATGCCCTGAGGCTGACCTCAGATCTGTTGTACAGGTTTCCCTCCCCATTTTTCCAGTAATTTAACATACTTTTGTAACTTTTTTCTAGAAAACTGTTCTCCAAACACTGTGCTATTAAGGGCAAAGTGAGGAATAAGGGTTACAGCAATGAACAAGGCTGAGTTACCACCTCTGTGGAGCTTGCAGTATAGCAAGGTGAATTAAAAAGTTTTTAAAAAATTACTTACAGATGTATTAAATACAATGAAGGAAATAAGTTAACATGCTGAGATGAAGGGATATTCAGCCAAGAGTGAAAACCCAGCACTATGTGGGTAGCATCAGAAAAGAAGAGAGTGTCAGGGGAGGGAAGCCAAAAGGAACTTGGAGTATTTAGGCACCAGAAGGCAGCCAAGGTGTCTGGGGTTTGGTGGGGGTTGGGTACAAGGTCAAGGTTATGTGAAAGATGTGGCCAAATTATGGAATGTCTTATGGGCCAAAAAAGTAGTTGACTATAGAGTCTTTACGGTGAATCCTTCTTTATGAGATACATTTGACAACAAATTGTATTTTATGGTAGCTATAATGTAAAGCTCCAGGAACTGCCTTTATGTTGCTGGGCTGTCTTTATGGCACCAATTTGCCAGTGGTTTTGTATCCCAAAAGTGTGTGATATCACTGCCCCATTTTGTGACTACTGCAGAATGGAATTAGAATTCACAGATCTAGAGAACTTCCATGCTCATTAATGAGTTCTGCTCTTTCTTGTTGATGAGACTTGGGACTCACACAGCCTTTCCAACTAGAGGGCCATGTCCAGATGAGAATTGAGTTAGATCTGAGAGAGCAATTGGTTGTGGGAGTCTGTTACACAGCAGAAAGGCTGGGGAAGTTGGGAAGAAAGAGCTTGGATATGGTGCAACAAGGTGTCTGAGGGAGGAGAGGTGCCATGGAAGGTATGAGAATGTGCACACATATCCATGGGGAGGGAAAGGCCTCAGTGGTACTGTAATGAGCAGAATAGAAGTGAACACATGGCAAGAGTCAGGCACATGCAATATTGGACTAGGCTGCTGGATCTGTGGCCTCAGGAGGTAGCCATGCTGTGGAATGGGTTTGTGCAGGGAGAATCTTCTTTCCTGGCCTGACCTGCTTGTGCTTGAGTCATTTGCTTTGATGCCCTAAGGTTAATCAGATCCTAAGGAGTGCTCTGCATGTCACGAACTGGTTGTAATTATAGCTCCCTTTATTGTTTCATCTACAGCTGTAAAATACATATTAATATTCAGAGCAACCTCAACTGATTTTATTGCCTTGATTCCTAAACAATAAAGATCCACCTTCCAACCCAAACATAATTAGACTTGGCACATGTTCAGGCTTTGACAGTGTTATTGTTTGCATTTTACACGCTATGTTCTTGGTTCCTTTCCTTTGGAGTTTATTTTATTCCCTCTGCCTGTTTCTGATAAGCCAGTTTTACTAGTTGGACTAGTGTGTAAATGTTTAAAATAAGAAATTGGTGCTGCACATTGCTTTCAGAGAAGCAATCAGAGTAAGGGATAGTGGAGTTCTAAACCCCATTACTGCCAGACTGTGAGCAGTCTAGGTTATAAAAATATGTCAGTTCATCAGCAGTGCCTCCACCCACCCCACCCCAACATAGACTGGTGGGGAGATGGTAAGAAGCTCAATGTCCAGCTGTACATCTAGCCAGCCAAGGTGGGGTAGGTAGCAGCAATGGCTCTGCTTATCCACAGAGATGTTGGAAGCGAGAGAACAACCTAGCAGTAGGAGCCAGACCCAGAAGGGAGCTTGATTTGTTGGATAGCAGCCCAAGAACTCTGCCCTCACCTATTCAGATTCATCAGAGAAAGTTCTGATGAATGGATAGAGGAATGCAGTGTCTTGGATGAATGTTCTACCTTGTGTAAGTTTGTACATAAAGAGAGTGTTTGAAGTAGGTAAGGTGCATGACTTGTCTGACAAGTTTGAGATTGTTAGTGGCTTAAGACTCTTGAGAATTTAGCCAACTTTTTCACACTGTGATCAAGGGTTCCTAGTGAGTTCTGATAATGTTTGCATGTCTGAAGTGGGTCATAAAAATGGCTCTTTTAATCATTGTTGACACACAAAGACAGGTTGCTGCCTCCAGTATTGGCAGCTAGGACACCAGTGTGTGACATTTCAGAAAGGTGATAGGAGAGACTCTGCACTCCAACCTAATGGCACTGTTTGTTGCCTCTGCTCTAAACAGAAATAGCACTTAGGCAGGTAGAGGAAAGCATTAGTAGAATAGTCTTAATATATTAGGCATTTTATATTATTATAATTACCTTAAATTGTTTTCATTCTGCTGTCTTAAGAGGATACAGACCTGGATGCTATAGGATCAATCTTTGTGCATGGCTTCCTATTGCTAAAATGTGCAGCCATAGCCTCACCGTGGTGCTCAGAATCTCTGTAGATGGGACTGGATATCTGGGAGAACTTAAAATTTATTCTGAAATGACCAATGAAGAGGCCAAGTTTTTTATACAGGACTCTGGGTCAATGAGATGGTAATAAATTTGCTGAAAATTTAAACCTTAAAAGTTAGGTGAGTTCCAAAATAGCACAAGGCTTCCATCATTTTTATGTTTGAGCACCTGATGAAAACTCAATCTATGTTGATAAGTGTGGCTGGAACAAATTGGGGAGGTGAGGGCCAAAGAAGTAAAAGACATATTTTCCTACTTTGAAGAGTTTACAATCCAATATAGCTGAGAACACAGGACCTAAAACTAGTTTTGGTAGTACCCCAAACACATGATGGGTTTGTCCTTCATGGTCTAAAGCTAAACTCCTAAGGGAAGATGAGTTTGATATGAAACAAGTTTGTTCATCATTTTCTACTTAAGTTCTGGAGACTGCAGGGTATGCCTCAGTCCCAGAAGAGGAAGAGGAAGAGGAAGATGATAAGCCAGCAGAGGATTAGTCTTAAAATATTGGCATGTGCAGAATTCAGAATACAGTGTACCTCTTTTGGATCTGGTTTCCCATAGTCACTTTCCCATTATCTCTTTGCCTCCTATTGAACCATAGACTCTGGCCTGGTGGTCCCAAGTGTTTCCTATGAACTGCATAAAAAGCTATTATCTGTAGCTGAGAAGCATGGGCTGACCTTGGAGCGGAGACTGGAGATGACAGGTGTATGTGCCAGTCAGATGGCGCTTACCCTTCTTGGAGGACCTAATAGGTAAGTACCTCTAGAACTGGGAAGGGTGAATGTGGGGTGATAAAGCCTGCCTAGTCACCCCCACAGTGCCTTACATGTGTGCAGGAGAGTTAGCTAGAGTTAGCTAGTTAGGCTGTCTTGTGAGCCTCTCTAGTCACTTGAAAAAAACCCACTGCCTACGATGGCTTTTCCCTCAGTTTTGGAAAAGCATGTTCTCTTTTAATGTGATGCAACAGGGTTCTTTGTTCCTCCTCTCACTTGTCTCTTGGAAGTCCTCACTCTTCTCTCATTCTTCCTTTCCTTCATGACAGCAACTGTCTGGCTTTGAAACTCCTTTGACATTCACCAGTCACTTTCAGTGTTTGGGAATACAACTCAGTCTTGAGCTCCATACCTGAAAACTTGTAGAACCACTCTGACTACTGCGTAGGGCAATTTGAGATGTGGCATCTTCCCACCTGCCCTTGTATTCATATACTGATAACCATGTCCTCAACACTAGGGACACCAAGAACAACAAGTTGATTTCCAGTGTTTGTTCTCTCCCTCCTGTGGGTGCCGTGTTCTACTTTTATTCTTTAGGGTGGTGGGTGAGAGGGAGAACCCATTTGGGGAACAGACACAGCAAATCAGGTTCCAGCAGCACTCTGCAGCATCTCTCTGCAGGCAGAGGCATTCATCATACTTCATCCAGATGCACAGAGTGGGGTTAATGAGTGGTTTGGCATCTATGTAGAATGCATTGCTCAATTCCCCCAAAACTTATTTGGAAAGCGAGGTGGTTATAAAGCTCCTCTTTGGTTTGACAACATCTTCCTCCCTTCGGGAGATGGTTGTCATTGTTCTGCCCCTAAGCAGGGACTTATAGCTTTGTAGTCCATCACACCTTCCTGCCTTGTGAGCCAGCCATGCTGCCTATAGTTGGGCATAGATCCAGGGCTTTGGAAGTTCCATCTTCCACACCTCCTTACTCTAATGGTTTCTCTGAGACCAGAGGCATCTCAGCTTTGAACAGTGACTGCTTTATCTAAGGCAGCTGCTTCCTCCATGGTCTACATAGTCAAGTACTTTCTTAACTCGTCTGGCACTTCTAAGTGCTACGCATCCATCAGTCCACATAGTGTCCAGTGAAGTAGGTACTAAAAAACTAGTAATAACTATGGCATCATCCTTTTTAGCTTACTGGCAGCTTGGAAAAGAAAACTTGGATTGGCAGTGGATTGAGGACAATTTAGAACTACCCTATATTGGTACTTGCTGTGAGTTTATTAGGAGTTGAGAAAAGGAGAAAAATTAGTGCAAGCTAGAGTAATCCCAGAAGTAGTAAACCTTGAGTCAGAACTCAAAAGGTAGGTAGGAGTTTGAAAAGTAAAGGGCTTTCTGGGCAGGGGACATGGTTTGCATATAAGCAGAAAAAGAGCCTTACAGGTGCTGGAGAGAGGGAGACCAGCCTTGCTTGAGTGGAGCAATGTTTTAGGAATGAAGGCCAGTGGAAGCTACAGGGATAGAAAGACCTTTGCCAGGCAGAGCTTGGACCTGACAGGTCAGACAGGGAAGAATCATTAAGCAGTGTTGAGTCAGAAAGTGGTAGTGTATGCAATGAGATCTGGGTGAACTCCTTGATCGGAAGACCCAGCAATGAAGTGACAGGGTGTGGGACTGTGGGAACAACACCCTATAGGCCTGGCCTGCTACGGCGTTTGGCCCCTTTGGAGCCTGGTACTTGGTGAGCAGGGGAGAGAGCCCTGATAGCAGCAAGTGCCTTTTTGTCTGTTATTGGGATGTAAGAGTAATTGTTAACTGCTTTTTTTTTTTTTTTCTGTTCCAGGTTGAATCCTAAGAATGTTCACCAGAGGCCCACAGTGGCTTTGCTGTGTGGGCCCCATGTGAAGGGGGCTCAGGGTATTAGTTGCGGAAGGCACCTAGCCAACCATGATGTGCAGGTCATCCTTTTCTTGCCCAATTTTGTCAAGATGCTAGAGTCCATCACCAACGAGCTGTCTCTTTTCAGCAAGACCCAGGGTCAGCAAGTGTCTAGCCTCAAAGGTGAGCCCTAGGGCTGGGGAACAGTGGTAGAGTGCTCACCTTGTCTGTGTGAGGGCTAGGGTTCCAGGCACAGCAAACAAACCCACTCTAATGGAGGAGGGGGCAGAAGAGCGCCTACCTCCTTGGTAGTTTGATGGTCTGGTGGTGCCACCTAGTGGCAACTTGAAGAAAGGTTCCACATGCATACAAGACAGTATTCTGCCTGTAAGGAGTCTTGGAGCTGCCTATGGGAAGAAACCTGGTGGGTGGCCTATTTTCTATCCTGTCTCCCTTTGCCCTCTCTCACTACCCATACAGAGAACTCTGGAGACCAACGTATTCATTTCACAAATACTTACAGAAAAGGCACTGTTCCTGGTACTGGGAATATGGGACAGATTTTTTTTTTTAATCCATTCTTCCATAGAGTTCACATTCTGGTTAGGAGAGGTAAATGCACAGATAATTAACACACTAGGTCATATGATAGTAAGTGTTATGGAGTGAAATAGCAGGGAAGGGGGAAAAGGAATATTGGGAGGTTAGATGGGGAGTAGGAGACACGCATTTCAGGGTCAGCCATGAAGGGCTCCACAGATCACCCTGAATGAGGGGTTTGGGCTTTTACTCAGGGTGGGCTGGAGAGTTACTGAAAGAATTGGCAAAGGAATGGTCTAATTGGACTCAGGTTTCAGATGAGCAGTCTGGTGCTTAGAGTTCATGATCAGAGTACATAGGGGTGCTGAGATGCTATTGTTGAGACTTGGAGCAAGAGCTGATGGTGGCTGAGCGTGGCAGTAGAAGGGTGGGAAGTGGTTAGTTTCTGAATCAGTTCTGAAAATAGAGTCAACACGTTGGGTGTAGGGAATGAGAGGAGAGCTAAGAATGATTTGGGTTCTTGGCTTGAGTAACTGAGGGCCTGTCACTGAGGTGGGACTTGGTAGAGGAGAGGGTGTGGGGATGAAGAGCAGAGGCTCTGTTTGAGATGACTGTCAGTTATTCAGTGGAAAGTTTATGAACCTGGAGTGAAAAGAAGGGGTCTAGCTTTGAGTCCCAAGTGTTTAGCTGAAGAGAGTAGAAAGAGGGTCAGAGGAGTAACCTCTTTATTTCAGAGTCAGGGAGCTAAGAATCTAGCCAAGGAGACAAGAAGGAATGGCCAGGGAGAGAGAAGGAAGAGCAGGAGAGTGTGGCATCCAAGTGCCAGGTGAGAAAAGGAACGTAGTCAGATGTGTCCATGATCCATTCTAGGTTAAGTTTACAGGAAAGTTGAGAATTAACCATTAGATTTAGCAGTCTCATGTGCAGTGGTGGGGACAGAGTCTAATTGAACCAGGGTTTAAGTGAGAATGGAGGGAGAAAAATTGGAGCAAATATCCAGAGAGAGGGCCTTGCCAGAGTGCAGAAGCAAGTCAGGGTGGAGCCTGGACTAAAACAGTCTGTGGGCACCACTCTCTAGTGTCTCAAGACCCACAAGGACTCCACATACTGATGTGTTATAAGAGGGAAGCCATGAGAAATGTCATTACTGTGGGCTGAGAGCTGGGATTGGGGACTGGTGTGAGTTGAAATCTCCAACGTGATGCCTTCTTCAGACAGTTTTTTTCTCTGGAGGCCCAAAAGGTTTCATAATCCAGCTACTGTAGGAGATGTGACTCAGGAAACAACCTTTGAATTTGGTCTTCAGCTGTTCTCAGGTTTAACTTCTTAAGCTAGTCTAAGATATGTGTACTTGTTGAGATATCCTGTTCTTATACTGTCCCAGGGGCCTTGTTGAATCAAGCAGAGGCGCCTTTATAAATGCTGGGAGAGCAGTGATTATTTCTTCCCATTCTTAAACTTGGGCTTCATAGTAGGCAGGCTAACCAGAGTAGAATGAGTAGGCACTCATGCTCTCACCTGCTCGCTGGTCATCAGCTCCTGTTTCTCCTGGACCCCATCAGGGTTTCCCTGTGAGGGCTGACTCCACAGTGGACTCTACTACCTTCCCAGAGCTTAGAATGTCCCAGATTAGTGGGCGTACAGAGGCCTGTCTGTAAGGCAGAGGTGGTGAGGGCCTTGTGCCTTGAGAAGCTCTGTACTCTTGTCAGGTTAGTACTTCAGCCTCAAAACCCCGTGAGGGAAGTGGTTCTTCAGATGACATACTCTCAGCCTCTGGCACCCAGTCCATCCAGGCTTTGGAACTCCCGGGGCCTTTTGGATGGATGTCTGGTAAGCAAGACCCTCTTGGGTCCACTTAACGCTCTCAGCACAACCTGGCTGCTGTGTGCTCTAGGTACTCAGACAGTTTTCTTTCCACCTGCAGATCTGCCCACTAGCCCTGTTGACCTGGTCATCAACTGCCTGGATTGCCCAGAGAATGCCTTTCTGCGGGATCAGCCCTGGTACAAAGCAGCCGTGGCCTGGGCCAACCAGAACCGGGCACCAGTACTCAGCATAGACCCTCCTGTGCATGAAGTCGAACAGGGCATCGATGCCAAATGGTCACTGGCACTGGGCCTGCCTCTGCCACTGGGGGAGCACGCAGGCCGTGTCTATTTGTGTGACATTGGCATTCCCCAGCAAGTCTTCCAGGAGGTGGGCATCAACTACCATTCACCCTTTGGCTGCAAGTTTGTCATCCCTCTACATTCTGCCTAGAGGGGCCCTGGGCAGACTGACTCTGCAGTCCCTTGCTCCTGCCACCAAACCTGACGATGAACGCCTTAAGGATGTGAAGCTTCATGGACCTTATTGTTAAGTTTTTCTTTGTTTCTTCTGTAAAAGAACAGAACATACTTAAACCTGACCTGTCACTTGCCCGTGGCTAGGGAAGGAAGGCTTTCCCACTGGGTGTGGGGCGGGGTCAGGCTGAGCACTCCAGCTCCAGGTGTCTCTGCACCTAGCTGGCCCTGAGTGCCAGGTGGGGTTTTGTTTACAGACATAGGCAGCTCTGAGACTGTGTTTCAGGTTTACAGCCCTTGGGCCTGCATGAGCGCCTTGGGGGTTGGGCCAGGTTCTGGAGGGGGCCTACACCTGCTTTATTTTATAGCTTATGGCATACTGTCTCCTCTGCTTCCTTCCACCAAGCAGCCCTTCTAATCATGTAGACCAGGCTGCATGCAGCTGACTGCCAGAGGGTAGGCCTGTGCTCTCCATCCGTTTTGAGGGCTGTGGCAGCTTAGGCCTTCCCTCTGCCCTACCACAGATTTTGACCTTTCTCTTGAGCGGATCCAAACTTTACACTGGGATTTTTCTTTGGGTCTTTCCACTTCATTTTGAGAGGCAGGGAAAGGGATGCATCTGGATGGTGTTAACTGTTGGGATTTTTAAGCTGGTTTTCTGTTGTCTTCAGTACAAGGTCACATGTTACCATAATGCCCATCTTGCCAGCAGTGCCCACCCCCTAGCTGAGGGTTGACTCCTCAGTGTGCAGCTTTAACGTCCAGGATTCGGAAGGCCCTGGGGGAGCCTGGTGCTGAGCCATAGGAGGCTCCCTGGTGCTTCAGTCCTAGGCCACCACTTGCTGCCTCCTTGCCTGTACTTCCATGTGCCCATTTCCTGAAATGGTCCTCTGCAGCTGTTGTCCCAGAGCAGGGTCCCTCTCCTGCCTGGACTCCACCCTTGCCCTTACTTCTGGGCTTTGAATCCTTTCAGGTCGTCTACTCTAGATACAGACTTGGGGCCAGTGGCCCATCTCAGATACTCAAATGAGGCTGGTTCTGTATGAGCTGGTGGTGGGGCGTGGCCATGGGAGCACCTACTACTCAGATCTTAAGAAACCAAGCCCCAGTACATGCCTGGTCCCTGGAGGCTGGCAGGACAAGATCCATATCTGGAGAGCTGGCCAGGTCCCTTACAAAAAGCTTTAAAGCCTTTGGTTTTGTTCTGTATGCATCACTTGTTGAAGAGTGCATGGGCTGGCTTGCCAAGGATTGTGGACACAGTATAGGCCCTGGTGTTGTAGGTTTTCAGGCTGCTTATCACTTTTCTTTCCAAATAGGGCAGAGGGCTGGTCCCTCCTTTCCTCTCATTAACCCTCCAGTGTTGTCTCCAGTGGTGTGAAGAGGCCAGGGACTGGGACCCTTGTGCTGTGTATCCTTCCTGAGCCCTCTGCTCAGTCTCAGGGACAAGCTCCCAAGATGAGACCCTCTTTCTGTAGAAGCAAGGCCAGTCTGGGGAGCAGTCTGTATGACAGGCATTTTAGCAGTAGTTACAGGTTCTGGTTATCTGGAAATACAGGCCCCCTGACTGGGTGTAGTGGAGAATTAGCTAAATTCTGGTCCTAAAGACTGTTAATGCCAATAATTTGTCTCTGGGGTGATGGCCTTGTTGAGGGGCCACTGGGAGTTTGTGCCCAAACCTCTCCCTGCTTCTGCAAGTGGCACTAGATCTTCTCCTTGCCCTCAGCCTGTACATCCCCATAGGTATTAAAGATGGATGCAATTCCTCTACCTTCAGCCCTCTTGGGAGGCATCCTGCCCAGTGGCCAGTCCCAAGAGCCTCAGTCAGGTGGTCAAGTCTATCACTCATGCAGCTTTTGGGAACCAAAAACCAGCACTACAATAAAGCTGAATGACCGAGTCCTGTGCTGTATGAACTGCTCTGCAAGCTGCCTTCCCCAATCTAGGAGCCCACCTGGATCATCTTATACTCTCAATAGACCAGTCTTTGGGTATGTATAGCTTGTCCCAACCAGTGACAGGGATTAGGGGTACAGGAGCCTTCTGGGTCTTATTGCCTGCCACCTCAATCCCATCTTGGGCTAGAACTGCTTTGCTCCTGGGCCCAGCCTTTTGTCTAGTCTGTTCATTGGCTCACCCCTCTGTGCCTGGCCCAGTTCACACTTAGCTCTCCACAAGCTGAGCTGCTAAGAAAGACTTTATTAATAAGGTCAGGGGAAGGGAGAAGACAAGGAGCCTGGAGATGGACACACTGGTACCAGGGATTACAAACAGTAAGAAACACTTTATTATAACTTTACAACATATAAATAGCATGAGTCAAATCTGTGCTTTCTGGCAGCTGGGCACCAAGTCTCCTCCCCTGCAGGCTCCTGCCTTCCTTCACATTGCACTGTTCATCGAGTGGCTCTGGCCGAGGCCCGGTGGAAGAGGCTAGAGAAAAGGGGCTGGCAGCCCAGTCCCGTTCTCCGTCTCCTTGAGCATGGGCCTGCTCCTGTCATCTGCTGGGGTTGCGGCTGGTGTGGAAGGACCGCTCCTCAGGGGTTAGGCCAGCAAAGAAGGGATGCAACAGGGCCTCCGCCAGTGTGATGCGCTGGGCAGGATCAAATTCTAACATCCTCCTCATCAGGTCAAACAGCTGCACATGCTCCAGGGAATCTTGGAGCATATAACTCTGCTCAAGGACACAAGGTGCCTCAGTGTCACGGCAGGGTCCACAGCAGTCCCCTTGCCTCTGGGATGCCTCCTTGGAGGACTCTACTTCCGCCCTCTGGGACAGACAACAGCAGCTCCTTGCCTTTCATGCCCAAGTTCTAAGGTTTTTGCTCAGAACTTAGGCTACTGGGTGTCTTGCTGGGTTGGTGCCTCTACCCCACATGCAAAGTCCTGACAGGTGGGTAGAAATCACCTCTGCAAAATTCACTTGTCCAGGCACCAGATGCAGTTGACAGACTTCCTGGCCATGTTTACATCTTCCCTCCCCCTTGCCTCAGTCCTGCCTAGTTCTTCCCAAAATTGAGATGAGAGGGAGGGTCAGGAAGCAGCAGGGTCTCTGACATCTGGCTCTTCTGGTGTTCCCCAATTATATTCATAGCCACCCTGTGGGGAAGGGGGAGGGCTAAGGGCCCCTCTGGGGCAGCTTGCAGGAAGCCTCACTGCCAACACCCAGCAGTCTTGGGTGCTGTCTCCCACAGAGCCGGAACGAGGAGGCAGCCTTTAGCTGCCCGTTCTGTCTCTGCTGTTTGTCTGGTGCCTGGGGTCTCCTTGGCATGAGTTGAGCTGGGGGAAGCCAGAAACTGACCTTCAAAGGTTTGCAGTTCTCCTTCACATACCGGCCATCAGAGCTGTTCTCATCCCAAACCAGGCCCCCTTTGTAGAAATATTTCTGCTTTCTAAAAATTAAGGGAGAGGGAATTTAAGAGTGGTGGGAGATGGGGAATGGCAGCTCCTGGCTGAACCCAAGGTAGAAGCAGTCTGGGTCAGCAGGGCAGGACCCAACAGTCCTGACCCAGCAGGGCAGGAAAGTCTGGGCTGCAGTTGTGCCAATTCAGTTGGAGGGACACATGAGGAACACTGTTAGGAGCCTGGAGGGCCATGTAATGTCCAAAAAAGACTGTACATATCTCAAGTGCCCTGCTAACTCACAGCCAGGAAAAGGCCCTCCACTGCCCTGAGAGAACCACCAGGGCTCCTTACCTGGTACGGTGGATCATGTGTGATGGGATGGGCCCTAGGATTTTCTCCATCATCACCAAATGCTCTCGGTTTTCATGGGTCTAGAGAAGGCCAGGGACAGAGCAAGTAGGGGTCAGTCCCAGCCTCAGCCCCTTCAGGGAGTACAAAGAGTGAGCAGAGATGGGCAAGTAGCCTCCCTGCCCAGGAAATGCACATCTACCAATGGAACCTCCCAACCTCTGATGTGGAGGCAGCTCTGCAGGTGAACTTGTCCACTGGAGTAAGTCTCAGCATGCTGCACTAGGCCTTGACTACACAACACTCTGGTTTTTCACTCTCCTCAGTTTGGGTGCCCAATCCCGATCCATTCTCAAGCCTGCACTCATGCTGTGCCCCCTTGCCTACAACTCGCTTCTCCCACCCACCCATGTCTTCTGTCCTAGCAGAAAACTCTTTCCTGAGTGTTCCAACTGTGTGCCAATCTCTGCCTTTTCCTGAGCATCCACAATTCTGAACAGTCTGGATCTCACATGACTGGTGGGGGGTGGAAGACACCTGTCCCCCTCAGCCACTCAGGGCTTCCCACCCCAGGGCCCTGCAGCACTCAGCTCAAATAGTGTACCTGGAAGAGTGTGAAGCCCCGGTAGTACTCGAAGAGAATGCAGCCGATGCTCCAAACATCACAGGGCTGTGCCCAGCCCAGCTCTGCAAGCCAAAATGAGTTAAGAAGCTGTGAGACTTAGCCTAGAGGTCATGGGTTACTGCCACTCTGGCTGAAGGGACTCTTGTCCAAATGTACAAGGCCCACTCTAAGGCTATTCCTACAAGGCCAAGTCAACCTGTCTTGTGACACTGCCAACCCTGGTGGCAGACTAACAGGCATGCCACCACCTCTATGCCCACCCAGGGTTAACTGCCAGGTGTAACAAGGCTGACTCACCAAGAATCACCTCAGGCGGGCGATAGTGACGGGTGGCCACAATGGTTGTGTGATGCTCATGGTCAAAGGTGGCACTGCCAAAGTCAGCCACTCGAATGCTGGTGTTCTTCACTGACTTTTCCTCACAGCTCTGAAAGACAAGGTAGGCCAGCCAGGTCAGTCTACCAGGTGGTAAACCAGCCCCAGAGTGCCACACCCATGCCCCAACAATGCTTTTACCTTGTGCTCATTGTAGAGGGTTTCAAACTCAGAATTCACAAACAGGATGTTCTCTGGCTTCAAGTCTGTGTGGGTCAGCTGGTTCTCATGTAGAACTAGAAAAGCAGGGGAAGAGGGAGAAGCAAACCCTGAGACCCTTGTCTTCCCCTCTGGCTCTCCCACCAGCTCTAGCCTAGACTCCTCCAAAGCCAGCAACTGCCAGAGCTGTGCATACCCATCCTCAGCAGAGAGCTGGACCTGATCTTATCTCCCCACTGGCATCCCTCTCAAGAGCTCTACCTGAGACTCTGAGGGTTTGCCTTTAGAAGGAGGACAGGGAAGGGCAGGTTTTCCATCCCCCAAACCTCCTTCCTCCTCTCCTTTGCAAAGACCAGGCCTCCTTTCCAGTCTTTCACCAAAGTCACAGCAAACAGCCTCAGGTGGCTTCCCCTCCCCAACACTCCCTGTGTAATTTGCAGGGTCTGTTGTGAAATGAAAACACAGGCCCCTTGCTCAAAACTGAAGTGTAACTGACCACAGGATCACTCACACATGAAGCCAGCCCTAAGCAGGGAAGCCTTTTGCCTTCAGCCCTCCAACAGTGGCTTCACACTCAATCACATCTGGCATATAAGACCCTCACAACTCTGTGACCCACCAATTCCCAATATAAGCCCTCTCTCCACTGGAGTGAGTCTCAAGCATGCTGCACTAGGCCTCTGCTGAGCTGTTCCCCTTGTGCTTGATTGTCCCTCTTCCTGCTACCCATCCAGACCCCACACATCCTCGATCTATATCTTATTGCTTTATGTAAGAGTCCTTTATGTTCTACTATAACTGTCACAAATCTGATGGTGCTGAACACTTGCACCACCAAATATGTTCTTCAAAGTTGGCAGGCAGATGGTTAGACAGAGGTAGAGGAGTCTATCAGGTCTAGTTTCTACCTTTTCTCCTATGCATGAACATGGGTGGCAGGATTGGCTCCTGGGCCAAATCTAAAGCAGCCCTTCCCTGTTTTCTTCCTGAGCACCTGGGGGCAGAGCCTAGCCCAAGAGGTCCCTGGAGGAGGGGGAGAGACTAGCCTTTCCACCCTAACACTAAGGTTCCTACCTAAAGATAGAAGACCTTTCACTAGGGCCCCTGGGGGTCTCTTAGGCCCAACACAATGATTAGCAATGCTCTGGAGTGAATGGGGGCAGTCAAGAATAACCAGGTGACTTTGCTGCAGGAGTGTAGCCATCCCATGCTCCACCTGAGGGTGGACACTTACATCTAAGGGCGTGGCAGAGCTGGTAGGCCATGTGTCGGACATGTGGTAAGGGGTAAGGCTGGAAATTATTCTCCTTCAGGAACTCAAAGGTGTTCTTGCCCAGGAGCTCAAAGGCGATGCACATGTGACCGTGGAAGTTGAACCAGTCAGACATCAAGACGCACAGGCTGGGGGAGAAGGATGGGTGGGGCTCAGGCTCTGTGCTGGGGGCTGCCTCACTGCTCCTCAGATGAAGACAGCCCCCACCCACTCGTAGGCCACTGGGTTGTACACCACAATGCAGATACATGTGAAGAGAGCAGAGCCAGAGCACATCTCCCCACTGGCCATCCATCACCCAGATGAACTCTGGGCAAGACTGAACTTCCTGCTGCACAGAGGGCCAGGGCTCTGGTCTGAGCTCATTCACTTACAGGATGAGAGAAGCCCTGCCTCAGAGTTGCTGAGGGTGAGGTGGAGTAGTGGCAGCCTACCATATACCAAAGGACACCCCCTTGCTACTGAGCTTCCTGAGGGCCTGTGTGGACTTGGCCCTCTGTCCAAGCTTGGCTAGGCACCATGCTAGGGGGGGAGGACATATGTGCTCAGTGAGTGTCTATCTGCTAAAGGAAGGCTCTCCTCTGGAGATCTCCTACTATGTGAGGTCCCCAGTTTTGCAACCAGCAAAGTCTCCAATTCACAAATGCAAGGCTGGGGCTTGCCTCAGAACACAAAGCTGGCTGGTGTGAAGCCTGGACTAAAGTCCAACAGCTGTTTAGGTAAGACTCACTCTAGAGTGTGCTGAGAAGGCACAGTGCCAAAGAGGTGACAAGACACAGTGAAACCCCAAGCAGTTGGGGCTGGAGCAAACTCTGTCCCCTGAAGGCTTCCCTCCCAAATACTGCAGACACTCACAACTTGTTCTCTTTGTCCTTCTCCTTGATTTTCTTGAGAACATTGATTTCTAGCCGGGCAGCCTCCCGGTACTTGCCCACGTTGCGGATGATCTTCAAGGCAACCTGAGACTTCCCTCTGGCACACAGGAAGGAAGCATAAGTTCTCATCAGTGGCTGCCCAGCCCCTCTTTCACCCTCCACCCTAACCTAGCAACTCCCAACAAACAGGCTCCATGAATAGCTTGCCTGAAGAGAATAGACACCTGAGGCCCAGCCTGCACGATGCATTACCAGATCTGTCACCTAATAGCAACTTTGCCTAACATCTGAGTTAGATCTATCAGGCTCCATGCTGATCTCAGGCTTTTAGGTTCTCAGAGCCCAGCCAGTGAAATAAGCTGCAGGCCAGGCTGTCCCACTCAGAGCCCTCCCTACTATACCTCTTGACCTAAGCACATCTACAAGCCAAAGAGCCTCTGGGGGCAAGGGTTCCAGGAGGCCAGGGTACATACCTTCCCAGGCCCTCCTCCCTGCCTGCCTATTAGCCACAGCATTTACCAATAACTGAAGAGTACCAGGAACTCTTATTAGGTGTCCAAGAAGGATCTAAACAATCCTTGCTCTGCCCACCTCAGTATGCCATTTGCAGATGTGAAGAGGGAAGAAAACCTCCTGAGGACCTGTCAAGGACAGCTAATGTTCAGATGCCCAGTGGTGACTTGACAATGAATTGGCCCTGACCCACAAGGGTATCTTCTGAGGCCTCCATCAATGTTCTTGACTTCCTGGTGCCTAGGTATAGATAGGTCCACAGGCCCAAAGGCAAAGGCACCTTTTAGAGAATACCCTACTTTGTTCTCCTCAGACCTTCAGGACCTCAGAACAAAGGCAACTACCCCAGCCTCCCAGCACAAGATCCTGCCATGGCACTTCAATCCTGAACAAAGGGAGTATAAGGCTTTTAGAGAAGCCCCCACCAGGCCTACTGGCTCTGAGGATGAGGCTTTCCTCTCATTGAGCGTCCACAAAATCACTTTGCCAGGCTTGCCTCCCTTTAAGGTCCCCTGAAGGATCTCTGGGTCCTATGTCTTCTCCTTAACGACTTCAGAGGCTCATTTTCCCTCAGAGTGGCACAGCCCAGAGAGCTCAGCTGCCCTTATGTGTCACAATTCTTGAATCTGTCCTATCCTTACACTCACTGATCCCCACCCTAACCTCTTGGGTCACACTGGATTCATGCATGTTTAAATGGGAACTGGGAGAAAAAGGAAGTTTCCTCTCAGTCATATCACTGCTTTACCTCATGCCCAAAGAAATGGCTGCTTCCTGGGTCTAACTATCCTTTGTAAGCAGTCCTCTTTTATTTTCAGTGCTAGAGATTTTTTTTTTTTTCAGTGCTGGACCTCGCACAAGCTCGTCAAGTGCTCAAACACTAAGCTACACCCCAGCACTGAGCAGCCCTTTTTTTCGGGGCAGGGTGGGGTGGTGTACCAGGGATTGAACTCAGGGGCACTTGACCACTGAGCAACATCCCCAGCCTAATTTTGTATTTTATGTAGAGACAGGGTCTCACTGAATTGCTTAGTGCCTCATTGTTGCTGAGGCTTTCTCTGAATTCACGATCCTCCCGCCTCAGCCTCCCAAGCTGCTGGGATTACAGGCATGCACCATTGTACGCAGCTGAGCAACCCTTTTAATGTGGAAGCACAGGGTTCCCAGATCTGCCTTAATAGCTGAGATATGCAACCCTGTGCAGCATTCTTTAAAAGAGTGACTGACATGGCTCATAGTTCAAATGAGGCACCAGCAGTTCATGGCTAAGGCTACTGTTCAGAGACCTAGTAAGGCAGGGAGGCAACTGGTTTCCAGGGGGTAGCCTCCCCAACCCAGAGCTACACAGGAAACTACTCCTCTAGTCTTGAGGAATGGTAGAGGACAAAGGTGTTACACTCTTAGGCCTGGGAGGGAGCAGAGTGCTCCCAGCAGCACAATATATATAAGTATACCCATCCCACTCTCCTTGACACTCAGCAGGGACTCTATGAGACTCTAGCCACACTGGGAAAGGCAGTGACCTGCTTGGTAAAAGTCCAGAGTCTTATTTCTCTCAACCAGGATTTGCACAGCCTTTCAAACAGACTAGGGTAGGCGGCTGTCAATTCTGGGCTGGACTTAGCAATATTCCCAAACCCCTGCCAGGTCAAGAACCTGAATGAGTTCACAGGAAGCAGCTCCAGGCCTCAGAGGAGCCAGAACCTCAGCTCTGCTCTGATATCTACCATCATAGCCCTGAAGAACTGGGGCAACGCCATTTATCGAGCAGTTCTTGGGCAGGGACATCACATGCCTGCTGAACCTCAAGATTTCTCCCTTATTTCAGGAGGTCAGCAAAACTCCAACATGTACAGATCAGAATCCCACCAAAGAGTTTTCTCAAAACTCTGAGAGCCATCACTCCTGAGAGCCTCAAGCTAACTCTTCCTAGGATGACATCTGGAGCCAGCTGTGCTGCCCCAGCTCACTCACCTGGCATGGTCCAAGCACTCCACCACCTTGCCAAAGGTGCCTTCACCTAGGTTCCCCACGATCTCATCTACAAGAGAAAAGAAGTGGGGCATGAGAGTCCGAAGGGCAGGAGGTCGGCGGCTCCTGCAAGTTCACAGCATTCAAATTCTCAAAAACAAAAGAGGTTTCTTTCTCACTGCTACTCTCTTAAAAACGGAAGTTGTCTAGTGTCTGTGTCATTCAGGCAATTACTGTGGCCCCACTAAGGCGCCACGCGCACTAGAGGCCCCTCCAGGCAGGAGAGGTCTCGTCTAACAAGGGGGGTAGAAAGTAGAGAGGTAAAGTTTTACGAAAGGTGGCTGTACATCGCTCTTGGAGCCAATCGCCGATCCGGCACACCAGGTGGCCCTCCTTGTCATCTTCCACACTCCGGCTGCTGCGCTTACTGCTCTGTTGGCTTCTCTGCATGCACCGCCCCCCGAAACGCCATCCGACCAATCGCATGGTAGGCGGTTCCGATTGACAGATTGAAGTGTCAGTCAAAGGCAGAGGTGGAGACGGTGAGGAGCCGGTGGGTTGGTTGGTTGGATTTTCCAGATCCCAGCATTTCATAAGGCACACAGCATATATAACGATAGGGATATTGCAAGGGACACGTCAAGACACAAACTGACTTCAAAAACAGAAAAGTAAAAACAGCTACAGGTATGTAAAGAAACTCGGACATTATCTATAAGAGGAGCGCCACAAACGCTCAGAAAGATGTCCAGCCTCTGCCGCCAAGGGGCCGGGCCCTAAGGACAGCCTCAGCCCTGACTCCCTCTTCTTCAGAGTCTTCCCCCTCCCTGGCCCTCCCATGGTGCCTTTAGCCAGAGCTAAAGACACAGTGAGAAACAGCACAAGAAGGCAGCTGGCCCAGCCTGGGTCTGACCAACTGGACTGGTCGGAGGGCTACCCTGGCTTCAGCTGCAGAATGTCCAGCCTGTCCTTGCCTGCCTCCTTCACCCACACAGCCTTCTTTGCACATGCCTGACAGCTGCCACACAGAGCCAAGCTGCTACCTGCCCCCAGACGGCACCCTTGGCCAGAAGTAACCACACTACCAGAGACAGCCTTCCATTAGCAGTCCTCCTGCCACCAGTCTCAAGCAGGAAAGGAACCTGGGATCTTCTGGGATGGCTGACCTCCAGTCCTCCTACAACGATTGGCCTACACAGGCCCCAAGTCAGCTCCTGCCCTGGCCTTGGCACCTGTGCTGCTCACAGGCCAGGCCCATCCCAAGCCTTACAACCACAGAGGGCACCAAAAGAGAAGAAGCAGAGCCACAGACTTGCACTGCCATTCTGTGGCAGCATGTGGCACTGTACAGAGGCCATACGGCCACGACGGATTTGCACGCAGAGAGTCAACCATCAACCCATGGCCGCTCAAAGAAGTCACAGAGAGAGCTGGGCAGAGAAGATGCCTGGCCCCTCCACTGATCCTCAGGAGCCTTATGGACGGCAGAAGGGAGGCAGGGAAGAGGGATGTGGAGAAGAGAAAACAGCACATAACCTCAGAACAAACACTGGCTTTCTTCCCAGGGGACTGAGTGGAGTATGGGCTCCTGGTCTCAGCCGAGATCTGTACCACCCTCCACATCAGAACACTGGCCAGCCCTGTTCTTAGTATTTGGCCTGCAACAGGGTAAGGCCTTGAGCTGCCTGGGCTGTGGACCTCTTTGCCATTTCTTCCAAAGTCCCATCATACAGACAGCTGTCCCTCCTGTGACTGTTCCTCCTGCAAAGAAGTGAGGCTGAAGAGGGCCTGGCTGAAGTCAAAAGGGAAGCTCCCAATCTGAGCTGTCTGACCATATATGGTGACGCACACCTGTAGTCACAGCTGAGGCGGGAGGATGGCTTGAGCTCAGGAGTTCAAAGACCAGCCTAGGCAACACAGTAATTACCATACCAAAAAAAAAAAAAAAGGTGGATGGGTGGGATGGAGATGTAGTTCAGTGGTAGAGCACTTGTACAGCGTGTGTGAGGCCCTGGGTTCAAGTCCCAGTAGCACCATAAGAAAGAAAAAAGTCAGAGCTGATTGACATCCTCTCCATGGGGGCACTGTGGCCTCAGGGCCTCTGGGGAGGAGTGTGGAAATGAGACTGCAGAGGTGGGTGCAGTCCACATGTCAGAGCACTCAGCTACATCGAGGGTGATCTCTGGTAGGAAGGACCAGGTCATTTAGCCCAAGGTCACATATTGACAACCTACTGGGGTCCCTGAGAAGTGTCCCTGGCCACTTGCACCATGTGGCCTAGGTCTGGAGTAGTGTGTAGACACAGACAGGCTGGGACCAGCCAGAGCTGGAGCCAAAGCCCTATAGCTGCCCCTGGCAATGGGCCAGAAGACAGAGGGCCAAGGTCCCTACTCAGCCCTGCACCTGGACCAGACAACACATACACACACACATGCACGCACAGCAGTGCGCAGGGCTGGCAGTACTCACCCAGACCAGCCAGCCTGAGAGAGGCTAAAAAGAGATGAGGCCTTTGGCCCCAGCCAGCACACTCTGGCCACCACTCACCGAGGAGGCGCTGCTACAAGACCTGGTGCGGCGTTTGTGGCAGTGATGGGCATGCTTTCGGGTCCGGTATGGCCCCCTGTCCCGTGACCGCCGACGATGGCGAGAACGTGAAGATCCATAGCAGTCCTCCCCAAAGGATGGGCTCCGCTCTTCACACCGGTATGTATCGCTGTCTCGGCGCTCCCGGTATCTCCTCTGGTAGGGCAGGCGGTCGTGGCTGACAAAAGGGGGATGGGGATACCAGTCAAGTGTGGCGCTTGCTCCCACTAGCCAGGTCCCTGTTAGCAGGTAAGAGGCCTGTGGGTCCCTAAAAAGAGCTTTCAGGGAAAGCTTGTTGGAGAGGCATACAGACTGAGGGGAAGTGAGCAGGGGAGGGGAAGGTGTGAAAATACCAAGCTCACCCCCCAGAACCATGGCTAATGACAGCATCCCTCCAGTGCCACAGAAGGCAGAGGACAGGGGAAGGTGAACATGTGGAGGGCAAAACACTCTGAAGTTACCTATAGCTTGCTATGACTATAATTTTGGTCTGGGGCCTGAGACAGGATCAGGGACCAATCTTTCCTAGACTGAGACTATGTTCCTAATTCCCAATGAGGAAGGCTCAGGAGGTTGGCAGGGGAGACACTGGCTTAGAAAATGAAGAATGTACAGGGAGAAGAGAAAGAGACACTCCAGGACAAAGAAAGGGTGGCAAGGAAGGCTGCTACTTAAGGCCAGAAAATGCCGGTTGAGATTAGACAAGGAGCCCAGAGGGGTTAGGGCAGGGATGGGGGGAAGGAGAGCTGGGCAGAAGTAGAGTCATCTCGGAGAGACTGGGGCTGCCAAAGCCTCCAGACAATCTTCCTTGCCCAGCTAAAAGGAGTCCCTCTTTCCTACCCAGCTCCCACTCACCTTCTGGATCGAGATCTTCGGGGTGGAGGTTCCCTTCGGGCTGGGTAACGTAGTCTCCCTTCATGTTCCCGACTGTAAGACCGCCTCCTCTTCCAGCGGTAGCTCAGGTACGGGTCTGGCTCAGGGGAGCGGTATCGCTTACAGTGATGCATCTAGGCAGTGAGAAAGAGCCCTGCTCAACACACAGCCTGCTGCCTCCAGCCACAGGGTGGCGTGGGGCACACCAGATGCTCCTGAAGAAGAGGCCCATTGTTATGTTTGGGGGCAGCCCCTCCCAGGGGTTTATGAAGTGAAGAAGAACTCTGAGGTCACACTGGCCAAACAGCAGACAATGGGTAACTCCCTTCTCTGCCAGTGAACAAATAAACAGCTGCCTCCCTGGCATGGCCTGAGGCCCAAGCACTCAGGGAAATGGGTGAGCCAAGGTGGGAATACAGGGTAAAGATGGTGAGCACTATCACAGGGATGCCAAGGTAGGGGGAAAAAAAGGGAGACTCCTGTACTCAATTCCCTTCTGCCTATGAGGTTCCATGACTTGAATGCTTTGGAAAGCCTGAGGCCAAAGGGCAGCTGGCATAGAGCCAACACACAGAGCAAAGAGCCAAAGCCTGGTTTGAGAGGCTCAAAGTTACCTGGCTGAGGCCCTAAACTGGACTCATTCAAGGCAGTAAAACAAGTCAGCACCAGGAGCCACAGCAGAAATGAGAAAACAAGCCCTTGGAAAAAGAGGCACACAGTGGCTCACCGGCACTCCCTAGCTTATATGAGGGTCTAGCCAAGTGGATGTGGATGTGGACGTGGACCTGTTCAACCCTTTTTGGCCCACACTAGGTCTCAGCACCAGCAGGATGTCAGGATCCCAGAGTGCCTAAGTTGCTTGCCTGGGGTCCATTTACCACCCCCAGACCACCTGCAGTGCCATGCCAAGGTGCCTTATGTTTCCCTAACAATACAGGTACCATCCCCTCTTCTATCTTGCCTGCTCCAGCAACCTCTTCTATGCCCATCTCAGGAGTAGCTAAAGGACTAGCTGGCTGGCAAGCCTGTCTACACAGATAGGCTGGGCCCCACCTCAATATTCCTGTCCAGTGGCAACTTATATCCACCAAAGGAAACTGTCAAGCTGGATCAGCCATCAGCTGAGAAAGGTGGATATGTGAGGCCAGCTCCCTGTTCCACCTGCATCCCAGCTTCTGACGTTACTTC
Source organism: Marmota marmota marmota (assembly GCF_001458135.2). Lineage (NCBI taxonomy): Eukaryota > Metazoa > Chordata > Mammalia > Rodentia > Sciuridae > Marmota > Marmota marmota. Next base: position 8,002,064 of record NW_026000229.1, read on the forward strand.
CACAGGACGGCTAGGCAAGAAATTTGGACAGCCTCTTTCCAAGCATCTACTTGGCCATAGCCAGTCTCCCATCCTGGGCAGTCCTGGGCTTGCCCAACCAAGCACATTTTGGACAAATCCACCAAGGCTACCACATCTCTCCAGTGCAGTCTATCAGGATGAAACAGTTCCCCGAGGATAAGCAGGATGATGTGGCATACCTGCCACTGCCCCTGGAAGCTTTTCCATGGTCCTAAGAAAGGCAATGCCCTCAATCTCCCCAGTAGCAACACCCCCTTCAACACACCTGAAAGCCTGGTCTCTAGCAATCCTTGGAAATAAACACTATGTAAACTCAGTGACAGAACTTATATTTGTTGTTCTGATGATGATCTGACTAATGTCTCACTGTTTTTCTGCAATTACCCTGGGTCAGGTGCCCAAGCTATGGACTGAAAGCCTTATTTCACTCCACTAATTAACCCAGAAGACGCTCCACTGGTCAGGGCACACTCCTTCCCAAAAGGCAAGTGTAATCCTGTCCAACCTCACTGAGCAGACAAAGCACCAAATCTGGATGTGGATATGGTCTAATCCACATCCCTTCATTCCAGGACCTAAAAGTTTCTTATGTCCACACATGTTTACATGAATGGAAAGTTGTAGAGGGGGAGTCAGATGTCAGTCTGAATTGTGACAATGCCACTGCCAGCTGTTTGCCTTTGGGTAAGTTGTTAAAACTACCTGATCTTTAGCTTCCTCTTACAACAAAGAAACAGTAATCTCTTAAATAAGTCTTTCTTATAAGTCAAATACCTTGGGCCCACAAGAGGTACTAAAGGCACTTTTCATTAACACTAAAAAGGTTCCATATAACCCTTCAGTGCTATTAAATGTCTTTTTTTTTTTAATTTTTTTTTGTATTGTAGATGGACAGAATGCTTTTATTTTATTTGTTAATTTTTATGTGGTGCTGAGGATCGAACCCAATGCCTCACACATGCTAGGCAAGTGCTTTGCCACTGAGCTACAGCCCCAGCCCTATTAAATGTCTTAAGGACATTTTATAAGCCTCTTCTTCAAGGGATCTGAGAGAAGAGACCTCTGGCAGAAAACCCTGACTAAATCCCAGTGCTGCCACTTACTTACTGGCCTTGTGACCTTAGACAAGTCACTTTAGGCCTGGGAAAATAAAGATAACACACTTTTATGCCTGGAAAATAAGACAACACCTACCAGCCTGGCAAAGGAATTGCAAGTATGAGAGCCATAAAGTACCACACATAAAGCAATAATAGAGAAGACAATCTCTCCTATAACATTGGAGGCAGGTGAAATACAGAAACACCAGGTGCTTCTCCTCATCCTCTCAGCCAGGGCTTTAGCAGATCCCTTTTCTCACCAACTGTCACTGATTGTCTGAGACCTCAGCAAGCAGGTAGTTTCAAGAAGCTAAGGGACACAACTGTGCATCGGGAGGCTCTGCACAATGAAAAAGCAATGAGAAGGAAACCAAGACAAGGACGCCAGCTTTTCTCTGAGCACAGGCCTAGTCGGCTTCTCCTTTGCTTTTCCTGGCCAAAGAACTGGGCTGACAAGAACAGCCAGCCAGGTCAGCGGCTGCCCTCCCGGATTCACGCCACCCCAGTGCCCCATGGTTATTTTTGGCTGGCACTGCCCCACCACTGCAACCTCAAACCTGCCACCTCGGAAGCCGCGGCCGCCGCCGGGTGAAACGCTCCTCCTTTTCAAGGGCACGGAGGAGGGAAGCTGGAAGGCCGCCAACTCCGCCTTGACAGGGGCCTGGCTCAAGCAATTCCCACCCCGGCTCCACATCAGGGCACCCGCACCCGGAACTGGAGCATAGACTCCCGGCCGGACCGAGGAGTAGCCTGGGCATTTGTACAGTCAAGTTGGCCTGGCCTGCTTCCTGGGCTGAAGCGGCTCCATCATAACAACAAAACACGATGGGACCCGAGGCCCTCGATCACATCCCTTCCTTCGCCCGGTCCCCGGTAACCGCCACTAGTGGTACGGAAGGAAGACCCGGCGGGCTGAGGCGGCCAGCCTGGGCTAGAATCAAACTCCAGGCGGCGCGGGGAAGAAGAGCCTGCGGACTAAGCCTCGAGTCGGGAGTAGGGAAGCGGTCCCGAAGCCCTTTCAGGCTATTCTAGGTCGGACCCCGAACTCATCCGGCTGGCAGACGTAGGGCAGAAACCGGATCCTCGCAGGGGCCTCAGAGGCCGCTTGGGCTCCGCCTCCAACACCGCGGGATCCAGAAGTTGGGGTCTGCAGTGGCCGCCCTCCGGGAGAGAAGCGGCGGGTCAGGGGTGAGAGGTCGGGGCCGCGGCCTGAGGTGAGCCGATGAGGAGAAAGAAACGGTGTAGACCGAGACTGAACCGACAGCACGGGTACCCACACCAGCCTGCCCGCCCAGCCGACGCACCCCAGCNGGCTGACAAGGCGCTTGGAGCCAAAAGGTGGAGCCCGGTCGACTACCAGGCTCTGCCCTCTCCGCTGTCGCTGCCCCGCCGTGTCCGCCTGCGCGCGGAGAGGACTGGCATTGTTTCCCTGCGACCTGGAGAGCACACGACAGAGGCTCTTGCGTCGGGGCTCCGAGAAGTGGGACGCGACTCCGCTTAAGTGAAAGAATCAAACCACATTCTCTCGGTTTGTGCGGGTTTTTTGAAAGCCGTGGCGGCACGCCCAAGATCGCTCGTGCTTGCAGAGCAGATTCTGGGAGGACACCCATGAGCGAGCCAAGACGGCGGGGTCCCTTGGCGGGGCAGTGGTCTGGGGAAAAGGACGTCCCCCTTTTATTTGAACTCCATTGGGGCGTCTTACTGCCATGAGCACTGATTCTTACTTAAACTCCCGCCGAACCCAAGCCCCATGCCCTGCCGCTTCTTCAACGAGTAACTCGAAGACCCCCTTTGACAGTGGCCTTGAGTGTGGGGCCAACTAAACCCCGTCCACCTGCTGGCCCGCGCTAGATCAGGGCCAAGGGGAGTACTAGGCACATTTCCAGAGGCGAAAACAGGTTGGGGTCTTTTGGGAAACCTCACTTTGTGAGCGTGCGCGCCCCGCCCGCTCCCGCAGTGGCGTCCCCGCCCCCGGCGTCGCTCAGCCAAGCGGGCGGGCGGGGCGCCTAATTGCCCCACGCTACGCGAGGGCCAGGGGCGCCAGACTGCAGGCTCGGAGTGGAGTGCCCCGGTGTAGTGTACCTCCAGGCCCCGCCCCTCCTCGGGCCGGCTCCAGGGGTACAGCTGGGGTTTCCCCAGCACCGCCAGGGCGCGGGTCCGCCGGTTCCCTTTCCACTGAGGACTGGGGATGAGCGGCCCCGTAGGCTCTGTGGCAGTATACCCATCCTCCGGAGCCGCAGTCGCGGCTTCTTACTCTTCCCGAAGTTGGGGTTTGGAGGATTATTACTTGAGTGATAACCCCTTGGGTAAAAACCTCCGCCATGCTGCACCACGCCCACCTGAAGTAAACAACAGAAATTAAAAGCTTAGTGCAGCATCAAGACCGACCCCCCAGTACCCTTCCAATCAAATGCACCCAACCACCGCCACTCCCGACCCTCACAATACAGACATTTAGGAGTCACTTCAGTGTGTACTTCGGTAACCCAGAGCCCAACTGTGCCGGCCTCTAGATCCCGCCCCTCAGGGATCTAGAGGCCTGGGCCACAACAGCAGTATTGCTTCCCATCAGAAGAGGCGGGAAGACTCTTCCCACACCGCTCAGTGTTGCTTGCAGTTTCCATGGCTGCAGGACACCAAACCATATCTGCATCTGCGCTAGGACAGAAGTCTTCAGAGAGGATTCTGTCCCTCACCCTGCCCCAGGCGCCAGGCTCTGATGGGGTGAGTTAGGCAGTCTTCTCACCAGCCCTCCTACCTTGTGGAATCCAGGAGTCCCTGCCTCCCAGCAACAAAGAAGCACTCTTTCCCTGAGGTGGGACAGGAGTCATCTCCCAGCCCCATTCCACCCTGGAACATTGCAGTCTGGAGGTCTTCCTGCTTGAGAGTTTACCAGTAGAGTTTCATTCCTTGTTTATTTCTTCCTAAAAGAACTCACACCTTTCAGAGCGACAACCCCATGTGAATTTTTGGTAACTACTCCAGTCCTACTCCTCCACCCCTCCAGTGCTCCTTGCTGAGAGGGGAGCTCCAAGTTGGGGCCACCCCCAGAGGAAGCTGCTCCACAACTCCTGCCCCTCCAACCCATGCTTTCTCCAGTCTCCAGCCCTGTGGTCATCAAGTCCTTTCTGCGTGGTTGAAGTCTGCAGCGGGATCCAAGGCACCAGAGAGATGCTCCTGCCCTGTTTTCATGCAAATCCCACAGCTCCTCTTGCACCTCTTGGTCTCCCTTTTATCCCCAGGTTCCTGGACTCTGAACCCTAGTCCTGCTGTACTGGTGCTCTTCTTGTCTGCCACATTCATCTCTGCCTTCCCTGAGCACAGCTGATTCTCCTTTGAGTCTCAGCCCCAAGGTCACTCCCTGGAAAGCCCTCCTGGAATCCTGAAAAGGAAGTCAGGCTCCTCCCTGTTCTCTTACAGCATGGGGTGCCACCCTGTCTTGGCTCAACATGCCCCCAAAATATGGCCAATACCCACCCCCCAGTTCTACCCACTGTGAGCCCCTCTGAAACTAAGTGAAGCTCAGCTCAGATTGAGTCAGGGCACAGGCTGCCATGGAAAGCTCCTCACCGCTACCTGGGAAGGAATACCTAGGTAGGATGGAGTTGTAGGTGCTGTGCCAGGGTGTGGGAGGTGAGACCAGGTGCCAGCCTTCATTGAGGTCTTGGGAGGTGGTGACACATAGGGAGACAACTGGATCAAGAAGGGCTGCAGGAATCTGGGCCCCAAGTGGGAATGGGAGGTGTGACAAGTCTGGGATTGATGCAGGGATGTCAGAGGTGACCAGGGTCCCCCCTGCTCAGATGGAGACACACTTCCTTTGGCCCTTGCAGAGCTGGAGCAGAATGCCTGGTGCCTGGGAGTGGGAGGGCAGTGGCAGGATTGGGCCCAGACCCTGAAGGTGAAGAAGGTGGTGTTGAAGAGTAGGGGGTGGTAAAGCCAGCCAATTGCTCTTGTCTACCCCATGAGTTCCCTCACCAAGTGATGAGCATGGGGATCAGGCCCCCTGAAGCTATGGAATCGAGAAAGGTGCCAGAGTAGTGACCTGATGTGAAGGCTTCTGATCCCCTTGGAGCAAGCCCAGGTGCTGCAGAGGCAGGAATGCAGGCTGGGACTCAGTCAGGCTCAGTGTGAGCTGCTGTTCTGAAGCAGAAAGTGAGGTTCCCATGCTCTCCCCCATGTCCTTTTTGCCTTTCTGCAGCCCCAAGGAGATCTGAACTAACGAGTTCTTACCAGGCCAAAATCTCTAAAGCTAAATTGTAGAGGCCCCCAAATGTTCCCCTAATGGCTGCCATTTCCAGACTCCCATGCTGGGAGGAGGAGCACTGTGGAGCAGCAGGGGTGGGAGAGGGTAGGTTCTGATGCCAGGATGCTGCATTGGTGGGAATTCCAGGTCCCTGGGAATTCCAGGTCCCCTGGACTCCCACATGATCTGGGCCATTTGACCTCCCCTCAGAGCTTCTGTTTCCCCCACATACACACACTGGCTGCCCGTGCGGATTAAACAAGATCATGCTTATTGACCATATGGCTGCCTGTAGTGAGCACCACAATTCACAGAAACTTGGATTTGAGAACTGGTTAGTGAATTTGAGGCTAGTGTTTATTCAAAGTCCAAATCAACAGAGGGACTCTGGGGCCAGGGGTCAGGATTAAGCCCTGCTTGCAGAGCTCACTGTGACAGAGCCCATAGACCTGATGCTTAGCCCTGTCACATGTCTTCAGCTGACACCTCTGGCCACTAGACTATGTCCATCCACTGAACCCCACTGAAGGGTGCAGGTGCATATGGAGAATTAGTCACGGCACCCCACCATGGCAGGGCCTATTCTGAAGCCTGGTTCCTCTCTCGGTGGCAGGTGCTCAGAAAGAGCTCCAGAGTGGGACTGGATATGGATAAAGAGGGAGCTGCAAGTGCAGCTTGCAGAGAGCAGGTGGCAGTGGGCTTAGCTGGTCAGCCACTTTCAGACAGCACTGGAATCCCTTGGAGCAAGCCCAGGTGCTGCAGAGGCAGGAATGCAGGCTGGGACTCAGTTAGGCTCAGTGTGAGCTGCTGTTCTGAAGCAGAAAGTGAGGTTCCCATGCTCTCCCCCATGTCCTTTTTGCCTTTCTGCAGCCCCAAGGAGCTCTGGACTAACAAGTTCTCCTTACCAGGCCAAAATCTCTGGAATGCTCAGGGCTGGTGCCCACATCTGGTATCATATTCTCAAGAGAAGGTTTGCCAGGGCCTGGGGCATCTGAAGGAGAAAGAGGAGAATGGAGTCACCAACCGGGATGTTGAGCAGAGTCATCTCTGGGTAGCACTCCTGGAGGTGTGCGGTGTGTCGGAGAGACATGTGCTGGGTGTGGCTGGGTACCAGCTGGAGGCAGAAGAAGGGCCAGGGTCCCTGTGCTCAGTGATAGGAGAGCTTCCTTAGAAGTTCAGTCTCCTGATGAAAGTGGCAGTTCCCAGAGAAGGACAGGGAGCTGTGCAAGATGAGGCTTCTTGGGGAGGTCATCCCTGCGCTGTGTGAGGGTACAGCCCAGGTTAGATACTCAAGCCTTTAGTGACCCAGTTTCTCAGCCGATAGCTAACCTCCTGGATCCACTGCTTCCTAAAGGCCTGGATGACCCTCAGGACCCAGTTGACAACCCATCCTCTCGTGCCTTCCTACTCTCTAGCATTCCACAGCTGCTTCCCCAGTTCTCTTACTGCTTTAAGCTCTGAAGTCATCAGCAGCTGGGGAGGAAAGGTAGTATGTCTCATGCCAGCACATCTAGAGCCTGTAGTAATAAGATAAGAGCTGAGTAGGTCCCCAGAGCGTTGGGCCACAAGTTCCTTATATTTAAGCCAGTGTTCAGACTCATTCTGGCTGGCAGCAGGGCCCTTGGTTGGAGTCTGTCTGCTTTATCAGAGGCTGCAGACTCTACCCTGCCTGGTGGGGATAGGGAGGCTGGACCAGCCCTCCCCAGGGGTTCCATGCTGCCTTTAGCATTCCCCCCCCCCCCAGAAGGTGGAATGCTTCCTGGGCCACCTGGAGCAGAAGAGGCACCAGTTGTGGGGATCCCAAGGACAGGAGGAGTGGAAAAAGCCAGACCAGGTCATAGAAGACAACTGAGGGATGGAGAGTCATGTGGGCAGGAATAGAGTGTCAGAAGAAAGGCAGACATGCCCTTCTGACCCCAGGATCTTACTATTGCAGACAGAGGTGGAAAAGGCTCAGCCGAATTTGGACCATATGTGCTCCTTGTTGCAGAGCCCAGCCTAGGGACCTCTGGGGTCGAGATAATAGCAGAGCCACTCCAAGTGGGTGCATGGAACAATTACCCTACTGTACTTTCAACCCTGCCCTATACTTTACTCTCTGATCTTCATTCTTGGAGCAGTAGGTGGAGAAGGAGGGCAATGTGAGGGCTTCTGTCCAGCCTGACAGGGATCCCCCCAGCACTTGAGAAGACCCCAAGACCATCTGGCTAGATGGAGAATCTGAGACCAGCGGGTAGGGAAGAGCTTGTTTGGGGCCATAACTTGAGTTGGAGTGAGGCCCCTGCCACAACATGTCTCTTGGAGGCACCAGGGGTCTACCAAGACCACCTAGTGTGTTGAGGCTGGGAGGAGGTACCAGAATCCTATACTGAGTGTTTACTGGAGTCACTGGGGCCAGGCCTGCAGATCCAGGAGCAGAGCTGGGATGAGGACCAGGTGCTTCAGGGTTTAGAATCTCCCTGGGGGCTGCTGAGTCCCCTGATCAAGCTCAAGATATAGCCCTCCTGCAAGAGCAGCTGCTAATGCTCATTCAGGTCACTACAGTGGGCAGGAGCAGCCCCATGTGGTTGACAGAGACAAGGGAGGCTGGCCCTGTTGCTGGGGGACTCTGAGGTTGAGCAATGAGTTCTAGGGACATGGTAGAAAAAAAGAATGACTAGAAAGACAGACTGGGGTAGGGCTTCCACACAGCGCAACTTGGAGCGCAGTGCACCGGGGAAGTCCGCATAGCTGGCACACATGGCTGGTGTGCAGCCTGGCACAAGTCCATAGTCAACACTTGGTGTGTGGAGATGCCTCTGAAGGTTGGGTGGTCATAGGAGGACTTCTGGAAGGGTTCCAGAAGAGGATCAAAGGTAGTCTAGAAGGGAGGGACTCTATAGGTAAAGGTCTGGGTCAAGGCTGAGTCCATCCTGACAGAGGCTGAGCCACCACTCTGGTTAGGCAGGGTCTTTCAGGTAACCAAGAGATTCTCAGAAGATCTGAGCTGGAGCCACTAATGACTAGGGACTTTCTCAGAGCAGCTGGAGCAGCTGCAGGGGGAGCAGAAGGTGTTGGGGGCCATATGCAGGCCTTAGAGACAGACATGCCTGGCTACTTGGGCATGTACTTCGTGCTGCTAGCAGCTCTGTGGGTTGATAGCACTAGGCCAGGAGGCCTGGTAGGTGGCTGCTTAGGCCCATCCCTGGGTTTAAGCTAGGCCAAGATGGGTGCCCTGGTCTTACATTGGGTGAAATGACTGTTGGCAGGAGCTGGGCCACTCTCTGTTATGGTTTGGATCGGGGAAGGGTCCAGAACCCCAAACCTGAAATCACACAGCCAGAGCTCAACTCTCTTCTCTGTGTATGAGTGCTCTTTATTGTCCCAGTCTGGCTCTTTTGGGTTTAGGGTGGGCAGGGAGCCCTGAAAAAGGCCTTTCTGCCCCACCCCTCTTCCCAACAAGACATGGTAAGGACATCTAACTTGCAGAGAAATCACTGAAAAACAATGGAGTAGGGTGATCTGAAGTCCATGCTATACCCAGACTGCTCCATTTCTCTCAGCACACTCCAGGTCCTGGAGGTGCTAGTTTTCTTCGGGAAAGAACTTGAGAAGCAAGAATCATGTCCTGGGCTTCGTGAGGAGGTGGCTGAGTATTGGAAGGCTTGCTGGTACACGTGGCAGTTGCCCTGAAATTTAAAGAGGAAGAACTGCAGAGACTTCAGAGACAGAGTAGCCCTGGCAGATGGATTATCTCCCAGTTCTGAAAGCTACAAATTCACATCAAAGTGTCACAGGGCAGGGCTAGCTCCTCTTGAGGACTGTGAGAAGGATCTGTTCCAGGCCCCTCCCCTAGCTCCTGGTGGTTCCTGGGAATGGTTGATATTCCTGAGGTTGTATGTGACTCATCCTGGTCTCTGCCTTCATCTCTGCATGGCATTCTCCAAGTGTGAGTCTTTGATCACGTTCCCTTTTTATAAGGACCCCAGTCACACTGAATTAAGTCCTAGTCTCATGACCTCATTTTAGCCTGTTTACCTGTGTAAAGATTCTATCTTCAAATAAGTTCATATTCAGAAGCCTCGGGGACTTCCACATCTTTTTTTTTTTTTTTTTTTTTTTGCGGGGGGTGCAGGTGGACACAATTCAGCCCACAACATCTCCTAACTTGCTTCCTGCTACTTTCCTGTTGGGCATCTTGGGTATGACTTGGGACCCAGCTGCTCTCATATTATTTTGCTCCTCCTGTGACCCCAGGACTTTCACACAGCAGCAGAGAGTCCAGAATGTGTTTAGGAGGAAGATTCATGAGCAGCGGGTGGGGCAATGCTCAGGAAGCCCCCAGCACCTCCTCCAAATACTGGCTGAAGTTGAGGCAGGCAGGGGCCAGGTTGGACCCTGCCAAATCCAAGACTCTATGGGAGTGCCTGTGGGTATGAGAGGAAAGGGGGTCCTGTCAGATGGGGACACAATCTGTCCCCTCACGGCTCCTACCTGGCCAGCCACAGAAGTAGGACACAGACTCCGGAGAAGGAGAATGACCAGATGGCTGCTGGGATTGAGAACTGTGAGATGGGGTGAGGAAGAACTCATGTGGGATCAGGGCCCCCAGTGAACACTTCCTGAGGACACTAAAGCCCCTTCCCAAATCTGAAATCAGGGGTCTAGTGCAAAACAATGGGAGGCCCAGGCTCTGCCATAGTCACCAGACCCTTCTCCTCCTGGGGCCTTAGCTTCCTCATCTGTATAATGGGTCCCTACACTGATCTCTATAGTGCCTGGAGTTTAGGTCCAGCAGTGTAGGGCCTTTGGGGTGCAGTAGCTCATCTCCTCACAAATGGACCCCAGGCTGTAACCGATGCTGTGGGCAGGAGCAGCATTTCAGCTGCTGCTGGCACTGAAATTTAATATCAACTGCTAGGGTCAAGTATTGGATGTCCCCAGGTCATCCTGGCCTGATCCTGACCACACCCAAGGTACAGGGACCTGAGAATCTGAATAATCCAGCCAATCAGAAGGAAGGGAAGTCACTCCTGAAGCAGTCCAGATGCTCTCAAGTCCTCACCATCTGTCCTTTTCCCACAGGGACAGGCCCCAGTAGAGGCCCCAGGCCAACCCCAGGAGTCTGCGAGTGGAAGTGGAAAGTGGGCCCCACCCAACCTCCGGTGGAAGCCTGGGCACAGCTTGGCTTCTCTCTGGGGACCACACTGGCATTTCCCCTGAGTGAGTGCTGGCTGAGCCCACTCAGGCTGCGAGTGTGAGTGCGTGTGGTGGAACTTTTCCTGGGCCCATCATGAAGTAGGGTTTCTACCAACACCCAGATGGAGGTTCCTGTCTCAGTTCTGTCAGACTGGCCCAGTGGCTGTGCCTAAGCCCCTTGTCTCCAAGGCTTAGGATCCCATCTATACATTGGGAGCTGCACTGAAGGGACTCCAAGCAGTTTTAACATTCAGAGACCCTATTGCCCTATTCAATGTGCTCACTGGGTTACTGTCCCAGGGTTACAGTCTCCCCAGCTCCAGAGAACTGGGCTTGTGCCTCCACACATCAATCTACTGACTTTGGTTGGACTAACGATATTTAGAACGGGGTGGTGGTGCCTGGGATGGTGGCACACCCCATAATCCCAGCTACTCAGGAGGGTGAGGCAGAAGGATTACAAGCTTAAGGCCAGCCTCAGAAATTTAGCAAGACCCTGCTCAAAATAAAAATTTGTAAAAAGGGAAGGGATGTTGCTCAGAGGTAGGACATCCTGGGTTCAATCCCCAGTACTACAAAATAAAGGGAGGAGAAACAAGGAAGGAAAGAAGGAAGGAAGTTGCCTTCCCAAAGGTCCAGCTGGCAACAAGGGCTGAGGGTGGGATCTCCTCTGCAGAGGATGCAGCTTTGGTCTCTCTTTGCCCTCTTAAAGACACATCGGGCCCCTGTTTCCAGGAATCTGAAAGAGCTGAACTCAAGACTACCTGGAGGAGGGAAGGTAGGGCCTGGGTCCAAAAGGAAGGGGATAGGGTGGAGTAACTATCTTGTGGGACCCAGGAGTCAGCATAGAGATGTCTCCATTAAGGGCCAAGGGTTGAGCCTAGACTCATCCTTGGCCCAGAAACACAGGCTGCCATGGCTTCACATTTTCTCAGAGGTGACCCTGGGAGGGGGCTAGAGGGAGACAGGGCAGGACCTAGAAATAGAGGACTACCTGGAAACCTGGGCTCTGGGCAGCACTAGGTACACAGGGAATATTGAAGGACTGGATACTTTGGGACTCAGAGGTAAAAGGAAAGAGTTAATTAAGTGAAGCACAGAGGGTTTGGGGCAAGCACTCTAGATCTTTAGTTACCTGTACAATTTGGAAATTAGTCATTTTGCTCTCTCTCCCAGTACTGTTCCATCAGCTCTGTACCTGATGCTCCTATTATGGCCCCTTCTTTGGGGAAAGGCATAGTCTTAAGAGAATGGGGCTGTAGATCCAGGATGTGGCTATATCCTTGGGGAAGGACCAAATTAAAATGAGAGCCAACCCTGCTGCTCTCTGGCCCAGACTTCCTGCAAGCGGTGGGCATGGAGCTGGCTCAGATGTGGACTGAGCTCCACAAGGTCTAGGATATGCTAGAAGCTGGAGACTCCTAGCTGGAGGCTCAACAGTGGGTGCCAGAAGCTGCTCAGGGCCAGGTACTCAACAGCAATACTCCAATTCTGCATGGCCCAGGCCTGCAGAGTCCTACCGGCTTCCCCAGGTCCAATCTTTGGTGCCCTGCTAGCCATCACCTCCCCTTCCCCACACTGGGTCAGTCAAGATCCTGCCAAGACCCTGAGAGTGGGCTCACTACCTCTCTCCCAGCTCCAGTTGGCTCCCTGAGCAGCTGGGGCCTCTGGAAAAATGAGGTCACAGAGCAGGGGTGTGGGACACTGCTTTCCCTCAGGGAGCATTTGGCAGGCCTTATAATCCCTTACAGGATTGGAGACACAAGTCTTCTCATGCCCTCAGGAGGAAGGGTGGGGCTAGGGCAGCAGGTGTGGGGGTGTGCTCCTGGACCTGGGCCCCATGTCTCTCCTCACATGTCTTCTTTCTCCCTGATGAGGGATACAGGGAAGAAGCTAGAGGGCAGGCAGGTGGGTTCTGGGGGTGCAGGGAGTCAGGATGTCTAGGTTCCTGGGCCTGGGTGTTAGCTGGAGGAGGGTGGTCTTCAGACCACTGCACAATCCCATGCTGCACTGTGTGTCGCTTACCTGCTTGGGGAGTGAAAGCAAGTCCTGCCTTTGCTAAGTCTGCTTCCTCATCTCTAAAATGGGAACAACGACAGTCCCTGCATATAGGATTTATATGAGGATTGCACGGGATAGTATGTTTGTGCCTGGTTCAGGGCTTGTTTTCCTGGTTCCCTATTTCCCCTCTACCTGGGGTCCAGGTGGGTTGAGCTGGAACTAAAGCCATAGAGCTGTGCACACATACCTATGACCCATAAGTTTGAGTTACGAAGTCCCTTTTGCCTAGTGTGCAATAATCAAGCCTTCATTTGCCTTCTTACTAAACTCAGAAACAAGACATTGCTGTGATCAGCTGCTCAGGATCACCAATGTGACACAGCCACTGAGTGGAGGCAGTGTTTGCTTGTGTTTGGAAGCTATTCCACTATGAGGTCTTCAGCTTTGAGGACTGTGGGGAGGAGCTCCATGGGGCAGGGCTCCTGTCTCTGATCCAGCTCCTCTTCAGGTACCTTAGGAAAAGAGTCAGGGCCACTGAAGGGCACTGGAAGGCTCCAGCCAATTAAAAACCCCTGCAGGTTGCATTTATAGCCCTCCAAAGGGGCAAGAGTGACCCCTCCTTGTGGGACCCAGGTCTAGTTCCTTTGTGCCTTGGTCTCCCCATTGACAACTTCGAGGGAAAATAGAAGGCTGGGAGGGTCCTTCCAGAAGGAGCTTGGCTGGCCTCCCTCTTCCTGGCAGAGCCAGAGCTACCCCATGCCTAGAAGCTGCAGCCTCTTAGTACCACGTGGAGTCTGCCTCTGCTCATCTGTCTCAGATTCCAGCTCCAGCCTCTGAGCCAGAGAAGAGGAGCACCTGAGAACAGCTGGGAGCCAGGGGACATGCCCAGGCAACATGGAGACCATGGCCAGGTGCACCAGGGTACAGATTCACAGCCTCGTAGTGCAGCTCAAGAGATTGAGGTCAGTCCCTGGCCCACTGCCAGCAAGCGGGGTAGTCCTGGCATGGAGGGACTGAATTGAGAGATCTCGAAGAGCCACGAGTGCGCAGGGATTCCTCAGGGAGGAGCAGGCTCCTGTGTTTATGTCTGTCAGGGTTTGTGCTAGGCAACTGCAGTCAGAGGTCTCCCTATCAGAAACCTCTCCCTGTCCCCTGCTTACCTATGGGACTGAAATGTCCATATTGGCACAATGTTAAGATTTCTGACTTTCAAATAAGGCCACCTGGCCCTTTCCCAGGGCATTCTGTGGCTAGGAGTAGAGCTGGGAGGGGAGTGGCCATTGGGGGTACTAGCGTCCTTATAGGGCAACATTGGTACAGTGCCATCAATGTGCCCACCAGCACCCCCTTGGTCTTACAGCTGAAGGCCTTGGGCACTGGGCTTCAGACATTTCAGTGAGTTATTCACTTATGCCTCAGATCACATCACAATTACCATTTCACAGACAGGGAGAGATGGGCAGTGACTTGCCCTAGGTCACATGGCAAAACAACAGCCAAGCCCCTAGCCCCCTAACCTGTCCCAGAAAGGCGTTTTCGTCTATCATACTTCATATTCTGAGCTTGATAGCACGACTGTCCTCAATAGCCACAGGCAAGTTTGGCTTAGGCTGTGTCTCTCCTTCAAGGTCATCTGGATACTCTTCTTCACATGAACTCCTCTCCCATTCTGCTTTGCACTTCCTCCCCTATAGAACTCTTGTCAGCCAGGCTCCATACCCAGAACCCTCCTTCCATCTACTCTAGACTGAAGCAGCATTGTGAGGATGAGGCTTCATGTCACCCTGTCCTTCTCTTCTGGGGTTTCCAAGATGCCAACCCAGCTTCACATGATTGCTCCAAGGCTGGGTATCGAGCCCAACTGGCCATGTGGGCCCCTGCCTGGATCACTGATTGGAGCAGGGCTAGTCCCTCATGGGCTGAAGACCAGACACATAAAACTTGGGACCTATCAGTTGTCCTGATTTTCACCATGTGGAAAGAGCTGGATTTCAGTGACAGTAAATGGAGAAAGTGGAATTGGGATGGAGAAATTATAGTTCATCCAAGGGGGTCTCATGCATGGAGAAGACAGACATCCCCAGTGCTGCTCCCAACTAGCCTCCTGCCTCCCCCTTCAGTCCTCTGGCCTCATATAGCCCCAACTCCTGTATGTCTCCCTGACACACAGAGGACCCACCCCCAATGAAGGGAAGGCCAGGGGCTTGTCAAAGATCACCTACCCTTCTATCCCTTTGGATATATATATATATATATATATATATATATATATATATATATATATATATATATAGAGAGAGAGAGAGAGAGAGAGAGAGAGAGAGAGAGAGATGGGGCTTCATTATGTTCCTTGGGCTGACCGTAAACTCCTGGGTTCAAAAGATGCTCCAGCCTCAGCTTCCCGAGTACTGGGACTACTCCTGTGTGCCACAGCGCTCATCCCCTCTTGGCCTTGTGTATCTTGGATCCCTAACTCCTGTGGAGGGCCAACCACCAGCTGGGTACCCTCTCCCTGCTCTTCCTGTTCTGGCTACTCCTTTGTTTCCTCTTCTCAGCAGTGATCCCAAACCTCCTTTCATAAGCCCCTCAGACACCATTTCTCCTTTCCTTCATGGCAATGACCTCCACTCCCATTTCAGAGACCTGGTAGCCTTCTTTTCCTGCAGGCAGAGGGGTAGCCTTAGGGGGTTTCCACTTTTCTGTCATGGCAATTAGGCTAGTCATTCCTAGGCTTCACCACTGTGCCCTCAGCCCTCAGCTCCCAGGGCGTGTGGTCTAATCCTGGTAGACAGGTGATGGTGTGGCCCGATGACGGTAGTTGGGAAAGCTTTTCTTGGAGCTGCCACCCAGTGACCTCTGGCTGGGGGCAGCATGGCACAGTGGAGACCAGGGGACAAAAAGTCCTGGGTGCTCTTCCTCTGTCTGGTTAGCATGCTGGCTGGCCCCTTCTTCTCCCCGAAAGGAAGCACATCAGGCAGAGTTTATGGGGAGATGCTTCAAGCACTTTCTTTGTATGTGGCGCTGGTGATCAAACCCAGGGCCTTGAATGTGCTAGGCAAGTGCTCTACCATGGAACTATACCCCCAGCCCTTTTGAGATGAGGTCTTCGCTAAGTTGCCCAGGCTAGCCTCAAGCTTGGGATTCTCCTGCCACAGCACCCGAGTTGCTAGGATTATAGATATGTTACTTCACCTGGCTTAGAAGAGCCTTTCTAAACCTGAACTCTGGCTAAAACACAGCCTCTGATTCTCAGAAGATGGTACCCAAATCCTTTAGCCTGGAGTCTACCTTTTCCCAATCCCCCACCACTCCCACTCCTCTGACCCTTGGCACTGGCTAGTCCAACACCAGATTCTCTGATGCCACTGCATTTCCATACCCATCAGTTCCCTGCTGGAAAGGCTCTTCCTAAACATCTCCAGCTGGTTCTTCCACATATAATGGCACTTCCTGGGAAGACCTCCAGAGATTCCCAGGTGAGTTGCTCCAGCTTCCACCTGTCCACTGTCGACTGTTCATATAGAGTCTGTGTTATACCACATCCCAAAGAACAAGTCTTTGTCTAGATGCCATGTCTTTTCCCTTGGCATCTCATCTAGCAGTTCAGCAGGAGCATGCTAAGTTAAAGAGGTGATCCCCTGGCCCTATGCCTGTCAGGACAATGAGGTAACCCTAATGGAATCAGCTTTGGTGACTACACAATGATAGAGTACACTGCTAAAACAGCTGATAACCTGAGAGTAGATGCTCTGGGGATGATAGGTGAGCAGTGCAGGGGAGAAGGTTCAGAGAAGCCAGGGGACCAGAGGAGCAGCTCCCTTGCTCCCTTTTCACACTGAAGGACTTCACCCCGTGCAAGAGTCACTCAAAGCAAGAGAGAGACCTGCTTGTGAAGAGGTAGAGTTTTATTGAAATATAAACATTCAAGAACATGTAAGATAGAAAATAACCACAACATATAGACACTTGCTGCAAGAGGATGTCTGAGGTATTTATTCACTGCCTAGGCTACCCATGTGCTATCACATTTTTCCTGGTTAAAATACATATAAGATGGGAAAGGGGAGGGGACAGAGTTGCTCTGGCCAACTGCCTCCCATGTGGCCTTCAAGGACTGAACCTCCAGGGAAAGCTCTGCTTGGCTCAGAGCGTGGATGCTGGGGCACCAGCTAGTGCCTCTACTCTCACACTTTCTGGCTGAGCCCCTGCTGCTGGCCTTAGGAAAGAGTGAGGGCACTCGGAGGGACAGGTCAGCATGATGCCTGAGGAAAGGGAAAGGGTTCAATGCCAGAAAAACCCAGTACACTGACCCTGCATCTTCTGGGTGGGAAGAGTCCATTCTTTTGTGACCAAACCCTGAGAAAGATACATTGGCCAAATGTCTGAGACTCTCTCAAGTGGGTCCAGAATCAGCCACCTGGGCTTCTCACTGGCACCAGATTCCAGATGCCCTTCTCTGCCCATACCTGGCATGTGCCTGGCGGGAGAGGCTTCTGAGGCCAGAGGGGCAGCCCCCAGGGGATGGGCTGTGCCCATGTGTATGAGTAAATGTGTGCATGTAAGTGTGTGTGAAAATATGCGAATGTGTGTAAATGTGAGAATGCGTGCGTGTACATGTGTGAACACGTGTGTGTGCACACATGTGCAGATGTGTGGAAGGCCGGGGGAGGGAAGAGGAGATGCAGGTCAGCAGAGCGGCTGCTTACCAGGTTGAGGTATGTCTTGCGTGCAAGCTTTTGATTTCCCTTTCTTTCCCTAGATAGGACCAAGTATAGGCCATGCTGTGGTCTCCACTGCCACCACCCAGGGAGTTCTTGTGGGTGGTGTTCCAGTGAACTCTTCTGGCCGAGAGGCGAGCCTTGTGCAAGCATCACGCCTTCTTTACCACACAGGAGCAGCGGGAGCCAAGAGAAGAGAAGGAGCTCTCTTAGCATTTCCTCGTTCCCTGGGTAGCTTGGCCACCAGCAGGGCCCACAGCCACTTCATGTCCTGAGGTGGGAATGCTGAGTGAGGAGAGATGTCCTGCCCTACCCTGTCAGCTGGAGCAGAGGGCGGCAGAACACAGGAGTCAAGGCCCTCTTCAGAAGCAGCCAGCAAGAGTGGGCCTCTCCATCTGCCCCTCCCTCCCACCACAGTGATCCCTGAGTCATCCCACCTGCTCCCGCCTGGCCTGTGGGCTGGGGCCTGGGCAGGGCTGGAGGGGCTGGCTACTGAGCCAGGGCTGGCTACTGAGCCTCATCTGGCTGGGGTGATCCGCTCTCATTTCTTTGGTGCTACAACAACAGCAACAACAATAACAATTTAAAAATAAAAAACAAAAAGTCAGAAAAACATATATAAAAAAGATTTCAGAGATGCAAATACTTCCTGAAGAATCAAACATCAACAATTACAAATCTGAGGTATTTCAGTGAACCTGACATCAGCACGTCTGGGGCTAGTGGGGCTGAGATGGCCCCAAGAGACGATGACAGGAGCCAGGGACAAATGGGTTGTCTTGGGAGTGCTGGCCAACAAGGGCAAGTGGGGAGCCTGAGGTTTGGGAGGGTCAGAAGAGGATCCGTGTGAAGTGGGTGCCAGGGCCTAGGCAGCCTAAGCTCTGCTTCTCTTCAGCAGCTGCCTGGAGGCCCTGGGACTGAAGTCTGTTCTCACATGCTCTTTCTCAGGCCCTTTAAAAGGGGATATAGGATCCTGAGTACTGATTCAAAAAAAAAACTTGGATTTGAGGGACCCACCCTCCAGGAACCAAACAGTAGGCTAGGTGGGCTGGGAGGGCCCCATCCCATGCTCTGCAGACAAGAGCCAGGAAGGCACGCTCTTGGCTCCTAGCAGCACCACAAGGGATTTTAAAACTGGGGGACTGGGTCAAGGAAGAGAGCAGTGGAGTTGGGGTGATGGTAGAAGGCAGGGAAAAGGAAATAAATTAAAGGGGAAGGGATATGGAGGGCCTCCAGCCCTGTGTCGGCTTTCAGATTGTCGATACACTGTGCCCCGGGATGGGAGGTGGCCGGGGAACCCTAGAGAAAGCTGGACACCCAGACCTCTGCCCAGTTCTCCAGGTCAATCCCTGATTGGACAACGCTGACCTGTCCCACCCTCTAGCCTCTCCCTGTCCCCAGAGAACAGCAGGACCTGAAAGGAGCCTGGACAGACGGTCATGTCCAAACTCTCAACGTCTGGCCAAATGGTGTTTGATGTGGGCTCCGTGAGATGAGGTAACTTCTGTGCATCAACTTCCTTCACTCTCAGCAGGAGTAGGGAGTGGGTAGCTGGGTGCTGCCCGTCAGAGGGACCAGCTGGTGGAGGGCTCTGCACTGGGGGTGCCCCGTGATGAGGTAGGACTTGGTGAGCAGTGAGAGCTGCTGCTGCTGCTGCTGGCACTGCTGCCGATGCTCTGGGGAGCAGAGCCTGCAATGAGGTGGACCACTGGTTTCTGGGCAAACAGCACACCTAAGGTGGGGAGGAGAAGCAGTGTGGGCTGAAGAGACAGCGGACTCAGTTCAACAAGGACTGACTGACTGCAGGTCTAACCCTAAGTATGCTCTGCTCTCCATACAATGCAAGGTGCCAACAGAAGCCCAGACACTGTCCTGCCTTCCTGTGCTCACACACTGCTTAGGGGACAGAGAAGAAACAGTAACTTCGCTAGAACATTACAAATGCTCTGAGACCAGTGTAGCCAGTGTTGTGGGAACACTGGAGAGGGTTTGGAGGGCAAGGGAGGGTAGGATGTGAAAGGATCCAGCAGGAGAGTGAGCCTGGGCTACTGGAAGAGGGAAAAGTGGCCAAGTGAAGAAAAGCATGGCCAGAGAATCTGAGACACAGACATAGCAGGGAGAGGTGCAAACTGACAAGGGCTGGTTGAAGTGTGTGGGACAACCAAGGGGTAGTGATGGCCAGGGCTATAGCAGATGGGGTTGGAGAGATGCGCAGGCAAGGTGGTGTGGTTTGCAAGGGCCATGGAGGCCTTGAAAATTTTGGGCAGGAGAGGGATATCAGAGTATTCTTTGGGGAGTGAGAGGAACCTGGGTGAGAGAGGAGAGGAGGCCTCCAGGGACTCTACTTTAGTGGTGCCAGCAAGAACAGGGGAGGAGCTGGGGAAGAGAAAAGCACTAGAAGGGTGGGGAAAGGCCCTGTCCCCGATGCTGGTGGTAGGTAGCCCACCAGAGACCTACAGCATGAGGGGCCCATGGGGCCTGCATGGTGGTGCAGTGTGTATGGTGGGTGTAGCTCCAGAACAGAAGCATTCAAACAGGCAAAGCCCTGGGAAAGCACCTCCAGTTGTTTGTTGTTGTTTTTGGAAGTGGAGATTTAATCCAGGGGTGCTTTAGCACAGAGCTTCATCCCCTGCCCTTTTTATTTTCTCAGACAGGGTGTCACTAAGATTACAGGTATGCACCATCACAACCAGCTACACCCCCAGTTTTGATAGAAGGTGCAGCTGTAGGGCTTTAAAGCCTCTGTACTGGATGCCTCTCCAGGCTGGCTGACACTCTTTTACATCCTGGGTAAAACAGGCAAGTGACACCTAGCCCAGGCCTTGTGGCCCCTAATGATAGTTGTACTTACCAACACTCAGCTGGACTTGTTCCCAAGGTGGTCCCTAAACCACTGGAATGGCAGTGGAAAAGAACTGTTGTTTCTATGAATATGAAGCTGAACACTTTAAAGAGGCTCAGTAAAGGTACAAAACCAACCAACAAACAAAAAACTGTTGGTAAATTAGGTTTAGCAACAACTGAAAAAGACTGGGGAAGAATTCATAAAAATGTAGATTGATCGTGCTGCAGTTAGACTTCTTTGCCAGGGTCTCAACCCGTGGTCCATTTTAAAGAAAGGGAATGACACATAATGTAATATGAGTGTGTGTTACGGTCAGAGAAAGAAGATGCATGTATTGCAAGACCCATTCTTGGTGGGCTCTAACTTAACTTGTAAGTTACTACAATGTTTAAAGGCACTAATGTAGTATTGATTATGAATCCTCACATAAATGATTTCTTCAATTAATCAACCATCAACCAAAAAAGAGTTAGATGAAGGGTGTCTGTCAATGTGGGGGGTGGCATCCTTCAGCATCCTTTATTCTTCTGTAGTCCAGAAGAACCCCTTTACCTTTGGAACTGAGACAATGTGAAAGGAAGCAGGGCCAGTCAGGGAACTGAACTGCTGCTGGCTGCCACTGTGTGGGCATCTTCCAGGACTCTAGGGCCTACCTGCATAGGTAGTGCCATCGATGTCCACAGACATGTTAATGCTCCCAATGCTGCTTGTGGTCAGGTTCAGGGCTGCAGTCGAGGCATCTGCTCTGTCTTCTGGTGGTGAAAGGGAGAAGCAAGTCTGGTCAAGCCTCCTATTATGCTCCTACTGTTCTCTCTGGTGCTTCTTGGCAACCCCTGACTCAAGGCCTCACACCATTAGAAAGCACCTACATAACCACCTCCTGAACACACAGTGTGAGGGGGAACCAGGCTCAGTCAGCTTCCCACTACTGACTTTCTCCAGTGAACCAGTTCTTTCTTTCTTTCTTTCTTTTTTTTTGGTACCAGAATTGAACCCAGGGGCACTAAACCACTAAGCCATACTCATATAGTCATTTTATTCAGACAGGGTCTTGATAGGTTACTGAGGCTGGCTTTAAACTTGTGATCCTTCTCCCTCAGCCTCCCAGGTCACTGGGAGAACAGGCATGTGCCACTGCACCCAGTTACTCAGTGAACCAGTTCTTTTCCCCTCTGTTCTTGGAGAGAAGGGATCACTGTCAGCAGGCAGGCTGGCCAGTTCTACAGTTGTGCACTAATACTCTTGGGGTGATTTGGCAAACTATGAGTACCCATTAGACACTGGGTGTAGGAAATCAGAGACCAACAAAACTCAGCCTTGATTCTTGAGGACTTACCCTGTCCCTTGCCCCTTGATTGTAAATCATCAGGGTTAGATGTGTATGTTCTCAATACCTGGTCAGCTAGCACATAGGGACTCTGTCTCTACAACACACAGAGCACCAAGAATTCTTCCAAGTGAGCTGCCTTTCTGTTTGCCTCTGGCTTTGTACAGGAACAGGGCGGCAGGCCCCTGAAATGGCTGTTACCATCTAGCTTCCTTCTGCTCCTCACCCAGGAACAGTGGGTAGGGATTGGCTGCGCTGGAATCTGCACTAGCTCTCTTCACACCTGCCTCCTTCCAGGACATGCTTATGCATGTCTGCTGTGAGACAGAGTCACAGCAAGAATGGCAAAGAACAGGAGTGTGAGGGGAAAGGGGAGAAAGAGGAATAAGGAAAATGGAGATAGTTTTTTGGAAAAAGAGAAGGTGGGCCACTAGAAAGATGTAGAGGGGAAGGGGAAAGATGTCACTTATGTCGCCAAACTTGTATTTCCTACTTCTTATTCCTGATGGCCTCCAGCACTCTGATGTTTCCCTGCTGACCCTTTGTTGAGCCTTAGGAACAACAAGTGTATTTTCCTCCCAGACCAGAAGGCCAGACCACAGTACCCTGCTCTGGCCTATATCCTATGAGGTACAGGGGGGTAGGCCAAGCCCTTTAATTTAGACAGATCAAAAGGTGGGTGGGGAAGAGACAGCAGCTGTCTTTGACTTCCCAGGGCACTGCCTGAAGCAACTTCTGGTTCCCTAGAAAACCTCAGCTTGATGAACATAGATATTAGTTGCCAAAGAAACTCCATGTGGTTCTCTTTTGGGACCTGGAAGGCAGATCTGAAGGGGACCCTTCTAGGTCAGGATTATGTACTTTACCTCATTGCCTGCCCAGTCCCAGGAGATGTGAATGAAACTCTAATGGAGTTGGGTTTGGCACGCATCAGGAAGGGAAGACTGAGCCCTGAGTCTGGCACTCACCCCTGCCATTGATCTTAATCTTCATGGGGAGCTGCCGTGCCATGCTGAAGAAGTTGCGCTGGAAGGCCTGCTGCACCAGGCGCTGCTCCTCCTCTGATAGCCTTGAAGCCTTCTTCTCAGGAGGCTCTCCTGACTCCAGTCGCTCTCGCAGCTGCTCTAGTGTGGCAGTCCGGGTACTGGCCTGCTGGCTTGCCAAAGTCATGGGCACAGCCAGACGATTTGGCACAGGCACTGTAGTCACTGGGACTCCATCACCTGCGAAGGAAGTGGAACTAGACCAATCCACGATCACCCTTCCCACCCAACAACCCCATCTTGGGACACAGAGAAACTGGGCTCCCTTCTTTCTTCCCTTCCCTCTTCCCCCAAGGGCCCTGCTGACCTTTCCTGAGAGTGGATGCTGGGGATATCCGAGGGCTACTGGTATTGGTGCCACCGCTGGAGCCAAGCCCAAGGATGGGGAAGCGAATCTTGGGTGGTGAGAGAAGGGCTGGAGCCCCAGTAGCGGCAGCAGTAGCAGCAGCAGCAGCAGGTGAGTAGCCAAAGAGAGAGGAGCTGTAGCTGGGCCGACGGCCCTCTCTCCGGTTGCCATCAATGGCTGCCTGGAGCTCAGCTGGGGAGCTCAAGGCTTTCTTCTCACACTCATAGGCATAGAGATATTTCATATACCTGTGGGGAAGGAAGCAAGCAAAAAGAATAACCCAGAACAGCCCGACATGTGGGGCACGCCTGTAATCCCAGTGGCTTAGCAGGCTGAGGCAGGAGGATCATGAGTTCAAAGCCAGCCTGAGCAACTTAGTGATGCACTAAGCAATTCAGTGAAACCCTGTCTCTAATAAAATATAAAAAAGGGGTCTGGGGATATAGCTCAGTTGGTAGAATGCTTGCCTCACATGCACAAGGCCCTGGGTTCAATTTCCAGCACCACAAAAAATAAGTAAACAATTAAACATACAAATAAATAAATAAAAAGGGCTGGGGATGTGGCTCAGTAGTTAAGAGCTCCTGGGTTCAACCCCAGTACCAAAACAAAACAAAACAAACAAACAAACCCCAGAACACAGCATCAGAGACTGCCCAGGCAAAGCTGTTACGTTTCTGGAAGCAGCCTCTGTTAGGCAAGCTCTAGGGCACGTTGGTGTACTTAGTGGAAGAGAAAAGTTTGGGATCACTGGACAGGCTGTTTTAAGGCCCCTTTAACTGCTACTTAATTCTAAACATTGCTCAAATCTGAAGCACTGGTCATTAAGGGAAATCAGCAACATCTTAACTAACATTTTCCCATTTGTTTTGGTGCCTTTTCAGGGCCCTGAGAGAAATGAGGTCCCTTGTGGTGCAAGTGCTGTTTGGGAGGCAATATTCTGGAAAGAGTGTGGATTTTAGAGATAGACACCCAGGCCTGACTCCTTGATCTTAACATTTTGATAGATAGAAACACTTCTTCCGCTGTGCTTGGGACCTAGAAGTAATGTCCTTCTTTGTGTCAAGTGCCCCAAGAAGTAATTCTCTCCCTACAAACCTTGCTATTCTGGCCATTGCTCTGTTCCCAACTTCTACTGGAATAGTTCCAACAGATAAGATGCTTCTACCTTTCAACAAGACCATGACATACTACCAAACTGATGTGTCAGCTGTTCATTCCCTATTCTTTACATAGCAACTTCCAGAGTGTTCCCAAAGAACAGATTTCCCTCTGGCCTTCATTCTCTAGTGCTACTCGTGGTTCTACTGCTTCTGTGACTTTTGAAACTAACTCAAATAGTGACAAAAATAGGTCAGTGATACCATGAAGCCTGACTGCAAGCTGAGTGTCAGGTAAGAAGAGCCACTTGTGGCGCAAGTGCTGTTTAGGAGGCGATACTCTGGAAAGAGTGTGGATTTTAGAGATAGACAGACACCCAGGCCTGAATCTCAACTCTACCACTTATTGGCTGGTATAGTCTTGACCAAATCATTCAACCTCAAAGACTTAGTTTTTATAATATAGAAATTAGGGAAATGTATACTTCACAAGACAGAGGTTTAAATAAAGAGAATGGTAAAGTACCAGTACACAGAAGACCCTGGGTTAGGGCGACTCTCACTGTTACCTGGTCTAGTGTGAGATTCATCTCTAAAGCTCCTCACTGTTTCAGGAATTCCATTCCTCCTGTTAACTGTGTAATGGAATGTCCTTCCTTCCTCCTCCAGCTCTGGGCTAAAACATCCCCTTTCTCTAGCTTCCACCTCCTTCCCCAGCCCTGGTCACTCACTGGGTCCTGAGGGTAAAGGCGGCGCTGGTGATAGACGTGGGCAGGTTCAGGCCTTTGGTGATCTCCCTCCAGATCTTCTTGTTAATGATCTCCACCAGGCCCCCCTTCTCTGTCACCAGCTTATACAGCATGTATAGATCCAGGATCTGCTTGGCCATGATGGGGATCCGGTTGATGGGGGTCCCTGTGATCATATAATAAGAGAAAGACAGGGCTGAGAAAGATGCCTACGTATGCTCACACTTAGCTGAGATGGAAACACTGTTCATGAATCTGCTTAGAAGTGTGATTTAACTCAAACTCCCCAAACCTGAAAGCTGTCAGACTAGCTGTTGATTCTCTTTAGGATGAGAAGGACAGGTCCAACTCCCAGGGTAAGTGGCCTTAGGCAAGACACTTAGCTTCTCTGGATCTGTTTTCCCATCTGTAAATAAGAGGGCAGGACTAGATGAATTCAGTGGGGTTGTCTGTTTGCAATACAATTCCAGATTATTTCCTAATGATTTGGCAATTTATACTCCTCTGGAGCATCTGGACTCTACTCAGGGGCTGCTTCCTCTAGCAGGCCTTATCCTGACTCCCTGGAAGGAGAGGCCCTTCCTGATCATACACCTGGCTAGATCCTTGTTACTCCCTGGTAGCAGTTTGTTAACAGTTTGCATACTGCCTGCCTACTTCTCCCCTCCTGCTACAGGATGGAGACATGGTTTATTTCTTTCCTGTGTGCCTCACCATGTCAAAGGAGCTGCTGGACAAACAGATCTCCAGGGGAATGAAAAGCCACTCAACAATTCTCTTTCCACTAATCACCCCACCCCCTCTCTGGCCTCTGAAAGAGGGAGGGTCAGAACAGCTTCCGCCCAATAGCCCCGAGGGGAAGTGAGAGGAGCCAGGGACTTGATTAGGAAACCTGGCACCGGGCAGGAAGGGCTACTAATGAGCACCAGGGGATGGAAGGGAGGGCGGTACTGGGGTCCCTTCACAGCCGGCTGGGATGCTCGTCAGGAGGCGTGATGGATGACTGTCATTTGGCAGCCTCGGGATTAATGATCTATAGGTCAGAGGGGAGAATTCCACAGGGAAGGGTCACCGTCCAGGGCAGAGTACAAGACTTGTTGCCTTTTGATGGCAAACTCCTTTTACTGTACACAGGCTGCTGCTGCTTTTCGCGTACCTCCCCTGCCTGCCCCCATCTCACTGAGGACACACTGAGCTCTCCGGTGGTGTCACAACAGCTTCAGCAGACAGGGCGCGGGTGGGGGTGGGTGGGGGTGCGCTATTTGCTGCTCTGCTTCTCCCGCTCTCTCCCCTAAAGGCAGGCCAGTTTTCTTCTCAGTCCTAAGCATCAAAAGCCAGAGAATGGAGTCAAGGGTCCCACATTTCTGAAGAGGGAGCATGTGGTAATGCTATGGCAGGATCACACCTCTTTCCTAAGAGTGGGAAGGAGTGACCAATCTTAAAGACCTTTGTCTTGACCAGTGGTCTTTCGAGAGTCAAGGACAAAGGGATCATGGAGTTAGACTGAAAATATTCATAGGTAAAATATCAGCGGATTACTGATATACTCAGACACAACAGTTAACAAAGTGGTTAACATCTCCCCATGCTGTTGTGGACAGTGAACCTCACTCCTACCACAAAGACAAAAGCCTGATGTGGCAGAATTGGTCTCCTAGCAGGACAGGGCTAACACTACTTCCTTCTGGAGGCCTGTATGCCCAAATATACTTATGGCTTTGATAAATACACAGCTTCCATGGCATTTCCTGAAAGTCTGGGAGGACCACTCCCAAGGTTCCTTCACATAGGAGGCGCCTCCTAA
Source organism: Marmota marmota marmota (assembly GCF_001458135.2). Lineage (NCBI taxonomy): Eukaryota > Metazoa > Chordata > Mammalia > Rodentia > Sciuridae > Marmota > Marmota marmota. The sequence continues at coordinate 8,028,542 of NW_026000229.1, forward strand.
GCTCACATTTCCAGAAGCTTCCAGGGCATCCTCACATGTGACCTATTCACTTCCAAGTCAGAATGTGTGTATGAATTCACCTTTATGTCTCTAAACTAATTCCTTTCCCCATCACTTCTTCTGTCCCACCCCTAACCCTCACTGTTCTTTTTTTTTTTTAATTTATTTTTTAGTTGTAGTTGGACACAGTACCTTTATTTCACTAATTTATTTTTATGTGGTGCTGAGGATTGAACCCAGGGTCTCGCACATGCCAGGCGAGTGCTCTACTGCTGAGCCACAACCCCAGCCCAAAACCACTGTTCTTATAGGTTAGGCAGGAACCTCAAAGTCAGCACTAACTCCTCTTTTCTCCTTATTACCCACTTTTAGGTTGTTAGGAGGCTCCACTGATTCACCTTTTGAAGTTCCTTTCATAGACATATTTCTTTCTGGCTAGCAGCACACCACCCATGTTCCCAATACCCAGTTACAGATCATCTATAAAGTACCACATTTCACTGCTGCCAACATGAGTATTCTGTGCACCCAAATCTTGCACCAAAACAGTTTAGTAATAAATGATTTTAAGTAATACTGGCACAATTTCACTTTAAAAAAAAGCTTCACATAATGGTAAAAAAAAAAAAAAAGACATAAAATCTACCACAATTATGGGGTGAAATATGGTATTTGAGCACATCCTGACAACTCCTTTCATTCCAGTCAGCTGGGATTTCTCACCATGCTCCTTGGGCCACAATGACTTCTGCTTCTCCGGCACTGTCCCTCCTCAGCCCTGAAATGACCTGCCTCCACTCAACCCTCAACACTGTCCACTCCCTCTAGAGAGAACTGTCCAACTACCCTAGTTCACATGGATTCCTTCCCTCAGGAATTTCTGTGATACCCTTCCAAATTTGGCAATTATTCTATAAATAAGTTTCTCGTATGCTATGTGGTATCTCAAGAGGACTGTTGGCTTTGTGAAGCAGGGACAGTCTTTCCTTTACCACACCTTGAATATTACTGTGGCTAATAAATAAGCCTATCATGCAGATTAAGGGAAAATGCTTCTCAAGGTATTCAGCTCTGTGACAACTCAATTAGGAACCTTAAAACACATGCTCGTGCTTGTGGGAGGACGGCTGAGATTCAGTTTTGAGTGTCAAATGCTGATAGCCCCAACAGAGGTCACCTTCCCCCTTCAGTCTTAAAAAGGTCTCATTCATTCATTTATTCATTCATTCATTTTTTGGTACTAGGGATTGGACCCAGAGGCACTGAGCCACATCCTCAGCCCTTTTTATTTTATTTATTTATTTTTAACTGTATATGGACACAATGCCTTCACTTTATTTTTATGTGGTGCTGAGGATCAAACCCAGTGCCTCACACGTGCCAGGCAATGTTCTACCCCTGAGCTGCAACTCCAGCCCCTCTTTTTATTTTGACACAGGGTCTTGCTAAGTTGCCTATGGCTTCATTAAGTGGCTGAGGCTGGCCTTGAACTTGTGATTCTCCTGCCTCAGCCTCCTGACTGGTTGTGGTTACTGGCATGTGCAACCATACCCAGCAACGTGGGTTAAACCATCATTAAACCATTATTAAATAGCTGGGGGAACTGGAGGCAATCACCCAACTGAAGAGAGCTCTCTGAGGGTCACTGGTGTTGGTCCTGCAGAAAACCAAATCTCCATCCCCAACATGGAAGGTGAGGGGAGTGGAAAGGTGGGTGCAGAACACCTGATGGGGAAGCCTGCAGACTGTCAGTCACTGCTATCAAAGCAGGAGCTAGGATTGAGGGCTCAGAGGGCTTAAGCGCTGTGCTGCCAGGTCCCACAGTACAAGACTAGTCACAGGTAAAGAATGGATGGAGAGTAGGGGATTTTGAGATCCCAGTTTGAGATTCCAATACAATGGGGTAAAAAAAAAAAAAAAAAGGAAAGATGTTAAGAGAATATGTGGCTGGATTTGTGAGTACACACAGCAGTTGTGGCTGAGGGTTTACAGCACAGCAGGGTTTGCCCAGCTGAGGGAGTGCCATTTATTAGACCACCTTGGAGAGACATACCATACAATTTTAGAACTCCATGTATTAACAGCTTTCAGACTTTGCATTATTTTCTTCGGGATCTCTTTGCAGTGGTAATTGTCAAATGTAGAGAATACATTATACTTTTAGAAATGGTCATCATTCATTTGGAAGCAAGCCAAGTGAACAGGATGAAGGGATCAGGATCCCTTCATCCTGAAAGGACATTTATACTATTTTTTACCTTTATTTTATTTATTTATTTTTATGTGGTGCTGAGGATCGAACCCAAGGCCTTGTACATGCTAGGAGAGAGCTCTACCGCTGAGCCCCAACCCCAGCTATACTGTTTTTTGACTGAAGAGGAGATGTGGACATCTAAGACAGACTTTCCAGTGTGGCTCAAACTGTCTCTAAGGGCAATTCCCCAGAGAGGAATGACATGTTCATTCTGAATAGTCAATGGACTAAATGTTCAGCCATTTGAGACAGCTTCTTTGAAGAGTAACACTGTTATAGATGTAGAAATTTTGTTAAAAATTAGCCTCTCTATAACCACCCAGAGTGTGACTGTATTAGAATGAGAACTGCTTAGGGAAGGGAAATGGTAAATGCAGAATCTGAGAAGACAAGAAGGGTCCAAGTGGTGTTTGAAGTCCAGACTATAAAATGGCTTCTCCCAGAACCTGCAAAGGGAGAGCAGCCATTCCTGGGAATCATCTCCTCATACCAGAGGACTGCAGCTAATGCAGGGACACCCTGGTAGTGGCCCCTGCAGCCAGTCCCACCCTGGGTATACTGGGATCCTGCTTTCCCTCACCCCACCTCACTGCACACGGACCCCTCTGGTTAGGCACTCTGGTTCCAGAGATCAAGTCAATAAGGGAATCAGTCTGTCTCCTCTGTTAAAGGGTTAAAGCAGCTCCCGGGGCAGGTTGGCCCCTGAGCACTGTCAGAAACACAGCTGAGGCCACCCACTGGGTAACTCTAGATGACAATATGATTTTTGCATATTATCTAGACAATCCAGATACAAAAAATCTGCCCTGGCTTTAATTCTTCTGATGACCAAGATTCAACTGGAATCCTCAGGTTGGTCTGTCTCAACAGTTCACCTTGTCAAAGAAGATTCTTCTATGAAGAAAGAGGGAGAGTCTTTTAGCTAATACATACTCCTGGGGAGTGGGACTCAGGGACTCAACAGATTCCACAGATTCAGTTTCCCCATCTATGAAATGAGGAATTTTAGAACTGACTTTCAGTTCTAAAGTCTTATGACTTTCAGAATAAAAAACCAAAACATAAATTGATAATTGTGACTACCAGAGAGAGGATAACTCACTTTTAGGGAATAATGTTGCCAAGTGACTTTGAAATGCATGATTTGGGATCTTTTTCTGTGAAGGACCTTCTATGGGGTTTAAGACTAGGTCCATGAATGAAGTTCAAGTCCACAAGTAATGGTTCTTACCCCTTTCTTCAGGAGAAGGGGACAGGGTTTCTGACTCTCTTTAATATCCTCCTCTAAGGAAGCTGTTCACCTGAGAGGTAAACCTGTTACCACAATAAGCACAAAAGCAGCTTGCTGTGTACCATCAAGGAGGCAATCACACATCTGAATTGAGCTCTCTGAGGGTCACTGGTGTTGGTCCTGCAGAAAACCAAATCTCAGCTTCCAACATGCAGGGTGATGGGGGCGGAGGGGTGGGTGCAGAGCACCTGATGGAGAAGCCTGCAGACTGTCAGTCACTGCTATCAAAGCAGGAGCTAGGATTGAGGGTAATTAATCATGCTCCCTCTGACAGGAATCCAGGGCCTTATCTGTACCCCAAGAAATACCGCTGGTCTCCAGTTCCCTCCTCAATAAAGGAGACTGACAGTTGCAACAAAGAGGCTCCTTATCAGATTTCAGCCAGGGAGCCTGAGGCAGCCCCAGGGACGGATATAAAAGGCTTTTATGAGGACCCAGTGAAGCCTCCCTGTGGGACTCCTGGGGCTTTAACCCTTGTTGGTGGGAATGCTGCTGGGCACTGGCACTATCAGGCCAGAGTTGTCATCGGGCTCTTCCAGTACAGATATGGCCAACAAAAAATGTTCCCTGGCACTTTACCTTTCTTTCTATCAGACAATACAGAAGTAGCTAGGGTAGAGGTGAGGGCAAGAAAGGAAATGGCCACCTCTGGCTCTAGAGACAAAGATGGAAGATGGCAGAGTGCTGAAAGGAAAGCCACTTCCTCTTCATAACAGAATATGGGCATGTTCAAGTGAAGACCAGAAGCAATAAGGAGCAGGGTCCCCAGACAGACTCACATGGCTGCTTTCCTGCCTACTGGTCAGGGGTGAGGGCACAGGACCCAGGGCGTGGCTCTACTAGGGACCCTTGCTGCTTTTTCCTGGCTTTGAAAGAGATCATTAATCATTTCCATAGCCTGTCAAGAGAGCCGACCAGGGAGCCTAGATGAGTTTAGAAAAACTCATGTTAAGCAGGGAATGTGCACAGGCAGGCAGGCCAGCTTCCGAACCATTCCTCTATAGCATTCTTGTGCTGCTCAGGGAAATGACTGGTGATTTTTCCCCAACTTGTTTATGTAGAAAATACCTCCCCATGGGGAGACTGGGTGGCAGTGTCCAGCAGTCTGTAGCCTGACTGTTCCAGAGGGAGGGCAGAGGCAAGGACATGCTAGTATCCTATTTTTTTTTTTTTTTTAAAGGGAAGCCTGGTGGCTGAGTTCAGAGCTCTGGATCGTCCTTGTGACACAGCGAGCCCAGCCCCAGATCCCATAATTTTTTTGAAAGAGAGAGAGAGAGAGAGAGAGAGAGAATTTTTTAATATTTATTTTTTAGTTTTCGGCGGACACAACATCTTTGTATGTGGTGCTGAGGATTGAACCCGGGCCACACGCATGCCAGGCGAGCGCGCTACCACTTGAGCCACATCCCCAACCCGCTAGTATCCTATTACTGGGCTGACAGGTATACTTAAATCTGCTGCCTCCAATTGCACACTGAGTGGGTCTGACTTACATATGGTATGGTGCACTAACCTAAGTATACAATGGATCTCTACTTCCATATGCACCCATGTAACCATCCTTCAAGACAAAATACAGAATGTTTCCAGAGTCCCAGAAAACTCCACCACAGCCATTCTCAATCAATATCCATCCTCCGATCCCACCAGCCTGGAGGTAACTAACCACTATCCTGAAATGCATTTTCCTGAACTTTATATAAATGGAAGAATATAGTATATAAGCTTTTTTAAAAAAAAAAATCTCATACTTTTTTTTTTTTTAAAAGTCACTTAAAAACAACCACCACCACCACCACCACCACCAAAACTTTAATTTATTTATTTAGGTACCAGGGATTGAACTCAGGGGCACTTGATCATTAAGCCTCATCCCTAGCCCTATTTTGAATTTTATTTAGAGACAGGGTTTCACTGAGTTGTTTAGTGCCTCGCTGTTGCTGAGGCTGGCTTTAAACTCCTGATCCTCCTCCCTTAGCCCTGGGATTATAGGCAAGCGCCACCACTGTGACTTTTATTTATTTTTTTATGTGGCACTGAGGATCGAACCCAGTGCCTCACACATGCTAGGCAAGTGCTCTGTCACTGAGCCACAACCCCAGCCCCATAACCTTTTTTTAAAATGTAATCTTTTGGGCTGGGCTTGTGGCTCAGAGGTAGAGAGCTTGCCTTAGCATGTGTGAGTCACTGGGTTTGATCCTCAGTGCCACATAAAAACAAATAAATAAGATAAAGGTATTATGTCTATATACAACTAAAAATATTAAAAAATAAATAAAATATAATCTTTTGTGTTTGGCTTTTGCTCAACATTAGGACTGTGAGAGTCATTTCAGGTATACAGCAGCAGTTCATTTTTTTACTGTACTGCATTATGTCTGTGCCACAACTTATTAGTCCATTCTACTACTGATGGGCATTTGAGTTATTTTTTGTTTCTAACTATCATGAATAGTGATGCTATCAATATCTTTGCATGTGTCTTTCATGAAGAACAGCACTTGTTTCTGTTGGGTATACACCCAGAAGTAGAACTGCTGGGTAACAGGCTCAGCATGTTAGCCACAAAACAGATTTCCAAAGTGGTTGTACCCATTTATACTCCCATCAGCAATGTATGGGAATTCTAGCTGCTCTACAATCTGGGAGGCTAATTTTACCGCCCCCCCCCACACACACACACACCGGCCCCATATTCCCTACTGGTAATTGAACTCAAGGGTACTCTGCCACTGAGCTACATCTCCAGCCCTTTATAATTTTTATTTGAGTCAAGCCTGGCTAAGTTGCTGGAGCTGGCCTTGACTTTGTAATCCCCCAGCTTCAGCCTCCCCCAAAGCTAGGATTACAGGCAGGTACCACCATGCCCAGCTAAATCACTGTTTTTGATACTCCAACTTGTACTACTAATTGCTTGGGTGAAATTCAATAATGACATAATGTTGTATTCTGCTATGGTTAATAATAAATGATGATTATGGTCATGCCATCTCTTTCCTTAAAAACTGCAGGGCTGCTCTACTAGTGAGATCTTGATAAAACTTGTCTTCCAAGTGAACAGAAGAGAAGTTGGCAAGAGTGGACTGTCAGACCCTCTCTGCTCTCCCTGCTGCTGGATTACCATACCTTAGCTAGCTGGGAGGGGTACACCTCAAGTGCCTGGATATGCACCATTATCTGATCTTCTACTGCCAATCTTGCCACTAGACTCTTAGGCCTTGCCATATCCTCAAGGCATAAGTGGGTCAAACTCTCACTTCAACCTTTCCTTAGATCAGCCCTTGGATAATTAGTGAATATTGGCTCAATTGGAACACAATAGGCAAACACTATGAAACAACTCAATTTTACCATCCACGTGCTAGAAAAACCAACAAAAGATTTTTATTTTTATTTTTGTAGTGCTGGGGATTGAAATTGAGGCCTTATGCATGCTAGGCAAGCACTCTACATCTAAGCCACATCTCCAGCCCACCGATAAGACTTTGAAAGGAAAGATGTTGAATTTAATGACAAACTGCGCCATTAATTGCATGCCTGTAATCTCAAGGGCTCAGGAGGGTGAGACAGGATGATTGCAAGTTCAAAGCCAACCTCAGCAACTTAGCAAGGCCCTAAGCAACTTAGTGAGATCGTGCATCCAAAAACAAACAAACAAACAAATAAATAAATAAAACAAAAAGAGCTGGGCATATGGCACAGTGGTTAATAGCCCTTGAGTTTTCAATCCCTGGTATTAAAAAAAAAAAAAAATTCCAGGCTCCCTTCCCATTCATTGTGGATAACTGAGTACTTATGGAGTATTAAATGATTATTATAAGAGGTGAAGGAGAAACACCATGTTTATCATAGCAGCTGGATCACCTGGAGCAAGAAAAGGACCTGGCCTCTGACAAAGGGCTTATCCTAAGAGTCAAAAATATGCATTTTAGACTTTCATCTGGAGATAAAGTTAGAAAGTGAAGACCACCAACTTATTTAATCTGACAAAGACAACATATTTTATTCTATCAGGAAGGGTGTCCAGGGCACAGAATATTTACTATAAGATACAAAGAATACAGAAGAAATCGCCTTTACCAAATGGCAAAAGCAATATATGTCATGAACATTTCCTTGCCTGAGATGGATAGATAAGCACACAACAGAAGGAAAAACACTCAAATTGCACTTTGAGGCAGACCAAGCCCTTTTCCCACAGTAAATTCTTTGTATGTACACATCAAAAACAGATCCAACAATCCATTGGGGAAAACCAAGGTCAGTAGGCAGCCTTGACCAGAACTAGTGGGGGTGGTAGGGCTTCTCTACTAGTGAGGTCTTGACAAAACTTGTCTTCCATGTGAACAGGCAGGCAGTTCCTTAGCTGGGGGTGGGAGTTGGGGGGTGGGGAGAGCAGGAAGGGACAGCCCTGTTTGAGGGCATTATGGGTGTGTTTCCTCTGATTCTATCCCATCCTGCCTTGAGAGATGCCAGTTTCCTTACCCCTATGAGTTGTCATACCTGCTTTTTCAAGAGACAGGAGTGATAATCCTGGGATGCAGATTCCTCTTGCACACAGCGTTTTTTTACCCTGAGCTAATCAGCTAAATACTATGGGACCTTCTGCTGCGCCACAGCCCATGGAGGTAGCCAGCACTCTGTGGGGCTCAGAATGCTGAAGGAGAGACAGGCTTATTGGGTAGTCCAAAGGGAAGTAATGGGGTTGCCAGTGTTAGGGAACACATTTCCCAAAAGCAAGAGCAGGGGCTAGGGTTGTAGCTCAATGGCAGAGCTCTTGCCTCACATGTGTGAGGCATTGGATTTGATCCTCAGCACTACATAAAAATAAATAAATAAACAAATGAATGAAAGAAATAAAGGTATTCTTGTCCATTTATAACTAAAAAAAGAAGAAAGGAGGAGGAGGAGGAGGAGGAGGAGGAGGAGGAGGGGGAGGAGGAGGAGGAGGGGGAGGAAGAGAAGAAAAGAACAATGTTCTGAAAGTTAGAATATTAAAGGCTAAGGTCTGCTCTCTGGCCATAGGTAAGTCCCGGAATCTTGGGGCTGATTCATCATGGCTGCAGGTGATAATCTTTGCTTTCTCTATCCCATTGAGCTATAGCTGTGGGCAGCAGATAATGGGCCAAAAGAGTTCTGTAAAGTGTATGGGTTAATAATAAAAAAATAACTACAAAATTGCCAACATAATTTTCATCACCACCACCACCACCACCACCACCACCACCACCATCATCATGGCTCTTTAATGAGACTATACTTTTGTTTCACCTGCCAGGAAACAAGTTTTTCTTCCTCACTGATGAAAAATAGAATTGTTTATACACAGCCTTTGCTTATCAGACTTATAAATCAGTCCCTCCCCTTGGGCACTGGAAAACTAAATGGAAAATCTCTCAGGGAATAGTAGCTCAGAAACCACCCACAGTGTGTTAAACTGGTCAATTTTTTTTAGAAGTTTTTTTTTTTTTTTTAAGAAACTTTACTTACCAATTCCCAATCTTTTTAAAAATTTTTATGTGGTGCTGAAAATTGAACCCAGTGCCTCACACGTGAGGGGCAAGCGCTCTGCCATTGAACCACAACCCTTGGCCCCTTTTTAGAGGTTTTTGACTTTTTTGCAAAGAAACATACACATACACATGCCTGATGCACCTGCAAGTATATGTGTGCCAACAGCAAAAGTAAGCAAAAGGACATTAGAGTTCTGAAATCTAACTCATCTTTCTTAGAGCAATATTCTTGGCAGGGCCTGGGGATACAGAGCAACTTGTTTTATTCAATTTGGCTTCAGTCAGCAAAAGAGGAAATACATTATTTAGCAAAGAAAGCAAAAAAACATTTGGTCTGAGAGATTGTTGGTATAGTTTTCACATAATTATTTTCTTCTTTCTTTTTTTTTGTTCATCAAGGGTAGTTCATTGTCTGTGGGGAGTTCAATAGAAAATCATGGATACCATAATACAGAGCACAAAAACTTACAAGCTGACTCTAAGATAACCTTCTCATTTTACAGATAAGGAAAGCATGGCCACCAGAAGGGAAGGGTTTGCTCAAGATCATGAAGAGGGGTGGTTGTTAGCCCTGGATTTGCACTCATTAGTCCAGAGCTCTTTCCCTCTCCATGGGTCTCCTGACATGATTGCAGCAGTGCCATTCCAAGGCCAGCAGGAGACAGCATGAGTGGGGCACTGCCTCAGCTCACTCTACTATTCTCAGGCTCCTTTGCTGTTCAACTGGGTGCTTACCAGGGTGCAAGTCCCTAGACAGGCCTAGACACCAACGGCTGACAGCTGAAAGGACCATCTGTTGCGGTCAATTCAACCAAATGTGTTAATAGCCGAGAGACAGCACAAAGCAGCAGTTAAAGTCTGTGCCCTTCTCCCACTGGACTGTCGTTTTATCACCTGCAGCTGCAGTCATCGGAGCAGCCTGCTGAGTGCTGCCTCTTTTGCAGCCCAGTCTACTTCCTTGGTGGTAGCCTGCTGTGTCAAAGCTGCCCGATCTTGCTCACAGTGCAGGTGGACATCACAGGCCTTTCAAATTCAGGCTATACTCATCACTCCTGCACAATCTACTACTTATCCTTACATTAGCTCCAGAAGCTGAGTTGCTGATCTTCTGCCAAGGTCTGAGATTTTTTCCTTGGTCTCAGTTAACAAGATCTGGCTCAAGTGTCCTAGACACTCCACTTTGGGAATGACAAATAAGTCATATATGTCTAGGGGCTCTTGGCCTGCCGATTCTGGGAAGAGCAAAGACAGCAAATTTCACATGATTCAAAGTACAATCTGCTCCTAGCTCTTTTGAACTATCACTCTAATTTATCAGATAAGAGCATTACAGGAAGGAGACTCTAGGTCTTTCATACACTGGAGCCACAGCCCCTCTGAGAGGCTTTTTCTGCACTCCAGCCCATGGTGTGGGCTCCCAGTACCCTCTGGCAATCAGTGTGTGTGTGTGTGGGGGGGGGGAGCTCAAGATACCACCTGACACAGGCCCACCCTCAGGTACTGAAAAGAGGTTAAGGTGATTTCCATAATGAATTTTTTTTCTTACAGATCATTTTTTTGGGGAGGTGGGGTGGTAAATGGGAATTGAACCCAGGGATACTCTATCACTGAGCTATATCCACAGCCCTTTTTATTTTTTTTGAGACAGGGCTAATTTGCTGAGACTGATCTCAAACTTGAGATCCTCCTGCCTCAACCTCCCATGTAGCTGGGATTACAAATGTGTGACACTGTGCCTGGATTCTGCAGAAAAGAATTTTTATCTTTACACTCTTCCCCATCCTTCTATGGCAGTGGTTCTTACTAGGAGGCAATTTTGACCTCCTAGGTGTCACTTAAAATACCCAGAGGCATTTCTGGTTGTCATGACTTGTGGGTGGTGGTGGTTAATACCTAGTGAGATGAGGTCCAGATACTGCTGATGTCCTCCAGTGCACAGGATAATCCAGTTCCCAAAGCAAACAGTGCTGTGGCCAAGAAATCCTGTATTAGAGTAACTAACAAGCAGCCGGCTGAACTGTTCCCTCTTATTGGTGGTGATAGCAAATAGTGAAATATCTGACACAAGTGCTGAGTAGAGGACAAAGATTTACTCAGGACCCAAAATAACCATAAATTGACCAAAGGCAAATACTTCTACTTTGGGTTCACTCAGAAATACACTAAATGACTATCTGGCAGCCCCAGAATAGCAGATAGATAGCGAAGAGTGCTCTCTACTGACCTCCAATCAGGGCAGCTGTAGAAAGGAAGAAGAGGCACCCAAAATCTCAAGGGAGCTCAGCTGCCCTGCATGGCAAACTGAGTTATGACAACAAGAAGACTATTCAGACAGCAAACATGCCAGTACCTCTCTGCCTAGACCTGTGCTAACATTGTGGGCACAGATGTATGACAAAGTAGCTGTCCTCGAGGAGCTCCTACTCTAGTGGAGACATGTAGCAGTAAACAATTACTGACATTCGCTCTTGGCTAGGCTGATCTAACTTCCATTTCCCCTTAAAAATCCTTCTGGGAAGGGGAAAAACAATAAAGTAGAAAATAAAGCAGTGGAGCTACAGTGCTGATTAAAATCTATATTGCTATGGCAGCCCCTCTGAGACAGGATCAGCTCCTGGGTTTGCACCAGCTGGGCTTGTGAAGCTTGTAAATAATTAAAAGGTAATTGGAAAGGGAGACCAAAGTATTAAGTGGATTTCTCTCTCTCAGGGCAACCAGGGAGTTTCATTGCTGCCAGTCACATTATCTTTCGGGATTATATTCTTGTTTTTTACTAACACATGCAGCTCCAGATAACCGTTGGAGAAGTAAACTAATTAGGGCCGCTTAAACTGCTTTTATAGGCTTGGAGATTGCAGGGAACGAGATTTAAAACTTTCGATTGCCCTTTTAAGTAAACCAGCAGCAATAGCCCTGCTACCAAGAAGGCAATAAGGCTTTGGAAGGTGAAAAAGGGAGGAGAAAGAGAGGGAGGGGAGGAGGAAAGGAGGGAAGAAAGGAGGAGGGGGGGGAGAGAAAATGAGAGAGAGAGAGAGAGAGAAGCTCAGCCTAGAATAATAAGGAGAATTTCATTCCCAAGTCTCAATAAAGTTGCTGACACAGACCTCCAAGGATGTGTGATCAGATATCAGCAGGGTCCTAGAAGCAGCGCTCTCCTATGGCTGTATCCTCAGGGTGATAAAACCGGAGTCACACAGTTTGCTGAGGGCATTCTCCTAGAGAATCTGGTTTCTGGCCATGCTTCCTGAGGACTGACCCAGCTGGTGGACCCATTGCTATGATATGATATTAAACTAGGAAGTTGAGTCACTGGGCTCAAGACTCAGTCACATCATGGTCTACAGTGCGATGGCTATTGGGGTTGGTGAGAAGGGCAGGAAAGGAAAGGAAAGGAGGAGAGAATTGAGTGGGGTGCATTTCAATGCAGATGTACACATACCCTACGGTTAAACTGCAGAAATATTCTGACCAAACCACTGGATATCAAAGAGCCAATGGATAAGAAGAAAATGTTGACTTTTTCTCTGTGGATCATTTCAGTTTCTCTAAAAAATTGTTCTACTTACCATTCTCAGTCTCTATGATATTAGATACATCATCAAGAAGCCCCACATGCTAGTCTAAGTGAAGCCCAGGGCAGCTATAAGGCTAAGAATAAAGCATATTTGAATTTGAAATGACTCCAGAGACCAGTTAATTAGAAGAGAGACAGAAATAAGGCAGTGCCAAGGATGATCACTCCATCCATTTTCTGCCAGTCATCTCTATCTTCTTCAATGTGGTTGTCAATTTTCAGACAAATCCTAAACCATTTACCTGAGCAGTAAATGCTGCTCATCTTTCTGGACAGGGATGGGTAAGGAAGGATGTGTAACAGTGACTAGCACACAGAAAGCTCTCAATAAATAAGCACTGAATTGGAATACCAAAGAGACTGCACACTCACCCCTCTTCTGCATAAAGATGAAGAGGTCATCCAGGAATTCTTTCCTTTCAGGATCACTGTCCAGTTCATACAGCTGCAATCCCAACCCCAAGAGCAAAACAATGAAACATTTCACTTCACTGTAAGAAATCTTATAGTAGAGACACTACAATCACCCAAACAACTACAGTGCGACTGACTAACCACTCACATCCTCATTCTTAGGGAACAGACACAACCCATTGCAGAACTGCCCTCATCTTTATCACACAGGACATATTACAGACCTTGGCAAAATCTCGAGAGATCTCTCTTCCCCGACCTCCATCGGCATCATCACTCCAGGCCAAACCACCATTCTAGAGGGGAACAAAACATAACAATGTTGAGAAGGGAATAGGAAGAGAAAGAGTATGAGGGCAAGGTAATCATTTTGGGGGAAGATGATGCCCTTCAGATGATGCTTGGCTCAGACTAGAAATGACTGCTAAGTGACCACCACCTCTAATACTCTTACAAGAATATCTTTTTTTTTTTCTTTTCCTTCTCCACTGTTGGAGAAGAGTGGGTATCACTTATAGTTGATAAAGCTGTAAAAAGGGGACCCAAAGGCCCACTGTTCTAAAAACCTTTCATTCCCCAGTTGATCTTCCAGAAGCCATCACCCTAAAATCTGCTGAGCTACAGGTGTGAAGATACTCATACTAGTTTCCTACACAATGCTCCCAGTGGAGATAAAGGGCTAAAGGGAGCAGGGTAAAGACCTAGAAGTTGTGGTCTCTCCATCAAGCCTCACATTGGAAGTCCTAAGCCTAGTGATAAAAATGCCTTAGTGATATGAGGGTCACCATAGCCTGAGGCTGTTCCCAAAGTACAGACTGGTGACTCCTGGGCACAGTTCATTTTCATTAGGAAAATAATGAAAAACCTAAGCTTAATTACTTGATTAGGTTAAACCAACACCATTCAACTGAACAGAAGAGAGAGTAAACACGCCTTTGTTTATGCTCTTTAAATTTGCTTCTTACCTTTAAATCAGCCGGGTAACTCTTTCTCCTCGAATCAGGCACCTCTTCTGCAAGAGTGCCTCCCTTTATCCCCAGCTGCACTAAGGACCCTAGGAGCAGTCTCTGTCTATTGCTAGTTTAGAATTTAACAGTACGTTGGAATTATCTGTCATCCCCACCAGAAGGAAAGCTCCTTGAGAGCAAAGGCATCTTATTTATCTTTGTACCCCAGCACACATCACATTGTCTGGCACATAATTAACTGGTTATTTGAGCCAACTAAATGCCTCTTCAAAAAATATATAAATGCACATTCCATATGGTACAGTCACAATGTCTTTGTGCTGGTGGCGAGTATGAAATCTGTATAATTTTGCTACTTACTCTTGACCCATGGGACAATGGAGGGTCCAATGGGTGTGACTGGATGCCCTGACCCTGTTACATGCTCTCCTTTGTCTCCTAGTTCCACAGACACATGCAAAAACATCACCCACCTAGCTGGGGTATGTTTGTGGTAGAGGAGGGGCTTAGAACAGAAGTTTCTTGGGAGCACATTCTTTGGACTGCATGGGGATCTAGTTCTGTCAAAAAATGAGAGCCTGACTAGATTTCAGTTTACCCCCGCTCTCCCTTTAATCAAGCTAGCCTGAAAGCAGGAGGCATCAATCAGTTATATCTGGAGGCCATACTTGTTTTTTTTCCTACTCAAAGGGGGCTCTGAGATGCAAAGCCATTTCCCAATAGCAACAATTCAGCACAGGGTAAAGTAAATCTAACAAAGAAGCGACACCCTGTCAGTTGAAATGAAACAGGCTACGCCAAATTGTTTCCCTGCTTATCTATTAAAAGATGTGTGTAAGGAAGTGCTTGGTAAATGCTATCATACCAGGCGCTCATCAGATCCTGAAGTAGACATTGTTAGAACTGTTCCTACAACAACTTCAGCTCAGAGAACCCAATAACCAAGCTGGAGAAACACTAGCTTGATTTTTTTTTTTTAAACCTCAATTCCACATTGTAATTACAGCCACCAGAAATATAGTGTCATCTGGTGGTAACTAGTACAATGAATAATCAAGATGAATTATGCCTGTCAGGTCAGCAAAACCAGACAGTTACATTCCCGCTTTCAAAGGATGCAGTAGGTCGCTCTAATGCCCAGTGATTTTGTTTGAGCCAGTAATTCCTGCTGGAAAGTCAATTATCCCAGGAGCCCCCATTGGCTGAAAGACATTTAATGGGGGGATCATTGCTGCTTCTGTTATGTCAGCTGTTTACGGTGGCAGCTCAATTCCCAACCCTCTATAGCCAGAGATCTGAGGCCTACGTTGTTCATAAGAGAATTCTTTCTCTATAGGTCACTAAGAGATGAAAACTCCAGTTTTTTTGCTAATTACTGTAACTTGCAGACATGCTGAAGGCTCATTCAGAAACTATTTAACACTCAGTTGGATGGTGAGGACAGAATCCACAAGCTAGAAATCTCAGACAGGGCTCTCTCAGCAGGACAGGAGTGTGAGAACAAGCATGCCAGTGTGAGCACTATGGAACTACGTGTGAAAATAAACACCCAAGTGTGAGCTCAGCTCCAGAGACAGAGAAGAATGTTTTGGTACAGTGGGGGCTGGGGCCCCGCCAGGCCTCCATTCCAGCTCTGCCCAAACTGGAAAGGAATCTGAGCATCAGATACAGCTGAGAAATCTGCTTTGTAAAAGAATTTTAGCCTAAAAGGCTTTCAACTCAGTGACTAGAGGACAGAAACACTGACCAGAAGAGGACAAAAATGAGACACCAAACTCTTTGAGTAATGCCACTATTTAAGCTGTTCCATAGAAAGGAACTGTCAGTTACTACTGAAAGAAAATGCAAGGAAAACAGATGACTCAATGTGGGCATGTTTTCTTTAGTCTAACTCCAAATCAATGATGGCCCGTTAATTTAAAATATTCAGTTGGGGCTGATGGAGAAATGTCTAATGTTCAGTGATGCCTCTGTCTTGAGGTAGTTAAACTTTGATCCTGCTTCACAGGATTTTTCTGGCTGAGGTGAGAGTAATTCCTGAACCCTGTCCACCAGGCAGATTCAACGCTTTTCAGCTCAAGTTCTGGTTATTTGTACCCCTATGTCTTCTCTCTTAAAGCATCTATGGGTATCTCCTGTCTCCAGCACACAAAAAGCACTGACATAAATGCTAAAAGACAGACATGGGCTCTCCTAGGACCATCAACCTCATAACTCCTCTGTCTCCACTCGTCCCTCCCTTCCCAATGGCAAGATTATAAGCTTAACCAGTAATTCTCTTGGTTCTCTGATCAACTGCCATAAAAACATGGCTTACTTATGCAATTCAAGTTTATGTACAAGAAGTTTCCTAGACTATCAATGAGCTATGGGTGTAACAAACGAGAAAGTTACCAACACCAAAATAATTTTTCTAGGATGCTGAGTATTGGCTGACAGAGGCTACAGAGGTGGAAGAAAACAGGAAACGGTGGAAGCAGGAGAAGTGTGGAGACAAAAAGAGCTCAACCCTTTCGGGTTCACAAGGGATCCACAGAGAGAGCATTTCAGATGAAGGGCTGCTGCATGGAAGTATACCCTGCTGAGGAACAGGTTCTGTTACCCCATCAGCAGCAGACCACAGTATTAAATAGCCCAGAAATGTGTGTGGGAAGTCAGCAGTAGCCAGAGTGGTCACTTATTGCCATTTACAACCTCTTCTACTTTAGAACTCTTTAAACATCTTTGATCTCACCAGGAGCTCACAGGAAACTGACAGTTTGCTCTCAAATACCCATCCAACACCAGATTTGGCTTCTACACCCACAATGGCCTATTTTCCCCAAGGAAGTCAGAGTGTTTTGCCTGTAAATCCCTCCAAAATGGTAGTGAAAGCAGGGGGAGGAAGGAAAAGGAAGATAGTATTTGTGTGCTTTTTGTGTTTTAAGGGCTGGACCAGGAGCCTGAGAAGCTTTTTCTTACTTAATTCTACAATGTATAGGGGATTATTTAAGAGTTGGGGAAAAATTGGCTCAATGCGTTCAAGCAACTAGCCCAAAGCCTCAGAATTTCCAAGTAGCAGCAACAGGATTCACACCTAGGTCTCACTTCGTAACATCCTGCAGCCTCATGGGTTGAAAGAGTATTGGAACACAGTCTGGTTGGAGAGATCAAGAAGGGAGAAAAAAAGAGGAAAAATGTGGAAATAAAATCCTCTGTCCACAGAATGCCCAAGTCACAGCCTTGGGTGGCTCTCATCAATGAGAGGTTCTTTTAATCCTTGATTCATCTCATTAGTGTCTTTTGGGTATTTCAACCAAATGAAATAACACAACATGTGCTCTGAGAATTATCTAGGGGAAGTGAAATAAAAATTTACCCCTACCTCCAAAATAATCCATCTATCCAGTGTAGGATGAGCTCCTATATTCCCTCAGGGAATAAGAGACAGAGGGGAGGGCAGAGAAGGGGTGAGAGAGGGAAAGGGATGGAGACAAAGAAACTGACAGGCAGACAAGGAGATTACACTTCTGAGGGAACCAGAGAAAAATGGCACCCAGCATCCTATCAAGTACATATAAGGTTTTAAAAACAACAAACCCTAAATCTAACTAATCTAACTGCTACTCAAAATAAAACAGTGCTTCTAGTCTAACATCTCAATCTTAGAAGAAAATGAAGAGATTCACTACATTTGAAAAATCTAAAAGTTGCCTGTGGAAGAGAATCTGCTCCCCCACCTCCTATCCCCTAAAGCAAAACGAGGGCGACTGGGCAGAAGTTGCCAGGGGGAAGGTTCCAAGCCTACAGGTGAAGGCCTCTTCTTAACAATTAGAACTGCCCAGTAATGGAGTGAACCTTCTCAGGAGGTGAGCAGCTTCCTGTCTCTAGATGATCATCTGTCTGGGATGTCACAGTGTGGAATCCAACACGTAACGGGGTTGGGCAAGATGATCTCTAGGGGCCCTTTCTGCCCTGAGAAGCAAAGATCTGATGACAAATTTATTCAACACAGATTTCCTGAGAACCCACCTAGGAATAGCACTGTGCAAGCTGCTGAGGAGAGTACCCCATCCTCAAAAATATAGGTCCCACCACTGGAAGTTTTACCATGAGTTAGAAAAACAAGCACATCTATAGCATTTAATAATACAAAGCAACAAAAGTATCAAAACAAAAAGTGCCTGAGTGGTGGAAGAAAATGCTGGATGCTCAGAGGTGGAGGTTAAGCTGGCCTTGAAGAATGGGCTGAGGGGAGGTTTATAGTTTAAATGAGTATGGAGTAGGAGATAATCAAGGCATGTTTTGGCAGGGAGGATGTAAGGACAGCAAGTCTGAATAGTTAAGGTGGAAACAGTCTGTGAAATGCCTTGAATACCAGGAGGAAATTTAAACTCTGAACTGTGAACCAGTGGGAAGGCAGAGGATGTTTTCTGAACACAAAAGCAAATGATTAAAATTAATGTTCTGGATGTTTTTAACAACTCCTTAATGTTGAAATAAATATAAAACACACACACAAATGCACACAGATACCTAGTTGACTGGAATTGTGGGTCTTTCACTTTTTTCACTGATTCATTCATGTACAAACTTTTTTTGGGGGGAGTGTTAGGGGAATTAGGGATTGAACTCAGGGGCCTTTAACCACTGAGCCACATGACCACCCCTTTTTATTATTTTTTAAAATATTTTTTTAGTTGTTAATGGACCTTTATTTTATTCATTTATTTATATGCAGTGCTGAGAATTGAACCCAGTGCCTCACACACGTGAGGCAAACGCTCTACCACTGAGCCACGACCCCAGTCTGTATTTTTTAATTTTAACATTTTTTTTTAGTTATAGATGGACACAATACTTTTATTTTACTTATTTATTTTTATGTGGTGCTGAGGATCAAACTTAGTGCCTCACACAAGTGAGACGAGCGCTCTACCACTGAGCCACAACTGTTGCCCCTTATTTTTTATTTTGAGACAAGTTCTTGCTAAGTTAATTAGGGCCCTGCTAAGTTGTTGAGGCTGTTCTTGAACTTGCAATCCCCTGCCTCAGCCTCACAAATCACTAGGATTACAGGCATGTGCCACTGTGTCCAGTCATGTATAAACATTTGATCACTTAGGATATATTAGATACTGTGAAAGGTTCTGAGGGGAATAAAACAAGACAGATCAGAGCCTCTGACTTCATGGAGCTTATAGTCTAATGCAGGGGTGGGGGGAGACTATTAAAAAACCAATTATGTAGCTTGGGAGGCTGAGACAGGAGGATCACAAGTTCAAAGCCAACCTCAGCAAAAGCAAGACACTAAGCAACTCACTCAGTGAGATCCTATCTCTAAATAAAATACAAAGTAGGGCTGGGGATGTGACTCAGTGGTCCAGTGCCCCTGAGTTCAATCCCCAGTACCCCCCCCCCACAAAAATAAATAAATAAATAAATTATGGCAGTTGGGGGTATAAAACTCAGTAGTAGGACAGCTGCTTAGAACTTGCACAAGGTCCTGGGTTTACTCCCAGCATCACAAAACAAAACACACAAACACACACACACTCACACACACATACACAACACAGTGTATCACAAAACCCAACAAAACAAAAATTATGTTTGTGCTATTTTTTAAAAATTTGTTATATTTTTTTAGATTTGACTTTGACTCCTCTGTTAAAACCTACCAATTTTTCTCCCCAGTCTTCAACAAAGATTTGCATTTGAATGTCACTGAAAGAAAGGATGGAATAATTATAGAAATAACTCCTTCACAATACTTAGTCTCAGATAAGAGACTAGTCTGTTTCTTCATTTACTAAAATGTGTTTTAATCCCTCTGCAGTGATTTACAATGTCAATGTATTGCTTTTATAAACAGCACTGAAGACTTGAGAAAAAGCCAGCGCTGAACTGGGTGGCTGTGCCCACACTGAGAATTTGGGTTTTGAGAGAGAACCAAGAACAAATGACTGTCATAAGAGGCAGCCAAGTCAGGGAATCAATTGGATTTGGGTTAAAGGGATGAAAAAGAGACAGAAGGGTGACTCTGAATTCCTACAGTGAACAAAACATATTCCTATGCAAACAGAAGCTGGGCAAGGGATCAAGCAGGAAGCCTCAGAGCACTAATGAAAACAGACCACTGCCTAGGGGATGGGGTAACAAAATTCAAGCCAGGAGAAAACCAGGTTAAGGTAGCTAGTAGCAGCAGAAGCAAAAGACTTATTGCCAACCTTCTGTTGTAGAGAATGCAAATTCTTCTGGTCCAAGGCAGCTACCTTGGGCCTTTCTTTTTACTGAGACTGAGGGGTGGAGGGGACCCAGGGGAGGAAGAGATCCAACCAGACCAGGCCTTAAGATCTCAGGAGCCAGCACTGCATTCCTTAGAGCTGTACCTCCCCAGAGACAGGAGCCTGACTTTAAAAGCAATTAAGTATCTAGGCTATTTTAGGATTACTCCTTGACCACCTGGAATATCTTATTAAAGGCACAGCTCAGATGTCCAAAGCAATTTTAGTTCCCATTCCTCACTCCTCCCCAAGGCTAAAGTTAACCCTTTCCTTAGGGTTAAGTACAGGGCTAAGCTACCAATTCTTCACTTGGGTTCCCCACACTCTGAAACCTCTAAGAAATAATCCTATCCTTAAACACCACTGAGCACACTGATAACTTAAAATGGAGATTCTTGAGTGTTCTCTGAAGACACAGAGTGATAATGTGTTTCCCTTCTTTGTACTCTCTATAATCTGATAGATATGAAGCCCAAAGCCAAAGATTTAGGTAAATTTCTAGGAACTGAACGTCAAAGTATTCATTAGCAAAATCACATAGACTTCCAAGTGGCTGATCACAGGCTCCCAGATATCAATTTATTGCTCTGAAATACAGACTGTAATAAAGTGTTTGGGCTGAATGTGGAGGTGGTTGTAAGGGATTAAAAATAAATAAATAAATAAACTACCTTATCTTTTGCTAGATCTGTAGCTCTGTAAACATAATATATGTACTACATTTGTGACTACTTTGGTTGGTGACCTGGTTGGTGACATTGTAATAATAATAGTCCAATTCTAGATTTGGTATGAAGAAAAGAAAAAACATTCTTTGCCCTCTCACTAGTTTCAACTGATTCCAGGAGGTAATGAGACATGAGGGTAATGGGCAGGATTACAGAAGAATCCTAAAGGAGAGGAGAGCCCCAGGAAGTAAAACAGATACTGTTATAAGCAACATTGTTGGACTACAAAACCTTCCTGATAAGATCAGGATTACTGCTCTTAACTAAATCACTCAGGCCTTGGAAGCACTGGAGTTATAATTATCAGATGCACACCTTCCGCTGTCAGGTAACTTTAGGAGAAACCAGAAAGAGCCTGCCTACCTCCTACCAGCAACAGAGATCAATTCAAATTCGGTGGCTTGGAAAAAGAGCTAAGGGACACTTTACTGATGAAGTATGAGAAAGGAGGTAGGGTTGGGGAATGGGGAGTTATCTTCCATTTAGGCACAGAATCACTCCACTAGGCAATCAGACTGCTGAAATGAGGTGTTTTTACAAAAGGAGGGAGAAAAATTAAAATGCAACACTGGTGAAGAGGATACCCTGATACTAAGGGGTGAAATGGCCAGACCAAGTTCAAATCTGAGAACCACAGAGTCCTACCTCCTTTTCTCTGTGCCTAGTAAGAGAGCCCCTCATCTAGGTGTCACAGCAGGAAAACAGATCTGAAGAGGTTAGAGAAACTGGGCCAAATCACTGCTCCACAAATACAAAGCTATTTTTCAAGTTATACAATTTAAATGTATAGGAAATTTTTAAATTTTTATTGGAGAACTGAACCCAGAGGTGCTTTACCACTGAGCTACATTCCAGCCATTTTTTATTTTGAGACAGGGTCTTGTTAGTTGCTTAGGGCCTTACAAAGTTGCTGAGGCTGGCCTCAAACCTGCAATATGCCTGCCTCAGGTTCCCAAGTCACTGGTACTATAGGTGTGTGCCACCATGCCTGGACCATATACAAACTTTCAGAACTTCCTCTTGGGTACGTACTCAGCCTACACTTCCCTCCCAGATTACTATGGTGTAAGCATTCCTGTTTTGATAGTGGCTGTCCCTGTGCTGCCTGCCACTTTTCCAGGCTGATTCTTTCACACAGAAACAGTCACTGACTCCCCTATGAAGCTCATGTACCCAGCACAAGCCTGACAGATGGTGGGCTCAAATAAGTATTGTTACCCAAAGAACAAGGTAACTGTAATAAACTTAGGAGAAATCAATATAAGCTAAGTGATGAATCGGGGGAGGGAGGAATCAGAACACATTTAAAAGAAGATGGACTTCAAGTCCTAAATTACAGGAACTTAGAAAGCAATATAATTCATTTCCTAAAGAGATTTTTTTGGGTACTGAGGACTGAACCCAGGGGTGCTCTACCACTGAGCCACATCCTCAGCCATTTTCTATTTTTTATTTTGAGACAGGTCTTGCTAAGTTGTCTAGGGCTTCACTAAGTTGCTGAGGGCTGGTTTAGAATTTGTAATCCTCCTGCCTCAGCCTCCCGAGTTGCTGGGATTACAGGCTTGTGTCACCATGTCCAGCTCCCCTAAAGAGAGTTTTAATTTTAAGGCCTAGGTGGCCTTAAAAAGAGGCTGATCATTCATATAACATAAAATTAGCAAAGCTTCCAAGAGTGATAGGCGCCATTCTGGTGTTTTATGTACATGAACATACCATTCCCATTTTTGAGATGAGAAAGCCAAGGCAAAAGGAAGTTGAATGGTAGAGCATGGTGGGCACACCTGTAATCCCAGTAACTTGGGAGGCTGAGGCAGGAGAATAGCAAGTTCAAGGCCAGCCTCAACAATTAAGAGAGGCCTTAAACAACTTAGCATAACCCAGTCTCAAAAAAAATGAACAGGAATGGGTGTGGTGGCACACATCCGTAATCCTAGCTGCTCAGGAGGCTAAGACAGGAGGATCACGAGTTCAAAGCCAGCCTCAGCAATGGTGAGGTGCTAAGCAACTCAGTGAGACCCTGTCTTAGGATGTAGCTTGGGATGTGGCTTAGTGGTTCAGTGCCCGAGTTCAATCCCTAGTACCTTCCAAAAAATAAAAAGGGCTGGGGATGTAGTTCTGTGGTAAAGCACCCCTTGTTAAATTCCCAGTACTAAAAAGAAAAAGAAAACAAACAAAAAAGCAGGAAGTTGAATGACTTGAAGAAGGTTATAAGTGACCAAATGGTATAGTTTACAATCAACTGCAGTGCAGTTTAAATTCCTGATTGTAACTGCCTCACTTTTTCAGTCTCCTCCTGATCTTGTAATTCTATTCTAAGGAAATAAGTATAAATTTATTAGAATTTTATTTATAAGGGCAAAGATATAAAAAAAAAAGCCTAAACGTCTGATGTTAAGAGAACAGGCAACACACATGGGCACTAATATATAATAGAATGTTATGCAACCATTAAAAATAGCATTTATTTTGAAGTTGTCAGTGAATATTTATTTATTTATTTATATGCAGTGCTGAGAATCGAACCCAGTGCCTCACACACGCTAGGCAAGCGCTCTACCACTGAGCTACAACTCCAGACCCCCAAAATAGCATTGTTTGTTTTTTTAAAAATCTAATCCCTATATAACTACAGATCAAATTAAAAGACAAAGAAAATATTCAAAAACACAAAGACAACAGCCTTTGCAAGAATAAGAAATGGTCAAAAGCTGAAAGCATGCAATTTATAAAACAGATATTAAAAAAAGACATATAAACATATGAAAAGACAGTAAAAACAGAAGAACTGGCTGGATATGGTGGCACAGGCCTGTAATCCTAGCTATTAGTTAAAGGAGGAAGATTCAAAGTTCCAAGCCAGCCTGTGTGACTTAGTGAGGCCCTGGGTTCAATCCCCAGTATCGCCTAAAGAAAAAGGAAAAAAACAAAACAAAACAAAACAAAAAAATTGATAGCAACTACCATTGTCAAGGGTTTGGAGAAACATATTACTAATTGTAGCAAAACAAATCAATATATTTTGAGGGTGATCTAGCAGTAAATATTGTATATACTAAAAAGTTAATATGTATACATACCTAACACTCCTAATTCAACCCCCAAAATAACCTATCCCACTGTAGAAATGCATATACCAATGCGTAGAATTACACAGTATATACAAAAAAATCTGTATTCATGCTAAATACACACAAAGCACAAGTACACTCATGCTCACACATTCTGTGACTACACACTTAGGTAAACACACAGAAACAGCCCTATAAGTGACTCGCTCCTAATTTTGCGCACCTCTGGAGAAGATGGGATAGGAAGACACATATAGGCAATGTAATGCTGAAAATTTTTTTTAAACTATATATTTGTACTCTGAATTTTTCTATATTGTTTTGGCTTTTCATGAATGCCTACTCATATTACTACTGTAATTTTGAGATAATTATAAAAATTCAAATAAGGGCTGGAAATGTAGTTCAGTGGTAGAGTTCTTTTTAGCATGTTTGAGGCCCTGGGTTCAATCCCTGTGTTTCAAAAAAAAAAAAAAAACTAGATAAAATTTAAGAGTCTCCACCTCTTACACTTATTCCTAAACATGAAAACAACGAAAGAAAACAAGGTCCATAGTGTCAGAAACAAAAAGGAAGAAATCAGTGAGCAAGCACCAAAGCTGAAGGGCTCAAGGAAGAATTGCACTCCTCAGCTCAGGGCTGAGGAGTGGAGTTGGTATCACATAAACACTCCCATCTCAGAAGAGGAGTCCAGGTTCCTGCATGTCAGGAACCAGAACTGAAATAACTTTATTAAAGTCAGAGGACTTGAAAGACTTAACTCCATTATCACCTCAGAAAAACTGCCCACTAGCCCAGAGAAGCATTAAGGAACTTTGCCATCTACTAGGGGATTTATGGGAAAAAAGTGTCCATAGAAACTTATGCTTTCATTAGGCATAGATGTGGACTTCAAATTCACATCAGCCAAACCAATGCAACTAGCTAAGCTATATCTGAGCCCCAGAAGAAAGGAAAAATTCCCCTTACAAGTACTTCCACAGAAACAAATCCCCACTCAAAATGAGAAAAATAAACTACCACAAGATAAAATAAACCATTATACAGGAGACTAATATGATAAAGGGAGAATCTGCACCCCAAGAATTAAGAAAAAATAATAGACTAATCTAAAAGCATCTTTCAAACAGTCATGTTTACAAGAATGGTCAAACACTGATCCTTGATGAAAGAAGGCAGGGTCAAGAACACATACTTTGTTGCCTTTTGTGTATTTAAAATTTTCACAATAAAAAATTTTAGCAAATTTCACAACATAAAGTTTAAAAAGTTAAAAATGCCCGAAGAGCCAAAGAATAGAAATCACAAGGTAAGAACAGACAAAATTTTAAATACCAAAAAATGTTTATAAATAAACACAATAATTGAGATAAAAATTTAAAGACTAGTAAAATAGAGCAGATAGAACTGAAGAGGGAATTAGAAATTGGAAAACTGAATGTGAATGCAGAATGCCATAAAAGACAAAGTTAGTAAAAAAAAAAAAAAAAAAAAAAAAAGATGTCTAGAAGACTTCATGAGAAGTTTCCACTACTCCTATTAGAACATTGGTCCAAAAAATTAAAAAAATAATGGCCAAGTGGGGGATAGAGAAGGAACACTATGACAACACACAAATAAGGTTGAAAGAGCACACAAAGACACAAGTAAAAGAAAATGTTGGTAGAAAAAAGAAAAAAAAAAAGCCCCAAGTGGAATAAATAAAGTCCAAATCTAGAATACATTCATGAAGGTACAAAACAGCAGTCAAGCAGGGCATGGTGACATGACTGTAATCCTAGAGACTCAGAGGGCGAGGAAGGAAGATGGCATGTTTGAGGCCAGCATCAGCAACTTAGTGGGGCCCTAAGCAATTTAGTGAGACCCCATCTCAAAAACGTAAGTAAATAAAGCTGCAGATGTAGCTCAATGGCAAAATGTCTCTGGGTTTAATATCCAGCACCCCACTTCCCTGGGCAAAAAAGAGTAATCAACACATGTAGCCTGAGCTAATTGGGAGGCTGAGGCAGGAAGACTGTTATTGCTTAAGACCAGGAGTGGGAGACCAGTTAGGCAACATAGTAAGACCCTATCACAAAACAAAACACAGAGGTGTGGTGGTGCATACCTGTAATCCCAGCAATTCGGGAATATGAAGCAGGAGGATTGCAAGTTCCAGGCCAATCTCAGCAGCTAGGAAGCCCTAAGCAACTTAGTGAGACTCTTGTCTCAAAATAAAAAATAAAAAGGGTTGGGGATTTGGCTCAGTCGTTAAGCACCTCTAGTGTTTAATCCCCGGTCCCCAAACAAAAACAAAATAACCGCCCCCTCCAGTTAAAGAACAAAATCAGAAAGTATAACATCCAAAACAGTAGAAGAGATACTAAGTAAACCTCTTAGTCAAATCAATATAAGGCAGAAAAGAAGAAAAGAAAAAGTATGAATAAATCGAAATCCAAAATAAGAGGACAGAAATAGATCATCCAAATGTACCATCAATCCTAATAACCAAATAAATTAAATTAACCTAATAAATACTAGTCAAAAGAAAGCAAGTCTTACATTGGAATATTTTAATTCACCTTTTTTTGAAAATGATCACACAAAGAAGAGTAAAGAAGATTTCAAACAGAAATCAATACACTTGATCCATTAGACATACAAAACACTGCCTCTAACAAATAGCAAATATGCATTCTTTCCAAGTACATATGGATCATTTATTGAACTAATCATACACAAGGCCAACACAAAAGATTATCTTAAATTCCAGAGAATCAGAAGCATGCCAGTTCTTTAACAATGTAAGTGTGCTATAAGTTAATATTAGAAAAAAGAAAAAAAAAAAAGTATTGGAAACCAAAACCACTTCTAAACAACCAACCCAAGGCTTAAAGAAGCAATCACAATTGAAATTATAAAGCATTTAATAATAAGCAACAATGAAAGCATTACACATGAAAACTTGTGAGATACCAGGCAAGTGAGATCCAGAGGAAAAACCCAGAGCCTTGTAAAACCCATTTACAAGAATTTCAGAAAATGTACTAAACATCCAACTCAGATGGCTTAAAAATAGAAAGAAATCTCAATATCAATGGATCATATCAAAATCAACATCCAGGTTATACTGGCACACTATACAGTTTTATACAATGTTACCATGGGGAAAAAAAAGACAAAATGTATAAAAATGATCATTTTTGTATTATTTCTTACAACTTCATGTGACTCTACAATTATTTCAATAAAATTTCATTTATTTATTTATTTTTTTGATACCAGGGATTGAACTCAGGGGCACTCAACCACTGAGCCACATCCCCAGTCCTATTTTGTATTTTATTTAGAGGCAGGGTCTCACTGAGTTGCTTAGCACCTCACCATTGCTGAGGCTAGCTTTGAACTCTTGATTCTCTTGTCTCAGCCTCCCAAGTTGCTGGGATTACAGGCATGTACCACCATGCCCGGCTTCAATAAAATTTCAACTAAAGAAAAAAAGAATGTGGTCAAAATCCAAAAAAATAACACCATTTAAGGCTGGTGAGGAAATGGGAAAAGTGGGTACTGGTATATTTACTGCTGGTGGGAATGCAAAATTATACAGCCACTTTGAGAGTGTGGCTGTTTCTTACAAAGCTGAAAATATCCTTACCATACTATCCAGCAATTGCATTTTTTAGAATTTACTCAAACTGAAACCTATGACCACAGAGAAATATGCATATGAACATTAATATCAGCTTTATTTATAAATTGCCAAAATTTGGAAGCAAGCAAGACATCCTTCAATAGTTGAGTGGATAAATAAACTATGGTACATCCAGACAATGGAATATTATTCAATGCTGAAATCAGCTATCAAGCCATAAAAAGACATGGAAGAATGTTAAATGCATATTACTAAATGAAAAAAACAAATCTGAAAAGGCTACATACTAATTGATTCCAACCATACGACATTCTGGAAAGAACAAAACCATGAAGACAGTAGAAGGATCAGTGGTTGTCAGGGATTAGTGGGAAGAGAGGGATAAATAAGTAGAGCACAAAAGATTTTTAGAGAAGTAAAGTTACTCGGTATGACACCATAATGGTGGATACAAATCTTCACACACTTGTCAAAATCCACAGATTGTACAATAAGAGTGCACCTTACTGTAAACTATGGACTCTGAATGATAATAATGGATCAATATAGGCTTATCAATTGTAACAAATGTACCCTCTGGCACAGCATTTGAAGGTGTGCATGTGTGGAGGAGGGCGGTATATGGGAAACCACTGTACCTTCTGCTCAATTTTGCTATGAACCTAAAAAAAAAAAGTCTTGTTTTTTTAAAAATATGAATGAAGCAATTCACATGAAAAAGGACAGTAAATGAAAATGGAAGAAATAAATATTTATTGAATGCTTACAATGTAACATTACTATACAATAATAAGCAAATCAAATGGTGTCATTGTTCTCTTGCAGCTTACCATGTAGTTTAGGAACTAACCAACCAACCACACCAATGTAAAACAATAACATTCAATGATAGCATATAAAGGGAGAACCTGATCTACACTGAGAGTGATGACAATGCCTCTGAGGAAGTGACCAATAAAGATATTCTAGCACATGCAAAAGTGAGGGTGGTTGAAACACAGTGATAGGTCAGAAGATTGTCAAAGGTAAGGCTAGAGAAGTAGGGAGGGCCAGATCATAAAGATTTGGGATTTTAAAATTACAGTGTGGGACATCATACTTGGAGGGCATTAAAGGAGAGACATTTTTTGATTTGTTTTTTAGATCACTCTAGCTATTGTGTACAGAATGGATTAGAATCAGGGGACACAGAAACCTGCTGAGAGCTACAACAGTAGGAAAGTGGCTTGGATTGGGTAGGTTATTCTGGAGAAGAAAAGAAGTAGCAAGATTCTAGATATCCAGATAATTGATGGTGATGACCAAACACAAGGAGTGACAAAGTAGGAGATAAGAAAGAGTCAACTCCAAGGTTTTTGGTATACTTGACTAAATGAATAAAAATGCCATTTACTGAGAAGGAAAATAAAGAAGGAAATAATGTGGAGGAGGTTAGAAATCAAGAGTTTAGTTTTACAAGCATTAAACTTAAGATGTAAGTAAAATATCTAAATGGAAATGCCAAGCAGGTAGCTGGGAATATATGCACTGAGCTGAGACTAGAAATGTGAGCAAAAATTATATATTGGAGTCACTGACTTGTAGACAGTATTTAAAGCCACATAAGTAAAAGATTCAGGGCATACAGAGAAGAGTACTTAGTCTTGAACTCTGGGGAACTTAAGTTTTAGAGGCCAGATAGAAGAGAAAGCATAAGAGATAAGTACAATAAGCACAAAGAAGCCAATGTTTCAAAGAGGAAGTGGTCTACTGTATTCAACATGCTGAGAAATCAAAAGAATATGGGCAGTCTTGGCTAAGCAACATGATGGTCATTAGAAACCCGAACAATTTAATGGACAGGGTCCAGATTGAGTAGGCCAAGGAGTGAGCAGGAGGTGACAAAATAGAACTGTGGAATACAAACAATTCTTTGGAGAAGCTTTGATGTGGGGAAGGGGGAGGTAGCAATATAGAAAAACCTGAGGGAGAGGTGTAGTAGAAGAAAAATTCTTTAAACTTGATCTCTCATTTCCTTTATAGTAACTGAATGAGGGAGATTTTAAGACTAAAGAAGAATTTTTTTTTTTTTTTTTTTGAGTTGGTAGCAGATTTTTTAAATTTGGAATTGTGGAGAAGGCGTCAGAAGAGCATGAGTCCAAATGGTCAGGAAATGGAGAGGTTCACTGATGAAGCAAGGTCCCTGAAAAGTCTATCGAGAAGGATGGGGCATCTAGGGATACAT
>NW_026000229.1:8058496-8061458 GCF_001458135.2 Marmota marmota marmota
AAAAAAAAAATTTTTTTTTTTTTTTTTTTTTTAGTTTGGGAGCTAGATAATTGTTAATGTGGAGAAGGCGTCAGAAGAGCATGAGTCCAAAGGTCAGGAAATGGAGAGGTTCACTGATGAACAAGTCCCTGAAAATCTACGAGAGGATGGGCTCTAGGACATGCACGGAGGGATTAGTTTCTGGAAAGAGGGAGAAGAACTGAGTTTTAGTCAGTGATCATGTACTTATAAGGATTTAATATCTATAAAGCTTACTTCTACCTAAAGAAAAAATATGCACGTATCCCTATTTTTTAACTTTTTTTAAAATTTACTTTTTAGTTTGTAGTTGGACAACCCCTTTATTTCACTTGTTTATTTTTTTTTTTGTATGTGGTGCTAAGGATTGAACCCAGGGTTTTGAACGTGCGAGGGGAGCGCTCTACCGCTGAGCCACAAACCCCAGCCCACGTATCCCTATTCTAATATGGAAAGCAGCATCTTCAAAAGTGCAATCCTGAAAGGTTTCATAGAACTCTAGAACACTTGAGTTTGGCCACAACTCCAGAAAACTTAAAAGAAGGAGTTGTTTTAGAGCACTGTCTAGGATTTGTGGACCATCTTATCTACAAAGGTTATAAAGACTAAAAAAATATAGCTTTAAAAAGTATTTACACATTAATGACAATTCAACCTGATCTTTATTGTATAGTGTATACATTTTACAAAAATATTTCAAACCATTTTTCTTCCATGTTTGTAATATCTTAAAATAGATTCCTGAGGATGGTGGGAGAGAATTATCATCCTCTGGAATAAATGGATGCACAGGTTGAAAGAGGAAGGTTAGAAAGTTAGGATCTTTGTCCAAAGTACTTGTCCAGCAATCAAGTGGTAAAGCTAATATCTAAATCTACCTTCTGTGTCTCTCAAACCAATTTTGAGTCAATTATTAAATCTGTTACTAAGTAACAAGTTTGCCAAGTAACTGTGCCTTAATCTTTTGGGGTTAATGACTAGAAGGGCAACCAAGCTCTCTCACAAATCACCACAGTCATGGAATGCTGGGCTGGAAGAACCCTGCTTAGAGTCAAGTAAGATATCTCAAGTTCTAGGTCCTAGGCCTCTCCCAGGTGGCAGTCTGTTCACTCAGATGACTTCAGGAGACACCTAACTCAACACATACATTGAAAAATAGAAAAAAAAAAAAATCAAGGATGCTAAAGCCCTCAGTTACTAAGACTGAAGCACAAAGGAGCTAAGTCTAGAGCATTGTCTATGAAAAGCATAGCATATGAATTTTCTTTCCAGTGACACAATACAGACAAGAATTTCTCAACCTAGATGTTTTGTACTGGGTAATTCTTTTCTTTGTTGTGGGGAACTGTCCTGTGTGCTGTATCTCTGGCCTCTATCCACTAGATGCTAGTAGCACATCTGCCAACACCCCTGTCACAGAAACCAAAAATGTCTCCTGACATTGCCAAATGTATCCTGGGGGGAAGAAAGGGAGGGCCACCTCCAAATGAGAACTACTGATCTAGACAGACTCTATTGTGATTATAGAAGCCAAGGGCATGTAAGACAGCCTTACAAAGAGTGAGGAATGTCTACAATTTTTTTTTTTAAAGGCAATATTTTACACAATTTTTACAAAAAGTCCCAAATGTTCTAGTCATGCAGTATGTACCAAGAAAAGGAGGCCTGGCCCAAAGACCCACATTTTACTTACAGGAATAGATTCTGGAAAACCAGACAGTCACAACATTTAGGAGAAAAAGGCAGACACATCTTTGTCCACTAACTGCTCAGCAGGAAGTCATTTCTCACAGTAAAACAAGACTGATTTTGAAGTAGTTAATAAAATTTTTATTTTTAGGGAAAATCAATTATTTTGGGGGAAAAACAGACAAAATTTCCTCGTCATTTTCCCTGTCTCCCAGTTCCCATCTAACATGGTTCTTTGAGTCTGCCATGAAGCTTCCTCTGCTTCAGTCCTGCAGAGATGCTGCTCCAATGAATTCAAAGAAAGCCTACACAGCTGTCATGAGTGGAGAGTGCGCCAAACAACTTCCACGTGTTCAGAATTGGCAATACCTTCTCCTCATTAATGCATGTGATTAGCAAGCTTTAGGAAGTGTTAGGAATTCTTTAATTGCAAGTTTTCTGAAATTAGACTCTTGATCCTAGAAGGCAACTGAGGCAAAACCTTGTAAAATATCCAATTAGAGGGCCTACATTATTGAGTGATGACTTGTAGTGTTTTGCACTGAGTTATGCAAAGTCACACACAATAACCGAAGTGACTGCCAAAGTATGCAGAAATCCAGACATATATACTCTGGCTCCCACAGGCCATCAAGTCATCGTTCATCTTCCTATTTTGTGGAAAGGAGTCTATGCTTTTCTGGAAACCTAGCTCTACTAACAGGCTCAAGACAGACAAAGACTGTATTGCCTGAACGACCTCTATCCAGGACAGCAGAAGACCACCCCTAAAAGGCCAACAACAGCCCTCTCTCCATTGGCTATGTGATTTCCTCTGAGAGAAGAAACACTCAGTTCTTTGCTGTCTTGTTTTACAATTATTTACTCTGCCCATAGAAATCTGACTGGTTTTAGGATGCTGGGCTAGGTGGTATTATTCATTTTCCACATCGCTCTTGTGCCAGAATACTATATTCATAATGATCTAGATCTTTAGAAACAAACATTTTCTAAGAGTTTATTCAATTCAAAGAGAATTCATAAAATAGTTTTGACTTTACATATTCTTAGAAAGGGATTTCAGAAACAATGGATAATCTATGGCACCCTTAAGTTTTCTAGTTTTGCTCTTTGCTTGGCAGGTACCTCTCCTACTCTCAACACCCCCTTCCCACACCCACACCCACACCCACATTCACCAAAGCTTCCAAAATAGAGTAATCTTGTTGATTTGCCAAGCTATGCTATGATGTTAATTTAAGGGGGGGGGGGGAAA
>NW_026000229.1:8062012-8071033 GCF_001458135.2 Marmota marmota marmota
AAAAAAAATTTTTTTTTTTTTTTTTTTTTTTTAGTTTGGGAGCTAGATAATTGTTAATGTGGAGAAGGCGTCAGAAGAGCATGAGTCCAAAGGTCAGGAAATGGAGAGGTTCACTGATGAACAAGTCCCTGAAAATCTACGAGAGGATGGGCTCTAGGACATGCACGGAGGGATTAGTTTCTGGAAAGAGGGAGAAGAACTGAGTTTTAGTCAGTGATCATGTACTTATAAGGATTTAATATCTATAAAGCTTACTTCTACCTAAAGAAAAAATATGCACGTATCCCTATTTTTTAACTTTTTTACTTTAGTGAGTGAAACAAAACTAATACCTACATCATAGCCGGACGTGGTCATGCATGCCTGAAATCCCTATGATTCTGAAGGCCAAGGCAAAAGAACCTCAAGTTAAGAGTCCAGCCTAGGCAACTAAGCAAGACCCTGTCTCAAAATAAAAAGGGCTGGAGAATGTAGCTTAAAGGTAAAGCGCCTCTGAGGTCAATCCCCTGTACTGCAACAAATAAACATCTATCTATTAGAAATATCTACACCATAGCTTTAGCTGATCCTGGACAAAGTAATTTACTCCAATCCACCTTGAGGTTTCCCAGTACCATCACACCAGCTCCCTGGAAAGACATGACTTACCTCAAGGAGCACAGCCCTGGCACAAAGAAGCCTTCTGTACAAGTTTGTTGTTTAAAAGAACAAAATGGACACTGTAACACATAAAGCCTTTCAGTTGCTGGAGCAAGGGCAGCCCTATTTATGATCTCTAGAAGTTAATTACATTAAAAAAAAATACTAAACAATAAACAGCTGGTCTCATGGTTTCCACAGTTTCTATAGGACCTACTCAAGGATAGATTTTTAGTCTTCCTTATAAAACACAACAAAAAAAAAATCTTAATCCCCAAGCACATTACTTCTTTAAAAGCAAGTTTAGGGCTGGGATTGTGGCTCAGTGGTAGAGCGCTCATCTAGTAGGTACAAGGCCCTGGGTTCGATCCTCAACACCACATAAAAATAAAGAAACCAATATTGTGTCCAACTACTTCTAAAAAGTAAGTAAATAAATAAAACACACACACACACACACACACATATATTAAAACAAGTTTTAGACAAAGAATACAAACCAAACCCATTTTGAAAAAAATACAATCCATAAGAGGAATAGGAGATGCTCGTCTAAGATTTTAAGTCACTGTCCACTCAATGCCCCCCTGACCCAGTTCCTGATTTTCAAGTTCAGGGGGCAGGGATTAGGCCTCAGCTACTCCAACATTTATAAAAACATTTTGGCAGGTGCTCTGCCAGGCAGTCTATAATTAGTGAGTGTGCTTCAGACACCTAAATGAACTCAAAGGGTTTCAAATGCCAACAGCCAGCCCCCAAGAGTGCTGAGTTCTATAGCCGCGCAGTGGCTGCCGTCCAGGACTTGAGGCAGGCTGCCTTGCCATGGCACACACGTGTGCACTCACACAAGCCAGTTCTGAAGAGTCGCTTTTTTCAAAGCTCTAATGGCTTGACCTCAACACCTGCTGCATTTCCTGAAGACAGACAGGCTCTGGAGCTCCACTTGTTCCTCGCACGCGGCTGCACTTTCTAGGAACGACCGCACACACGCAGAGGCTGGCCAGCTGCCAAGGCGGGGGCAGCCCAGCCGCCTGGAGCCTGAACTTTCCCAGCGCTGTCAGGGCGGGATCCTATGAGCTGACTCAGCGGCCAGCATGGAACTCTGCCAACCGTACAGCAGTGCGGGGCTGCCGGCAACTCACAGATGTTTTGCTAAAGCAAAGCAATCAGCCAGGAGGCGGGTCTGGGCTGGCAGCCAGGGTGCTGCTGTCGTAGAAGTTGGGATTCTGATTCTAGTCCTAGCTCTACTGCTATCTCCCTGGGTCATGTGAGGGAAACCCTTTGTACATCTCAGTTCTTTCTCTGGTTCAGAGGCCTGTCAGTGTAGATGCAGGAAGAAGATGGCACTGTTTGCATAAGACAGCTTCTGGAGCATTACTAGCCACCATGTGCTTGGCACTGCACAGATATTCACATGGACTAGCTCATTAATCCTCAAAGTATCCTTGCGAGGCACCTTCATTACTTTCATTCCACAGATGATAAGACACAGGCTTAGAGCAATTCAAATGTGCTACCAAAAGACCACAGAGGAAGATACAGAAAAAAAAAAATAGGATTTGAGCCTATTTCTCATTCTAGAATCTACTGCACACTGTTGTTGTAAAACTTACGTCAACTGCACAGGGCTCCTTGATCCAAAGAAGCTTGATTTTTCAGGTTCCAAAGGACCTTTCCTACATTTCTCAGCTGTCCTGTGTTAACCCATGGCTCTTCACAAATAATTTCTAAACAGCACCATTTGGAACACATGAAGAGCATGTGCACATTCTATATTCTGAGTATCCAGGTACTAATGGCTTTATCATGAACTCCCAACCTAAACCATCTCGTTGTTTGAGTGAGAATATACTACATTGTATATCATAAAGAAAAAAAATTAAAATTAAAAGACTTGGAACAAGAATACAAATTCCGTAAGCTCCATTCTCCAAGATAATTTATTAGGACTCCAGTCTGTCTTTTAAAAAAGTTTCCCAACCAACTCTGACATTTAGAAGTCATTTCAGCCATGTTTAGAAGTTTTCCTTGGCTATAAAGGGAATTTTGAGGTCCACCCTTCTCTCTTTCTAAGCAGATGTTATAAGGGTGAAATGAAATCATATCTATAAGCCTCTTTACTAGGAAACATACACAGTACAAGAGCTTCTTGTCGGCTCTGTTCAGCTATAAGACAACAAATCTCCCTTAAAGAGTATGATCCTGGTTAGCCTGGAAATAAGAAGTTCTTGGGCAAGATTGTTCTTTTACGTTATTATTGGAAAAACTCCAGTGTCATGCATCTCACATTTTTAGATGCATCCTCAACACCTCAACACAGTTGCAATCTCATTCTTCCTTTAAAAAAAAAAAAAAAAAGATTATACTGATATTCTTTCAGGTCAAACTTGGAACAATCTACATCGAGTTACTGATACATTCTATTGGTTTAATCAAGAAAGCAAATGTTAATTTCTGTGTGTAGGGTGGGTGGTGGTGGTGTTGGTGATTAAACCTGAAGCCTCAGGCATACTAAATACATTACCACTAAGCTATACCCCAAGCCCAAGAAAACAAATATTAAGTGAAAAAAAATAGTTCAAAGTCTGTTTATGGTGTGGATCAGTGAAGTGGGGTGAGCAGACCCAGATCGGCATAGCACCAGACCATCCAATACTCTTTCTAGCTAGCCTTTAGGAAGAATAAATGGCCTCCTATAGTGGAAAGACTGACCTGCTTAAGCTGCTCATCCAGATTCCAGCTTGGCTGTCCAGTTGTGGAGACAGAAGGTGGGGCCTTGGAAGCATCTTTGGTATGGTCTTCTTTAGCTTGTTGTCCGTGTGGTGGGAGCCCTGGTGCTGGAAGCAGACTGGACATGGGTGCTATTCTGGGGTCTTGGCGAGTTGCCTTCTGCACATGAAAATATTTGGAAGCAGCCTGGGCCCCCTTTTCAGCCACCTCTGCAACATCCTCATCCTCATCCTCATCTTCTAAACCACCTTCTTCTTCCTCAGGCTCTGAGTTCACGTTGCTCCGTTCAAAAACTCGGGCCACTGGTGTGGCTGGTGGAACTCTGGCTAAGGGACCCAGAGC
Organism: Marmota marmota marmota; assembly: GCF_001458135.2. Taxonomy (NCBI): domain Eukaryota; kingdom Metazoa; phylum Chordata; class Mammalia; order Rodentia; family Sciuridae; genus Marmota; species Marmota marmota. The sequence continues at coordinate 8,065,724 of NW_026000229.1, forward strand.
AGGGCTGCCAGAAGGTCTCCCAGGTGTGGCAGAAAGATGAGTTGGCTGTGTAACTAGTTTTTGCGCATACAGGAACTGGGCTTCTCTCATCTGCTGTCCCTGTTTCTCTCTGGCATCCATTTGCAAAGGAGCTAGATGTGGCTGCTTCTGCTGCTGCTGCTGCTGCTGCTGCTGCTGCTGCTGCTGCTGCAGTGGCTCCATTACTGCTTTAAGCTTCGACCACAGATTGGCATGGCTCTAAACCCAAGCATAGCCCAGCAGGCACACTGGGTTTATACTTTATGTGATTAACCAAAACCACAGAGGAGGAGGGGGGGAAAAAAAAAAAACCTATGTAAAACAGATATAAAAGGCTTTCTTTTCTCCAATAAAGAGCCATAAGTTCTCAACACTAAACATAAACTTAGTGCTTCTAAACCTGATTTTCAATGAGTATTTGGGTTTTGAGGGGTGGGTAGGGAAAGTTGTGAAGAGGAACAGGATCTAAGAGGGGAAATGGGGTGAATTTCAATAGTGGTACACTACTGAGGGTTTTATTTTTATTTAAAAAATGTTTTTGTAGTTGTAGATGGACAAAATGCCTTTATTTCTATTGTTTATTTTTATGTGGTGCTGAGGATAGAACCTAGTGCCTCATGCATGATAGGCAAATGCTCTACCATTGAGCTATAGCCCCAGATCTTACTGAGGGTTTTAAAAGAAGCAATTCAGATGATACTTAAGCTGCTAGCATCTGTGTTCTGATCTCTCTCCCTCTACATTCTCAAACATTGATCTGTTTATTACTGAAAAGGTAAATGGGTTTGTACTAAACAGGAATATGAAAACCACAATAATAGAGGGGGAAAAAAGAAGGCCTGCTAGCAAAAGAGAGACTATTGCTTATATTCCCAGGCCCACTGAAGAAAGATATTACCATTCAAGTTGACACAGACAGACAGAATGCATCCTCTTAACAGAAGAAGCAAAACCAAGCAAACTGCTCTTGGGTTTTAAACTTTGCAAATTTCTCAGATCAAATTGCCAGCCTGCTTGCTGAGTGTACTGAGGCAGGCAAACTGGACATTATAGCCTCAGAAAGAATCCAATTTCAACAACATGAAAGAAAGAAACACGCAAGGAGGCAAGAGTCTCAAATTGCAATCCTTGCTCAAAAACAAACAGGGAGAATTCCTCTGGAGATTTTAAAGTTAATTAATTTGAAACAGGTATCAATATTATCTAAACAAGGTAATGCGGCTTCTTTTTTATAAATGGCCAAGTAAATCTCCTCACATCCCCTTTCTTTATGGTTAATTTCTATTATGATATTTATTCTACAACGAATACAAAAAGAAAAGGCTCTCAGGCCAAAAGCATTGTGGGGGCAGGTTTATCTGCATTCTTACCAGTCTCCAAACACATACCCCTTTCACACCCTTTCCACCTCTACCCCCACCCTCCTCTCCAGACTCCTCACTTGAGTTGTTTTCTCAGCAAGTCTCTATAACTGAATTACTATGCAGGAGCAAATTTTAGGGTGAACAGGACTTGCAGCATGGTGTACAATTTTGTCATCACATGAAAGAAGTTGCACTGTACAGGTTGGGACTTGATGCATGCATTGTTTCAGTGTTTGGGGATTGGGTTTGAAAGACAAAAAAAAAAAAAGAAAGAAAAGTAAATGTCTTTAGCATATTTAAAGATTCACAGGGAAGTAACTGCATCCCTAGCAATAAAAATGGTTTGGATTAAGTTTTTTAAATAGGTTAGAGTAAAAAAAGTACAAACTTTAAACCTAGGCAAAAAAACAGAGATTAAAAATTCTCATTTTCTCTGCATCTTAGAAGCACAGGTTGTGCTTTTTGTAGTCTGTAAGATTCAAATTCCAATTTGCCCCTCACTGTCTCTACTTCCTCTCCTGGCACTTTTAGAAAGTGTGAGTTTGAGATATGTCCAAAGCAATACTTTCATTCCGCTTTAGCTCTTCTTAGAGTATCAAAAGGAATGAAAAAATTTAAACCCACAATAAATCCAATTGGCAAAATGTTTGTTTATTTATTTATTTATTTTTTCCTGTACTGGGCAGTGAACCTAGGACCTTGCACACACTAGACACTGAGCTACATCCCTAGCCCAAAAATGTTCATTTAAAGTTAAAAAAAAAAAAAAAAAAAAAAACTTGGGTCAAAGAAAATTAAAGAATAAAGTAAATGATTTGGTAGACATTAAAACATGTCCTGTAATCATTACAATCAGTCACAATCGAAATAATTTTTCAACCAAGTCCTGTCAGTCACTGAACAACTGCTTCTTGTCTTGTGGCACCATGTTCTCTATGCTGTCCCCAGCAGAGGGGGAGATGTCCCACAGCTACTTCAGTAAGTCTGAGATGACTCAGTTCTACAACTCAATATACACATTCTCCCCGCCAAGAGCCCATCTTCCCCCAGCCCCTAAGTAGCCAGTGATCCAAACAATACCACCTGCCTACATTTGGAGAACTTAGTCTCAGAAATCTAAACCACTCCATCCCCTCACACAGGTCCTCCCCTATTTCCCCTAAAGTTCAGGGACCACTAAGCCAGGCAAAACCGACAGCTTGCGCCTTTGAGTCTGGCCTTGCTGACCATTCCTTTACCTTCGCTGCCAGACCCACTGGCCCCGGGCCCCTCCAATCTCCCCTCCCAGGTCACTCCAATGGCCCCCCTCCCATTCTTTGTCCCCCACCCCACCCAGCCCTATCACTTTTACCTCTACTAAGCTCTCTCAGCCAATTCATTGGTTCTTCTCGGATCGCCCCGACCCCACCTATCTTTGCCCTCTCGGTTCCCAGGGGCCCCCCTTACCCTTTTCTTTCCCTTTATCTTAAATCACGCCTATGGGCACAGGACGCCCCGGGGCTCCTCCCCAGGGCTCTCACTTTTCCTCAGTGGTCCCCGCGCTCCGACGGCCCGCGCCTTCGTGTCTCCCCTACACACCTGCCTCCCCTCCCACCTCGGTCACCTCCACCTGCCACAGCCCCCATGCCCGCGGCGGCTGAAAGAACTAGGACCCGCTCAGCGTACCTGTGCGGGGCGCTCCCGGTCCGCCGCGGCAAAGGAGCCGCTCAAGCCCAGCGCGGCAGCTGCGTCTCCTACTCTCCGCAGCCGGGGGCCACAGCCGGGGCGGGGCCCGCACCGGAAGCGGCGCCGCGGGGCCGGGGCAGCCGGCCGGGGGGCGGGGGAGGGGCGGGGAAGGGTGGGGCCCACGGGCTGGGGCGGGGCTTGAGGCCGGAAGCGGCTAAAAAGGGAAGGAGGAGGGGGTATGGGGCGAGGCGGAAGTGACTCTAGGGACAGCTGGGCCCGCCTGTGTTGTGAGGGGAAGCAAGTTGAAGCGGGCGGAAGCTTCAGCCAATAGGAAAGCACTGAATAGAAGAGTTCCGGTGGGAGACTTCCGCGGGGAGTTGAAAAGAGCCGGGCTTCACCTAGTGTTTTTTGGGTGTTTTCTGGTTGCGGAGGTTAGTATGGTGCGAGCGATAGGTTGAGAGAAAGTCTAGTAAAAACAAAGAGGCTTCGGAGTTTTCTTTTGCTTAGGTCCCCTCCTAATCTCCTATCCTCAAATTGGTGGTTCTTAGTCATTTCCGCTCTTAGATCGACTTTTCTCTGAACTTATTTCCTTGGTCTGAGACCTGTCTCCTGAAAATGCTACATCCCCTGGAACCCTCTCACATGGATTAGTATTCTCGCCAGATTTCAAAAGTGGAGGCTGTGTGCCGAATACCGTCACTCCGTGTCAAAACCCTTGCTTCTCCGATGCTGCTTCTTAAGAATTGCTGTTCCTTTACCCACCTCTGTAGTGAATATTTGTCGTTTTGCGCATGGAGCTCCCTATATTGTTTTTTCCTCTATGATCATCTTCCTTGATCGTTTCAGAGTCTAGGTGGACAACCCATTCAACATCTAGCCTTATCTCTAGCAACACATCAGCTCCTAATCCTAAATCTTTTCACAAGAAACACGGTGTCGTCATGAATTAGTAATTTGAACATACCATTACCCAACCACAGCCTGTTACCCTCTCAACTGCTCAAGAATTTTAGATAGCTGTTCTTTCAGCTTATCAGAACCTCTAATCTGATGAAAGCCTCTGCTTTATCTCTTAGCCATTAACTCCCTCCAGTCTTCACTTTCCTCCTTAGCCATAGATTCAATGATAAGTAATTACAATACTGCTCTTACTCTCAGTCCTGGTCTAACACTCCCAATATTCCAAGATCTCCATCCTGAATGGGTCTACGTACTTCTCCATGCTTGTACTTTGTCGTGGAAAATTGTCCTGTTTCATAGATTGACATAACTAAATTAATTATACTCTTTCATCATTCTGAACTGACTGGAAACTTCGTTATATTCATCTAGTCAACTTCCTGTCTACTATCTCTGAAAATCTCTAACGCTACACTTCCCTACCACTTCCCCTGATTACTTTACCATAAAGTAATAAAATGTAGAATGCCCTGAAATTTTGTTATGATTCTGTCTTTCCCTCCTATACAATTAGCAATATTAATTGAACTCTTAGTATATGCCACCTCGGAATCATCTCAGTGCTTATTGAGCACTGGACAAAGCAAATTTCTTGTCCTCCAGAATCTTTACTAAGTCAGAGATATAGAAAAACAAAAACATAGTCTCGCAAACTTACATAAATACAGTTATCTAGAAAGAAGTGCCAAAAATATATACTAGAGAAAAGACAGCCTCTTCAACAAATGGTGCTGGGAAAACTGGAAATCCATATGCAGCAAAATGAAATTAAGCCACTCTTACCATGCACAAATCTCAAAGTGGATCAAGGACCTAGGAATTAGACCAGAGACCCTGTGCCTAATAGAAGAAAAAGTAGGTCCAATTCTTCATCATGTCAGATTAAGCCCCAGCTTCCTTAACAAGACTTCTAAAGTATAAGAAATAAAATCAAGAATCAATAAAGTGGGATGGATTCAAACTAAAAAGCTTATTCTTAGCAAAAGAAACAATAACGTAAAGAGGGAGCCTACAGAATGGGAGCAATTTTTACCACTTGCACATCAGATAGAGCATTAATCTCCAAGTTATATAAAGAACTAAAAAAAGGGTGGGGATGTGGCTCAAGCGGTAGCGCCCTCGCCTGGCATGTGTGCAGCCGGGGGTTCTATCCTCAGCACCACATACAAACAAAGATGTTGTGTCCTCCGAAAACTAAAAAGTAAATATTTAAAAAATTCTCTCTCTCTCTTCTCTCTCTCTTTAAAAAAAAAAAAAGAACTAAAAAAAACCTTAACACCAAAAAAAAAAAAAAAAAAAAAGA
>NW_026000229.1:8076220-8150365 GCF_001458135.2 Marmota marmota marmota
ATATATATATATATATATATATATGAGAGAGAGAGAGAGAGAGAGAGAGAGAGAGAGTCACTGCATTTTTAATATATTTCAGCAATTTTTTTTTTTTTGAGTACCAGGGATTGAAATCAGGAGCATTTAACCACTTAACCACTGAGCCACATTGCCAGCCACCCCACCCCCACCCCCGCCTCCAGGGTTTCACTGAGTTGCTTAGGGCCTTGCTAAGTTGCTGCAGCTGAATTTGAACTTGTGATCCTCCTGCCTCAGTCTCCCAAGCTGCTGTGATTACAGGCATGCACCACCAAGCCCAGCAACAAATATTTTCAACAAGTTGAATTATATAAATATTGTGTATTAATTTCCCTCCTTTCCCCTTTCTTCTTTCTCTCCCTTCTTCCTCACTCCCTCCTTCCTTTCTCCCTTCCTTCCTTCCTTTCTTTCATTTTCTCTCTTTCTGTTTTTTTGTTTTGTATTGTTGGTGCTGGGGCCTGGCCCAGGGCCTTGCCCATGGTAAGCAAACACTCTACCACTGAACTACACCCTCAGCCCCAGGCATTATTTTTTTATGTATGTTTCATTATAATTTTAGTCTTAAATGTACAGTGCATAGAAACTGAGAAGCAGGAGATAAATAACTATATTAGCAAGTACTAATGTAGTTAGTCATAACTAATGAGGAAAAAATTCCTTTAGTTTGTTTTTCTGATAGCCAGTGTTAATTGCTGATGTAATTGTATCTGTCTTAATGAAACTTAGACTCAAAAGAAGATACAAAATGTTTTGCCTCTAAAATAATTTATGATTGCATTTTCAACTTGAATCTGCTCCACAAAGGTTTTTCGGGATTAATTGCCCTAGTAAGGCAGGAAAGGACTGTCCTGAGGTGACTGTACCTTTTGTTGTCACTGAAAATTAAAATGTAACCAGATGAGGAAAGGTTCTTATTGTCCTTAGATCAAGGGATACCCTCAGGAACCTCTATTAGCATGTGTGAAGCCTCTGCTGAGGAAATGGTATAAATAGTAAATGTGTATATTGAAAGAATGTGACAGGAGGGGTCCCTGAAAGGAGGTGTATGGGATAGACACATTCCTGAGGGGACCCAGCTAGTTGTGGGGGTAGATGAACCAGTAAGTCACGTGCAGCCTGATTGGCTTCTGAGTGTGGTCCTATGGGAAGGGTAGAGAAGGGCATATGCCCATCAGTCGGCCTTCTGAGTCTCCTCTTCATAGAACTGTTTGTACTTTAAGTCAGCAATTGATATTTGGGTCTGATGACCTGGTTGTTTGATAAGGCAGCTTCCACTAGCCACTTAACATTGAGGAAATGCCAGCACCTAGTTCCTGAGGCCCTAGATAAACTTTAAGAACTTTTTAAAGTGATGAGTCCTGGGAGTAAATTCTCCTGGAGGTAGCTGCTCTTTTACCACATTCCCTTTCAACCTGCTCTCATAGCAAAGGTCCTTTCCAAACCCATATCCATGACTTGCCAACATTCTGATGAGCTGACTTGACTTTATTATTGTTTTTCTCACTTGGGAATAGAAGAGGTTAGACCTGGAGGACAAGCAAAAGGGCTGATCCCAAAGTGATTAATCTTTGAAAACATTGTATTGTATTGCTCTCAGTGATACTTAATTGAAAGCTGTCTTTGCAAAGCTCCATCCAGATTTCTTTGGTGGCCCCAGCACTCAGCAGTCCCACAGATTGCCAGAGCAAAAGGGAGCAAGAGGCAATTCAAGCCATCTGTCCTTAAACAAGACATCTGGTCACAGACCTGTGCCTCTGGTCGGGGCTCTTTGGGAGCCATCTGGCCCCTGATCTGACAGAGCTGTGATAAGTCAGACTCTGTAAAGTGTTGGAGAAGGACAGGGAGCCCAAGCCAAAGTTAGCCTGGTAGTGTAGTTGGCTGACTGGGAGAATTGTGCGGCCAACCAGTTGCTGCAAATGTGTCCACAGACCCCTACCCAAGCCTGGGGAATTTACATACATCAAAAATCTTTTATTTCTAAACTCTTGATACTGAATGACAGTAACAAACATTTTTTATTGTTAACGTTGATTGGGATTCCTTTTTTCTGGCACACCCACACACACACAATCAATTTCAGCTTAAGAAACTACAGAAAAGTTAGGGACAACACTAGGCAGGTATTTTAGAAACATGAACTCGGAAGATACAAGGCATTCTGGAGAAAGTTTGGTAGAAAAGGAGTTTGCTAAATCCAGGGTGAGAAGTACTTGCTTTTGTTAGGTTTGAGATGTTTGGACTCCTGCTATATCATATCTTCATCATCAGACACAGCACATACCACATGCTTACATTTGTGTTGCAAGTTGAATACAATTTTATCCCGAATTCTTAGCTAAAGGAAGCTAAATATAGTATAGTATACTGACATTTTATTAAGGTGAAATACATTCAACATCAGAGAGATTGAAAAGTTGTCTTCACTCTAGGCCTTTACTCACGGCTTTATGGAAAGAGCACATGTTGAATAACTAGATTGATACAAATCAATCTCAACATAGATTTTTAGTCCCGCTGCAATTTCAGGGAAAAATTTATAACCTCACTGGGAAACCTGATTCAGAAATATCACCTTTGAAAACTGAACTTTAGTTTCTCCAATTAAAGGAGAAGTTTGATTTTATAATACTTATAATAGCACTGAGATTATATTGGAAGAGAATAGAGCAGTTATAAAGTTAACTAATCTAAAATCCTCCTGACCAACTCCTTTCTGTACCACCCTACCCCCAGAAAAAAGGAGCAAATTACTTAGCTTAGCACTGTAGTCCTCAAGCAACGAATCATTTCCTAATATGGGCAGTTCAGCCCTCCAGTTTCACTTCTGGAATTCAAGTGCTAGAAGAATGGTATTTACATTTGTGTATGTTTCTACAACTCCTTCCCTTCTCATTCCCCAAAGCTGTGAAGCCTCTGTGTTGTTTCCTTTAACATTAATTATGGCATCAGTAATGACTGAATTTCCTGAACATACTCTACAGGATCAGCCCTGATAACAATCTAACCCTAGTAGTTTGATTACAAAATTCAAATGAATAGTCATAGAACTTGAGAAATCTTTCCTTATTAAAAATGATTATCAAAAAAAGTAGTTAAAAGCCAATACTTCTGTTGGCATGTGAAGATGTCAAGATGTTAGCATAATTAAAAAAAACAAACAGCAAGGTGGAAGTATGTAAAATAAAATCATGTTGAAAAGGGAGATATTTAATATGATTTAATCTTTTGAAAAACAATTTTTTTTGGGGGGGGGTACCGGGGTTGGAACCCAGAGGCACTTAACCATTAAGCCACATCCCCAGCTCTTTTTTATATTTTGTTCAGAGACAGGATCTCCCTAAGTTGCTTAGGGCTTCATTAAATTGCTAAGGCTGGCTTTGAATTCATGATCTTCCTGCTTTAGCCTCCCGAAGCATGCGCCACAGCACCTGGCTGAAAAACAAATTTTCATCAAAACAGTAAAGGCAGTTATGGTACATGTTCTACCTTTAGACTAAAGGTTAATTTTTGCTTTCTTTGATACTTAAAAAATTATAAAGGAAAAATCTACAGTATAGTACTTGTTCATGAAATATTATCATGTGCTGAACACTTCATTATCATTTAATTCCCCCAATAAACTTTACTTTACAAGTGAGAAAACTAATGCTTAGAGGAGTTCAGTAAATTACCTGAGGTTCAATCACATGTTACAGGTAATAGAACTGGGGTGAACCTGGTAGGTTTTACTGTAATTCATGCTATTAGGCCACTTTGCTATGGTCCTCCTGCCAATGTAAATATTTGACTTGTAACCTCTTGAGTTTATTTTTCAATATACACTTTATCATAGTTTACCACAGAGAATCAATAGGAGTGTGTATTAGCTTTGCAATTTGGTTAAAAACTAAAGAAGTCTTAAGTTAGTGAGTAGAACTAGACAATGTTGGATGTGAAGCTGACCTACCTCTTGTATTTGCAGAATACCAGTTGAAAGAACATGAAAGAATTGAACATAGGGCAATAGCAAAATAAACAAACAAACAAATGCAGGAAACCTAACAGGGCTGGGGTTGAGGCTCAGTGGTATAGCACTTGTTTCGCATGTGTGAGGCACTGGGTTTGATCCTCAGCACTACATAAATAAATAAAATAAAGATATTGTGCCCATCTACAACTAAAAAAACCAAAAAACCAAAAAAACAAACCCAAACCTAACAGCCTAAACATTCATCACCAGGGAACTGGTTAAATAAAAGTGTTACTCAAGCTATTCAAAAAGCAAAAATAGTGTCTGGGGTGTAGCTTAGTGATAGAACAGATATTTAGCATGTATGAGGCTGTGGGTTCAATCTCCAATTTAAATAATTATAATTATTATTATTATTAACAATTTAAAATCACCAGGTTCATTACACAGTGTTTATTATGTTACTATTAATAATTATTTTTAAAAGGGACTCATATGTACATAATCATTATGTTGAACAAGCATGACTCATGGGGTGTGTATCAGTTACTGTAGGCAACAAATAATCTAAAATATGACTCAGAAAAATACTTAATTTCTTGCTTGCACAACATTCCTGTGCAGATATTCAAGTCAGTGAGGTGGCTCTCCTCCACTGTTTTCATTAGGAGCCTCAGGCTCCTTCCATCTTGTGACCTTCGTCAGAAAGTGGCTACATTGCTGGTGGGATGGCGCACGCCTGTAATCCCAGAGGCTCAGGAAGCTGAGGGAGGAAGATCCATAGTTCAAAGTCAGCCTCAGCAGTTTAGCAAGTCCCTAAGCAACTCAAGGAGACCCTGTCTCTAAAATACACACGAGAGAGAGAGAGAGAGAGAGAGAGAGAGAGAGAGAGGGGCTACATTGCTTCAGCTCACATTACATTGGAGAAAACTTTGTCCCATGGTTACCCTCAAATTGAAAGAGAGTATGGGAAACAGTGTATTTGTGTGCCTAAAAAGAATAGTGGAGTCAAGCGCAACAGCACACACCTATAATTCCAGTGGCTCAGAGGCTGAGACAGGAGGATAGCAAGTTCAAGCCAGCCTCAGAAACTTAGTGAGATCCTCAAAATAAAAAATAAAAAAGATGGGGGATGTAGCTCAAAGGTAAAGCGCTATTTTTTTTTAATATTTATTTTTTTAGTTTTCGGTGGACACAACATCTTTATCTTATTTCTATGTGGTGCTGAGGATTGACCCCACCACCCAGCGCATGCCAGGGGAGCGCGCTTCTGCTTGAGCCGAGCCACATCCCCAGCCCAAAGCGGTATCTTTTAAATCCTCAGTATGAGAGAGAGAGAGAGAGAGAGAGAGGGCTTTGATAGATAACCAAATGACTCTTGTTACAGTTAACCTCTCTGACCACCCATATACTATTTACCCTTCCCCCAAGGGAGATGACCAAAAAAAAAAAAATCCTATCCAATTATGGCACTTATATCAAAATCTGGAATGCATTAATTTCTAATTGGTCTGGATGAATTTCCTCATAGCTCAGCAACTTATGAACTAAGAGCCAAGTTGTTGTTTCATTACCATTCCAATAAACCTTCCCACCCAATATGCAGTGATGGAACCGCGACAGGTAAACGGCAATAAAAACCCCTATTTGGAAAAAGGAGAATGAGAAACATAGAGCCACAGTGTCCAAAGCAATTATGGAATCCTGCTAAATATGTATCATGAAGATAGATGCCCTTTCCTGGCAGTGGGGAAAGTTCCTAGATTAGACCAGATTTTGCTCTTTAGGGAAAATTCTCTTGTCACTGTTCTCCTTAAACCTTGATTCTGTCCTCTACTTATTCTTCCTGGCCACTGTCCTCCTTGGCTTTCTGTGGAGTAGGAAGCATCCCCTCCTTGAGATGTACATAGTTTTGACAGGCTGCTTTCTGATGATGCAAGTTTGGATATCCAAGTGTTGTTTCATGGCTTTACTTATTGATTCAGATGAAATTTATATATTTTTGACAATATAATTCCCTCAGAAACTTTTTGAATCTATTTGTTTCAAAACAGTTTCTTGTGCAAGAAACTATGCCTAAATGGTGAGCCAAAATAAATATTTATTCCTTTAAATTGATTTTCTCAGGTATTTTGTAACAGCAATGAAGAGCAGATTCACAGACTTGCTATGTAAAAGGAGTGTATGAGGGCTAGGGTTGTGGCTCAGTGGTAGAGCATTTGCCTAGCACGTGTGAGGCACTGGGCTTGTTCCTCAGCACCACTTAATAAATAAATAAATAAAGTTATTGTGCTATCTACAACTAAAAATATTTGACTGACTTTATTCCTTCCTAATTCAATGCTTTTACTCTTTTTTTTTTTTCACCCTGCTAGCCACTGTTCATGGGCCTCCAAGCTGAGTGGCTGCTAATTCATATGGTGACTCTGTTTACACAATAAAAGTGTTCCTTTCCTGGGTGCATGTAATCCTATGGTGAGAGAACCATACCTCTGAATGAATTAGAAAAAGGCAACTTTTCTTCCAAGTAGACACAGAACATATGGTTGGGAGAATGGAACTCAGACCAGACTTCAGTCCCCATTGTACCTTCAGATAGGTAGCCTTTAGCAGTGAATGAATCACAACAGCCTGTTAAGATTGGAACATAAGGGGAAAGTAATAGAGGAGGCAGTAAAGTTTGTACAACTAGTATTGTCATGAATGTATGAATGGCACTTGTACTCTCTGGGGTTGGCAGATGTTTAAGACTTACTTATTTTTTTTAAAATGTATTTGATAATCAACAGTTCAGATACTTTTTTTTTGAGAGAGAGAGAGAGAGAGAGAGAGAGAGAGAGAGAGAGAGAATTTTATTATTTATTTTTTAGTTTTCGGCAGACACAACATCTTTGTTTGTATGTGGTCCTGAGGATCGAACCCGGGCCGCACGCATGCCAGGCGAGCACGCTACCATTTGAGCCACATCCCCAGCCCTTAAGATTTACTTTTTTGGGGAGGAGGTTGACTATATTCCTGAGTTCTTTTTTTTTTTCAAATTTATTTATTTTAATTAGGTATATATGACAGCAGAATGCATTTTGATTCAATGTACATAGTTGCAGCACAACTTTTCATTTCTCTTGTTGTACATGATGTAGCATCACACCATATGTGCAGTCATACATGTACCTAGGGTAATGATGTCCATCTCATTCCACCATCTTTCCTGCACCCACGCACCCTTCTCTACCTCCCTCCTCTTTGCCCAATCACAATTCTTCCATTTTTCTCATGCTCTCCCCCATTATGGATCAGCATTCACTTATCAGAGAACATTCCACCTTTGGTTTTTTGGGATTGGCTTACTTTGCTTAGCATGATAGTCTCCAACTCCATCTATTTACCTGCATATGCCATAATTTTATTCTTTTTTAATGCTGAGTAATATTCCATAGTATATATGTACCACAGTTTCTTTATCCATTCATCCATTGAAGGGCATCTAGATTGCTTCCAATTTGCAGTCCCACCAGCAGTGTATGAGTGTGCCTTTTCCCCCACATCCTCACCAACATTTATTGTTGTCTATATTCTTGATAACTGCCATTCTGACTAGAGTGAGATGAAATCTTCGAGTAATTAGATTTGCATTTCTCTAATTACTAGAGATGGTGAACATTTTTCATATATTTGTTGATTGATTGTGTTTCTTCTTCTGTGAAGTGTCTGTTCAGCTCCTTAGCCCATTTATTCATTGGAATTTTTGGTTTTTTGGTGTTAAGTTTTTTTGAGTTCTTTATATTATTCCTGAGCTCTTTAAACCTCCCTCCTCCTATCATTGGGGAGCTCATCTTGGCAGTTTCTTTTGCATAGATGAATGTATTACTTTTACAATTGTTTGTAATTCTTTTGTTTTGGGGGGGATAACTGGGGATTGAAGTCAGGGGCACTCGACTGCTGAGCTACATCCTCAGCCCTGTTTTGTATTTTATTTAGAAACAGGGTCTCACTGAGTTGCTTAGGGCCTCGATAAATTGCTGAGGCTGGCTTTGAACTGGCGATTCTCCTGCCTCAGCCTTTTGAGCTGCTGGGATTATAGGTGTGTGCCAACGCACCCGGCCTATAATTTTTTCTTGAGGCAAATCTAACTACTTTTAAGATTTCATCTCAGTTCTGCTGAAGTCCACTCACTTCTTTAAGCAGCTTTCTTGAACTGAATCCAAGAAACCCTTTTCCAGAACCCTTGCATGTTTGTATCATATTTGGACTAACATATTAGTTTGACCCATTACTAGGAGCACTGCTACTTTCTAAACCATAGCCTCATCTCTACCCCACAGGATGCCTGATCAGTCCTTCACCTTTTACATATCTCAGGTGTGACTCAGACATCCACCTACCACCTTTCTCAAGTTGGAAGGTACACATACTATGCTCTACTAGGCGATCTCAGTAAAATTCCTTATATTAATTAATTCTTATATGAGGCAAGGCATATACACCAGTAAGAATAAGATTAGGGGTGATGGTAATGACTTAGCACACCTATAACTTTCTCTAAAAACTGCGTCTCCTATATTTTCTTCAATTTTTCCTGACACTTTTTTTGTTGTTTATACTGGGAATTGAATCCAGGGATGCTTAACCACTGAAGCACACCCCTCAGCCCTTTTTATTTTTTGTTTGACACAGGGTCTTGTTAAGTTGCTTAGGGTTTTGCTAAACTGCTGAAACCGGCTTTAAACTTACAATCCTCTTGCCTCAATCTCCCAAATACCTGGGATTAAAGGCAAACGCCACCAGGACCAGCTCTCTAACACCTTTTCTAGGGAAGATGGAGGTGGATGATGAGGAAAGCATGAAAACTGGTTTTCTATAAGGAAATTTCTCTCTTATATATATTGAAGTACATTCATGCAGTAGAGTATTTTGTAAATCTTAAAAAGAATGAGCTATATAGGTCTGGGGTTGTGGCTCAGTGGTTGTGCACTTGCATTACATGTATGAGGCACTGGGTTTGATCCTCAGCACCATAAATAAATAAATAAATAAATATCAATAACTTTAAAATTTAAAAAAAATAAATAAATAAAATAAAGTGATTCTGTCCATCTACAACTAAAAAAATGTTAAAAAGAATATTTTGATGTAGAAAAGTCTCAAAGATATTTTATTAGGTAATAAAAAGGAGGTGTAATATTTCACAATGTGCCTGTTTATATGCAATGAAACTACGCATTAATGCACATTTATGAATATGTGAAGAACATTTCTGGAAAGATTTATTAAGATAGGCTAAATTATGTTGTATTAACTAACATATTAAACTTGAAATCTTAGTTCCTAAGCAGAATGAAGAAGTATATTTTTGGTATATGTGCACAAATTTTTTGTGTATGCACACATCCTGTGTAAGATGGGCAACACTTCAGGGATGCTGTTCTCCATGTGGTGACTCAGGGATCCAATTGCTTCTGTTTCATGTCTCCACCATGTAAATGAATGGCTTCCACAATTGCTCTAGTAAAGGAAGAAAGAGTCAGAGAGTCATATGCTGGCACTAAATGCTTTGGTCCGAGAGTGCACAGAATACTTCTATTCATAACCCTGAGCCACTTCCCTGAGTGTAAATCAGGGAAGCAAATACTGTCATACTTCATGCTCAGAAAAATGAAAATGAAATGGAATTCAATACTAAGTGGCATTGTGTCTGCTACAAGAACCACACACACATACACACACACACAGCAGTAATAGGAGGAGGGAGTCTGAGGATATAATATCAGAAGGAGATTTTCTTCTCTTGCTAAAATTGTTTAGTACTATTTACTAAGTTATTTAGGATTTTTAAACCATTGTCTTTTGTCTAGTTTTTCAATTAAATAATTTTTCTTTTAGCACCAATGGATGCTAAAAATAATGGGTGAATTTCATGATGAAAAGGATATAGTCTCAAAAGGTTTCACCACAAGAGTCTTTTTAATTACAAATAGGCAAAGAATAATTTTCCAGTAGAAAATCCAGCAGATAATCCGGGCACAGTGGTACATGACTGTAATCCCAGATGCTGAGGAGGCTGAGACAGGAGGATCGCAAGTTCAAAGCCAGCCTCAGCAACTTGGTGAGGCCCTAAGCAACATAGTGTCTGTCTCAAAATAAAAAAACAAAAAGGGCTGGGGATGTGGCTCAGTGATTAAGCTCCTCTGGTTTCAATCCAAGAACCAAAAAAGAAAGAAAGAAAATTCGGCAGATAACACCTTAGTTTAGGAATCAAAGTTAAAATATCACCAGTAATAAATAGACATCATATACCTTCTGATTTAATGATCTGAAAAGAACATAGCATATTTTTATTCTATCTGCAAAAGATAATAAGCTGATTCTAATTATGAGGAAAATAAACAGATAAAACTAAATTGAATAACTTCATACAAAATATCTGGCCTATATTCTTCAAGTGATGAGTTATAGAAGGCAAAGGCAGACTGAAGCATTATTCCAGATTGAAAGAAAGTAAATGCAATGTGTGATCCTTTTTTTCCAGGCTTGGATCCTGCAACAGGAATTTTTTTCTTTTTTCTGTACAGAACATTATTGAGACAATTAATGACACCCAAGTAAGGTCTCAAAGTTAGGTAAGATTTATCAATGTTATTTTTGGCATGATAATTGTGCTACTGTTATGTAAGAGAATACTATATTCTCATTTTAGGAAACAAACCCATATTCAAGTATTTAGGAGTAAAAATTCATTATGTCTGCAATTTATTCTTTTTTTTAAAGAGAGAGTGTGTGAGAGAGAGAGAGAGAGAGAGAGAGAGAGAGAGAGAAGGAGAGAGAGAATTTTTTTTAATATTTATTTTTTAGTTATTGGCAGACACAACATCTTTGTTTGTATGTGGTGCTGAGGATCGAACCCGGGCCGCACGCATGCCAGGCGAGCGCGCTACCACTTGAGCCACATCCCCAGCCCTGCAATTTATTCTTAAATGGCTCTATAAAAATAATTATCTATCAATACATGTGTGTGTGTCTGTATTTGGAGAGAGACAATGATGACACGTAAAAGGCCTTTAGTTCCATCATTAGAACTGCAAAAAAGAAAAAGTTAACATTTTTTTGAATTTGAATAAAAAGAGGTTTTTTACCTTTCCTGAAAGCATTTTCAAGTCTGAAATTATTTCAAAAGGGACAATTAATTAACTATACGTGTTAAGTTTAGGTTTATGAACTTTTGCACTAGATATAATGCTGAGCAAGGATTCTATTTTTATCAAAGCTGGAAGTATCCATAGAATGCTTCAACCTCCTTTTTTTTTTTTTTTTTTACAGTTAAGCTGGTGGGTTTTACAGATGAGGCGTCTGGACTAGGGTCTTCAGGATGAAGCTGTGAGGATTCAAACACTAGGAGAATAGAAAAACAAGAAGATAGCAAGTGTCACATCCCAGGACCAACTACATAACTGAGGGCAGGGAGTGCAGAGAAAAATAAAAATGCAGGTTTCTTCTTTATAAATTATTAAGAATTTCAAAATCATAACAGCAGAACATTAACCCAAGCACAGGGCCCTACTAAGAATAGGCCTTGAGTGATGGCACAGGTTACACACCCAGGAAGCAGGTCCCAAATGTCACAACCTACCAAATATGTCTACATTCAGTTACTGTCCTGGAGTCAGTTAAGGTCTTGCTACTGAGGCACTTTCAGTTGAAAGGACAGACACTTGATTCAAATGGCTTCACTCATAAGGAGATATAGGCCAGCAGAATATCATTTGAAGGCTTCGTATGAACACTGGCACTCCAAGTCATCAAAGACCAAGGTTCTTTCAGACAAGTCTCTGTGTATCACTGTCTTCAGTACATACACGGGATTTTCCTTTAGGCCTGAAAACATCTATGTGAGATATGGGCCTTCTCTTCTTGTTGTCTTTGGCAGGAGCATGGATGACTTTTTCAAGAGTTTCTCACATCTTGTTAGCCAGAATTGGGTCCCATGCCCATGGCAGGGAGAATGTGGAGCTATACTGGATTAAGCTATCAGGATATCCCTATAGTAGCTCAGGTTGGGGCCATCTTCCTGTGAAGCACAGGCAACTTGGAGGAGGTGGATATCTGAAGAAAATCAGGGCTCTGATGAGAAAGAAAATGGGTATCTGCCATGGGGGCTGATACCCCATGCTGTCATGACATACCACTGCTGTCTCCGGTACCATGAGAGCTGCTCGGCATGTTGAAGGATGAAGCAAAAAGCAAAAAGCAGAGATGAGGATCAGAGCTTGGCAGGGGCACGATCTTGCACTTCCAAAGGCAATTCAGGCTTCATTCAGTATGCCAATGAAACCACTAGTGCTACACAATAAATCTTAGGTGGTTCACAGAAGAATATTTTTATTTCAATAAATGCATGCTTACTTTTTGTTTTTTCTTTTGGTACTGGGCATTGAACCTAGAAGTCCTTTGTATTTTTTATTTTGAGACACAATCTCAGTAAGTTGCTTAAGATCTTGTTAAATTGCTGAGGTTGGCCTCAAACTTGTAATCCTCCTTCCTTACCTTCCTGAGTCCCTAGGATTAGAGGCATGCACCACTGCACCTGGTTAGGTATATGTCTATTTTTAAGTGTATTTTAAAGATAGGTAGTAAGCAGAGCACAAAAAGCCACTAATCGTAAAGAAAAAAAGACTCATAAGTTGAATTTATTAAAATGAAGAACTTCTGTTCATTAAAGGAGCAAAAAGGCAAGCCATACTGGGCTACTTGGGAGGTGGAGGCAAGATGATCACAAGTTCAAGTTCAGTTTAGACAACATAATAGAAAAAGACCCCATCTCAAAAAAAAAAAAAAAAAAAGTGAGCCTTATCAAGAACAGACATGTGCGCACACACACAATTTGTGTGGGAGACAGGAGGAGACATTGTATGAAATTTGTGGCAAGCCCTAGAGGATTCCTTGTGGTTCTGGAGCTAAGCCATGTCATCTGCAGTGGAGAGTCACCCTTTGGAAAACACATTCTACAGTACTGAAAGTCAATAAGAAAAAGAAAAAGAAAAAAACAACAATAAAAAAAAATCAGACAACTAAATTAAGGCCAAAAACCATGAATAAGCACTTCACAAAAGACTGATAAACATGAATTGACTGATAAACATGAAAACTTTTTCAACCTCATTAGTCATTAGGGAAACACAAATTGAAACCACAATGAGATACCACTCTATACCAACGAGAATGACTAAAATTAAAATAACTGATGACATCAAGTGTTGTTGCAGATATGAAACAATTGGAATGCTCATTCAGTGTTTCTGAAAGAGTAAATTAGTACAATTACTCTGGGAAACTATTTGGCAATGTCTACTAAAACTAAACACAGTCTTGGCAATTTAACTCCTAGGCATATAGGCTAAGGAATGTATGCATGTGTTTGTTAAAAGACAAACAAGAATATTCATAACAGCATTCTTTGTAATAGATAAAACCTAGAAACAACCTAGATAGCCATTAATGGTAGAATAGACAAACACATGGGTGTGATCATACAATGGAATACAATATTTCAATGAGAAAGAATAAATCAGACTACCTGCAACAAGATGGATCAATTTCACAAACATAATGTTGAGGGAAAGAAAGCAGATGCAAAAAGAGAATGTCTTTCTATATATATAATGTTCCATTTCATTTACATAAAGTTCAAAACTAGGTAAAAAAAAAAGTATACCCTCATTCATTGCAACATTACTTACAATAGCTAAGTGGTGGAGGCAACCCAATTGTTCTTAATGCATAAATGGATAAACAATATGTGGTACAGACATATGATGAAGTATTATTTGGCCTCAAAAAAGACAGAAAATTCTGATAGATGCTACAACATGGGTGAACCTTGGAGATGTTATGCTAAGTGAAATAAGCCAGTCACAAAAAAGACAAACACTGTCTGATTCCACTTATATTAAGTGGATATTCAAATTCATAGAATATTCAAATTCATAGAGTCAGAAAATAGAATGGTGGTTGTCAGGGGCTGATGAGAAGGGTGTGGGGAGTTGTTGTTTAATGGGTTCACAGTTTCAGTTTTAGGAGATGAAAGGAGTTCTAATTGCAGCTACTCAGGAAGCTGAGGCAGAAGGATTGCAAGTTCAAGGCCAGCCTGGGCAACTAACTTAGTCTCTGTCTCAAAATAAAAAATGAAAAGGATGTTGGTCAGTGGTAGAGCACTTACCTAACATGTGTAAGCCCTGGGATTCAATCCCTAGTACAAAAAAAAAATGAGTTAAGAATATTAGTTGCACTATATGTTACTGTACTCAACACTACTGAACTACACTGTGCTTAACAATTGTTTAGATGGTAAATTTTATGTTATGTGTATTTTACTGTAATTAGAAATTTAAAATAAAAAAACATATGAGTCTATGGTGATAGAAGAAGGACAGTGGTTACAGAGCTGGCAGATAGATAATTATGCTCCATGGGAAGGTACATTATTTATCAATATCTTGAAGAATTTGCTGGTGATTTGCCCATCAGAATCTCTATAAAAAGTTAAGTAGGGGCTGTCTTCCAGAGGATAGGACTGATAATAGAAGACACTATTGCAGAATTTGGTTCACTGATAGCCATGGGAGTCATTGGACTCTAAAACAATAAAGGCCAGGTGACAGTGCTTAACTTGTAAAAGCTAGGCAATGACAGTGATCATAATGATGAGGTTAGAGTGGCAGCCTTAGGGACCTGGCCCACAGTTATGGAGGTGATTGATAGAGTGTTCCTAGAGACAACATAGACAACTATACTACTCACCTTGTACTAGCAGAAGAAATTAAGAAGAGCAGACTGAAAGGTTGAAGACAACATCCCCAAGAAAAACTCATAATCTCTTTCCTCATGTCCAGACTTGAGCCAGTTTTCTGATTTAAAATCTCATGGCTAAAGAGGTGGCTGGGGCCTGAGAAGAAAGACCCTTAACAATATAGAAAGAATATGTGATAATGATTCCTCAGTTCTATCTCAAAGAGACTTATGGCTGTTTACTGGGGTAACTACACTGGGGCAGGGAGATGCCTAGCTACATCATGATCTGTTGGAAGCAAGGTCTGTGTTGAATATGGGAGACCTTGTGTCATTATGGCTCCTCCCTGTTAGAGTTGGGGAGGCACATGGGGGCCACAGTGTAAGTGGAATTTTGTCTCGTGCCTGGTTTACCATGTGTCCTTGGTCCTCTCAATTGTTGTTTTTCAGGCCCTGAGTATGTACTGGGATTGGTTATTCTTGGGGAACATAGAAAAGTGCTAGGAATAGGGATTATAGAAATTAGTTTCTTCCTTAAGGATACAAAGGCTACAGGGAAAATGGTTTCTAGCACATCTCTATTTAATTCACCATTATAGACTCTGCAAAAACTAAGTGAATCCTGCAGGTGACTGTAGACATGTACCATGAATTCAACCAGATACGACAGCTCCAATTGCAGCTGGAGAATTCCCCATGTGGCATGTTTGCTACAATAGATCATTTTGACTTTAAGATCACACTATGCACCCATGGATTTGGAAAATGTGTTCTTTTCTCTCCCAATTAGATAAAAAAATACAGAAAGATGTTTTCATTTACATAGAATGAACAATAAACACTTGAAGTTTTCCAGGGTTTTTGTCTCCTACACTACGTCATAATTTAGTCTGAAGTGATTTGAACTGTCTCGACATACTTTAGAGTACAACATTGATCCATTACCTTGACGACTTATGTTAATGAGCCAGGTGAAAAAGAGGTGATAGTACACTGGAGACCTTGTGAGGATAGGTGTACTCCAGAGGGAGCACTGTGAAGATTCAGGGGCTTTCTATACCCATAAAGGTTTTAGAAATCCAGTCATCAGGGGTGTTGGTGGGATATCCCCTCCCAAGGCAAAGACATATTTCTGCACCTTGCACCTTCTACCACAGAAACCTGTATCTCTTCAGGTTTCGGAGCACAGCACCGCTCAAGTCTACATGCCAGGCATCATGAAAGGCTGACAGCTTTGAGTGAGGCCTGGAGCAGGCTCAGAGCATGATAGAGCTTTGCCAGAAGTACCTGTTACAGTGCAAAGAGGGCTGGAGATTATCAGAGATGGGAGAAGACACTATGTGTGATTTGTACCAAGCCCTAGAAGTGTCTTGGGGACTCTGGAGCAAGATCATTCCAGCTGCAGTAGAGAATTAAACACCTTTTGAAAAACAGCTCTGGTGCACCACTGGGCCTTGGTAGAAAAAGAATGGCTGACCAAGAGACACCAAATGACTGTGCAGCTGGAATTTCCCGTCATGATTTGAATTCTCTCAGAACCACCAGTTCATAAGTTCAGGAGCACCCAGCAACAATCCATCACAGTATTGAAGTGAGATGTCTAGTATCACTCACAATTAGGACCATAGACACGAGAAAGTTGCACAAGCAGATAGCTAGACTCCCATAGTCCCCACAACTGTGAAACCAGGGACTCTCTACTTGCATTTACGACTATTCAGGGAATCCTAGATGACCAGCTGAAGGAGACCAATCTCTGTGCTTGGTTCACAGATGGGTCAGCTTAGTCTTCAGGTATAAGTGACACATGGACAACGAGCAGCATCACTTAGACATTAAAGACAATGCTGAAGGGGAGTCATACTAGGAGCAGAATTTCAGACAGTACACTGAGTGATCTTTGTGTAGAAAGAGAAATAACCCTAATTTAGAATATGGTCAGCCCTCCATATCTGCTGGTTCTGCCACTATGGATTCAATCAACCACAAATCAAAACTATTTTGGAAAAAACTACATCAATATTGAATATATACAGACTTTTTTTCTTGTTCATTATTCCCCAAACAACATAGTATAACAATTATTTATGTAGTATTTACATTGTATTAGGTATTATAAGTGATCTAGAGGTGGGACCAGACGCGATTGCTTATGCTTGTAATCCTAGCTATGTGGGAAACTGAGACAGAAGGATCTCAATTTTGAGGCCAACCTCAATAGCTTAGTGAAACTCTGTCTCAAAAAAAAAAAAATAGGGCTGGGGTTGTAGCTCAGTGGTAGAGTGCTTGCCTAGCATGTCTGAGGCACTGGGTTTGATTCTCAGCACCACATATAGATAAATAAAACAAAGATCCATCGACAATGAAAAAGTATTTAAATAAATAAATAAAATAAAAAGGACTGGAAATGTAGCTCAGTTGTAGAGAGCCCCTGGGTTCAAACCCCAGTACCAAAACATAAAAATAAAGTTAAATAATATAAATTGGCCTCCTGTCTCAGGACAGTCACAGAGTCACTGATATTATAGGCATGTGCCACTGAGCCCAGTTACTATGTCATTTTACATAAGGCACTTGAGCATTTGTGAGTTTTGGTATCTAATTCACTGCAGGGAAGGCAGTGGTCCTGGAACCAATTCCCCACGGATACAGAGGGACAACTCTATGCATAGACTCAGGCAGTGGCAAATGTCTTGGTTGACTGTCTGGGTCCTGGAAGAAAAATCTTAGAAGATTGAAAGCAAAGAGATCTGGAGTAGGGCTGTGTGGATAGATATATGGGAGTGGACTTCAAGTTTGAAGATCTTTGTATCACATGTTAATTCCCACCAGGGAACATCCCCTAAGAAAGCTTTAAATAACCAAGAAGATAAAAATGACTCAGCCAGTTGACCCAAGCCAGCCTTTGTAGTCAGCTGCCCTGTGTAGGCATTAAAGGCACATGAAAAAGGTGGCCACAGTGACAGAGATGGAGGCTACTCATGGGGCCAATGGCATGAACTTCCACTTACCAGGGCTGATCTAATTCCTACTTCCTCTGCCAAAAGTTTAGCATCCCAATTAATAAAGACAAACTGGGATATACCATTCCTTGAGGAGACCATCTTAACCACATTGAACTCTTCTCATCTTGGAAGCACCAGAGTTCATGCTCACAGAAACAGACTATATTTCAGGCATGGGTTTGCCTTTCCTGCCTTAGGGTCTCAGCCAGCCCCACTATCTCAGGGTTTATGGGGTGTTTGATCCACTGGCATGGGGTTCTACATAACTGTTCCAGACCAGGAACCTATGGCTATGGTATTTAGTATAGTTCATGTCCAGTGTTATGTCATCCAGAAGATGCTTATCTGATAAGAGTGTGGAGGCATCTGCTAAAGGCAAAACTGAAGCAGAGACAATACAAAGATAGGGATGCCATCTTCTAGGATACAGAATATCCATTGGGTCAGTATATGGGGAATGATGCTCAGGCATATCCCTATATTCTCAAACCCTTACTAATAGACCCTTCTGCCACAAGTATTTGGAATTATACAACAATAGGTAATATGGATTACTGATATGGGTGATTGTAGACTGGCTATTCATGTCCAGTACTCCTTCTTTTTAAAAATTTGTTGATGGACCTTTATTTTATTTATTTATGTGTGGTGCTGAGAATAGAACCCAGTGGCTCACACATGCCAGGAAAGCACTCTACCACTGAGCTACAACCAGCCCCAATATGCCTTTCATTTTAGAAACACATCAAATCATTCCTTTTGAGAATTGACAATAATTTTGTATTGAATTATGTACAGGTTCATATAACTGTAAGTTCTAATTCTATGTGTATAATTTTGTTTTGTATTTCTTTTTTTGCCCCACAGGACTGGTGGTTAAAATAAGATTTCCCCCTTTTCTTTTTATTTTGAAATAATTTAATACATACAGAAAGATCTCAATTCTAAAGTAAAAAACTTTTTGTCTTAAGCCATTCAATAGAATGTTGCCAACAATATGCTGTCACCCGTGAGAATTCTTTAATGTATATTTCCTGCAAATAGCAATAGTTTCTTACATAAATACAGTGTGTCTATCCAAACCAGGATAATTGATGATGATACTTTACTACAATCTAACCCAGGGATGCCATTTGAATTTCACCACTTAACCCAGAATAATATCCTTGCAAAAGAATCCAACCTAAGATCACACACTGCTTTGGGTTTTCATCCCTCTTTAGTCTTCTTTAGTCTAGAGTAGTTCCTCAGTCTTTCCTTGACCTTCATGACCACTTTTGAAGATAACAAGCCAGTTATTTTTAGATTGTCTCTTGATCTGTGTTTGTTTGATGTAACTTCAGGTCTAGAATCAAGTTATGCATCTTTGGCAGAAATATCACAGAAATGATTCTGTTCTCCCCACTGCATCCTCTCAGGTGGTGCACAATTTCAGTTTATTATGTTACTGCTGATGTTAACTTGATTTGCTTAAGATGGTGTCTTCTAGCCTTCTTAAAAATCAGAATCTAAGGGCTGGAGTAGTGGCTCAGTGGTAGAGAACTTGCCTGGTATGTGTGAGGCCCTGAGTGCAATCCCTAGTACCACACATAAATAAAATAAAAAGATCCATTGATAACTAAAAAATATTTTTAAAAAATCAGAATCTAAGATGGATGCTAAGTAGGCTCCTTGCTTTAGGATATTGCTGTTCCAGTCCTTCCTAGTAAATACACGCTGTATAATACATGCACTTATACATGTATTTTATCTATTTATATCAAATGGAAACCATGAATTTGCTCCAAAGCCTCCCATTCCAAACTAACACCACAAAGTTCATTCTAGTTTCTCCATTACTGCCTCTGTCCTTTCATTTTTAATTGCAAGAAATTTGGCTTCCATTAGCTTTAACATATTTACTTATTTTCTTTAAATCAAGACTCTTATTTATTTATTTGTTTATTCATTTATTTTTATGTGGTGCTGAGGATTGAATCCAGAGCTTCACATGTGCTAGGCAGGTACTCTACTGCTGAGCTACAACCCCAGCCCCCATATTTACTTATGTGATCTTTTTTTTTTTCTTCCACTCTTCCATGAACCCTCTCCTTGTCTTGGACTCCGATATTCCCAGCTAAGTGGCTGCCACCACCACTCCCACTTCCCTGTGGAAACCTCCTCATATTTGGGATCTGACACCCTGCTCTTGTCCACTCCCACTCTCCCCACCATGGTCTCCCTCCTCATTCTGCCTGGGCTTTGACACTCTGAACCCAGTGGTAAAATGGGACTCGTTAAAGCTAAGAGATTAAGGATGCATGCTATAAACTGCAACTATGATGAAATTAGTCATACATCTTCACATAGGCCTGAGGACCAGACTAACAATATTCTGCACTTATGTTGGGGTTTTAAAAATACCAGTAGTGTTTCAGCATTAAATCCACTTGGAGCTTATTTTTGTATATGGTATAAAATGGGATACCAGCACCATTTGTTGTATAATCAACCTTTTCTCACTGAATTAAATTTTCATTGTTCATACATTATATTTTTATAAGTATATCTATTCCTGGACTTTCTATTCTGTCTCACTGGTTTATTTGTCTTTTCCTATACCAATGTTATACTAATGTCTATTCCTATACCAACGTCATACTGGTACTATTTGTAGATACATTGAACCTTTCAAATGAATTTTAAGATAATTAAAAAAATATGTTGGGATTATAATTGGAATTTTGCTAATTTTATATAAATCTGTGGCGAATTGACCTTTTTGTGACATATATTAAGTCTTGATATCCAAGAATGAACAGTGGAGGCCATATGCCTATTAGTTGTTCAGTTATTGTTCCATTTATTTATCCAACATAATTTTTGAGCAGCTGCTACATGCCAGCACTGTTGTAGATGCTGGGAACACAACAGTGAACAAAACAGATAAAGTTCCTGCTTTTTTTTAAAGTTTACATTCTACTGGTGAAGGAGAAAGATAATAAACAAATACACAAAATGTATGTTTTATATATAAATGCTGAAGCTTACATTGTGGTAGGAAGAGATGAGCAATATACTCTGAATATAGATTCCATATCTGCAGATTCAACTAACCACAGAACAAAAATACTTGAAAAAAAATTACAATTCTCTTGAAATTTTAAAGTCATTGTTCCCTAAACAATGCAGCCTAACAACAACTTACATGGCATATACATTGTATTGGGTATTTTAATTAATCTAGAGAGTATTTAAAGTATACAGGAAGTTGTGTATAGGTTATATGCAAATATGCCATTTTATGTAAGGGTCTTGAGCAACTGCAGATTTTGGTATCCTGAATGGGGGCGGGTGGGTCCCCATGGATACTGAGGGAAAACTGTATATAACAAGTAAATAAATACATAATATAGCAGATGTTGTTAAATGCCATGGTAAATAATGAATCCAGTTGAAGGGATATATAGAGTGCTGGGAGGGGGGTTGTTATTTAATCTAGGGCGATAAGGTGATGTGGTCATATTTGAGCATAGCTGTGAAGGAAATAAAGGAACAATCTATACATTACTCCTCGATGCAGAGGCAGGAGCAAGCTCCGTGTGTTATCCTGGCAGAGGAAGAGCAAGCAGCCCAGCATGGCTAGAGTGGAGAGACAGGGGTGGAGCGACAGGAGGTGGACAGAGAAAGGTAGCTGGAGGGAGAGAAGAGGGCATATGGAATACAGCCTTGGAGACCACAGTGAGGATTTTGGCTCTGAGTGATAAGGGACATTATTCTGAGTTTTCAGCAGAGGATAATACCATCTGATGAAGGTTTATAAAACATAATTTTGGTGGAAGAGGGTGGTGGTAGAAGTAGTGAGAAGTGATGGATTCTGACTGGCCTAGCTCAGGTGCACCCATAGTCCACCAGAGGGCACTGCATAAGTGTCCAGATTAGGTTTAGTTGTGACCACAGGTCCTTTACTCATCCTTGCATAAGGATAGGCTATGATTCCCACCTACGTAACAACTTCCCCTCCCCATTTTGCTATTAGAACTTAGATTCTCTTCCAGACAGTGGTGTGCCCAACCTCAAAGGAGAAATCATGTTGGTAAGAGCACCACCTTCAACTCTGCGACAGTGGTCATCTAATGACATTGCCTTCCTTCATTTTTAAGACTTCCTTAATCTCTCCATTACCCTCTCCTCCTGACCATTTACATGCATCAACTAGTGTTTTAATGTAGTCTGAGAAGACTGGTTTGCTGAGAGTGACTGGGTGCTCTCTGCCATTATTTCTTAAGGAAACATTGCCTTTTAAACCTATAACACTGAATAAAAATAATGTTTTAAAAATTCAACTGAAGTGGGCTGGGGCTGAGGCTCAGTGGTAGAGCGCTTGCCTAGCATGTATGTGGCACTGGATTTGATCCTCAGCACCACATAAAAATAAGAAAATAAAGGTATTGTGTTTATTTACAATTGAAAAGAATTCAACTAATGCAAAGGGTAAAGAAATGTGAGATGTCTGAAAAAGTTTACAGCAGCACTGTCCAATAAAACCATAACACAAACCACATATGTAACTTTAAATTTAAAATTACATACATACCCAATTTTTAAATATAAAAAGAAATGGGTGAAATTAATTTAAATCATAATTTTATTTAATCCAATATATCAAAATATTAAGATATAACCAATTTAAAATATATTTAGTTAGATAGTTTACATTTGCTTTTTAAATTAAGTCTTCATAATCTGGTGGGTATTTTACACTCACAGCATAACTCCATTTGGATTGGCCACATTTCCAGCACTCAGTACCCAATTGTGGCTGGTACCCACTGAACTGGCCAGTACAGGTTTGCGTTTCCCATCCTTCTAAAAGTTGGGTGCTGCCACATCTTGGTTTTCTATTGCCATGTCACAGGCGACCCCAAACTTAGTAGTTTAAAACAACACCCACTTATTATTTCAGAGTTCAGAGTCAAAGTGTGGGTTTGTCTGGGTTCTCTTCTCAGGATCCCACAAGGCTGAAATCAAGGCGTCCACTGGGCTGGGACTTGTCTGGAGGTTCTGAGGAAGAACCTGTTTCTAAGTTTATTTGAGTTGGCAGAATCTCATCCTTTGGGGCTGTGGATCTGAGATCCTGGTTGCCTGCTGGCTCTGGGCTGCAGGCTGCTGTTTCTAGGGCAATTTGAACGCCTTCTCCTGGGCCCCTCCTCTTCAAAGAAGCAGTGGTGGCACATCTTTCTCCTGCTTAGAATCTCTCTGACTTTCCCTTTTGTCCACCAGCTTGAAAAAAATGTGCTTCTACAGGGCTTGTGATTAGTGGGCCCACCTGAACATTCTCTTTTACCTTAGAACATAATTACCAGGAACAAAATTCATCCTCAAGGGAGAAGGAAGGAATTACTATACCTGAGGGAGGATCAGTGAGGGAATTCTCAGAATTCTGCCTTCTGTGCCATGTGATTAAGTTCTAGTTAATAGGAAGTTAATGGTGACTTTATTCTTCTAGTTGTTTGGGTCAGAATATTAGGTGCCATCCTTGACCTCACTTTTCTTCACACTTCACTGGGCAGTCAGCAGATTGTGTCAGCCATACTTTCCAAACACTTGGAATTCAGGCCTCCTCAACACTTTCCATTGCTTTATCTTGGGCTGGCCACCATCATTTCTCAGATGAATCATTGTAGTAACCTCCTTACAGCTACACCCTCAGCCATCTGTTCTTTTTTTCTTTTTCGCAGTACTATAGATGGAACCCAGGGTGATCTCCCACTCAGCTATACCTCTAGCCATTTTGTTTTTTATTCTATTTTTTTATTATTATACAGGGTTTGACTAATTTGCCCAGGCTGGCCTCTAACTTGTGATCTGCCTGCCTCAGCAGCCCAAGTAGCTGAGATTACAGGTATGTACCACCAATCCCAGCAGCAATCGACCCCCACCCCCATATTTGGGATTGACTGAGCCCAGGTGTGCTCTACCATAGAGCTACATCCCCAACCATTTTTATTTTGAAGTAGGGTCTTGCTAAATTTCTGAGATTGGTCTTGAACTTGTGATCATCCTGCTTCAGCCTCCTGGGTCACTGGGATTACAGGCATGTGCCACTGCATTCAGCAGCAATCTGTTCTTAATATAGCAACCTGAGTGATCCTGGTTCAACATATGCCAGGTCATGTCATTCAGCACCCTTCAAAAGTTTCCCATTTTGGAAGAAAAACTAATCTCCTGAGGCTGGAGGTGTAGCTCAATGGTACAGCATTTCCCTAATAGGCAGGAGTGCCTGGGTTGGATTCCCAGCACTACAAAAAGAAAAAGAAAAACCAAAGTTTTATTATGGACAGCAAGGTTCACTTTGATCTCCATGTTAGCTTAGTGATCTCATGTCCTTCCAAGCTTCTCAGTCCTTTCGCCATAGCTACATAGGTCTCCTTAAACATGCCAAAAGTCCCATAGGGCTTTTACACTGGCTATGATCTTTTCTAGAATGTTCTTCTCCAAGATACCTGTATAACTAACTCTCATACTTCCCTTTGGGTCTTAATGCTAAATTTGCCCTTTTTAGTGAGGCCATTCATGTCCCCCTCTTCATATTCCCCCACCCTGCCTTATTTTTTTCTCCTTAGTACTTTTCACTATGCAACATTTTACATTTAAAAATTTTACATCTTGTTTGTCTCTCACTAAAATGTAAATTATTACAATAGGAATTCCCTCTTCTTCCCATTCTTTTGTTCATTGCTGTATCATCCTGGCATGTGGTAAACATTCAAAATTGTCGGTTGAATGAATAATACTATGAAAGGGAGATGACAGATGTGGTTTGGAAGGAGAGTAGTGACTTTGATTATCTTGAGATTTTGCTAAGCCAGATGTGCACAACGTGCTTTTAAGGGTTACCACTGAAAGGACAGAAATAGAACTGTGACTTCAACATCTGTGGGCAGGAAAGGGCAAAAAAGAAAATTTTATTAAACCAATGGAAGACAGGAGTGATGGGAAAGCAGCAAAGCAAAGAAAAAAAGGTGAAAAGAAAGCATGAAGCTTCCAGATTCCTATAGAATAATTGGGGCAGACACCTAAATCCCTTCACAATCCTTCAAAAACCATACAGACAATGAAAGCAAGTTAAATCACCCCAGCCCTCACCTGCAGCATCTCTCTGAGACAAAGAATATCTCAAACTTCAATTTATATGTAAATGGAGAGATAAATATCTGAAACCAGCTGAGCTAAGGCTCACAGGAACAGTCAAGGGAGTGGTGGGAGAGAGCAGAGAGCAGCTGGATCCTAGAGGTGGCTAAAAAATTGATAGCACTAGCAGAGATTGTGCCCAGAAGGAGCAAATCCTATCCAGAAAGAGGAAATGGAGAGGACATGTTGAGATCTGTGGATCAGACTACTGGCTACTGGGTGATCAAAAGGAACATTTGTGAAAACTGATAATAGATCAGGACATAAAGAAAACCTCAGTCACTTTGAAAAATATCTATAGTATAAAACAACATTCTGATCATAATGCATACAATTATAGATTTTGTGGGGATAAGAGGGATTGAACCCAGGTGTACTCTACTGAGCTACATCCCCCAGCCCTTTCTACTTTTTTTATTTTGACACAGGGTTTCACTAAGTTGTCCAGGTTAGCCTTGAACTTGAGATTCTCCAGCCTCAATCCCTGAGCTGCTGGGATCACAGGTGTGGGCCACCATGCCTGGCTATGATTATAAATTAAAACAATTAAGAACACAAAGCCCTCCCACTCAGAATTTTTAAAAAAAAAAATATATATTTTTTAGTTGTAGTTGGACATGATATCTATGTTTTATTTATTTTTATGTGGTGCTGAGGATCAAACCCGGGGCCTTGCACGTGCTTGGCGAGAGCTCTACCACTGAGCCACAATCCCAGCCCCCCACTCAGAATTTTTAAAAAACTTTCTATTAAGCAACACTTGGGCCAAAAGCGCAATATAAACCAAAATTACAGAAAGTCATAAAATAGCAATAATGAAAACAGCTTATCTGCATTTATGAGACATTACAGAAGCAGTTGTTAGAAGAAAATGTATTATAATGAATACTGTATCAATAAATTTTTAAAATTGTTTTTAGTTGTAGATGGACACAATATCTTTATTTATCTATTTTTATATGGTGCTGAGGATCAAACCCAGTGCTTCACACGTGCAAGGCTCTTCCACTGAGCTACAGCCCAGCCCTGTATCAATAAAATAACTGTCAACCAAAAAGCTAGGAGACATACAAAACTAAACCAAAAAAAAAGGAGAAAGAAGGGACTAATACCTGTATAAAAATAAATTAGCCATGCACAGTGTTGCCCACCCGTAATCCTAGAGGCTTGTGAGGCTTGAAGCAGGAGGATAGCAAGTTCAAAGCCAGCCTTAGCAAGTTATCAAGGTCCTAAAGCAACTCAATGAGACCGTGTCTCTAAATAAAATACAAAAAAGGGCTGTGGATGTGGTTCACTGGTTAAGCTCTACTTGGTTCAATAAAACAAACAAACAAACAAACAAACAAATAATAATAATAAGAAGAAATAAAGAGTTAAAAAACAAAATTGTATTTGAACCTGAAGATGGCCTAACTACTGGACAAGCTATTTGGGCCATGGGTGGGAAAGATGCCTCCTGCCCTGTCTGGACACCCACTGCAATTACTCTGTCCTCCTTCACTCCAGCCTTTGAAGTGCAATTGCCTGTCCCCACCCCCACTTTCCTGGGTTTCCCTCACCTTTGCCCTCTTGGACAGAGGCTGAAGCAAGGTGTGTCTACCTCTGCTCACTGTCCACAATTAGACACTGACCAGGAGCACTGGAAGGCAATGAGGCCTCAGACCCTCATCCCTCCACATCCCCCATTTGCTCTCATCAGCCCTTCCATAAGAAAACTTAGGATAAGCTGAGGGATTCTGACGTAAGTCCTTGCTTGCCAGAATCTAATACTCCTACCAAGTGTACAGATGAGAAAAACTATGACAGGGAAAGGTGTTCCACTGTCTTCTCAACGTTTAAAAAACTACCCAAGATTCTGGAATTCTGTCACGGGCCAGAAAAGACAGAATGGAGGAAGCCATCTGTCGAGTCCCTCATGACTAAAACATTCAGGGTCACTTCAGGTGAACTGAGCTGCGCAAAATAATCACACAAGAGACAGAGGTACAGTTTTCTTTGGGTCCTGTGATGGCTCTTCTGACCTTAAGGTGGGGGGGGGGAGAGAGAGAGAGAGAGAGACAGAGAGAGAGAACGTGCTGAACCCTTTTATTGAGAAGAAGCCATTCAAATGAGGCAAGGGGTCAGGTTTCAGGGGGTTGAGTCCAGCTTTGTGATGTCTGCTGTCAGCAGGCCACACCCAAAGGTAGAGCAAGAGAAGGGGACACACAAAAGGCCTTTCCATGGAACATTCTATCCCAAACAGGGTAAAGGGATAGTATTACAAAGGAATAGGTGAGTGTAGCTCAACCCCATGGGTGACTTGCCTACTGAAGGCACACCCTCAACTTCCTGAACCGGGACAATGCCCAAGTCACTACAAAATGTAGCCATCCATCAGAGCCTCACTTCAGGATGGAAGGCGTGGGTCATTCAGAGTGGCTTCCCACAGCCATCTGTGCCTATGGCAGCAGAAAGAGATGAACTTGGAGGCAATGGGAATTATGCCCTCTGAAATGTTTGCATTAAAATTGTTTATATTACTCAGAAGCAGATGAATATTTTCAATAAATGATAGCTAAAATCTTTTAAAACTTTACATGTCTATCCTGGACTGATCTTTAATTCTATGAGGGGAAACAGAGTGAAGTTGGCCCTATGTCCTTGTGTTTGCCCTCAGTGCCATGGGGTTGCTGCTATCCGTGCTATGGAATTGAGTTCTCTTTACTTCCTAGAGGCACCAAACCTAGGAAAGGCCACCCGAGGACTCCTTTAGCTCCTCTGTTGAGTTTCCAAAGAAAATTAAGATGTAATTAAGTAAAGACTTAATGGGCTGCAAGGAAGGAAAGGAAATGATGTCAGCATGGGAAGGGAAACTTGAGCCAAATTTGGAGGGTGGTTTGTAGACCTAAGTTTATGATGGTTGCAGAAATGGTGGGGAGAAGACTGGAAGGGTAAGTTGCAGGTAGATGTGTGCTTGGTCTCAGATGCCAGGTGTTATGGTTTTGATATGAGATATTCCCCAAACTCCTACGTTAATGCAGGAATGTTCAAAGGTAAATGATTGGGTTATGAGAGCTATGACCTAATCAGTTCATCCTAGTTAAAATGGACTAACTGGATGATAACTATAGACAGACTGAGGTGTGGCTGGAGGAGGTGGGTCACTGGGGGCATGCCCCGGAAGGGTTCATCTTTCCTGCAGCCGCTTCCCCTTTCTCTCTGCTTCCTGGCTGCTTTGAGAGGAGTAGTATTGTCCAACCACACCCTTCTGCCATGAGGTTCCATCTCGCCTTGGGCCCAGAGCAAAGGAGTTGGCAATCTGTGGACTGAACTTCTGAAACTGTAAGCCAAGATAACTTTTCCTCCTGTCAGTTGTTCTTGTCAGATATTTTGGTCATAGCTACAAAAAGCTGACTACATACCACGCTCATTCTCCAAAGCTGTCCTTATTTCACCCTCTTATCCTTGTTTTTAAAAGGCCAGTACATTGACTCAGAGGGGGTTAAATGTGAGAAGCTTGTTGTTGAGGCAGGAAAATTGCTTGAGCCTGTGTCTGGGGTCAGCCTGGGTAACAGTCTCTTAAAGAGACCCTGTCTCTTAAAGAATAAAAAATAAATGGCATGGTAAAAAGAACTAGTTTAGTTTGCTTTCTTCTTTTATAGGATTCTGTGATGAGAATCCACAAATCTTGGAAAGCCTTCTAAAATCATAGTATCAATTCTTGAACCACAATACTGGGAAAAAAGGAATTTATTCCCGGGGCTGTGGTTGTGGTTCAACATTAGAGTGCTTGCCTAGTGCATGCAAGGCTGTGGGTTCAATCCTCAGCACCACATATAAATAAATAAATAGAATAAAGATATTGTGTTCAACGAAAACTAAAAAATAAATATCAAAAAAGGAACTTATTTCCTTAGAAGTGAGATCTCTATTTGCAGGATGAGATGGGCAAGGAATGGTATGAGGGTTCATCAGGTGAACTCAACAGTGGATGAGACTAGAGGTTAACTTCACTTGAAGACATAAAAGCCATAAGAATATTCAAGAGGGTGACAGGTGGGTTGTGTGGCAGCTGTCCTTATATGCAATTTGTTTAATTTACAGAATAATTTCATAAAAGACTTATTATTTAATATAATTTACTATATACTAGAAAAATAAGTCT
This sequence comes from Marmota marmota marmota, assembly GCF_001458135.2. NCBI lineage: Eukaryota > Metazoa > Chordata > Mammalia > Rodentia > Sciuridae > Marmota > Marmota marmota. The sequence goes on from NW_026000229.1 coordinate 8,105,292, forward strand.
AAAACATATTTCTTGTATCCCTTCTGTTTATCTGGTTTTGGACCAGAAATATTATTTAATGGCTGCTGATAATAAACTATTCATCTGAGTCTAAAATTCATCTCAGAAATTTCTAAGCCATATATATGATCTTTTTTTTTAAATTTTTTATTGTTGGTTGTTCAAAACATTACATAGTTCTTGATATATCATATTTCACACTTTGATTCAAGTGGGTTATGAGCTCCCATTTTTACCCCATATACTGATTGCAGAATCACATCAGTTACACATCCATTGATTTACATATTGCCATACTAGTGTCTGTTGTGTTCTGCTGCCTTTCCTATCCTCTACTATCCCCCCTCCCCTCCCCTCCCATCTTCTCTCTCTGCCCCCTCTACTGTNATGGATTTCCAGTTTTCCCAGCACCATTTGTTGAAGATGCTATCCTTCCTCCATTGCATGCTTTTAGCCCCTTTATCAAATATAAGATAGTTGTAGTTTTGTGGATTGGTTTCTGTGTCCTCTATTCTGTACCATTGGTCCACCCGCCTGTTTTGGTACCAGTACCATGCTGTTTTTGTTACTATTGCTCTGTAGTATAGTTTGAAGCCTGGTATCGCTATACCGCCTGATTCACACTTCCTGCTTAGCATTGTTTTTGCTATTCTGGGTCGTTTATTTTTCCGTATGAATTTCATGATTGCTTTCTCTATTTCTACAAGAAATGCCGTTGGGATTTTGATTGGCATTGCATTAAACCTATAGAGAACTTTTGGTAATATCGCCATTTTGATGATGTTAGTTCTGCCTATCCATGAACAGGGTATATTTTTCCATCTTCTAAGATCTTCTATTTCTCTCTTTAGGGTTCTGTAGTTTTCATTGTATAAGTCTTTCACCTCTTTTGTCAGGTTGATTCCCAAGTATTTTATTTTTTTTGAAGATATTGTGAATGGAGTGGTTGTCCTCATTTCCATTTCAGAGGATTTGTCGCTGATATACAGGAATGCCTTTGATTTATGCGTGTTGATTTTATATCCTGCCACTTTGCTGAATTCATTTATTAGCTCTAATAGTTTCTTTGTAGACCCTTTTGGGTCTGCTAGGTATAGAATCATGTCATCTGCAAATAGTGATAATTTAAGTTCTTCTTTTCCTATTTTTATGCCTTTAATTTCTTTCGTCTAATTGCTCTGGCCAGTGTTTCGAGAACTATGTTGAACAGAAGTGGTGAGAGAGGGCATCCCTGTCTTGTTCCACATATATGATCTTGATGTTACACATGATTCTGTTGGGATAAAAAAAATGGCTTGATTTTACAAATGAAAAAGAAAACAGAAAAAAAAAATCTAAAAAGAACAAATTGATTCAACTGCTCTTCCTGAGGAAAAAGTCAATCAAGTAGACAACCCATTAGCTAACCTAACCAAGAACAAAAAGCAAAAGACATAAATATACAAGAAATGACAAGGGACATAACTATTGAAACAGAAGAAAAAATTAAAATTTTCAGTCATTACTTTTCATAAGTCTGGACAAACATATCTGAAAACCTACATTGAATAAATAATTTCCTAGAAAAAGTTTACCAAAATTGGCCCCAGAAAACAGAAAATTGAAACAAAGAATTAGCCCTCAAGAAGTTCCAAGGATTCACTGGAATATCTACCAAATCTTTGAAGCTACTTAAAGTGTTCCAGAACCTAGAAAAGAAAACTCCCACATTATTTTTAAACAGCCACATGAGGGCTGGGGTAAAGCTCAGTAGTAGAGCACATGTTTAGCATAAGCAAGGTTCTGGGTTCAATTCTCAGCTCAAACAAAAACAAAAACAAACCAAAAAGAAGAAACACTGATTCCCCTCCATTGAAAACAAACAAAAATCTCATGCATTTTAAAGAAAGTAAGAGGCGGGGGGAAACACCATAATACCCCCTTTTGCTTTCCACAGTTTTAGTTACTCAGTCAACTGTGATGTGAAAATATTAAGCAGGAAATTCCAGGAATAAGAAATCACTAAGTTTGGGGCTGGGATTGTGACTCAGCGGTAGAGTGCTCGTCTAGCACGGGCGGGACCCGGGTTTGATCCTCAGCACCACATAAAAATAAAGGCATTGTGTTGTGTCCATCTACACCTAAAAAATAAATATTAAAAAAAGGAATCACTAAGTTTAAAATTATGTACCATTCAGAGTAGCATGATGAAATCTGTCAATGTCCTATTCCGTCCTCATGTGTACATGAATGCCCCTTTGTCCAGCATCCATGCTGTATACACTGCCAGCTCATTAGTCACTTAGTAGCTGTCTTGATTATCAGACACTGGCCTGGCATCCCAGTGCTTATGTTCAAGCAAACCTTACACAGTAGCTCAATGCTACATCACAGTGCCTATATCACTCACCTCATTTTCTCTCACATCATCACAAAAAAAAAAGGGTGAATACAGTACAATAAAAAAGTTTTGAGAGAGAACATTCACATAATTTTTATTTCAATATATTATTGTAATTGTCTTATTTTTTAATTGTTGTTGTTAATCTCTTACTATGCCTACTTGATAAATTAGACTTTATCTTAGGTGGGTGTGTATGTACAGGGAAAAAATACAGTGTACATATATTGTTGGGTGCTACATGGTACCAGGCATCCAATGGAGGTCTTGGAATGGATCCTGATGGGTAAGAGAGGACTACTGTAGTTTTTAATATGTATTCACATATTCACCATTTCAGATGTCCTCCATTATTTCCTGAAGATACATGTTTTCATCTGGTTCTTGTGGGAAAGGAAGTAGAAAGGAGAGAGTAAGTGACCCTTATGCCAGAAACTGAAGTTTTTGAGATATTCCAGGCATGGCTTCATTTGTTTCTCATTGAATGGAAAACTGATGGTCACCCCAGTTGCAAGGGATTTGGGAGATTGCAATCTTTTTATCTGGGTACTTTTCTTACACTGATGAATTCAGGATTCTAGCAATGGAGAAGAAAAGAATAGCTGGGTGCTCCATATACCTGTAATCCAAGTGTCTCAGGGGGCTGGGGCAGGAGGATCACAAGTTCAAAGCTAGCCTCAGCAATTTAGTGAGGCCTTGTCTCAAAATAAAAAATAAAAGCTGAGGATGTGTCTCAGTGGTTAAGCACTGTTAGGTTCCAACCCCAGAGAAGAGGAAGAAGAAGGAGAATGAGGAGAAGAGAAGGAATCATTGGATAGAAAGAAAGCTGTGACAGCCTAGTTTATTCTTTTGGCCTTCCATCTGTACATGCATGGAACTCTCTGAGAAAGATAGTTCAGAAGTCTCATCTAGACACTATATCCATCTCAGAACCCAGAGTCTCCAGACACTATATCCATCTCAAAAACTAGAATCTCTAGTTGATGCATCATTTTCTTCATTGAATCCTGATGTCAATCCTCATAGTCTATAATCTATAAACTAAAAGGCAAGTTATCTTCCCCCAACATGTCTCAGACAAGAGTGGAGAAAGAACTTCTATGGGAAAGGGAAGGAAGGGAGAAATCCTTGTTTAAAGCACTTCAAATCTCTAGCAAATATCAAGTCTACAGCAAGTGTCAGATTCTGCTAGACATGAGTGACCTATGCTCCCTTGCAGACAGGGATTAATTTCCTTACTCAGCCAACCTACTCTGTATGAGGAACTCTGTTTCCTCTTGTACTCAGTGTCCTGAGTCTTATCTTGTTTGGTTCATCATTCTCTTTAGCCATATCTGAGGTAAACTTGGGAGAGGATACCCCTTCTGATGTGTGAAAAATTAACAGCTTTTGCTAGCTAGGTTTTAAAATTTTTACTTTTGGTAATATGATTCCCTCAAAAGTATTATAGACTCCTAGTATATTTGCCTCTGGTTGCTTCTGTGTGTGAATAATCATAGCCAAAAAGCCTACACAGTTATAGTCTTTTAAGCCTGAACATCCTCCTCTATTTCCTATTGGTCTCTGTGCTCTGTCTATCCCTCTAACCTTTGACTTTATGTTTACTGACTTGAGATAATTTGAAAGAACAAACTCTAGTTGAAGATCACTTTGCAGAGCCCATTTCCTCTGTTGAGAAGTGAATTTTTAAAGGAACGTGATTAGGAAGGCCTGGGACGCCAGTCTTATCTTCTTTCAAGGTATAGCTTGACAGTGCAACCACCATTCATGTTTGGAGCACAGTAGCAATGGATCTCCAAACAATAAAACGCTCAAAGTAGATTTGCAGGGCATGGCAGAGAGTGCTGTCTTTAATGAAGTGGTATTTCATTCCCTTTCTCCTTCAGCCTGGATAATTCTGGTTCAATTGGTCTCTTTCAGGAATTAATTCAAAATGGAACAAAGTCATCAGCACATACCAACATTCTGCATTATTTCGGTCATTTCCCCTAATATTACAGACTTGGTTGACATGTGACGATTTCTCATAAAAATAGCAGATTGATCAAATATTTCACCTGCATATAAGGTTATCAGTATTCCAGTCCTGTAGTCTCTTTGCTCTCACTGCCCAAAGTCCCATCTCTACCACTCACATTTCAGGTGATATGACATAGAGCCCTCCACTTCAGTGTGCTAAGTTCTCTATTTGATGGGGTTGCATTTGGCGGCATTTAACAGAAATCCATCAAAGTGGCTTAACCAATTTCTTGGCTTTACTCTATTAAAAAATATATATATATATATTATAAGGAGTCTGGGACAGGCAGTCCGGGGCTGGAGCAGCAGTTGAAGGAATCAGGATCTTTTTACCTACTGCCATCCTCAGTGTGTGTCTTTTGGCTTCATGATGACAAATAATTCTCATTGTTTCAGGCATGGTGTCTGCTCTGCAGGCAGAAAGAAGGGATGAAGAAAAGCAGAATCTATGTGAAAGTTGATTCTGCCCCCCCTCTTTTTTTATAAATATTTATTTTTTAGTTGTAGATGGACACAATACCTTTACTTTATTTATTTTTATGTGGTGCTGAAGATCGAATCCAGGGCCTGCACATGCTAGGCGAGTGTTCCACCACTGAGCCACAACCCTAACCCATGAGCCAAAACCCCTGCCCAACCCCCCACTCTATTTTTATTTTTTATTTTGGGACAGGGTCTCTTTACGTTGCTCAGGTTCTCGCTAAGTTGCTGAGGCTGGCTTTGAACTCATAATCCTCCTGCCTCAGCCTCCAAGCTGCTGGGATCACAGGCATGCACCACTGCGCCTGGTGAGTCTATTCTCTTTTTAACATTTTTAAAATGGGTAGTCAATAGCTATTTCAGAAGCACTAGCTAGTAACTTTCACTTCCATCTTGTTGACCACAATGTCATCCTTAACTCCAGGGGAGTGTGGGGAGATGAATATTTTTGAACTATGAATAGAATGGGGTTTCTATAAGTAAGAAAAGAACAGATGTTGAATAGTCAACTAGGTTTGTCAGAAAATACAAACTGGTACACAGAAAAAAAATTTTTTTCTTTGGTACTGGAGATTGAACCCAGGGGCATTTTGCCACTGAGCTACATGGCCCATCTTTTTTTTTTTTTTTTTTTAAGATAGAGTTGCTGAGGGGTCTCACTAAGTTGTGGGGCTGGCCTTAAATTTGTGATCCTCTTGCTTCAGTCTCCTGAGTCACCAGGGTTATAAGCATGCATGGCTGTGCCCAGTCAAGAAAAGAAATTTCTTGACTTAAATCACTGAAAAGTCCAGAGATTGTGCCAGCTTGATCCAGGACTTACTGAAATCACCAGTAATCCTGGTTTTCTCTAGCCATCCACCCTATCTTACTCCATGATGTCAGAATAGTCTGAGACTGGGTCTCTGAATAGTTCACCAATAGCTTGCAGGGATTCATGCCCAATAAACAATACAGAGGATCAGGATCCCAGCATTTGTGGCTAACAAGCTGAACCCGTCACTGGCCTTAGAGGAGGGACTATGCTGACTGGATTCACCCATGTAGTGAGTTTCAAATTTAGAGCTAGGAAGAAATCATTCCAGGAGCTACATGGCTTGATCCCCAAAAGGAAAATATTGTCTGTTGAAAAGAGACCAGTGACCTCCTGATAGTGAGATGGAGAAAATGATGATAAGAAGACAACCAGCAAATGTTCTCTAGGATGGCTAAAGAAAGAGTCCATGAGACTGGAGATTAGTTACTGCTGGAAACACAGAAAATAGGACAGTCTCTGAGGTGACATTGGCAGTGTTCATCTGGGTATGCTGGGGAAGGGGGAGCCCTGGTCCAAGATCATATTCCTATCCAGTTGCAGTGGCAGGTTCATCTTTACCATGAGGGTCTTGGAAGCACATTCCTTATCTTTCTTGTCTTTTCTTCTGTGCTGGTGCTTGGCTCTCTATTGAATTCTGCTGATTATATTTGGTTTCCATTGCTGTTTTCCTAAAGGGATAGAGTGTCCTAAGCAGAGACTGTGATGCCTGGCAGCTGTGGTAGATAGCATGAATCAATACATCAGCATTCTGGTGTTGATGTTGATTTCTGATTCACTGCATATGCAAAAACTCTTTTCCAAGCCTGTGTGGCTGAGGACCATAGAAGTCCTGGTGTTTTCAAGATATCTGACAACTTGTGAGTCTGTGAGGAAACAGATGATGAATTTCTCTTGGAGACCCCCACATTGCCACATGCCCAACCCATCACCTATTTCTTGGGTATTAGTATGAGGCCTCAGAGAGATCAGCGTTTTATGCTGGAATCCCATTGTGTGTGTCATTCCTGGTTTTGGTAAGGCTGGGTTTCAGCTGGTGCAAAATTCCTTTTCATCTTAGCATCTCTTGCTTTGAGCTTCATGACATGACTTGCTGCCCTCTGGTCTTAGAGTAGAAGAGCCATGAGGCAAGCTTGAATCTTACTTTAACAGACATTTCAACCATAAAAGAGGATGTCCAAATGTTCATATGAAAATTTACTCATGCTCATTTGTCATAAGGAATATGTCACTGAAAACCAAACTGAGATGCTACTTAATAATCGTTGGAATTACTTTATCAGACTAATAATACCAAATGTTGGCAAGGATGTGGAGAAACTGAGACTCTTTTATAATTCTGGTGGGAGTGTAGTATAGCTACTGGGAAGTCTGTTTGGCAATCTAATACTGAACCTACATTGATACTATATCCCAGCAATTCCATTCCTAAGTACTAAATTTAACAACAGTAATGTGTACACATGCTCACCAAAAGACATGTGCAAAAATATTCATTATTCTTAGAAGCTTTAAATGGAAAATAACCCAAATATGCATGAACACTAGCATTAAAAATACACTGTGTTATATCCATATTGTGGTGTTCTAAAATGCAATGAAAGTGAAGGAATTGCTGTTATTCACAGCAACCCGAATGAACCTCGTTAACATAATTTCTAATGAAAGAAGCCAGACACAAAAGATTATATGTATAGGGTATTTAGAAGAAGTTTAAAAACAGACAAAACTAATTTATGGTGTTAGAAGTCAGGGTAATGTTTACCTTTGGGGGAAGAGTGGTTATGATTGGGAGCAGCAGGAGAGGGGCTTCAGAGGTGTTGTTAAGGTTTTTATTTTTAATGTGGGCAGTGATTATATACATGTGTTCACTCTGAAACTCCATCAAGTAGTGCTATTAGAATTTGTACACTTCCCATGGCTGGGCTTGCTCTTATGTCTATAGGTGGTCTGGCAGATAGCTAGCTTAGACTGGCTTAACAGGGGCAATTCAAGAGACGGAGCTCTGCAACATGTCTGACCTGTTCCCATGGTAATAGCAGAAGAGCAAAAAGGGAGTTCCAATGTTCAAGTCCATTTCAAGCCTCTGCTTCTGTCATATCGACTAATATTCCATTTGTCAAAGTTGGTTACATGGTAGAAGCTAGGCACGGTGCAGGCTGTTCCACTCTTAATGGGAGGGAAACTGCCAGGTTATGTGATAAAGGCCTCCGCTACAGGAAGGTGATGAATTGGGCCATCAACATAATCTACTACAATGTTAGAGAAAGAGAAGTGAATAGTGACAAGATAATGAACACATACAATAACTGAGATAAAGAAGCACTGGGTGCTTTAGGGGTACAGAAGAGGGAAAGCTCCATATTTTTGCTTATATGAAAAATTATTCATGGAGGCCCCACACCTGCTGTGGGCTGTGCTAAGCAACCGTGGGTCTGCGTACTAGGATGCCCATACCAGGCAGAGAAAATCCAGGGTCTATCAGACAAGCTGCTTCAATGATGGCCCGGGAATTTATACCAGCTGCAGAAGGAGCGGCAAGCCCAAACTCTTCTCTGGACTCCAGAGTGGGACAAACCTGCATATTTGCTTGTCAATGACAGTGATAACAACAGCAAGATGGGACACGTCCTCATCCCCTATGAGCAAACAGAGCTCTTTCTATTCCCATAGAGACACTCCTAGAGTCCGAGACTTGGGATGATGTGGACTTCCTAACAAGGCAGAAAAAACTGCAGGCTGAAGCCAAGATGGCCCTCATCTTGGCCAAGCCCATGGACAAAATGCAAGTGGAGGTGGAGAAACAGAACAGGAAGAAGTTTCCCATGGCTAATCTCCTGCCTCACCTGCCTCATAGCAGGGAGTGCTTGATAAAGAGGAACCTGAAGATCACCGGACCTTCGTGGCATGACCCTGGCCAGCTGCAGGTGATAAGTCAATGATCTCCACTCCCAGATCAAAAGCTCGAATGAAGAGTTGGTGCAGTTGCTCCTCAACCAAGACAAGCTGAATACAGAGTAAGATACCATGCTGGTGGACATCAAAGTCTTGACCAGACATGCTGAAAGTCAGCAGAAGCACATGGCAGAGAAGATGTCTGCAAAGTGAGGAACCATCAGCCAGAGCCCAGTGGAGTTGACTTTGCCTGTATGCTTTGAAGTGCTGTTGTTGAAAGTGGCTCAGAGGCAGACAAACTGCAGTGTCAGTCATGGATGATGCCTGAAGCTTCATGTTCAGTGATCTGCCTTTGCTTTTTAATTTATTTTTTTATGTGTGTACTTAATATTAGGTATTTTAACAAAATGTTGTTATAAAAATGTACTGTATTTATACCATCATAAACCATGGTTGATTGGAGGGTGGTTTTAACTTTATTTTTACTTATTTAGAGGTTTTTAAGTTGGAGCAATACTTTGCATTGACTACTTCATCCTTCACTATAAAGATCTGTAAATGACAGTGCTACACAAGTCAAAATATATGCCTGCCTCCTTGTGAAGTCGTAGTTTTCCCTAATATGTATCTGAATCAGTTTTCAACATTTTGTGAATGTTGACCACTTGAAGTTCATTTTCAGATGTGCTACGAACATTATGTTGGCTTCAGACAGTTTCTTGAAAGTTTTACATATAAATATGTAAAATAAAGTTAAAACTTTGTTTAAAAAATTATGCATGGAAAAACTCATGCATAGACCTGTCCCCTTCAGGACTGTGAATTTCTTGCATCTGCTTCATTTCCACATTTCTCACAGCTCTAAGCATAAGGCCTTGCATAGAACAAGCATTTGAACATTTGTAAAATAAAATTTCATCCATAAAAGTAGTCATCTCTTCTTTATCCATTTTTATTTCTGCTTCCAGGAGAAGAAAGAGACCCATGGATGTCGCAAGACATATCTTTGTATTTTACAATAATTTCCATTCTTAGAATAGACCCCAATCAAGTGAAGGATTGTTGGAGTTCCAGAGTAGTGATTGTTGAATGGAATCCTTCAAACTTTTTCATTGTCTCTTATATGTTTCTTTTCAAAATTATGGGTATATATATAATGTAAAACTAATATTTGGTGGCATTAACACATTTACAATGTTGTACAACTATTGCCATAATCCATCTCTAGAATTTTTTTTTTGTTTTCCCAAACTAAAACTCTGTCCCATTAAACAATAACTTCCCATTACCTTCTGTTGCCAGGCCTGGGCAGCATCCATTTTACTTTCTGTCTTTATAACTTTAACTATTGTAGTTATCTCATATGAATGGACACATATAGTATTTGTCTTTTAGTAACTGATTTATTTCACTAATATGTTGAATGACATACATTTTTCATCTCCCTACATTCCCTTTAGGAAAAGGGAAGCTAGTTGTCAAAAATCAAAAACCCATGGGCTGGGGATATAGCTCAGTTGGAGATACACACACACACACACACACACACACACATATATACCTTTCCATTAAAAAAAAAAAAACAACAATGGACAATGTAACAAAACTAAGTGTTGTGATCTGAATTGTATGCCCCCCTCCAAAATTAATTTGTTGAATCCTGAATGTAACTTTAAATGAGATTTGGAGATAGAATTTTTTTGAGGGGGTACCAGGGAATGAACTAAGGGGCACTCGGCCACTGAGCCACATCTCTGGCCCTATTTTGTGTTTTATTCAGAGACAGGGTATCACTGAATTGCTTAGCACCTCACTTTTGCTGAGGGTGGCTGAGCTCTTGCTTCAGCCTCCTGAGCCACTGGGATTATAGGCATGTGCCCCAGTGACCAGCTGGAGATAGGATTTTTAGGAGGTAATTGGGATTACATGAGGGCTAGGGTAGTAGTTCAGTGGTAGAGTGCTTGCCTCACAAGTGTGAGGGGATGGGTTTGAACCTCAGCACCACATAAAAATAAATAAATAAAAATATAACATGTCCACCTACAACTAAAAAAATATATTTAAAAAAGAAAGATTACATGAGAGGTTGTGGTTGTAGCTCAGTGGTAGAGCACTTGCCTAGCATGTATGAGGCACTGGGTTCAATCCTCAGTGCCCCATAAAAATAAATTAATAAACAGCTGGGGTTGTGGTTCAGTAGTAGCGCACTTGCCTGGCATGTGTGAGGCAGTGGCTTCGATTCTCAGCACAGCATATAAATAAACAACAACACAAAAAAGGTTTATCAACAACTAAAAAAAATTTTTAAAATAAAGTAATAAAAATAAAGGTATTAGAAATTAAAAGAATTATGTCAAAACAAAGCCCAATATTATATATAACTGTAATGCACTAACTTAAAAAAAGATTAAATGAGGTCATGAGGAGGATCCTTATCCAATAGAATTGGTAGCCTTATAAAGAGAGAAGGAGGTTTTTCTTTCTCTGTCTCTCCCTTTCCAATTGCACACACTGGGGAAAGGTTGTGTTAGAATACAGCGAGAAGGTGGCTATCTGCAAGGGGAAGAAAATCCTCATCAGAAACTGAACCCTGATGGAATTTGATCCAGCCTCCAGATCTGTGAGAAAATAAGTGACCATTGTTTAAGACATCCTTTAAGTGGTATGTTGTATGGTAGCCTGAACAGACTAATACAGTAGATACAAGGTATCCCCAGGGGGGCTGGGGATATAGCTCAGTCAGTAGAGTGCTTGCCTGACACGCACGAAGGCCCTGGGTTCAATTCCCAGCACCACCAAAAAACAAAACAAACAAACAAAAAAACAAGGTATCCCCAGTAACTCATAAAAACAAGTTGGTGAGGACAAACTACTGGCAGCCAGAAGTCTCATCTGGTCTCAGCCCCTGTGCAGAAAGAAACAGAGGAAGAAAACAATACATCTGATGGATCTGAGATTAGGAATTCCTTCAAACAGCCAGCAGATATTTGTTGGAAAACTCAACTAATTTGAAACAGTAGCTGAAACTGGGAATTTGGGGCCTGTTTAAGATTGGAAGGGACAGGAGCAGTCTAGGCTAAAGCTGACTTTCCAGGATATGGCCTCACACTGAGGAGAAACTGCGAGTAATGGAACCAAAACTGAGCAGGACAGAGATAAAAATGGAGGAAAGAGAATATCTGGATAAAAATTGGGAAGGGTAGTTGAATTGCAAAAATCTCATAAAGCAAGCTGCCATATATTTTAAAACTACATGAAAACAGTAGAGGAGGGACCTCTTCCAAGTTTGAAATGCTACCTTGAGCCATATCTCCTTTTTAAAACTCAGGAAAAATAATTTCACACAAAAATGAACAAAAGAAAAGAAGCAAAGCTAAATTTCATACTAAATTAAAAGAGCCAAGTTTCATTCCTATGCATATAAAAATATAACAATAAGACTTGACCAGGAAATAGATAAAAACCATAATCACTTATTCCAAAATAAACAAGAATATTAAGCAAATGATAAATAAAATTACAACATCTATTATAACTAGGAAAACTCAGAAATGAGGTGACAGAACTCCGGAAAGAAATGTATAAATAAATGAAGAAATCAATGCAATATGAAGATGAAAAGACACCCAGGACAACGAAACCAAAACCCCAAACAAAAACACTAAAAGGAACAGAGAAGGAATAAATAAAAATATATTATGTCCACCTACAACTAAAAAATAGATAATATGTTTGGGACAAATAAAAGGTAGAAAGGAGGAACATATTAAAAACAAAAAAAGAAACAATGGAAGATATATAAAATATTTGAGAAAAATGATAAACGTTGAAGAGCAATGACAAAGATCCAAGATATGGAAAAAAGGAGTCCTCTTACAAAGCAAACCAAAATAAAAGAACAGAACTATTCTAAAACTTGCAACACAAAAAAATTCACTGAAATTTTAAAAAGCATTTGAAACTACATTTTGAAAGAGCATATTACATGACTGAGACTATTGACCTTAAATTAAAGACATTGGTAAAATTACTTGACCTTAAAGGAAAAATTTTTTAAAAAATTATTTGGGCAACTATGTTAATAGAGAAAGTAACTTCTAAGGGAAATAAAATTAGATTTTCAGTATCAGAAGAAAATAGAATGTCTCCAGGAAAAAAAATGTGAACCAAGAATTTTGCATTTAGAAAACTAATTTTCAAATTGCTATTATGCAAAAGCCTGGGAAATAATTATTATTAGGGAATATTGCAGCCCTTTATGAGAAATCCAGTAGAGAATGAGTTTTAATCATAAAAACCAGGAGTGAGCATCAAACATATAATTCTTTGCAGAATTAAGAGGTTAAAAGAAGGTAAAATATTTGATAGGTATAAATTCAGATGATACAGTACATCTGTTAAAATGGAAAAAAAGGAAAATAAGAACATGTGCAGAAATATTTATCTCATGGAAATTTAAGAATTTTTTTTTATTATTGGTGCATTATAATCTTACATATTAATGGACTTTGTTATATATTCATATATTTAGAAGCAGAAAAATTTTAAACTTTTCTCAATAGTTATATTGGTTATGATAGTATTAGTTATTTTGAGTTGATTTAATATGTATTGTGGGATAAAATAAATCAGTAATTATGGGATATTAAAATTATGTAATCCTATATGTTCTCGAGAACTGGGATTCTCAATGTCAAAGAAAGGAAATAAAGACATAATTTAGAAAATGTTAAATTAAAACCTTGTAGCAATATAAATGATCTCTATTTCTAATTTTATAGATAGATAGATAGAGATCTTTCTCTAGACCCACCCACTAAAGCAGTTTGGAAATGACCAATTCAGTAGCAAAAACATTCCTACTGCCCAGATTGTGGTCTTGAAATACAATTTCCCACTAAAAACTGTGTGAATGTCTTAAAGAAATGACTAATTCTTGTGTCTGGGGAAGGAAATAAACAAGGTGAACTTGTAACTCTTGTCATGCAGACAGCAAGAACACTATCAAAAACTGAAAGTTATGTCAAAAGGATTCAGGAATCAAATTGATGAGTCTCCATTGCTATGGTACCATTGATTTGAACATGAGCAAATACAAGTAAATACATGGGAAAATTGAAGCTGAGTTTCTTACTGTTGGAAATGGGTGAAAATTACAGAGAAAGGAAAGGCCAGAAAAAAATTGTGGTGTTGGATTGGAATTTGGGGTATTGATATGAATTCATATACGTATTCTATATATGTATAATGAACTCAGTATTAAAAGAGTAGTGAGTTGATTAACTTAAACCCTACTGGGATACTTGATGTAATTTTCTTTTTTTTTTTTTAAATAGGGTCTTGCCACATTGCTCAGGCTGTCTCAGTCCCCCAAGTAGCTGGGGTTAGTGTGCACTACCATGTCTGGTGATAGTTGATGTAATTTGAATGAGATCTGTGGATTAGCTGGTAGTACTGTTTAATTTCTAGATTCTGATGGATTATACCATGGCTGTATAGTAGGGCATGTCCTTATCTTCAGAAAATATAGACTGAAATATTTAGGGTTAATGGGACTTCATGTATGCAACTTGTTCTCAAATGGCCTGGAAGGGGGCAAAAAAAGAATAGCACATAAATACACAGAAAGAATCATGGGCATTATGTTATAAAACATTAACAATTGGGACTTTGGATGAAGGGCAGGAGGGAGTTACTTTGTACTATTTTTGCAACTTTACTGTAAACTTGAAATTATTTCAAAATGAAAAGTAAAAATATCACTCTCAAGGACAATTTGAGCATATGGGGAAATATTCAAGTTAAGTGAAATATGTAGATTACTAAACAAATGTGCAGTGTGATTTAAATTTTGTTGAATATATACATATTTATTTAATTCAACAAAATTTTAATTTTAGAAGCATATAAAAAGTTAACAATTGTCATCTACAGCTATGCCCATCTTAAGTAAAATTAATTTGGAGGCTTATGCTACTAGATATCAAGACCTACTCTGAAGGTACAGAAATTAATTAATATGAATCAGCCTGGGCAACACAGTGATATTCTATCTTTTAAAAAAATAAATTAAGATGTGAGGTTTTTGTCACAATGATAGAAAACTAAATCAATGAAACAGAATGGTCAAAACCTGACCCATTCATACACAGTCATCTGATTAATGACAAAGCTGCCACTGAAATTTGGTGGAAATAGGATTTTTTAAAAATAGTGCTGAGTCAACTGAATACCATATGGAAAATAAGAATCTTGCTGCCTACCTCATACACAAAAATTAATTTGGAGTCCATCATATATCTAATGTGAAAAATATTAAAACTGTGGAAAGGGTGGTGGGCAGGGTAGGGTAGCTCAATGGTAAAGCATTTGCCTAGCAGGAGTGAGGCCCTGGGTTTGATCCCCAAAACTGGAAAACAGTAACCACCAACTTAAAAAAAAATAGGAAATTATCTTCAGAATTAGATTAGGGCAGGCAAAGATTTATAGAATAAGACACAAAGAACACTAACCATCAAAACAAAATTTCATGAACTGAACTTTACTAAAATTAAAAAATTCTTTAGAAATATCACTAAGAGGAAAAATGCAAGCCACAAATGGGGAGAAGATATTTGCAATATACATTTTTTTATAAGGATGCACTTATGTTGGATTTTTAATTTTAGTGACAAGGGGCTGGGGATGTGGCTCAAGCGGTAGCCTGGCATGCGTGCAGCCCGGGTTCGATTCTCAGCACCACATACAAACAAAGATGTTGAGTCCGCTGAAAACTAAAAAAAGTAAAAAAAGTAAATATTAAAAAATAATAATAATAATTTTAGTGACAATAATTTTTATTCCTAAGAGTTTTTTGTTCTCAAATGTGTTTTATAATTGTCTTATTTTTAAATAAAATTTATAATCCAATGAACACCCAAAACCATGCTGATAAAACAGTTTCATAAGTTAATAAGTGTTAGGAAGTTGGGAGAGAGGCCTAGGTCACAGGAGGAGTGGACAAACCATCTTTTTATACAGGTGCTGTGTGGCACTTTTATATTGAGGAAGCATGGCCCATGCTGTAAGGATGTACATTTATTAATGAGTGACAGTACAAAGTCTAAGTTTGAAAATAAGATTTTTTTCTAAAAGCAAATTTGTGGTGCAGATTTAAAAAGTGTATGTCAGGGAAATTTGACTTTTTAAAGTTATTATATAAAAATATGTTATATATTTATATATTCACATATTTGAGTTCTTCACATCCCACCAAGAAATAAAATCCTTCTGTTTGTTCTTGTTCAATTGTAAACTGTACATCCTGGTGAGTCAAAAGTGGTGGAACTAGAAAATTAGAAAGGTGACAAGTCATATGAACAGAGGAAGGGAGGGGATGTGGCAAAACAGAAACAAAAACCCAATGAAATGTTCTTTTTTTTTTTTTTTAAGGAGAGAGAGAGAGAATTTTTAATATTTATTTTTTAGTTCCCGGCGGACACAACATCTTTGTTTGTATGTGGTGCTGAGGATCGAACCCGGGCCACACGCATGCCAGGCGAGCACGCTACCGCTTGAGCCACATCTCCAGCCCAAATGAAATGTTCTTGACTCCAAGGTTTCAGCAGAAGTTCCAAGTTCCTTTTGAGAGTTTGTGATGTATGTTCACATACACCAAGATGTCCAGGGTGTCATGGTCTGTCTTTATTGTGCCAAAGTCCAGGATGATAATTTAGTGCAAAGGGGGTTCTGTTTTTGTTATTGTTGTTTGTTTCTTAAAAAAAAAAAGAAAAAAGAATTGCACTGACCTGTTACTTTTCTCCAAAAAGAGAAGCCACAGCTCCAAGGTATCTGCAAGTCCATCAGTTGGTGGTTTGTCTTGGGCAAAAGGGTCCTATAAACAGACAAGATAGGAGCAGCACCACCACCTGAGGTCTGTTCCATGGAGTTAGGCAGGTGCATGGTACAGGAAGATAGTGTTTGGTGGTAAGAGTTTGTCCCCTTTGCAACTTCTCAGTCATCTGGCTGGGTTGTACAGAGTTCATTTTTTTTTTTTTTTTTTTTTTGCAGCAGTGTCAGGAAAATACACTCAGGTGATGACCAGTCAGCAGGTCACACAAAGACAATGAAAATCCTAAGGTGGGGAGAGATTTTGGAGATGCTGGCAAGGAAGTCAGGGGCCAGGCTGGACAGGTGACTCTCAGAGAACTCACAGAGTGGGAAGATCTGTAGCATACTAAAGGAGCTGATTAGAGCCAAGGTTGGAGACACTGATGATCTCTTATACCTGCTTGGCCTGCGGGTAAGTGATAAAGGTAGCCTAAAGAGAAAGTCTGGCTCACCACATCCTCTTGGTCATGATCACAGGGCAGAGCTAGCAGCAGATAGTAATTTGTCTCTACCATCACATTTAGGCAATCCCTTCCAGCTGTGAGGCTTCCAGCTACATCTTCTGGGGGATCTCTGATGAAGGGCCTCCTTCAAGAGAAGGGGAAGGACCATTGGGCCAAGACATTGTTGCCAGAGTCAAAGTGAAGCTGCATAGCAGTGGTGTCATTCTTGAGTGCCAGCAGGTCTTGCCACATGATAAGGTGCTTCTTCAGAAATGACCTTATCTGCAGCTCTCTGTGAAGTCAAGTGTGGAGAGGAATCTTGTTTGTGGGTTGGCTGGTGTTGTGTCTAACAGACTTGTTATCTTTATGTCTTTAGTAAATTTTATTTCCTATCTTACTGACTTCCTAGTATCTGACATTTTTGGTGTTGTTGACTCTCTTAACAATGAATTGCTTCCATGAATATTTGCTAATTCTTGGTGTGAAATCATTTTCAGTTTGCTTTTCTTCTTACCTGTTAGATGGTATGGGTTTGATACAAAGTCTAAGCATAAAAATAAGTTTTTCTGCAAGCCTGACCCTTGTTTTGGAGCACAGCACCTATTTGCTAACTTGGTTTCCAAAGACCCTGTTTGGTTGGTTCTGGGTTATCCTTTTATTCACTTGCTCATTTATAATTTATCATTATAATGCTTTTGAACATTGTTTGATTAAGAATTCAGAAAATAAGTGTTACTCCAAAGAGGATTTATATTGGCTATGGAAAATGCACCAGGACCAGTTTTGGATGTTCCTGGATAGCCTTGGAAGATTTGACCTCAAACATATATAAAGCACATGCTTGAGGTTTCATATTCTTAGGGAAAACAATTTTTTTTTTCACATAGACTCCCCTTTCATTGCCCTTAGAGCCAGAAAGAACTTTGTCTTCTTACAGTGCTAATACACTTTTCCTCCCTTTTTTTTCTCTCTTCCTTTCTTGCCTGCCTTTTCACTTAGGGTGCAAATATTTTAAGGATTTCAACTTTATGTAGTTTCAACCTTTGAGGGGCCCAATCTTAAGTGTGAAAATAGAAACCCCCAAGCAAGATTTTAGGACCACAGATCTTTCTGGAGAAGTACTCATTCGCTCTCAAATTCACTGTCATGTTTTCAGTTCCTCCTTCATGTCTAGTACCTGAGGATTTCCTGTCTTTCCGTAATCACAGCTATGTGATTAAAAATATATATTTTTAGTTGTAGTTGGACACAATACCTTTATTTTATTTATTTTCCTGTGGTGCTGAGGATCGAACCCAGAGCCTCACACGTGCTAGGTGAGTGCTCTACCGCTGAGCCACAACCCCAGCCTCCATCTGATTTTTAATGTGCATTATTTTATACCACATTTGTGTTTGTAGTAGGAATAGAAATACTTTTAGTTTGTTATCTTGCCAGACTTAGAAACCTGGTATTAATTTTATAATCTTGAAAAATTTTATCTTAAATATACAAATGTCCATTGTTATGTTTTCCAACAGTGACCGACTAGGTCAAATAATCCCTTGAATGTTTAATAACTGCCCAGCACTTTCTAGAAAGAGCTAATGAGGTAACAAGCCTCTAAATGTGAATTGGCTGAAGGACTGGGCCTGGACACTTTTCTTCTCAACAAATATCTGCTCTACCTTTGTCTTGTGTCCAGGTTCTAATTTTCTCTAAGATCTGATTCTTATTTTGGAGCACAGCACCTACTCGCTAACTTGGTTTCCAAAGAACCTGTTTAGTTGTGTTATCCCTTTATTCATTTGCTCATTTATAATTTATCATTACAGTGTTTCTGAATACTGTATGATGAAGAACTCAGAGAAGTTTCCTCCTTCTCTTGGGAACATAAGGCTATACCACGAGAATGACATTTGGTAAATAGCTTTGGCCTGAATTATTCATTCAATACATATTTATTGCTAACCTACTATGTGCCATGCCCTGGTCAACTGCTGAAGGTAACGGGGACAAGATAGTCATAGTCCATTCCTTCATGCAGATTATGATGAAATCAACCAAAACAGAAATTTATGAGCAGCTAGTATATTCAGCTCCACTTTGGAAAAAAAAAAAAAAAGACAGGGTTCCTGGTTTCTCCTGGAGGCAGTGAAGACACAATATTAAAGTTTAATAAAACAGAGGCTGGGGATGTGGCTCAAGGGGTAGCGCGCTTGCCTGGCGTGTCTGGGGCCCGGGTTCAATCCTCAGCACCACATACAAAGATGTTGTGTCCCCCGAGAACTAAAAAATATTTTAAAATTCTCTCTTAAAAAAAAAGTAATTAAACAATAAAATATGGGGTTTAGATGCAAGTACCACAGTAGATAGGACAGAGCTCAAGAGATTTGTACACTGAGGAAGAGTTTCTGAGCTGGACCTGTAATGCCAGTGACTCCAGAACCTGACAAAGGAGGACAGCAAGAGGCCAGCCTCAGCAACTTAGGGAGATGTGTTTCCAAATAAAATAAAAAGGACTAGGAATGTAGCTCAGTGGTAAAGTGCCCTGGGTTCAATCCCCAGTTTTTTAAAAAAAAATTTTCATGAAAGAGGGGGTATATCTAAAGATGGGAAGAATGGGGAAAGGACTTTGGGGACCTCCATGATTAGCCTCCTCTCAAACTCTGTCATGTTTTCAGTTCCTTCTTCATGTCTAGTACCTGAGGATTTCCTGTCTTTCCTGTAATCACAGATATGTGATTTTAAAATATATATATTTTTTAGTTGTACACAATACCTTTATTTTATTTATTTTCCTGTGGTACTGAGGACAGAACTCCATAATTAGCCTCCTCCCAAACATGCAGTTTGTCTGCACTCCTGAAATTATCCTGCTCAAATACTGCCCTAGTCCCAGGCTCTATAGAGGAATGTTCAAGAATTCAGCTTTTACATCTGTGCATGCAGGATCAATCTCTATCTATTATGATCAACTTCATTTTCTGTTTCTTTTTTGGTACCAGGGATTGAAACCAAAGGCGTGTAGGTTGCCTATAGATTCTCTAAGTTGCTGAGGCTGGCTTCGAACCTGGGATCCACCAGCCTCAGCCTCCGAAGCCACTGTGATTAGAGTCATGCAACACCACACAGGGCTCTCATTTTCTTCTTTTCTTAAATATTAATTTTTAGTTATAGGTGGACACAATATCAACTATTATATTGTTGAGTTTTTTCTCTAAAAGGATAAAACTGGATCAAACCCAGTGCCCCACGCATGCTAGGCGAGCGCTCTACCTCTGAGCCACAAACTCAGCCCATTTCTTATAGCCTCCTTTTGTTGTTATTGCTTTTCTTAGTTCTTTAACTAATTCCTTGACTCCAATCATAGCCCCTTTTTGATTTTAGATAATTCTAACTGTTGTGCAAGCACAATCTAATTTTAACCATGTGAAACTTTTTCAATCATCTAAAATATGCAGTTTCTCTGAGAGTTCAGTGGAAAGTCCCCTCCCCACACTGACTCTACGAATGTTATATGAACCTCAACGCTGAATGTTCAGGGTGTGCCAGGAACCCGACTTTGTAACTCCTCTCAAGGACCCAATTTTTGAAGGGTCCCTGTACATCCCATTGGTAAGACCCCTGTAAAAATTCAGCGGCGAGGAGCACAAGAGGCTGACTTCACCCGAGTACAGCCATCTTCGCCGTGAGGTCTGCGGGGAATCGGTGGGGCGTGTTGAAGAGGCCGCCTGGGAAAAGGCCCTTCGGGAGGGCAGGAACCTGGCGGGAGGGGACCCGGGGTCAGCCATCCCACCGACGGCCCAGCAATGGGCGTTTCCTCAGCCCGGCAGAACCGCTGGTCTTCATAGGCTTCTCAGGAGAGCGCGGGAATCCAGGGTCTGTTTACCTCTTTGGAAAAAGCCACACCAGCCCTCCCTAATTCAATACATCGCCGGTTAATCTGACAGGAAACAGTATCACCTCCCGCGAAAGCCCTCCCGCCGGGGATTTCAAACGGATCCGGAGCCACGCCTCCCCGGAACCGGAAGCATGACAACTAGCGCCCCTTGCTGGTCGACTATTTATAAGGGGCGGGGCTGCAGCGGAAACTGCAACTCCCGGAATGCAGCGCGGAGCTTCCGGTTTCCGGCGAGAGGGCCAGAGTGAGTGTTTACACCGGCGGCTCTGCGGCCGGGTTCCTTCCGCGGGACGGGTGAGGGCGCAGGGGCCCCTGGTCGCGCGGGCTCGACGTGGGTCGGCTAGATAACTGGTCCCACCGGAGAGGTGGGCTAGCCACCAGACAGTGTTCCTACCTCACTGCTAGCTATCTGTGACCTTGGCCCAGGTGACTTCACCTTTCTGAATCTTGAGTCCATCACCTGTAAAATGTGGACAATAATGCCTGCCCCGGGGAACAGTGAGGATTAAGTGAGATTGGTGTACAAATCTTGTTTTAAACCTGGAGGCGGATGGTACCTTGAGTATGGATGTTTTAAGATGGGATGGGCAGCCTTTTGTTTTCCAATACCCTTTCAGAGACCTCTTTGGAAGCAATAATGATGACTAAAACAAGGACTTGCTTTGCTTTGAGAGACTTTTCCATCCTCAGAACTTTTGACTTCTAGGCATCCATATGTGCCAGGCATGTGGACAACATAGGCAAAAAATTCTAATGTTTGTATTCAAGGACTTTAAAGAGTTGGTGTGTGTGTGCTGGTGGAAAGTAAATAGCTGTTTTGCCCAGTGAGAACAACAGGAAAAAGAAGAGTTTAGAGGAGATTGTGTTTGTGTTGGCCTGGTAGGAGTCTGCTAAGAGACCAAAAAAGGAAGACTTGAAAAGTCAGGAAATTAGCAAAGGTGAGAGCTTTATTTTGAATGGAGACATAGTGAGGTGTACTTAACCTGTTGGGGGAGTGGCACAGGGCAAGGCTCTGTTAGAAAGGAAAGATGGCAGGAGGCAAAAGGAATGATTTTGTGACGTTTCAGTTTATTCATAGAGGTGGTTTGAAGCCAATTGAGGTGCTCTAAGCAGGGGAATGACTTGATCAGTTCTATATTTCAAAATCATGAGTTGGGTGGCAGCATAAATCTTTCACAGAGAAAGACCAAGGGGGGGGGGTGGAAAAACAGGGTACTTGATATAAGCTGTTGTAACTAAACCACCAAGAAATGAAGAAAAAAAATCAGAAACAAGGAATGCATAGGAGGGAGAGGATTGGATAATCTCACTTGAACCTCACAACATTCCTATTAAATTGGATGGTATTTATGCCCACTTTAAAGATGAAGAAACTGAGGCCTAAAGAGCTGAATAAAGGGAGGGCCACATATTCTAGTTCTGGCCTCCTGATGTTGCATCTAATGCTTCTCTAACAGTGTCACACTGAATTGTCTGTTATTTAACCCTTAGGTGGGTGGGAGTGGATTAGGATGGTGATCTGTCCTTCAACTACTGAGGCTTTATTCTTTTACAGGGAGAAAGAGAGAGCGCGAAAGAGAGAGGATGTCTCTCTCAGACTGGCATCTGGCAGTGAAGCTGGCTGACCAGCCACTTGCCCCAAAGTCTATTCTTCGGTTGCCAGAGACAGAACTTGGAGAATACTCACTAGGGGGCTATAGTATTTCATTTCTGAAGCAGCTTATTGCTGGCAAACTCCAGGAGTCTGTTCCAGACCCTGAGCTGATTGGTGAGTCTCTGTGGACTGGGCTTGAACTGCTGCTCTGATCTCTTATGTGGGGAGGATACTTACAGAATTACCAGAGTGAATTAAAGGCTTGGGATTTGTTGCCTCATAATGTTAACACTTCAGAGAAGTGAGTGTTAGGCGAGTCACAAATCATAATAGAACTCTTGCTTGCCATTTCAGTCATGTATTACATGGAACTGCTTCATCACAATTCCTAAACTATTATATTGTTGAGTTTTTTCTCTAAAAGGATAAAAATTTGGGGCAGGTCAAGGAATGAGTTGTTGATCTGAGGAGGCTCCTCAGTGTATCCCTTAAATCTTAAGAAATGATTAGAAAAATTGTTGTTTGGCTGGTTGATTAGAGGGAAGATGGAAAAATAAGGAAACGAAGACAAGGGCATTTCAAGTGGAGGAAGGAGGAGTTTAAGTATAATATAATTAAATTATGCTGTAAATGTAATTTATAATAGCTAAGGGTTTTAACTGGTGAGTAGGTATTTTCTGCCTCACCAGATTGGATTCATCCTTTTTTGTTTTTACATTTTCCCACTTTTAAATGGAGCAATTTCTACAATGTTAAATTCTAGAGTTCTTTTATGGTTGGATTCTGTATAGCTCCATCTTGTGGGTTTGTACTTGCTAACAATTGTTGTTTAAATTTCTTTCTTTTGTTTTTGGACTAGAGATTGAACCAGGGGTGTTCTACCACTGAGATACTTTTTACTTATTTTCAAGTTTTGAGACAGGATCTTACTAATTTGATAAGGCTGGCCTCAAACTTGGCAATCCTCCTACCTTAGCCTTTGGAGTCTCTGGAATTACAGGTGTGGGCCACCACACTTGGCTAAAATGTATTTCTTAAATAAGAGTATGTTTTAAAGTATGTATCATTCTCCAGCTTTCTGCCCAACCAAAATAAGGTTCTCAGGGGACAAAAATCATCTAAATTGTTTTGAGGAACAAAATAAATGGACAGGTTTTTTTGTTGTTTTTTTTTAGATCTTATCTACTGTGGCCGGAAGCTAAAAGATGATCAGACCCTTGATTTCTATGGCATTCAGCCCGGGTCCACGGTTCATGTTCTGCGCAAATCCTGGCCTGAGCCTGATCAGAAACCAGGTGAGTGAGTGTTGGCCCTTAGTCAGACCAGCAGAGTTTCTGTAATTTCTTCAAGGGAAGGGATTGTGTTTTCTTGAGGCATGGGCCTGGGTGGAACAAAGAGACAATGTCAATAGGAAACGACTTTATTACTTGATTGTATCACATTGATAAACAGTAAATTGCCACTAATGGTAGGAGATTTATTTCTCTACTTTCTAAGTTCTTTACCTGATGTTTTCTAATGGACAGAGAATGTGTTTCCATTTAAAGTCTTTAGATTAATAGCTTATTTCTGAATGAACTTTGTTTCCTTTTATTATTGTTGCTGTTGTCATTAGGAAAAAGCTGGAAACTTCTTGCACTTCTCTAATGCTGTAGTTTGTTTTCTTGTGAGCAAATCATCCTGCCAACTGCATCAGGCAATGATTTGTTCAATCAGCTTACAACTCCTGATGTACTGGTAGTTTATTTTCCAGAAAATGTTCCAACAACATTAAAGTCACTCTTGGAGAAAATATACAAAACCTTTAAAGCCTTTCTGATTTATTAATAGAAGGTGCTACTTGGAATTCATAATTTAAGTTTTATATTTGTGTTTTAAAAGTTTCATCTAGATAAAGGCAAGCTATATAAAAATTGTCAATTTGACGTATTTTTATAATGTTCATGATTGTTGTCAGCTTGAAAATTTACCCTCTTTTCAGTTCTAAACATAAAGGTCAAAAAACATCTTCTTTTGTATTCTAATGGGAAGTGAGAAAGAAAAAAGAATCCCTTGACATCCAAGGGTTGACCTGGTACTCAAAAGTAGACCTTGGAGTCCTTTCATGGAACATGAACAAATGCACAAGTCACCAACTTTAGACAAGGACATTCTGAGGTCATCGTGGATCAAGACAAAAATAAGATCTTTATCATTTCTGAGCAGAGACCAAAATCTGTACATTGTCCAAACTGCAAAAGTGATCACATATCCTTCTATTCTGGCTAATGAGAATGACTGTTGCTTCTTTACCAGTAACTGCTGTATTTTTTCCTTCCTTCTTAAGAAGGATTATTAAAACATCCAATCATGCCAGGTATGGTGGCGCACGCCTGTAATACCAGCGCCTCAGGAGGCTGAGGTAGGAGGATCACAAGTTTAAAGCCAGCCTTAGCAATTTAGCAAGGCTCTAAGCAACTCAGTGAGACCTTGTCTCTAAATAAGATATAAAAAGGGCTAGAGATATGGCTCAGTGGTTAAACACTTCGGGGTTCAGTCCTGGTATTAAAAAAACCTAAAAACAACAACAAAAAATAAACCCAATCATGAAATTGTCCCCACTTCCCGATGGCTTCAAATTCAGAGCAAAATCCTACTTTTCCCAAACTTACCCAGCCAAAGCTTAAATCGTTTTTCCTCCTCCTGTACTGGGGTTGAACCTAGAGGTGCTTTGTCACTGAGCTTCATCCCAGCCCTTTTGATTTTTTATTGTAAGACAGGGTCTTACTAAGCTGCCAAGGCTGGCCTCAACCTGTAGTCTTGTCTCAGCCTCCCAAGTAGCTGGGGTTACAAGTGTGTGCCATTGCACCTGGCTTCAAAGCTTAAATCCTCTATGTCCTTTCTAATATCATCTTGTTGAGACACCTTATAGTTCCCTTTGGTTTGCATTCTCCTCTGTGTAGTGAGCAATAAACCCATCTTGTTCAAATGCAGGTGTTCTTCTGTGTTTGGGTGCCGTTCTTTTGCTAGAGGGCATTAACAAAAGAAAGGAATATTTATGGCTTCTGTGAGCTAGGTTTTTTTCCCCTTTGATATCTCACTTAATCATGACAGTGGCCCTGCAGGGTAGGTAACATTAATTAGCATTTTATAGATGAAGGAAAAGGGTTGGAAAGGTTACTTACTTAGAAATGAATGCAAGAGTCAGATGCAGTGACACATGCCCGTATCCCAGCTATTTGAGAAGCTAAGGTAGAAGGATTGCACACTTGAGGCTAGTCTCAACAACTTAGTAAGACCATGTTTCAAAAAATAAAAAGGACTGGGGATGTAGCTCAGTGGTAAAGCACCTCTGGGCTCAATCCCCAGTACCAAAAAATAAAACAAAAAGCATAATGCAAGAGCTGATAGGGACCTAGGTTTTAGAGGTTCAAGAGACAAAGTGCTTTCCAATAGGCTAGCTACCTCCCACCCTTCAAAGGGTACAGAGATGCCCATTATTATTAGCTCATTGCTAGCTTAGAATACTTAGAATCCATTTCCTCCTAACTTCTGCCTGGAGATTTATTTTTTAAGCAAATGGACGTTTTATTGGGAGGCGAAAAGAAGCTTTTCAATCTGAAAAGAAATGGCTTTGTGGCAATACTTTAAATATAGTTTCTCCTCTGGCACTCTTCTTCCAAAGGAAGTACATTCTTCTCCCACTAGATGAGAGCTTATAGGATGAAAACTGGCCCGTCTCTCCCTTCCCACCTGGATCCCTTTGGTGTTTCTCTATGGTGTGTTATAAATTCTCAAGATTTTACTTTAGCCTGCTATTTGAGCAGGGATGTGTACCCTGAGCTCCAGACATAAAAAATGACTTGCTGTTCCTTCCGAACACCACATTCTTTTTCTTCCATATCTTTGCTCATGTTCTCACTTAGGCTTGGAAGAGCTTCTTCCCTAAGTAAACATCTGCTCTACCTTAAGTGTCCCTCTCAGATCTTCCCTGGGAGGTGGCTGTGGATCCTGGTCCTGTCTCTCAGAGATGGCCAGTGCCCTTGCTTGCATTCACATATCTGCTGAGGCCATCAGTGTGGTATTTTATAATTGTGTGTTTGATCTAATCTCATTTCTCCTACTGCCCCAAGAATTCCTTTGTTTGTAAAGATTCTTATTTTTTGCTTCCTGTGACTTGCCCAAAGCCAGGCACAGGGTACATGCTCAGTATGTGTTTGTTAAATGAGTAAGTTAGGTAAAGTTGAGTATTTTTTGAGAGTTAGCCCTTGTTATTAGGGCTATAGGACATGACTGCTACACTGTATCCAGGAGTACAGTTCATTTTCCTTGGTAGTATGCCCCTGAAGTCAGATGATACAATCTATACAAACATATAAACACAAGTAGCAGTCCCTTGGTGAGGATTACCACACTTTAAAAAGTGTGACCCAGGATGAACTTCCTACCTACCTGGTCTCTTTGCTGTTACCCATATTTCTTTGAAATGGACTGAGGTCTTTTATGGTAAAGTAACCACAAGTAGCTGAGGTTATTACTAAAATTTCCCTTATGTATGAATTAGTGTCTAAAGATCAAAGAGGAGTTTGGGGCCTTGCTGTTGGGCATGTTATGGAAAGTTTTTAAGAGCCTTGGGAGCACAGTGTGTTTTCTTGGTCCTTCTTTTTTTTTTTTTTTTTTAGATTTAGATTTAGATTTTTTTTTTTTAGATTGAAAATAATATTACAGAAACATGAAAGAATACTAAGGAGAAAATAGTTACCCCTTGGACCTGTTACTTATCTAAGTGCTCTTATCCTCTTGTCCCCTCCAGCTTTGGACCACAGACACACTGACACTTTTTACATAGTTTTACTAGAAAGTACATATATAACTCTGTGTTCTATTTCTTTCTGTTAATATACTGTGTTAGAATAGCACTGTATTGTTAAGATGGTTTGCAGAGCACTTATTTAAATCCTTGCATAAAAGTCTACTGAGTTGATTTTACCTTCCTCCTTGTCAAATGTAAGAAGTTTAGAATTCCTATAGTTAGTTGTTGATCAGAACACTCTTTCATGTGGTAAGATTCCCTTGGCCTGAACTTGAATTTGTTTGTTTTATCTACTAAAACTACTTAAAGGAGAGTGCAGTTTTCACATCTGTGGCACAAATGGGTCTGAGTGGATTGTCACATTCTTACAGAGTGATGAGGGGAGGGAATGTGTGGACCAGGTTGCAAATGGCCATTTGCTGAAATGATGTTATTATGTCTGTGGCAAGGACATAACAAGGTTAACTGTGTCTTGTTCCCCAGAACCTGTGGACAAAGTGGCTGCCTTGAGGGAGTTCCGGGTTCTGCACACTGCTTTGCACAGCAGCTCCTCCTACAGGGAGGCGGTGAGTGTGAGCTGGGGCTGCAGGAAGAGGGTGTGAATGCTGGTGTTGATGGTGGAGAGTGGGAGCTGGGAGTCCCGTTGCCACAGCAACCAAGAGTTCCTCTGGGAGTTTTGCCTTGTCTGTGGGCCTCAGTAGAGCCCTATCTTTTCCCAGAGAGCCTGTCTTAGCTAGGTGTTAGTTGGTGTTGATTCCATCTAATGATAATGATATAACCTCTCTCATACTGGCCTCATGGAATGAATATGGCAGTAGCCAAAGTATCTACACAGTTTTTGCTGGGCCTCATTCTTTGTCTTTGGCTGAACTGCGTGCCTACCACCCCTTAACATTGGTTTCCTCACTGGGGAATGGGCTGATGCTTTTCTGTAGGAAAGTTGACAGGAAAATTAATACAGCTGTGAACTTCCCAGTATATATGAATATGAAATAGTAATTGTATGGAGATTTTAAAAGACTTTTGGGATCTAGAGAAACCTTTGTTATTGGGCTTGTAATGAGACCTTTCATTTTGCAAGTGTTAGAACTATGGTGGGGAAAAGAACCACAGAGATTGAGGTATACTTGCCTTTTTTTTTTTTTTTTTCAATTCTTTGTTTCTTTTCCAGTAAGCCACAATCTCAGAGCAAAACGAGGCTCATTTATTTCCGGGGGTATTGTTTCATTGTGATGGTGTATGTGCAAACATGTAGAGGGAGGAAGTCTTTGAGCAGAGTGTGGGCATTTGATGAATGTTTGAAACTAGTTGAAATGCTTAGTCCTCCCTGTTTCTCCTGCAGGTCTTTAAGATGCTCAGCAACAAAGAGTCTCTGGATCAAATCATTGTGGCCACCCCAGGCCTCAGCAGTGACCCCATTGCTTTGGGTAAGTTCAGGAAAGGATTTGAGGAAATAAGAGTTGTTGGAAAAGGAAAAACCAGGAGAAGGCCATAACCCTAAAGTGATTCTCACCATTTTCTAAAGAATCACTGGTCTTGCGGGAAGAGGAAAGTGATCAAGATGTGTTTTACGTACTTATCCCCTAAGAGTTCTCAGTCCTCCAGAGTGATAATGGTCTAAATAGCATAATAAATGAGGGTGTGAGCATGCCAAATGAGGGCTACATTTAGCCTGAATCACTTCAATCACTGAAGGGAAGACTTCCTATACAACTTGATGGATGAGGGAACTCAAAGATACAGAGGAGGAAGACTGGTGTGTTAATGCTCAGTGTTTGAAGCACAGTGGGGAGGTTCAGGGCAGGGGAACATCCCCACTGGAAGAGGAAGGAGTGTACTTGGATTGTGTTGCTTGGGGTGTTTCCTCCTCTTCTCATTAGGGCAGGTCCTATGTTCCTGTTGAACTAATTGTTCTGAGACTAGTGCCTCTTCACCATCCTGGATCTGACCAGATTTCCATTCTCTGAAGGGGGTTGTGTTCTCTTTTAGGAGTTCTCCAGGACAAGGACCTCTTCTCTGTTTTTGCCGATCCTAACATGCTGGATACGTAAGTGTAATCATCGTATTAGAGGGAATCATGTCTGTTCTCATGTGGTTAGGCCAGAAACCTAATTGTTGCCCTGGATTGTGCTCTTGGAGCCCATCCTCAGCCTGTCACTGGATCCACCTTCTGAATATGTTAGGAGGTGAGAAGGAGCAAAGGCTGTTTGGGAATGGTAAAGCTTAAAGTCAGGGACATGTGAGGAGTGTCAGGATGAAGCAAAATTATGTGGGACAGGGCTTTGTGTGCCTGGGTCAGTTTAGATTTTGTTTGGTAGATGTTAGAGAGTCCCTGAAGGATTTAAGCTCTCTCTAAAATATTAGAGCTAGAAGGGACAGAAAAGGCCACATCCCCTTGTTTTCCCAGTGGAAACAACCCTACCCAGAGACCGAGAAGGAAGCTGTCAAAGGTGCCCAGTATAGTAAGAATGTTGTCTAGGACCAGAACCTGAGCCCACCAGCCTATGCATTTCCCATCATGCTTTGTCTGAGATGAAAGTGATGGATTTGCAATAGATTCCAGAAACTGAAGGCCTTGCTTCATTGCTGAGGGTGGATCAGCTTCTTAGCATAAGATGCTGAAGGCAGGGCAGGAAAGGCATCTCTGTCATAGTGAGGGGGTACCCAGAACTGTCATGGTTGAGGATGTCTTTTTCCTTCTTGGTCACCCTTGGGTTTTTCTTGTCCCGTCTTAGATTGGTACCTGCTCACCCAGCCCTGGTCAATGCCATCATCCTGGTTCTGCACTCAGTAGCAGGTAGTACCCCAATGCCAGGAGCTGACTCCTCTTCCCGAAGCATGCCCTCCAGCTCGTACAGAGATATGCCAGGTAAGCTCCAGAAGAGAGTACTGTAGGCCCTTCAGGAGCTGGTAATGGCCCAAGGATTTGCTTTCCTCAGCAGCTATGTATAGTGTTGGCAGAGGGCGTTCCTTGGGAACTCTCAGTTTGAGTCAGGAAGTGCATCTGTCCTGTAATTTTCCAAGGGGAGATGAAATATGAATTTGGAGTAACTTGAGCTGAGATCTGGAGCTACGCCTGTGCCTTTCTGTTCTTCCTCCTGAAATCTGTTCACTCTCTTCCAGGTGGCTTCCTGTTTGAAGGGCTCTCAGATGATGAGGATGACTTTCACCCAGTAAGTGGCCCGACTGCCTGCTGCTTAGGGGAGATGGTGCTAGGAATGAGCCCCTCCTTGGGACTTGGCACTCCCAAGGCTGAGAAGTGGTCATAGGTAGGCCCTTTGTGGGGCCAAGACTTTGTCATACTGTTCCTTTTCTGTATTCTTTTTGGGATCTGGGAGCTTAGGCAGTCTTCCCAGGAACTGTTTCTGGAGTGGAGAGAGGTTCCTTTGGGGATTTCAGTGTCTTTCCTGATTCTGGATCCTCCCTTCTCCAGAGCACCCGATCTACACCCTCTAGCAGCACATCCAGCTCTCGACCAGCCTCCCTGGGATACAGTGGAGCTGCTGGACCCCGTCCCATCACCCAGAGTGAACTGGCCACTGCCCTGGCCCTGGCCAGCACGCCAGAAAGCAGCTCTCACACACCAACTCCTGGCACCCAGGTATGGAGAGAGGACTTGGAATATCAAGGCCGTGCCCCCAAGGGAGAAGCTCCCCAGTGATAGAATAGGATTTGCCTTTGCTGACCCTGGTGCTAGATCTGGTTTGAGCTATACCCTGAAGCCCCTGCTGGGATTTCTTGGTACAGTTCAGGTGACTTTCCCCTCATTTGCCTTAGGGCTAAGAGGTTTGACATAGGCCTGGCTGATTCCTCCTAGTATTCAGAAGAATCTCCCCTCATGTAATATGCCCTTCCTCATCCCTGACTGGGACTAGGTATCACCAACTTAAGCATTCCTGGTGATGAGTTACTCCAGCTTCCAAGGCCTTCTCTCAGAACTGGAGTCTTAGACTGGCTTGTGGGCTTAAAGTCCGTTTTCATGGAGTGGAAGAAAATGGAACTTTTTTTGCCCACATAAATAGCTTCATGTGGTTATCTCGTAGCAGATCCCTGTTGGAAGGTAGTAGTTGGGTACCCAAGAAGCATATGGGGTGATATGATAATTGTAGATATCTGTAGCGAGTTGAGATAGTTCTTGAGGTGACTCTGATTGATTTGTCTCTAGGGCCATTCATCAGGGACCTCACCAATGTCTTCTGGTGTCCAGTCAGGAACGCCCATCACCAATGATCTCTTCAGTCAAGCCCTCCAGCATGCCCTGCAGGCCTCTGGGCAGCCCAGCCTTCAGGTCAGTCTTCCCCATTTCCTGACTTCCATGTGACCCTCTTGTTGCTTTAGAAGCCAATCGTTTTTCTGTGCTGTGGAGTCCTTCTCATTTAGCATGCTTCGTTCTAGGTATGGGCATGGCGTGTGACAGGTGAGGAGTGTTCTTACTAAGAACAGTTGTCCCTGTGGCTTCTACTCCTGCTCCCAGTGACCATGACCTGACTCCCCTGACTGCCTGGCTTGTATAATCATGTCAGTTTTAGTCAGGAAGTCATTCATTCATTCAGTGAGCATGAGCTGATCATTGAGCATATGTAATACGAGGTCTGGCTCCAGATGCAGGGGCATCGGGAAAACTGGTTCTCATCCCTGCCATAATGGGGCACCAGGCAGGTTTGGAACTAGGGAGCAATAAGGTGAGAAACCCAGCTTCTTGAAGTGAGGGCTTAGTTAGGCAAAGTTTTTCTTAGGAAGGGGTATTTAAGCTGATTGTCAAAGAATTAACAGGTTTTATTTTTTGTTTTGTTTTTTGCGGGGGGAGGGTACTGGGGATTAAACCCAGGGGCACTTAACAACTGAGCCACATCCCCAGCCTTTTTTCATATTTTCTATGGAGACAGGGTATCACTGAGTTGCTTAGGGCTCCAATAAATTGCTGAGCCTACCTTTGAACTTGAGATTCTCCTGTCTCCCAAGCTGCTGGGATTATAGACATGCACCACCACAGCCAGCAAGAATTAGCAGTTAACCAAATAGGGAAAAGAGATGTTTGTGGTAGGAAAGGAATAGTTTCCAGGTGGAGGCAACTCCCTGTTTGAGCAAATGTGTGGAGGCATATATTATATACTTAAAACTACAAGGCTCCAGGGGCTAGGGTTGTGGCTCAGTGGTAGAGTGCTCACCTAGCATATACGAGGCCCTGAGTTCGATCCTCAGCACCACATAAAAATAAATAAAAGGTATTGTGTCAACTACAACTAAAAAATATTAAAAAAAAACACAAAAACCCACAAACAAAACTTCAAGGTACAGTGCAGCATCCCAGTGTAAAAAGTTCTGAGATGGAGCTGAGAAAGGGAGCCTGGGTATGCTGGGTGTGAGGGCCCTTAAATGCCAACTTAAGGAGGGAGACTTGGCAGGTTTGAAGAAGAGGAAGGGTCACCCTGGCAGCTAAGTGGAAAACCCAAGGCCTCAGCATTTTATTACATGCCTCCACACGTGAGCTGTTAGCTTTATGTCTGCTTCCTTTATTCCTTACAGTAAGCCTCTTCAGGGAGTGTCATTCCTAGAACTTGTCTAGATCCCAAAGCCATGAAATGGTAAAGACAGAGTTCAGACCCATGTGGTTTTCACTACCCCACTGGCCCTTAGGGACAATGAGGGTAATAGGCACAGGACATGAGGACAACTTCTCCATGCTTTCATCTTCCCCTGTTAGATGCCTGTTCACTTGGCTCTGCAGCTCTGCACTTGCCTTGGTTCCATCTGACCTATCAAATGCCTCCATGTTGATGTGGGCTTTTTTTTTTTTTTTTTTCGGTACTGAGTATTGAACCTAGGAGCACTTAACCACTGAGCCACATCTCCCTGCCCTTTTTATTTTTTGATATAGGGTCTCACTAAGTTGCTTAGGTCCTTGCTGAGTTGCTAAGGCTGACCTTGAACTTAGACTCCTCCTGCATCAGTCCCCTGAGTTGATGTGTGCTTCACAGTCTCACCCCTGCCTGGCTCTTTGCATTTGCCTTTCTTCCCCACTGCCTTCTTCCTGCATGTGTACACACAGTTTTCCCTACATTGCATACTTCTTCCTATCATGAAGTAGGGATATTGATGACACTATGAAAATACTAGAATAAAATGTGAGTGTATTTCTTTAAATCCTTATAGTAGATAAGGTCCTTTCATGGCTGAAACTAAGAATCCAGGAGCCATTAAATAAGAGTTATAAGCCAGGCATGGTGGTGCATGCCTGTAATCCTAACAGCTTGGAAGGCTGAGGCAGGAAGATTCCAAGTTTGAGGCCAGCCTCAGCAATTTAGCAAGGCCCTAAGCAACTTAGTGAAATTCTATCTCAAAATAAAAAATAAAAAGGCCTTGGTATGTTGTTCAGTGGTTAAGTGCCCTTGGGTTCAATCCCCAGTACCGCCCCCCCCCCCAAAAAAAAAAGAGTTATAAATTTTGAGTTTATAACTCAAAATTTGAGTTCTGCCTGCAAATCAAACCCAAATAACAATAACTATAAAAACTAAACAAAGGCTAACTAAACTGAGGGGGAAAGTCTAACGTATCACACAGAGGATGAAATCTTCCTGATGTATAGAGGTTCTAGAAATTAAGACAAATAACTCCATAGAAAAATAGGCAAAGGGACTGATGTAACTCAGTGGTAGAGTATTTGCCTAGCATGCACAGGTCCTGGGTTTGATCCCCAGCTTCACAAAGTGGTGGCAAAGAATATGAACAGACTATTCACTGGAAAGGAAGTACAGATAGCTATTAAACCCATATAATAATTCCAGCAACCCCTTTTCTCAGAATTTGTTCTGGAGGTTTATGTGCCTGTAGAAAATGACAGTTGTAGAGTCAGTCACTGCAGCTTTTGTGATAGCAAAAGATTGGAAACAGTCCAGTTTTTGTGTTTTAAGGACACGCATGTGTTAGAATATTGTGTGAGTATTAAAAAGTTCTTTTATGTACCAATATGGAAACATCTCCAGGATAGATTAATTACATTAAAAGCCAGCTCAGGTTATTTAGTGAGATCCTGTTTCAAAGATTATTTTTTTTTAAAAGGGCTGGGGATGTAGCTCAATGGTAGAGTGCTTGCCTAGGAATATACATTTATATTCCTTGAAAGAAATAAAATAGGTTACTTGGGGTAGGAGTTGGACTAGATAAGAGTAAGACTTTTCACTACACTATTATGCTAAAAAACAAAACTAGTTTTATTCCTCTCCCATTTATTTGTGTGTGTGTATGCACACATGCACACAAGAGAAAGAATTGAGACAGTAATTTGCATTTTCTCTTTTGACCCTTTCTTACTGTAAAACTTTGAATTTGTGTTCTTAACCCTCAAGCCTTTTAATGTTCCTGAAGTCCCAATTCCATGGAACTTAGTATACCACCTTTGCCCTAGGAGTCCCATCTTTTTTTCTTTTCCCTGAAAGTATAGACCTAATTGCATCTTCATTAGGGTCCCAGTTAACAGCTTCTGTCTACCCTGCCTTTCCACAGAGTCAGTGGCAGCCCCAGTTGCAGCAGCTGCGTGACATGGGCATCCAGGATGACGAGCTGAGCCTGCGGGCCCTTCAGGCTACTGGTGGG
Organism: Marmota marmota marmota; assembly: GCF_001458135.2. Taxonomy (NCBI): domain Eukaryota; kingdom Metazoa; phylum Chordata; class Mammalia; order Rodentia; family Sciuridae; genus Marmota; species Marmota marmota. The sequence continues at coordinate 8,140,051 of NW_026000229.1, forward strand.
GACATCCAAGCAGCCCTGGAACTCATCTTTGCCGGAGGAGCCCCATGAACTCCCTGCTCCTTCTGAACCCCCAGCAAGTTACAGAGGCTGCTGATGATGATGGGAGACACTTGTGAAGATGTCTCCATTTCTCTTCTCCCCAATATACCTGATGGTCATCAACTCTCCTGCTTTGTCCAGTGTTTGGCCTTTCTGGCTGATCTGAGCTGGTAGAGGCAGGGGGGCAAGCAGAGTGTGCGGTCTTGGTGCTGTGGCATCAGGGAGCAGGGTTGGCCCCTGGTTCTGGGCCCCAAATAGAGGATTTTAGATCCACATCATGGAATGCTGTGTAATACCCTTGTTCACCTTTGGGATTGGTAGTAGTAGCCCCCAGACTCTTTGGTGCTTTGGGGTATGACAGCCTTAGGTTGTACCCAAGGCTGGAGCAGGGCTATGCCAGTATTCAGGTGATTGTTATGTGACAGTTATAGCCAGAAGAGGCTCATGCTTCTGAGATATCCACAGTCTAGGGAGTAGCCAGTGGGTTTTCAGAGGGAGCAAGTGGGTGGCTTGCCTTCCACATTACTGCTTCTCCCAAAGCCTTTCAAAAAATTCCTTGTCCCTGCCTTGGTCTTGCCTTACCAGACATTTTCTGATGCATTTTCTTTTTTTTTTTTTCTTTTAATGATGCCAGAATCCAGGCCTCAAAGCTGAGCCAGAATTCAGGGTTCTCTCCTCTGTCCTAAAGGTATAAGTACAAGAGCAGTTGAACAAGGATACTAAATAACAAGACCAACACTAACAGGGCTAAGTTTTAATATTAAAGAGAGGGCACCAACCCCCCCAGCTGCTGCTCCATCTGCAGGTCCTCTGGTTCCCTTGGCACTGCATTCCCTGCTTCCTATAGCGTCAGAGGTGTTCAGGTTGAGAAAGTGGGTTTTATATGCTTCAGGTACTTTGTTAGCAAAAAAATCCTTTGCCTTCATTGGCATTTGAGTTCATTTGAGAGCTCATCTGGGTGGAAAAATGCTCAGAGCTCTGTTCCTGCCCCAGACCTTGGCAGGTGTACAATCTTCACCATCCCCAGTCATGGCTGTTTGGCCTCTTCTTGTTTCTTCCTGGGACAAAAGTCTTAAATTTTTAAGGATAGCCTATTCATTCTTTAATGTTCCCCAGAGAATTTACCCCAAGGCCCCTTTCTGCCCTAAGGAACCATGTAGAACTGTTCCCTCTTTGCATTAGCAGAATTTTAGTTACTTAAAGAGTGTAACACTTATCCCTTTGACCTGTCCTTGTTTTGGTCCCCTGATCTTTTCTCTGGGTGTCCTCCAGTTTATCAGTTATTCTTACAGGAAGCACTCAGAAGAACCCACTATTCCATATATGTCCCAAACAGCCCATTGTTCTTTGTTTCCTACAGACATTTTGAAAAGTCTTTCTGCATTCCTTCACAACCCTAGGATTAATGTTGAAAAGTGTTTGCATTGGCATAAAGACTCGATTTCTGGGCCTCTACTGCCAGGCCTCTCTGGGCCTCAGTGGTCTGCCTGAAACCCAACTGTCTCATGGTTGAGAGCAAAGACCAGGAAGCTTTGTCTTTGAACCCAAGGTCTCTTGCTTATTTGTGGTGGAAACAGTCTGGTTCTATTCTCTTGTGGTAGTCGAATGGGGCTGACATAGCCCTTCCTGTTCCCATGATACAGCTTGCTCTAGATCTGGTTTCCATTTTGTGGCAACTCTCACCCTGACTCTAATGCCCTTCAAAGATATTGGGGCTCCTTAGCTTCCCAACCCCCTTATGCTGTGGAGTATTTGGGTAAGCCTGCCCAATTGCCGGAACCACCCAGTACCAGTTACACAGCTTCCCAGAATTGAACTGAACCCACTGTTTCCCTTTCCCTTCTTTGTCACCTCTTTCCTCCAGGGCCTTGGCAGGTTGGGTTCGCTTCCTGTGGCCAAGTTTTAAGTAATATATGTTGGGTCTGATAAGTGCCCCCACTGAGCCTGGGGCTTTCCAGAGCCAAAGACTCCTTCCTCACCATTGTCTCTTTCAACCTTTCAACAAACATTAAGCTTCTGTGCCAGGTAAACATGGTGTCCTTGCTCTCATAGAGCTGTGTCATTGGTAAGACAGACAACACGTTTACACTACAGCCTGATAAGAACTGGACCAGGCAAGTCCAAGGCCTGTGGAAGTTTCTGGGAAAAGGAGCTCACTTATTTGTGTGTGAGAATGAGTGAAGCTGGTTAGAAAAGTATAATCCAAGATGAGATCTGAAGGGTGTGGAGGAATTGGGCAGGGAAGTGTATGTGCTTAGCAGCCTGGTAGTTGGGAGAGAATATGGCTCTTCAATCCCTGTCAGGGTGGATATGAAGATGGGTCATGTAAGGAGTTTTGGCTTACCCTGAGGACAGTGTAGAGTTAGAATTTTAATCGTGAGAGTCAGATTTGGTTTTTAGAAAGGTCAGTCTGGCTGCTGGAGGTAAAGGGGGGGGGGGTGGAGACAGGTTGGAGAGAGGGAGCCCAGCAAGGAAGATGAGGCAGTGATCTGCTTAGAACTGAGGGCTGGCCTAGCAGCGTGCAATGAAGGAGAAGGGTGAAACAGGCCTGAGGGGTTAGAATTGATATCAGTCTTTGGAAGAGGTGAATATAACCTATTGTCATCTCCATAGAACAGATGGGGATACCAAAATCAGATGGGAAGATCATCTGTCCATGATCTCATGGTTAGAAAGTGTGCAATTATGGCTAACTGTTGACCAAAGTAGGGAGGACTACATGATAAGGGCTTAGATCAGCCTGAGGAGCTCTGGCTTTATCCAGAGAAGAGTAAAGAGCACCCCTGGAATGGCTTTGGGTAGGACAATTGGGGATCAGATTTGTATGTAAGATAGTCTGACAGCTGCATGGAGGGTGCATTTGTGGGAAGTGAGAATGGGGGTGGGTGTCCAGCTAGGATGTTTGCTGTCTCCAGATGGGACATGGTGGAGGCCTTCACTTAAGCTTACAGCAGGGGAGCTGGGTGGAGGGATATGAAGTGTGAAGGACAGACTAGATTTGAGGGTGAGAAAAAGGGAGGAGGCAGAATGCGAGTGAGTAGGTGGTGGTACAGCAGGAATAAGAAATTGGGGGTTAGGATTTAGAATGCAGGACCAGTTTTGGACATGTTGAGCTTAAAGTACCAACCAGGCAGAGATATCCAGTAGACAGTTGGATGTACCTGGCCTTAAAGAGTTATCAGGAGGTTTTAAGTTCAAGACTGGATTTTCATCATGTGAGAAGGTAATTCAACTTTTTAGGGAAAGGTGGAGGACAAAGAATAGCTGCTAAGAAGCTTGACTTTATAGGAAATGATAAGTGGTTGGTAAGAAACCTGGAAGGGAGTTGGGATCTGCTACTTCTGGGAAGGCTAGAGCGGGACTCACCAAAGCAGAGGAAGTTGAAGGAACTGGACAAAGGGCATGGTCCTCACTGTAGCCAAAAGGCTGACCTTGGACTTACCAACTTATTCCATGGTGACCTTGAGGAGATGACACAGTAGACCAGAGCCAGATTGGAGGGTTGAGGACTGGATACACTGGGGGGGCAGTAGAGGCAAAGGGCAGAGAAATCTGGAGGATCTTGTTGGTTAGGGACAGGGCCATAGCTGAAGGGGGAGATGGGATTGAGTAAGCATTGCAGTTCAACAGAGGTGAAGTTGGAATTGATCGCAAGAACTTTTATAGGAAGCTGAGGGGAAAAAAAAGGAAGAGAGACCCCAAAATAGAATATGCAAATATGCAGAGATGGGTAAATTTTCTGAACAGATCCCTTCTCCTGATATAACTCAAATTTGGCTGGGCTGACATGGGCTGGGCTGGCACAGCTTGCTGGGCACATGGGCCCAGGTTCTGCTCCTCGCCTTAGCCCCATCTGGCCTGGGCCACAAACCAAGCAAACTCCGATTCCTACCCTGAGGTGGCTTCTGGTTTCCTCTGCCCCAGGCCTTGGCAGTGAACTGTTAGTGAGGATGTTAGGAATTCATTCAGGCCTCCCTCTGCTTCCCCAGACTTTACCAACATTTTGGACCCCCTCTGGCCCTGGGCCAGGGTTCAGTTCAGCTCAGCTGTGCCCCTGGTTCCCTTGGGCCCTGCCCAGTCTTATTCCCATAGGCCCTGCAGTTACTGGTGACAACTCAGCTTCCTCCATGCTTGAAATGGCTTTGCAGTACCCTGGGCACTTGCCTCCCCTACCTTGGCAAAACTAGCTAACAGCAATGCAGTACAATAGTGCTCATTTATCACACATCCTTTGCGCCAAGCATTGAAATAGGCACTTACATGTGCCATCTCAGTTGATCCTCATAATCACCTTCAAAAGGATATGTTATTACACCCCTGTGCAGATGAGTGCTTTTTGTTAGAAGATGTCACTGATGGGAAATGTCTTTCCAGGGTTTTGATGAGTGTGTCAGCCATGATTTCATCAAGGTATCCACCTGGGGCCTTGTGCTTGTCTGGCAGGCCAGAAAGTCACTCAGAGGGCTGAAGGGTCTGCTCACCACTCATTCTGAAGTGGCAGCTCAGATCTTGGAAGGGAATTAGGCTTCTTAGAATGACTAAACTTCAGGTCACTTTTCCACAGATTGACTTGACTTCTTGGATCCTCTGAACCTGAGTTTTGTCCTATTTGACATTTCCCCTCAATTTATGTAAGTGAATATTGACCCTGTGTACATCAGAGATGCCAAGTGCTCAGAACTGGGCTGGGGAATATTCTAGGTGGAATCAGGATCCAGACAGCAAGGCAACCCTAACTAGAGAGACAGCAGCAGGGAAAGTTCAGAAAACAAATTGCTTTTATGCAAGAAGGGGTCTCATTTCTTCTTCTGGGTTCAGATTCAAACTCAGAATCTTTAACTCAGCATCCTAGAAAATTGGAGAATTGGACCAAAGATGACCCTAGGTTTACAGGAACAGGAGTTAGCACCATGGTGTCTAAACCTAATCAGACAGAGGCTTCCTAGGTGCTGGAATCTGGAGTAAGAAGTCTGCCTTTTCAGCCTCTGTCATAGGTGTTGTGTATGACCTTAGGCCTGATTTTTGGAAGGAAAGGACACAAACTGGACTGCTTAGTGGCAATTTGTTAAATGACTAATCATGTCCTAGGAATCAACAAGGATTAGAGAGACTCCCAAGGAAAGTCCCATGAGAGACTTATTTGGAAGTGGGGTTATATACCCTGAAAAAGCAGATTTAAAAGGATATGACTTCTAAATCCTCAAAGGGCTGTATGCCAGAAAGAGGGATTAGACATTGTGTAGTTTTATTGGGCAGAGTTAGGACCACTGTTTGGAGTCTTATATTGGGAAAGAAAACTTTGGGTCAGAGCTAAAGAAGATGGGCAGGGCTGCTTGGTGAGGAAGCACACCATCACTGGAAGCAGGTAGGCAGAAGCTGCATGACTGCCAGAGAAGGGCTATGGTGAGGGGCTCCCAGGTTGGACTGGATGCCTCTGAGAATTACTTCCAATTCCAAGAATTGAGATTCTTGGATCATTGCGTTCATGAGAAAAAGTGAACTCTGTGAGAAAGCACCAGTCTGCATGTCTACCTCCTCAGTGAAGTGGCCCTAGTAGGCCTAAGGATCCATCAGAGCTGGACACTGGATCATTAACCCATGGAGATCACTTTGAAACATACTGAATTCATCATACAAGAGAAGAAAGTACAGAAGGTAGAATGAGAAAACTTTGTGTGTGGTTTAGAGAGGAGATAGACCAGGAGAACTGCTGTTTTAGATCCTCTTTCTCATCTTGTAAGCAAACTGAGGCCTGGCCTGGGGCAGGAAATTACCTAACTGGAATTGGTGGCCAAGCCAGGACTTGACCTTTGGCCTCTCAGCCCCATCTAGTCAGGAGATGTTGTTTGGATTCCACATGACTTTCACGGGATTCTTCTCTGCCCTCAGGCCTCAGACACTGAGAATAGAGGCTTAGAGATGAATTTGGGGCGTGGGAATGAGGTGGAGGGAGGAGTTTGTCTTAGGAAGTTTGGGAGTATCTACATCTCCAATACTTGGCTGTTCCAGAGTGGACACCAGGTGGCGCTCCCACCACAAGCCAAGTGCCATCAGTATTGGCTGAGTTTTGGCTAAGGATACTGAGCTATCCCCAACCTGTCATGTTTTAGGTAAGCTGAATGTTCTAATGGAAAGAGAAGAGTCTGTCTTTTGTCTGCCAACCCCCTGTCCTCACTGAATATCCCTTTGTGGATTTTTACTTGTTTTCCCTCTCATTTAACTTGGCTGGCCTGACCCAGATCTTAGCAATTTAGAGTAGGGGCAATCAAATTAAAATGTACCTAGAAAATGACTAGGACAGAGAACATAGATGAAGGAGTGGGATGCCCCTGGGAAGTGTAGACCCTTGGGGCTAAGCAAGCTGGTGGAAATTGTGAGAAGCTCTCTTTTCATGGGGGCTGAGTAAATGCCTGAGAGGTGATAGGCTCTGTGCTGGCTTAGGAAAAGGAGGCAGGTACTAAACGGAACACATTGGCAGAGGTTTGCAGGTGGGCAGAGCTCTTGGAGCGAAGTATGGACCCAGGGCCATATTATATAGAGTCATGGGAAGGAAAGGACAGGAATATGCCTCCCCTTCAGATTTGTCAAATCCATATCTGTTCTGAAGAGGGTTTCTCCACTTTCCTTGCTGGGCCTATTCTAAACCCCGATGCAATCTTCCAAAAGCTTTGCCAGGGGCATTGGTATCCTCTTTACCTTTTGAATTATTTGTCAGTATTTTAAAACTGATAGTTTCAATAAAGATTGAATTTTCAGCTTCTCTTGAAAAATCAGATCACCTGTCACTTCTGGGTATACTTCTTGGTTCCTATGACATGGAGTTGAATAGAAACTACCCCATATTCACAGTTCCCGAGGTCCCAGCCCATTGGCTTCATTCATTCTCATGACCTGCCTGGTTTCTTTGTCCCCCTGCAATTGGGGAAGGGTCATGGTGGGCAATAGTGATTGTTGCTGTAGCTAGTAGAGGCCTGGATGGCCACTAAGCTCTGAAGCCTCACAGCAGGATGGGATACAGCATTTAGAGAACTTCATCAGGTTGAATGCCTTCTGAGAGCTATAAATAATCCCAGGAATTGGGACTCTTGGATCACTGAATCCATGAAAGAAGGTGAGCAGTTTGTGAGTGACCACACATGTGCCTGTGTTATCTCACTGTATCCTTACACCTCCCAATAGCTTGTTCAGGGTGGGCCACTCCTTCAAAGGCTGTGTTTAGCCATGGAATTAAATTTGAGAAGGGGTCAGAGGAAGCTCAGAGAATGGAGAGATAAACCAAGTTTGGCCATGAACGGTGAGAGGCTTTGGCTGGAATGTTGGACTAGACTCCCAGGGCCTCTGCTGCTTTGGGGTCATGAAGCTCAGGTCTATGTCCATTTCCTTGTCCAAGGTCACTTCTTGTATTTGGCTGTGCTTCTGCTGCCCTCAGGACTCAGGAAACAACTTCTAAGTGTTTTTCTTCTACATCTTTTCTCAGTCTCTTCTTCGCCTGCCTGGATTTTAGAGTCATGGGAAGGAAAGGACAGGAATATGCCTCCCCTTCAGATTGTCAGATCCACATCTGTTCTTACTCTGCTGGTCCATCTCCCATCATTGACTGTGAATGGGAGTTGTGCCCCTTCCTCATATCAGGCCCAAGAGTCATCCTTGGCCTCCAAAGAAGCATGCAGGCCCTTGTCATAATCTATGCCATTCTGAATTGATTTCCCTGTGCTGCTGAGGGCAGTAAAGTCTGTGCCCAAATACTGGTGCTATTGCTCCATCAACTACTTGCCTTTCCCTTTATAGAGCTATTGCTTCAATCACAGACTCAGTTCTTACTTCCCCTAGTTGCCTGCCTAGAAGTGGGCTACCATTTGGTCCTGGCCCTTTATCCCCAGGTTGGCTGGCTTGGGGTGATGATGGTCTTCAGTACTACTCCCTCTCATCCCAACTTCAGTCTAAAAAAAAATACCTGGGCATTTACCTAGTTTTCATCTGCTGACCTGTTGTTTGGAAGGTTGAGCCTAGTCCCTGGCTTGCCCTTCTGGCTAGCACCTGGCCCTGTCTGTGTCTTTCTGAGGATCATTTGTACCTAGGCTCCAGCCTCATATAGGAGGCAGCAATACCAGGGCATGTCACTCTGGGGGAAGTTAAGGACCCTAGAGAGAATACCTGAGTTTCAATCCTTGCCCTACCTTTAACCAGCAAGTGCTCCTGAGCACAGTACATTTCCTTTCCATGCCTTAATTTCCTTGTTTATAAAGGAGATGAATATTAGCACCTATCTAATTCCATACCCTAGGATTGCAGAAGTTAAAATGGGCTATGAAATGTGCACCACACTCAGTAACTGCAATGTTAGCAATTGTTATTGGAATCTGAAAACCTGGGTTCCCATCTTGATTCCATCATTTACCAATTGACCTTGGTCAGGTCCCTGTCCCTCTCTTTGCCTCATTTTCTTCTCTAGAATGGAGTTATGCTTTCTCCCTTAGTGAGGAAAAGAATGCAGGACTGGCAGGAATGATGTAGGTGGAAGTGGGTTGCACTTTGCAAGTTGCTATGCACATGGGTAATGTTTTTATTTTGAATCTGTTTGAATTCTTAGTTCTTAAATGCAGGGATGGGTGATTTCTTAATTTGCCTTAACTTTTTTTAAAAATATTTTTTAGTTGTCAATGGATATTTATTTATTTATATGTGGTGCTGAGAATCAAACCCTGTGCCTTATACATGCCAGGCAAGTGCTCTACCACTGAGCCGCGTCCCCAGCCCTTTCCTTTTTACAGAGAAAGACAATACTAGGGGCTGTCTATCTGACAGAGGAGGCCCTGGGCTGGACACCAAGTGTCAGTCTCAGAGGATAGCCTAGGCCAGGCCATCCTGCTGGCTTCTGGGCAGGGTGCAGGTCTCAGAGCAGGTCACACATCTTAGACTTTCCACAGTGTGGAGCAGTGTGAACCTGGGTCTTTTGAAGCTGGCAGCCCCTGTGTTATCTCTGAAGGCATCTTGATTCCCCCTTCTTGGCTTGCTAGGATTCCTTGGGGCTCTCAGGTAAGGAGGAAGAGGCAGTTAGAAGCAAAATGTAGAATGGCAAAGCTAAACTTCCTGGTAGCAATACTTTCCTGGCCATGGAGCAGAGCAGAGGGCTGGGGCTGGGGCTGGGGCCAGGGCATCCTGCCCAGTGTCTTTGCTGGTGTCTGCAGTGCATGAATTAAGTCTATGAGTTCTGAAGGTCACATCTTCATTTGCCTCTGCTGCTGCCTCCTCACCCTGTTTCCTGTCAGTGCAGTACACCTTGGGCTAGATCTCCAGCATGCACTAGATAAGGACTTACAAAGCTGGGTGGGTTTCCTATTTGTGGTTCCTTGGGGCTCAGGTAGAGCTTGTTGGTTCAAATCCTTTCTGACCTGAGGGCGGGGAGATCCTTTTTACAAAGGGCAGGCAGGTGGCTCTGAGAAGATGAACTAATGGCAGAGCTGCCTGGGCTGCTCAGGTGACTGCAGAGGGAGTGTGCCTGGACCTTCCAAAGGCACTATCATTGGGTCATCAGGTTGCCTGTGATAGCTGAGCCCTAGGCACCTTATGGGTAGAGATCCCTCAAGTTGGTCCTACCCTGCCTCCCTGACAGTGAGTCTTGGGCATGCAGGATGTTCCCCTCTTTTCACTTGGGGAAGGGGCCTTCCTAATTATATCCCCCTCTGCTCACATGGAAATGAGTTTGGATTTTCTGAGCGTACACCAGCTGGCTGGGGGGAGGCAGCCCAGAAGGCTGCTGGCTGGGGAAGGGAGGAGAAAGGAGAGGGAGGGGAGGGAGCCAGGCCAAGATGAAAAATTCCCAGTGTTCTTACAGGCAGAGCAATAATGGGGCGCTGCATGCTCCCCACACATCATCAATCGCCCTCCCGCCCCAAGGAAAAAAGCATCATGCTCCTGCTGATAGGCTCAGGCAAACCCATCCTGTGAGAACCTGACTTTCAGGCTCCAAACCTAAGTGCTGGCCAGAGTGAGGGTGTCTAGTGTTAGACAGTCTGCGCTCGCAGAGACTCCGTCCTCCACGACTTCTAGGCCAATCCTTTCATGGGGTAGGAGGAGTGGAACTGAGGCTCAGAGAGGGGATGGGGCCTGCCGCGGAAGACAGAACGCCACAAGTCTGTTGTTTGCAGCCGGGTTCTCCCGGTGGAGTTGCTCCGAAGCCCGTGGCGAAGAATCCCCTGGCTGCCCTCACGGCTCAGGATTGGGGCAGCAAGGGAGCCGAGAAAAGGCTGAGGGGCGGGGGAGGGGCGGGGTGGGG
>NW_026000229.1:8150520-8173072 GCF_001458135.2 Marmota marmota marmota
CCCTTCGGCGAGCCGGGACGAGGTGTGGTGCGGGGGCTTGGGGCATCTGGGAGCTATCTCTGCTATGCCGGGACCGGCCGCTCCCCCCTTGCCCGCACGTGGCAGTTGTCACCAGGAATCGGCGCTAGCGTGGGGGGCAGTGCCCACGGGGTGGGGCGAGGCCATTGGGACCCCTGGCCGGCCAGCAGATATGGGGCAGGTAGCCTTTAGGCCACAGTGGATATGAGAACCTGGGGGACGAGAGTCTCCTCCAGGGCACCTCAGTTTAGACCCCTGTACAATGGGACGGAAAGCTGGCTAGGTGGGGGTTTGAGGCTTTCTGCCGCTAGGGACTAAGCTCCCCTCCCCTGCATTGCATATAAATGCCTCCCCGCCCCCAAGCGGACTAGCTCTGTCCCCAAATTTGGCGTGTCTGCATCTCCCCTGTGGTTGTGGTGGTGGGACTCACAGCTGGGGCTGTTTGGGTCTGTCCCCACCGGGAACCCTTTGATGTCTTTGGCAGTTTGCAGGGATTGCCGGAGTCTGAGCATTATCTGGGGCAGGTATTCTTAGCAGAAGGGGCGGGAGGGAACCACACACAAAATGAGTGTCCTGAACTGCCGCAGCAGCTGAAGGAATGTGACTCCCCCAAGGTCACTGGGCGGCTTGAGCTCACGGTGCAGGTGGGGGCTGTGATCAGGTGCAGGACCAGTCCCGATTTTGCATTAGGGAGGGGAGACGGATTTAAGTGGTTCTTCAACCATAAATGAGATGCCTGTGGTCTCCAGCGCTGCTATCCAGCCAGAGGTGTGCCTGGTGTGAGTGGAGCAGTTTGGCTGGAACTCTGGCAACCCTCTGTGGTGAACATTTGCACACCCTTTGCTCCAGCAGGGGCTTCCTGTGTTCCCCAGGATCTTTGCCTTGCCTCAGTCCCCTTGACTGTCTTGGATACCACAGCACATGAGCTGTGACTGGAGGGGACAAATGGCTTTGACTAAGTGTTCTGGAATCTCCTCCTGCATCAAACCCCTTACATTTGGCTCTGCTCCCCGCCCCCCCAAAATCTTCCCTTGATGTCCCCCTCCACACACTTAAAGTACACCCACTTCTTAGCACTTAATGCATATCTCCTCATCCTGGGCACTTAGGTTCCACCCTGAGGCTATTTAAAGCTGCTTTCAGACCTCTTACCCACTTTTCCAAGCTCCCAGCCTAGCTCTATGCCCCCTTTCCCCTGCCCACAGCTCACTGCTGTGACCACACGGGCCATGTCCTCTGCTTGGTAATGCACCATTGACCCCCACTGGTTGGGGCTCACCAGCCAGTTACCAATCTAGTCCAAGGACAGCCTGTGGTCTCCTTCACCAGTGCCAGGTACCCCACTGGCCAGACAGGCCCTGCCATTCACCTGCTCACCAGGGCCACCAGCTGGTGATAGTATGCCCGGCTGACAGCTGCCTCCTGTCTCCTGTGGGGTGACACATGGCAGTCGGACAGAATTGAGTTTGGGTCAGGCAAATCCAGGACTGGAGTGAGAGGGGGCCCTTGAAGGCTTGCTGTAAAGCTAGAGCCCTGTCCACCAGTGGGTGGGGTATGGCACCAGGAATGACTAGATCAGGGACAGCAGTGGTTCCAGAGCCATATCTCTAGAAGACATAGATTGGGATTTTAGTTTTGAACCATGACAGGTGTAGGGACAGGTATGGAAAGGTCTTTATTTTCTACTGTTTGAACTCCTAGGGAAAGGTTGGAGCAGGGGGCTCTGGAGGGGTCCCAGCCTGCACTTGTTGGAAAGTTTGCTGCTTCTTCAGCCCAGTGAAGACCTGGCGCAGAGCAGCTTGGGCCAGGAGAAGAGATGTGCCAATGTGGTGTCCTTGAGTTCTGCATCTATCTTTGACCCTCAGAGCTTACTAGGGCAAGATGGGTTTGGGGGATTGTCCTTCCAGGGTGTCACTGACACAGTTCAGTCTAGGGTGTGAATGTGTGGTCCTGACCTTTCTCAAGCAGGGGCAGGAAGAGTGGATTGCAGGTGAGGGCAAGGGATTGGCAGAGTTGACAAATGTGTATAAGCTGTGCACCTGTCCCTAGTCCACCAATGGTTGAAGGAGGAGGAAAAACTCAGGAAGGTGTTGACTTCCAGGGTCAGAGGTGAGCCAGTCCACAGCTGGGGAAACAGCCCATCTCGTCTCTACCTACCCAGCTGGTTCTGCCCTCTCTCTGGTCCAATTAAACAATAGGATGTTATTGTTGACTCGGTGGCTGCTGGGGAGTCATTATGAATCCACTCCCCAGGGCAAGGGGTTGTTGTCACCTTCTCTAGGGGATGAGGTCACACCTGGGGCTCCCCAAGCATCAGCATTTCCAGTGGAAATCCTTACCTCCTCAGGGACTTGGGTGTATTCATCACCTTCAAGGTGAACTCCCCCTGCAGAACTGCGGGGGGGGGGTGCAATTCCCAAGGCAAAGGGGGAGTTTCCTAAGCTGGGAAAAATGCTTGGTGATGTCACTGTTTACTAAACTCTATGATCTCTGTGTCCTGGATAGTGAAGAATATGAGAGCAGGGGGTGGGGGGATAGACACTGGCACAGGCCCAAGATGACCCTGGCATGGGCAGAGGGGAGAGGTAGGAGGGCAGGAACCTTGTTCTGGTCCCAGCCTAGCTCTGGCAGTAATTGCTTTGTGACTCTGGGCAGATCATTGCCTGTTTCTGAGTCTCAGTTTCCCCAAATGGCTGAAGAGGTTGGGGGTAGGAGCTTGTTAGTTTCTGAGCCATATGCCTCAGGATTCCTGATTCTCTGAGGTGGGAAGGGCTGGGCAGAGTCTGGTGGCCTAGTCACATTTTTTTTTAAATTTTGAGTGATAGAAACCTCAAGGGAAATCCTTGAGTTTTTTGTTTTATTCTCTTTTTCTCTCATGGGCTGAAAGCTGAGGATCAGTTGGAGGAAGTAACTTCTTGCCTTGTGGCCTCAAGGGTAGATATATTCATTCAGCATATATTTTCTGGGGTGAACTTTCTGCTGGTCTGAGGGCTGGACTTGGGGACCTAGCAATGAGAAACTTGATGAATCGGTGCCCTTGTAAAGGGGGAGACTAGGCAGATAGATCTGTAGTGAGATGGAATGTAGCAGGGCCTGTAATGGTGGGCAGCTATGGGGGCTGAGGAGATGCTTAACCCAATTTGCCTAATAAGAGGACATCCTGGACAAAGTGGCAAGCTGAGATGGCACTAGTAGGAGTTAGCTGGGGGAGAAAAGGGACAGGAAGATTTCAGACCCCAAAATTTGCATCTAGGACCACAGAGATAGTCATATGAGAGCCTCCCAAATGGAGGTGTGGAGTCAGCCTGCGGTGGGACCTGGGGACCAGGAAGGTTACTTACAGGAGGGGTCCTCTGAGCTGGGCCGCTTGTCATTCCATGGCCAGCCCAGCACTGGGGAAGAAGGCTGTATCATTTCAAGAAGTACCTGCCTCTCCAGTGCTGGCAACGCTGTGGCCCATGGTGGCTTCCTGGTGGGAAGCTGGGGCTGGGTGCAGGGACACCAGGGCTTTCCCCATTGACTCCTGGCCGCAGGGGATTCTCCAGGTGAGGAGGCCTGTCCCTCAGCTTTTGTCTCTTTCCACTCTTCCTTTGTAGAGACTGTCCATGCCGGAGGAGCTTCCCACCCACCAGCCAGGTCCTGTTGGGGGGGTGGGGTGAGCAGACACCCTTCCTGTAAAGGGAAATGTAACAAAGGTCGGTGCCTTATGGCCTGGATTGACTAGGGAAGGGCAAGCAGGGGCATCGTCCTCTACCCTCTGGCTTAGGAATTTTGATCCCTTTAGTGGGAATAGATCATTTTGAGTTGGGGGTGGGTCCTGAGCACTTGGAGGGAACAGGGCAAGCTGAGCATCTCTCTTTGAGGAAGGCACAGCCCAGGGGACAGGATCTGACAGCTTGCAGAGGGCCTCAGCTGATATCTGGTCTCCATCTTCAGATCCACATCCCTCATTTCACCCCATGCAAGATGACTGGTTTTGTCACAAGAGGCTGAGCATACTTCCTCAATTTTTCTGGCAGCTCGGGGGCTGAAAGGTTTCCGTTTCTCTTGCTTTCCTTTTTTGGCCAGGCCTGACTGCCCCAGAAGCCTTCCTTCTTTCAGATGTGGGGAGAAGGGGGCCTTTGACCCCTGGCCTTACCAGCTCGCCTGTCCTCAGTGAACCAGGCAGGCCAAGGAGAAAGCCAGAGGTGGAGGACCTGGCCCTGCCTCTTCAGAGGCTTGCTCTTCCCTAGTCAGTCCAGCTAGGTCCAGGCCATAAGGCACCAACCTTATACAGGATGATTCTCCATCCCCTTTCATCAACCAGGCCTTGGCCCTGGCTCTGCCATCTCTCTAGGACAGTGCCCTGCTCTCCTCAAGTCTCCTCTGTACCTCTGTGTCACCATTCTACATAGAACACACAGCCACAGGGCTGCCACTTTCCTCAGTGCCAGATAGTGGCCTAGCCACTCCTATCTCAACTCCATGATTCTTTCCTCGCCACTCCCCGCTTCACTCCTACCTCAGGGGTGCCCCCCTCTGCATTCCATTCATCCTTTTCCTCCTTTCTGTCCTTCAGAATTGAGTCAGTTCTTTTTCAGTTCCTCTGAGGAACCTTCTTGGATGACCTTAGCCCACACAACCTGATAGTACAAAGCTTAGGACGTCAGAAAAGAAATGTCAGATCAGCTGGGTCAACTACACAGTTCTCAAATTAGGAAATTGAAGCCCAGAGATGACAGGGACTGGCCCAAGGACACCCGGCAAAATAGACAGAGCTGGGACCAGGCAGGACTGAGTCCTCTGCCCTGAGCCTGCGCTGGCCCCAGTTCTCGGCTTTTACCCAGTTGTCTATCTGCCCTCCTGCCCTGTCAGGATTGGATCTCCCTGTGCCCATCTCCTCCTCAGCCAGCACAGCTGAGCTCAGACTCTTGCTACCTCAGAGCTGTCCTCACGCAGGAGCCACATCAGCCAGGAATGTCATCTCCCCAGGACCTTAGATTTGGAACAGTTAGATGCACCTCTTCTGGCCTTTCCTTGGGATGGCTAGGCTCAGGTCTCCAGGGCAGGTTGATCCCTGTCACTGCTTGGGCTAATCTGGGTTTAACCATCAGGGCAGTGTGGGATTAGGCTGATCCTGCTGTGCCTCCTGTACCCCCTGCTTCTAATCAGGGCCATGGGCTTTGTGCCAGCACCCTGGGGGACCCCTGATTGTGGAGGGCAGCCAGCTTCTACCCCAATGCCTGCATCTATGTTCAGCTCCTCTGGGGGAGAAGCAGGAGAAGCCCTGGGGTTGCCCTTGGGGAGCCCCTAGGTGCTTAGAGCTGCCTGTGACTTAGTGAGGACCCCTGGGAGGTAATGACTAACCCAGAGGTATAGCCTAGGACCTTGACAAGAGGTGAGAACCGGAAAGGTTGGTGTAGACTGGTACTATCAGGGAAGGTTTCCTGGGGGAGGGGAAGGAGACAGGTTACAGTGAAGGACAGGGACACAGGGGACATGGGAGTCGGAGGGAGCCATTTGTAGTGGTGTTTGCGTTCTAGCCCAGGCCTCTGGCCCAGCCTATTGAGGAAGGAAGGTCGACAATGGACAGTGAGCACCACCCTATCAGCAGCTAGAAACCCTTCCTGAGATGCCTACTCCTCTGCCATGGGGCCTGGCCCACTCCAGTGAGGCCTTTCCCTACTGTCCCAGCTGCCCCTTCTTGCCAAGCCCTAGAAATGGATGACGATGGAGCCACAGGAGGCCTAGTCCTCACTTGCTCTAGGACCCTGTGGTCCAGGTGAAAATCCCACCAGATAGAGTGATCTGAGAGAAGACAGTGCATGCCAGATGGTGGATGGTGCAAGGTCAGGAGCAGTAAAGGCTGAAGCAGTCTGGAACACTTCCTGGAACACAGGGATTTAAGGTGGAGCTTCCAGGACAGGTGAGATCCATGTGCAGGAGTGAAGGGACAAGGGCAAGCACGAGCAGTGTGCAGATGGGAATGAGCCGTGGCAGAGGTGCACAGAGGTGAGGTGGCTTTGATGGCCCTGCCCTGAGGAGTCAGTCCCTATTGGGAAGCACAGTGGGAGCCCTGGTGGATTCTTGAGCTGAGGAGCTGGGGGTGGAGGCTAATGTTTTGGCCAGCGCTGGCGGGGTGGAAACCTGTGTAGGCATGCAGTAAATAAGGACTGGTCAGCACGCCCTGCCCTTCACCATGCTCATCTCCAGACCAAACTATATTTTTCTGTTGGGAGCAAAGATCTCAGGAGGCTTATCTTCCCAATTATTCATTTTGGTCAGTACTCAGGGCTAGAACCCATGCTGCACCCCCAGATTCCTGTTCTCTGTGGGCTTGCATACTCATGCTTGCTTATACATACTCCGGGATGTCATAGGTGGAGGTCATGTAGCCAAGTAACCTCTGGAAGGCCCTGTTCCTGGAGTACAGTGTTACAAGCACTGATTCTACAGTCAGTCTGCCTGAATGTCGACCTCTGTTCCCCCACTTATTAGCTGTGTGGTCCTGGGTAAATTACTCAACTTCTCTGTGCCTCACTGTCCTTATCTCTCAAATGAGGATAATAACAGACATACCTCATACAATGAATGATTAAAAGAATTAATACATCTAAAAATCACTTGGAGTAGTGCCTGGCACATAATAAATGCTTTGAAGGAGTTGGGGCAGGGGTATCTTTGCTATCATCATCAAAATCAACATCCTCTTTCCCTCTGGTGTCTTTGGTTTCTGGTGGAATGCAGTCCTGGCAGTCAGGCCCCTGTAGCTCCCTGTCATGGGCTGTGCTGGCTGTCTGCCCTTGTACTGTCTCCCCTGCTGGTCCAGGCCCCGGCCAGGGCTGAGGAACCTTCTGTTTCACAACAGTCTCCACCTGCCTACCTCCCTTTACTTGGGGTGCTATTTTCTTCTTCTACCCTCTCCCTGACCCCTGCCCTGTCTCTGGGCCCAAGGGCAGGCCCTGCACCTCTGCCTGTTCCTCTGCTTTGAAGGAGCCACCAGCTGACCTTGGCTTCACTGGGGCTTTTGGAACCTGCTGGGCTAAAGAACAGGTGGAAGTTAGACAGGACATGGTGTTTGTCCTGGGCTTCCTGCTTTCCCTGGGCTTGAGCTCAGAGCCTCCTACTCCAGCGGAGCTCAGTGACAGCCTTCACTCCCTTTCAGTTCGTCTCCCCTAAAGCTTCCTTTTCACATGGCCCATTATTCCCAAGATTTTGCCCCACCTAGACTCCCAGTAGCCAAGCCTGGTCCTCTGAGCACAGGGATGCAATGCAGAGAGCACCAGCCCTTAGAGACTTGGAGGGATCTTGGTTTTCCTGTCTGTAAAATGGGGATGCAAACCATTGTCCTGTCTTCTTTGCTGGGTGGTTGGGGGATTTGGTGGGCTAGTTATTGAGGCAGATGAAGTCATTACCTACTGTCTCCACTTCCACAAAGTGCACTCTGACTTCTCAAGCTTTCACAGGCCGGGTTTCCCAAAATGACCCATGAACTTCACCCTGTTTCGTGATTTGTTCCAAAAATCATCGTGGGTCATAAAACTCAGATCTTAACAAGGTCAACTCCCCCAACCCCATCCACAAAAGGGACCCAACTGAGGAAGGCCAGCCCCTGCTCATAGTCACAGCCACCCAGATGCTGAAGTGAATATGAGTCTTTTTGGAGCCAAGGCTGAGCCACAGGTCAAGTGCACTCCCCTCCCACCCACCACTGACCTTGGTGGACGGTGGATGCTCCCACTGCAGCCCAGCACATAGCTCGATGTTCCCCTGCTGATAAAGACGGGTGGACCCCTCCTTCCTCTGGGAACTGAGTACCACCTCGAGGCCTTGCCACCAGCACAGATGTTCTGTCCTTACCAGGCATCTGTTGGAACCTGACTCTGCCTCAGTGTTGCCAGGACCCTAATAACGACCATGACCTTTGCTTAGCACCAGGCCAGCACCACCCTGGAAAACAAGGCTTCTCACACCTTCTTTCCTGGCCATATTGGAAGAGGTAGCGTCATGGAATATTTGTTCCTGTGCACCCGCTGCCAGCAGAAGGGTTTTTCTTCACCCCCTGACACAGCACCTGCAGTTCCACCATTAGTCATGCCTTTGGGTTTAAGACTTTGATTGCTAAAGACCCCCTGGGAGATCAGGGCCCCACCTGGAAGGTGGGTGGGCGGGTGATTCCCTTTAGTTGTCAGGTTAGTGACTTGGCGCCTAGTGAACAAGGAAGAGAAGGGTAGGGAGAGGGATGACGCAGGGAAGTAGAGAGAAAGAGACTGAGTAAGACAGCTTTTTTTGAAAATCAGAGGCTCTCAAGAAGTCTAGGACGTGTGACTGGAGAGATACAGCGAGGTAATGATTCCAGAATCCTCAGTCTCCCTTGCTGTGTGTTGTTGGGCCAGTGGCAGAGCCTCTCTGGCCTCTGGAGTGCCCTCAGCTCAGTGACTGTTTGGATTCCCTCCTTTCCACCTTGACCTGAAGGGTGTGGTATTCCTGAGGGTGGAGAAGCTGCAGACTAATTCCTGGGATCCATGTGGCCCATAACTCTTCTCTCTGGCCACGCCAGGGTGTAAGGGGGCCCAGCAATGCAAGATGGAAAAACTGTGGGTGGGTGGCTGGGTTCCCGACCTGAAGTGGCCTGGCTCCTGCTCCTTGGTTGTCTGACTCAAGTGTTTCCTGCTGGGATGCCCACATTCCTGCCATTCTGTCTGCCCACTTTTAAAGGGCTTCTTGAGGTGAGCATTCAAGGTTCACTGGGTTGGTGGGTCGTGTTGGAAGACTCTCCCTGCCAGACTAGACCAGCCCTTGATGCCTCTTTTGTGGACAGCAACCCCTCTCTGCCCTCCTCTTAGGATGCCTTCCTGTTTTACAAGCAATGAGGACAGTGGGGACCAGGGTGAATACAAAGAATGATGTCCCTCCAGGCAGACCTGTTTTGTCCCCACCCTGCGGGGTCTGCAGCCAATTTGCTAGTCAGTCCATTACTGAGACAGTGGGGTGTGGTAAGAGGAATCAGGGCTGATTGTTGTGTGTGTGTGTGTGTGTGTGTGTGTGTGTTACTGGGCATTGAACCCAGGGATACTCTACCCCTAGAGCTACATCCCCAGCCCTTTTTATTTTTTGAGATATGGTCTAACTAAGTTGCCGAGGCTGGCCTTGAACCTATGATCCTCCTGAGCTGCTGAGGTTATAGGTGTGCACCATGGTGCCTTGCCCGGCCCAATTCTTTTCAGCGGGATCAGAGCCCTCCACCTGGGGGCTGTATCTATGTAAGACCACCTCCCACTTGACCCTTATTATATCTGTCCGGAGCTGGAGCTGGGCCTTGTAGGCCCTGCCATTTTGAGGTGGTGCGGACTCAGGAGACATGGGGCCTGGCTAGGTTTAGGGCATCCTGAGTGTCCTCTTTATTAGTCTAGCAGAGCAAGGATTGGCTCGGAATCACATGGAGTGGGGGTGGGTTTTCTTGTGCCCAGCCTGCCTTTGGGCCATGTCCTCCCCATGTGCCCCTAGCCCCCTCCTCTGCCTGAACCCCTGGTTATTCTGGGAGCTTTTAGCTACCACTTAGTCAGCCACTAATGCGTCAGGCCGGGGAGTGAGGGGGGAGACACGGTGCCAGACGGTGCTCCTTTTAGACACAGGATGGGAAGCAGGGGGAGCCAGGAGGTGGGGGGATGCCAGAGGAAGGGGAGGCATTCCCACTCCTGGCCCTGCTCCTCAGGAGAAGGCAGCAGGGGAGACTGATGGACAGTGGGTCAGTGTGTCCTTGGGCTGTCTGCTTCTCCCCTCCCCCATCACACAGGGCCCACCTTCCCGATTCTTCTCTCATTAGAACTCTGCTAGGCTGTAGCACGTGTCCTCTGTCTCTGTACCTACCATACTGTCAGCTTCTCCACCTTTGCTTAGGCTGTTTGTCCTGCCTGGGGTCCCTCCCCTCACCCTGCTTTCTGGCCCATCTAGCTTTTATTTGCCTCCCCATCCCTTTGGGTTCATAAGCCAGCAAAAAATAAATTCTTTAATGATGTGATACTTCCTCCCTTGGCCTGGGCCTGTTTAAGGCAGTCCCCAGCCTTGCTCAGACCCTGCCTGGGCAGAAACCTGAAGTCTGTCCCCTCCCCTGGCCAAGCTCTCTCGTGTTGATCCAGCCGGGCCACAGATCCTGGCCATGATGGCTTGGTGCTGCCTTCACTTCCAGGCAGCCCTCCTGCCCCTGAGCCCCCAGCCCCCTCTCCTGCCGACCTGAACAAAGCTTCCTTTCATGTATTCATTGAGCTGCCGCTCTGACACTTCCCCAGCACAATCAGGCCCTTTGAGGGCCTCGGGCAGTGCAGGAGCCCGGGCTGGAGCTGTGGTGGAGATTGGGCCAAGGTCTTGTCCTGGGGCCGAGCTGGTGCCATCCCCCCACCCCATTCCATACACATCACCAGGCACAGAGCCAGGAGAGGCAGGAACCTGGGGGTCACAGGAGGCAGTGATCCTGGGGTCCAGTTTGTTCTTCTGCAAAATGGGATGAACAGACCTTGTCTTCCCTTACTGTAGCCATTACAGCCAGCGTTTGAGGGGAATAGGCTTGCAGACCCACACAGGACAGTCCTGGTCCCACCACCATCACCCTCACCCAGCAGCCGGCAGCCTTCTCCCTCCCTTGATGTCGTCAGCATATACTTCATGAGCAGCCCTGGACTCTCTTCTGAGGCTGTTTGGCTTAGAGGGCCAAACAGCCTCAGAAGCTGTAGAAGCTTCCTGTTGTACAGCTGTCTCACCCTCAGCCTGGATTCCCAGAGCAGGGCCAATTCTCCCCTTCAGTCCTGCCCTCCAGGCCGTGCCTCACTTATCAGGCTTGACTCCCCAGAGCAGGCTCAGGACTGCTCTCCTCCCTTTGATAACCTTGAAACCCTCAGACAAGGGCTCTCACCAGGGTCCCCTCTGGTGTCTCTTCCCATATGAGTAGAGCTATGGTTGTACATTGGCCTTGCCTGTCCCTCCAAGATCTGGGGCTATGGCCCTGGGGCTTGTGTGGGACTAAGGGACTGGTGGAGTTGGCCAGTGCAGCCTGAGGACTAAGACTTCTTTCCCTTGTCCCACAGTGCTATTTCTCATACCCCAACCCAACATCTCCAGATGCAGTATGTATGTTTTCCTGGCTGCTGGGCTGGCTGTGGAGGCAGCGGGAAGGGAGGTGGGGCTGCAGACTGTCTGAATCCCGGGCTGGCTGGCCCATGGGGACTCTGGCAGCTAGCTCAGGCTGCAGGTGAAAGGGGAGCTGTGGATCTGACTCAGGAAGGCCACGTGCCTGTGGGCCGCCGACCCCAGAATTCCAATTTTACCCCAGCTAGAATTAAGTCAGAGCAGGGCAGAGCCGGGCAGAGCCGAGATCTGCCAACATCCTATGCTCACTCCAAGCCAGCAGCACAGATCTGGGCTCTCAGCCCCTGCCTTACGCATCTGGGGCTGATGGGGGTAGCGTTGGGGTCCAAGAGTGCTGATTCCTCTGAGCTTTTGGGTCAAGCTATTGGTGGAGTGCCCCAGGAGGGCCAGGCCAACCAGAGAGCAGTGAATTTGGCACATCTCTGTGGCCAACCATGCTGACATTCCCTTGAATGCTCCTGAGAACTGTTACTGTCTGGGTGAACCAATCTGTCCAGCTTGCTAGCGTGATCTTGGCGAGGCTTATACCCCAGGGCTTGTATCTCAGTTTCCTCCCTTGTACAGTGAGCCAAGCCACAGCAAAGGTACCAAATAAGAAAACATCCACTTCCATGGATGACTTGGCCACACAGCGATACGTATTTCTAAGGAAAGAAAATGAAGGTATAGGTCGTTCAAGTATGAGGTCCAGCTGCTTCTTGCCCCTGTTGAATGGAGGATCAGTAGGAATGGCCCAAATGGCAGCAAGAGGGATTGGGGGCAGACTTGAGGAAATGGCAGTTTTTCTCTGTCTGGGCTGCAGCTTGTCCTACTTGGGTGTCACTGCCAAACTGGCTGTCCCAGAGTTGGTTGCAGCTGAAAAAACAGTGGTCAGACCAAGTTCCTGGGTGAGGCCCGAGGCTGAGCAGAGGTGGGAAGATGCTGGCAGTATATGATTGCTGAGGGCACAGCCACAGACTATCCCATCCCTGTAATTTAGTCTTGC
Source organism: Marmota marmota marmota (assembly GCF_001458135.2). Classification (NCBI taxonomy): domain Eukaryota; kingdom Metazoa; phylum Chordata; class Mammalia; order Rodentia; family Sciuridae; genus Marmota; species Marmota marmota. The sequence goes on from NW_026000229.1 coordinate 8,162,645, forward strand.
AAACAGGACAACCTCAGCAATGTCACCGGAGATGAGACAGCCTCTCCCTAGAGGCGGCGGCTGCAGCTTTTTTTTTTTGGGCAAAATTGTCCTGGTCAGCTCTTCTATTGAAAGCCCAGCCTATTCTCTGTGAAGGTCCTCCTGTCCCAGAGTTGCTGGAGAGGGAGAACTGATCCTTATCCCCAGGAGATCTGGCATCTCAGTAGGTGAAGCCAGGCTCCAGTGGGTGGTGCTACAGAATGGTGCAGGGGACAGAAGCACAGGCCCTGGTTCAGAGGCTGCTACTCATCAGCCCCAAGGGGGCTGCCCGTCCCTTGACCTCTGTTTACCCAGCCTCGAAATGGAAGGGAGTGGGTGTTATGATTCCCTTTAGTTCTGATCTAGTGTCCACTAAGGGGTGGATGTTATGATTCCCTTCAGTTCTGATCTAGTGTCCACTAAGGGGCGGCTGGACGGGGTTGGACAGAACTTCCTCAAGGAGAGCTTAGGGGGGCTGGGGATGTGGCTCAAGCGGTAGCACACTCGTCTGGCATGCGTGCGGCCTGGGTTCGATCCTCAGCACCACATACAAACAAAGATGATGTGTCCGCCGAAAACTAAAAAAAATAAATAAATGTTAAAATTAAAAAAAAAAAAAAAAAGGAGAGCTTAGGGTTCTGAACAAAGGGATTCTGGGAAAATATGAACTCTAAGGGGTATGCTTAGAGTCCCTGCTGTTTGTTCTGTCTTGTGGCAGCAGAGCTGATGAGCACTGGTCCTCCTGCCCCAGCCCAGCCCCTCAGGAGTGCGCATGTATTTGGGGGATGGGGTCTGTTCTCCCCAGACATTCCCCAAGCCCTCCCCCACTCTGAGGTCACATATAAAGTGGAGAGAGAAGCTGTCCTCCTAGGGGAGTGGCTATGGCTCTGGGGGAGGACAGCCAGTTGCTGGACCCTACTAAGGGACTCATTATTTCTCCTGTTCATGGCTCTCTGAGTTCCTGTGCTACCCCATCCCAGACCTTGTCTCTGAGGCCTCAAGTGCCTTGAGCACCAGACATCAGTTGCCACAAAGTGCTGGTGTGCCAGGGGCAGGTCGGGGTCCTTTTGCTAAAGCCCAGCCTTAATGTTTCTATCCATTGCCTCCTTCTCAGGCCGTGCAGGGCAGGACCGAGTGGAGTTTGGCCAGACTGAGCCCCACACCGTGCTTTTTCATGAGCCAGGCAGCTCCTCCGTGTGGGTCGGTGGTCGAGGCAAGGTCTACCTCTTTGACTTCCCCGAGGGCAAGAACGCCTCTATACAAATGGTGAGCCTGGACCCCGCTCTTTTCCTTTCCTTTTCCCTCCCATACTACCTCTTCTCTCCCTCTGACCCTGGTGAGGAGCCTCAGGGAATGAAAGCTTGGATCTTTCACTTCCATATCCACAAATGGTTTCTGGGAGAGGCTCCCTAAAGTTGGTCCAGTTTGGTGTAGGGAACTAACATAACTTGCCATGTGGGTAGCACTGATCCGGAAGGCTGGGACAGGAAGTTAGGCTCCAGAACCCATGACCCATCTCCTGAGGTCTTGGCTTTGGGCTCCTAGTATCAGACTAAACAGCTGTGTAATCTTGGGAAATCTACTTACCCTCTCCAAGCCTGGGTTGTGCGTCTTATCTAGAAGATGAGAATAGTGGTCACTTCGTCTAGGGCTTGTCCTGAGGCTGCAGGATAGTATTTCAGGGCATGTTACCACTGGCAGAGTGAGCTAATGCTTCTTCCCTTCCCCAGGTGAACATCGGCTCCACAAAAGGCTCCTGCCTGGACAGGCAGGTGAGTGTGTGTGTGTGGCACTTGGGTGGCCAGCCCCCTTGGAGATAAGGGAGGAAACCTTGAGAATCTGAGGCAGGCCAGGAGTGGTAGTATATGCCCGTAATCCCAGTGACTCAGGAACCAGCTTCAGCAGTTTAGCGAGGCTCTAAGCAATTTAGCAAGACCCTGTCTCAAAATAAAAATTTGGGGCTGGGGATATAGTTCAGTGGTTAAGTGACTCTGAGCTCAGTCTCTGGTATAAAAAAACAAAAACACAACAAACAAATCACAAATATATATTCAAAATAAAAATGCCTAGGGAGCTATAGCTCAGTGGTAAAGTGCCTCTGGGTTAATCCCCTAGTAGCCCCCGCCCCATGCACAAACATGAAAGAAGAAAAAAAGAAGAGGTTCTGAGGAAGGAAGCATGATTCTCCCCAGGCTGAAGGGGGAGGTGTGGGACTATCCTAGGGGCCCCAGTCTGAGCAGGAGACATTATCCCTCTCTGGAGGCCTCTGTTCTTGGTGGAGGCAGTGGGAGTGGAGTCAGCTGGACTGTCCTGGGAGGCTGCCACCTTCGCTGAGCCACTTCTAATGTCTTCTTTCCAAGACTGAGGGTCCTACTGCCAGGGCCTTCCACCAACCCAACTTCTTTTCCTGTCTTTCTTCCTGGAATAGGACTGTGACAACTATATCACGCTCCTGGAGAGGCGGAGTGAAGGGTTGCTGGTCTGCGGCACCAATGCCCGCCGCCCCAGCTGCTGGAACCTGGTGAGAACCTCTGTCCACCATGCCTGAGCTCCCTCTTTCTGGGTGGGCTTTAGCCCCTTATGGCAGGAAGGAGATGGGGAACCTTGAGGTTGGGCTTACCCAAGAGTGGAGTCCCCGTGAGGGAGAGCCTTCTGGTCAAGAATCAAGACCTCATGGGGGGTAGTGGCTATGAGATCATGCAGCCATCTAACCCCCTTGGTGTACCCCAGGTGAATGGCACTGTGGTGCCACTTGGTGAGATGAGAGGCTATGCCCCCTTCAGCCCGGATGAGAACTCCCTTGTACTGTTTGAAGGTGAGGCAGCGCTGCTGCGGGGGCCCTTGGAGGATGCTGCTACACCAGGCCAGGGGAGGGATGGTCAGCTCCTTGTCCATTGGCCTGGGCCCTAGGGGAAGGACGTAAGGAGGTGCCCTTACCAACACCCCCCACCACTGTCCCTAGGGGACGAGGTGTACTCCACAATTCGGAAGCAGGAATACAACGGGAAGATCCCTCGCTTTCGTCGCATCCGGGGCGAGAGTGAACTATATACCAGTGATACCGTCATGCAAAGTGAGTGGGACTGCAGCTGGGCCATGCTGGACCAGGGGATGTGTATGCCCAGATCTCCCAATGGGCCATTCAGAAAAGCAGGGTCTTGGCGGAGGCCTGCGCAGCCCGTGCCAAGGAGTTTGGGCTGTGAAAGCAGAGGCAGGGTGGGCCTACACACCCTGGGAGCAAACACAGAGGAAGCCCAGACCAAAGTTCATCCCTCTACTGAGCTCCTAGGGGGGCCACCCCTCTCCTTATTAAGGCTCTGCCAATTAGGCAGAAGTGACCTGGGAGTCCCCAGGGACTTTCCCCCAGTCCCCAGGCATGAAGTCATTGCTCCTGGGCCGATGACATCTTATTGTAGGAGGAGGGCAAAACAGGTGTGGAGTGGTGCTGCAGAGTCTAGGGCCTCTTGGGGTGTTGGACTTTGTGTTCTGAGTTTATTCCAGGTATAATTTGCCCTGGGCTTGTGTAGACCCTGGGAAAGCGTGGCAGGGTTGGTGTGGGTCCCTCATGCAGGCTCCCCAGCCTCACACCTGTTCACCTGTGTCCCTGGCAGACCCGCAATTCATCAAGGCTACCATCGTGCACCAAGACCAAGCCTACGATGACAAGATCTACTACTTCTTCCGGGAAGACAATCCTGACAAGAATCCCGAGGCACCTCTTAACGTATCCCGTGTAGCCCAGCTGTGCAGGGTGAGTGGGTGTGTGAGGGGGGATGAGTAGGTGAGTATGTGTCTACACACAAATAGGAGTGAGTGAGGATGTGCGCGCTTGCGTGAGTCTGTGTGTGGGGCTGTGGGGGCAAATGTGGGTGCACAGATCATCATGCGTCTGAGTGGGTAAAGATGGTTGAGCTCATGTGCATATGTGATGTGCCCGAGTATGTGAGTGACAGTGTGTTGATGAGTGTGTTTTGCTTATATGAATAAGCTGTGCCCTGTGTGTGTGGGGGGGGGGTCAGATGTGTGTCTGAGCCTGTGTGTTGTGTGGGGACCGAGCACTCTCAGCATCAGGACCTCACTGTGTGCCCTGTGCCTTTGGTCAACCAGGCCTATGACTGGAGCCTGACCTGAAAACCTGCCTATGCTCTCCCTGGAAAATTCTGACCCCTTTACAGCTTGTCCTTCTCCTCCATAGCCCTAAGGCTGACATTCCTCATAGCAGATGCCTCGGGTGTGTGGGGCAGCCAGGCAAATTCTGAGAAATCACCTCTTTCCTCTGCCCTTCTAGGGAGACCAAGGTGGTGAAAGTTCACTGTCAGTCTCCAAGTGGAATACCTTCCTGAAAGCCATGCTTGTGTGCAGCGATGCTGCCACCAACAAGAACTTTAACCGATTGCAAGATGTCTTCCTTCTCCCTGACCCCAGTGGCCAGTGGAGGGACACCAGAGTCTATGGAGTTTTCTCCAATCCCTGGTAAGAGACCTTCATCCTGGGACTGAGGCTGGCATTAGATATGTCCAATAGGGATCTTAGTGTTGGGCCCTGCTGATGTGGCCTGAGCAGGGATCACAAGCTCAATGACAGGGCGACTGCTGGGTGTGGGGTAGGAGTAGGCAGTGTAAACGTGTGTACTGTTGGTCGTGATCATGTACACATGGTGTGTGGTCATGCATCATATGCACACTCATGCCTGTGTGTCTTACCATGTGTATGCTCAGAGCCCTGGGAAAGGCTGCTGAGGCCTCTCCTGGGGTGCTGGGTGCTATCACACCTGCTCATGCATCGCCTGCGCCTGATAATTCACACTTCTTAATCGCTCTCATTGATGGAAAACAAGGCAGACAAAAGTGCTGGGGAGCTAAGACCCTGCTCTGTGGTTCCCTGTGTGGTGGAGCCACCACCTGGGGAGGGATAGGGGTCTTGCTTCCTGGAACATCAACACTCTGCATCCTGTGCCCAGGGAGTCTAGAGAAGAGAGTCACCCAGCTCATGTTGGGATTCCTCCTGCCTTGACATTGGGTAGAGGTGGCCTCTGAATTCAGTGATACTGTAGCGCAGAGCATAAGGTTGTGGTTTTAGATGTCAGGGGAGAAAAATTAGGTTGAACTTCTCTCCCTCCTGCCTTTCTCCATTGGTGTTTGGTGATGCTGTGAGTTTGGCTCCAAAGATAGTCCTGGCTCACAGACCAGGGAACTGTGGATATGGCCCACCTTCGAATGTGGCTGGTCTGGATGAGTGGGGTTGGGTGGGTCCTGGGCCCCCTATTGAGGTGGTCTCTGTGTCCCTGCAGGAACTACTCTGCTGTTTGTGTGTATTCCCTCGGTGACATTGACAAGGTCTTCCGCACTTCCTCACTTAAGGGCTACCACATGGGCCTTCCCAACCCTCGGCCTGGCAAGGTGAGCCGTAATACCAGCTGTGACCCAGGTCCCAGCCCTCTCCTAAGTCCCCTCCCAGCCATCTGACTGACCCAGGCTTGCTTTCCTTAGTGTCTCCCAGACCAGCAGCCGATACCCACAGAGACCTTCCAGGTGGCTGACAGTCACCCTGAAGTGGCGCAGAGGGTGGAGCCCATGGGGCCACTGAAGACACCACTATTCCACTCTAAGTACCACTACCAGAAAGTGGCTGTCCACCGCATGCAAGCCAGCCATGGGGAGACCTTCCATGTGCTTTACTTAACCACAGGTGAGGGGCTACCCTGGGACCCCCTGGTTTGCTTTGTAAAAATGGATGTGAATGGTATAAAGAAGAACATAGGTAACATTTGGATGGCTATTCATATGTGGAAGGAAGAATTGATTGGCTGTAGCTTTCAGAGATTAGTGCATGGGGTTGGGGAAGATCAGGAAAGTGCGGAGGGCTTCCTAGAAGAGGCAAGGCAGAGGGAAAAGTAGGAGACATCTAGGATGAGAGAAGGGCACACAGAATTTGGGTAGAAATGTGACAAGTCTGAATGAAGCCCAGTATAGCTTTGGTTCAGATGTTTGTCTCAGGGAATAAGATGGTGAAAAGAGATGTGGAAAGTCAGGAGGAGGGGCCTGGGAACTGAGCTTCCTGAGAGTCCCTGCCAGGTAGGATGAGGACCACAGACCCTTTCCCTGACTTGGGGATTGTGTGGATGAGACAATACATTCGAGAACATGAGGAAGGAGTTCTAGACGGGAGAGCCATGACAAAGCCTCACAGAGGACTGGAGTAACCTCTCCTCTTCCCTGGAGGCCTTCCTGGGAGAAGTTGGGTGGAATGCCCTGGGAGATGGTTCTGCATTCTGGAAAGCTGCTGGGCATGGAGGAATCAGCCCTGAACTGGGTTTGTGGCAGCTTCCTGGTCTCAGACTGTGGGCCAGGATGGATCCTGGGAGTGGGCTTGGAGGCCAGTGTGGGCCAGGGCTGCAGGCTTTCCTCAGACTAGAAAGGACCCTAGCACCTCTGGGGCCACCCATTTAGGTCCCAGACACCCACCCTCAATGATTCACAATCCCCCATGTGACTTTCTGCTGCTGTTTCACCTTGGGGCTATCTGGGCTGTGGTGGCCTGATTGGAAGCGAAAGTCCAGGGCCATTGTTTGGCTTCTGGAAGCCTCAAGGAGAAGAATTTCCCATGGGGCAGGACCTGAGCTCTGGGTCCTGAGATTCCATCCCTTTATCCTTCCATTTATTCTGGCTTCACAGGCTCTTTGTCCTTGCTTTGCCTTCACAGTACATGGCCTAGCTGTTGTGGTTAGCCAGGGGATGGCAGGGCACTGGGAGTAGGGCTGAAGAAGTCACAATACAGGATTGGGAGCAGGAATCAGGACAGGAAAGGCCAGACTTAAGTGGACTTCCTGCACACCTGGGCTGCCAGCACACTCAGGGATTAGGGGAGGTGTCTGGTTCTCCTTGAGGGCCATGTGAGAGGTACTATTTTGGAGCCTGCAGCATTTGGAAATATTGGGGCTAGAACTTTTTGAATGGAGGGAGGTTACTGGGAGAAATTATTGACTCTGTTCCTGAGAAGTTTACCAAGGAGGTGTTCCTGGACCTGTTTAGAAGTAGGCAGAAGGAGGGCTTTGTGTGTGTGTGTGCGTGTGCATGAGAGAGAGAGAGAGAGGGAAAGAGAGAAAGAGAAAGAGAGAAAGAGATAGTGACTGGGCTGGGGGTTTATTAGGTCCAAGGAGCCTCTGGCCAGAACTTAGAGTCTTCAGATGAGAATCACAGAGACCTAGAGAGAAACTGTCCCAGGCAGGCAATCATCTGACTGCTTTTTGGGGGGCAGGTGATGCCCTGGGAAATGGGGAGGGAAGGAGAAAGGGAAGGAGGCTATTCTAGAAACTGGGACAGCAGGTGAGGTGGGATTAGGAAGAACAGGGGTCAGGATGCCCATTAGTCCCCAACAGGTGCCAATGGAGATTGGAGAGAGTATTGGTGTAGCGAGCAGCCTGCTTATGTGACCTTGGGGAGTCCTTATAAGGAATCTAAGGTTCTTTTCAGATCTAAGATTTTGAAAAAATTAAAATATCCCCTAAGACTAAATGCATTGTGGAGTACTGGATTGGATCCTGGAACAAAAGAAGGACATTAGTGGAAAAACCCGTGAAATCCAAATGAAGTCTGCAGTTTAGAGAATAGTAATGCACCAATGTCAATTGCTTAGTTGTGACAAATGTGCCATTGTTATGTAAGGCAGTCACATTAGGGGAAACTGGGGGAAGGCTAGACAGGAACTCTCTGTACTATCTTTGCAACTTTTCTGGAAATCTAGCATTGTTACAAAATAAAAAAAATTATTTAAAGAAAATATATCTTCTAAGAGTCCAGGAGTCAGGGGAATCTTGGAAGAAGCTGAGGGGTAGGGTTCTGACAGGTCAAGGTTCCAGCTTGTTCTCTTCTGATCACCAGCCATGTGACCCTGAAATAGTTGGTTACTTTTCTGAGTTTCTTTCCCTTATCTGTGAAGTGGGAAGAGAATGTCCATCTGGAAGGGTTGTGGAGGGGTGACAGAGGTAATGCATGAGCGTGGGACTCCTGGTTTGCCCTTCATGCTGCAGCCTCGGGCACATTGGGGCTCCTCTTGAAAGAGCGCTAGGCCTCCTGGAATGGCTGCTCAGGACTAGCCTTGGAAACTTCCCGGCTGCCCTTGGGCTTTGCGTTCCTTCCCAGTCACACTCTCCTCACCCCACTCCACCCCAGTCCTGTGACCCTTGCCTGAGTCACAACTTCCTACCCCTCCCCATCCCATCTTTCCCAGTACCCAGCCTCGAGGGAGGCTGCCCAGCTCTGATGTAGGGCCCTTGCCTGCTGACCCTCTGCCCACTGTCCACAGACAGGGGCACCATCCACAAGGTGGTGGAGTCAGGGGAGCGGGAGCACAACCTCGTCTTCAACATCATGGAGATCCAGCCCTTCCGCCGTGCGGCTGCTATCCAGGCCATGTCTCTGGATGCTGACAGGGTGAGCCTCCCCACCCCTGCTCTGGTTCTGTGGGGCTATCCCGACAGCCAGTGTGCATGTGTTTTGCATGTCATTCTAAGATCCTTTGATCCTTAGGGCCTGCCCGGCCACAGGACCCCTTGTCTGGGAGCTTGGGATTCAGCATAGTGGCCCTGTCCTGACCCGGTCTTGTTTTCTTTCCAGCGGAAGCTATATGTGAGTTCCCAGTGGGAGGTGAGCCAAGTGCCCCTGGACCTGTGTGAGGTCTACGGTGGGGGCTGCCATGGATGCCTCATGTCCCGAGACCCCTACTGCGGCTGGGACCAGGATCACTGCGTGTCCATCTACAGCTCCCAACGGTATATTGCTTGGGGTTTCTTGGCCCTGGGAGAAGGTGGACATGGGAGTGGGGGTGGTGTTGAAGGGCTGCAGGAGGTGTTGTTGTGGGGCCATTTTGGCCAGACTCTTCTCTTTGCCAATACTGTGTAAGGAGTGAGGTCAGGCCAGGGGCCTGGCTGCAGCCTCCCATCTGAGCCTCTCTTCTTCCAACTCCAGGTCAGTGCTGCAATCCATGAATCCAATGGAGCCACACAAAGAGTGTCCCAACCCAAAACCAGGTACCTGATCTAGCCCCACAGGCCACAGTTCCATGAGTGAAGTACATCTGTGCCCCTGGTAGCTTTGGTCTGAGGGAGACATGAGTGTGACCTGCAGGCTCCAGGCAGATGGGGCAGGACAGTCTGGCCAAGGGAGCCCTATGCTGCTTTTGAGAGGGATGGAATGAGGATTGTGGGAGAACAGAAGAGAAATCTAGGAACTGGGTCCCATGTTCACTCAGAAGCCTTGCCCCAGAAGCTCAGTCTTCATGGGAGGACACAGCCTCCCTTAGGATCCCTCAACCCCTCCTTACAGCTTCTCCACTGTCTTCCCAGATGAGGCCCCGCTGCAGAAGGTTTCTCTGGCCCGGAACTCTCGCTACTACCTGAGCTGCCCCATGGAGTCCCGCCATGCCACCTACTCATGGCGCCATGAGGAGAACGTGGAACAGAGCTGTGAGCCTGGCCACCAGAGTCCCAACTGCATCTTGTTCATTGAGAACCTCACGGCCCGCCAGTATGGCCATTACCGCTGCGAGGCCCAGGAGGGCTCCTACCTCCGTGAGGCTCAGCACTGGGAGCTGCTGCCTGAGGACCGTGCCCTGGCCGAGCAACTGATGGGCCGTGCCCGTGCCCTGGCCGCCTCCATTTGGCTGGGGATCCTGCCCACGCTTGTTCTTAGCCTCCTGGTTCACTAGTACCTCCAAGGGCTAGAAATGTCCCAGGCTTCTGCAGCCCAGGGACACTGGAAAGGTCTCGCACTCAGAGCCGGCTGGCCCGGAAGCTCCTTGCCTGCTGTTTCTTCCAGGGGGACTGAATAACCCAATAGGGGACCAAAGGCCTGGAGATGTCCAGCCGCAGGCGGCTGCTGGGCCCCAAGTGGGATGGGGGTGGAGGGGGGCCAGAGAATGAAGGCACTAACTGTGAAGTGGGGTGGCAGTGACCCAAGACTTTATCTTCTGGAGAATATTTTTCAAAAACTCCTCACTGTTGACTAAATGCAGCGATGCTCCTGGCTTGAGAGCCTTTGGGCCGGGATGTGGGTTTGGGAAAGGACCTGGATCCCCACCTCTGGACCTTGGGGCTGAGGCCTGAGTCCTTCTGGACTCTGTACCCAATTGCAGTCTTCCTCACCTCCTTCCTCCATGTCTGGATGGCTAGTGTCCCTACATACCCAGGGCTGCCCTGCCAGGCCCCGCCCTCTGCAGCTCCGTCACAGTCTGGGTCCCACTGAACAGTCGCCTTGCATGTTTATTGAAGGATGTTTGCTTTCCGGACGGAAGGACGGAAAAAGCTCTATTTTTATGTTAGGCTTATTTCATGTATAGCTACTTCTGACTGCATCTGTATGAAAATACCAAAACTACATGCTGGGGAGGGGGGAGAGGGAGGGGCAGGGAAGG
>NW_026000229.1:8173571-8183543 GCF_001458135.2 Marmota marmota marmota
GGAAGGGTGGGGTGGGCGCTGGTCCCAGTCTGAGGCTCCTGGGGTTGGGATAAGAGTCCAGGGACAGGCATGGGTTCTAGGAGAGTGGCATGAGCTGGCTCTGCCCCAGGAGCCCAGCCTGAGGGCGCGAGCCCCTGGTGTGGGGGGGTCCTGGGGGTGGGGGTGAGGGAGACAGGGGAGAATGAAGGAGAAAACTGAGCCCTAGGTTCACCACATTCATTTAGAAGGAGGAGCCGGGTCCTTGGGGGAGGTTCCAGGACTCTGCCCTTGGCATTGGGGGTTGGGGGGCAGGGAGCATCCTCCCTTCCTCTCAGCCCCCTTCCCCAGGGGCTGTGCTTCCATGCTCCTAGCCTCCCACCTTCAGCTCAGGACATGTTATAACTTAGGCTAAACTGTGAAAATTCCAGTGGGGATGGCCTGGGCCAAGCTCTCCAAGTGGACAGCCATACCCCCAGTCCATGGATTTCAGCAAAGAGCTGGGCCCTTCTCCAGCTGTGTCTGGGGCAGGGCCTGGGGCTGGTGGCCTTCTAGCTTCCGCCCTGTATCTCTTCTCAATGCACTTTAATAATGTAACATATTACTAATAAACGAGCTATTTATTTACCTGTGCCTGTTCCCTGCCTGCAAAGCTGTCCTGACGGGGTGGGGGCGAGTGAGGACTCCTGTTTGCTACTGGTATCTCCTCCCTGTGTGAGCACCACACATGTCCTCACATTTCCTTAATAGACCCTGGGAGCTGGCTCAGAGAGCCCCAGCTAGTGAGAGGCAGGGATGAGGATCTTAACATACAACTTCCTGCAGTGTGCTGCTCCCCCAAGCCTTAACCTTGAAGCCCCAATGTTTCCTGCACCTCTTTCTGTCTTCCCAGCTTCCACCTAGACTGCTTCCCCTGGGAGGCCAGGCCCGGGCCAGGCTAGAAACAGCCTCAGGCCTCCCTGCCTTCAAGGAGCGGTTCTGGGAGGAATAACTGATCAAATAGGGCCCCCTGAGATACCTTCATAGAAATGCGTGCACTGAAGGCTGGTGGCCTCAGCTGGGGGAAGGAATGCATGTTCACTCCAGGCTGGGCTGCCAGGCAAGGTAGGGGTCTGGGCAAGGGCTGTGTGCAGAGGACACAGGGCCAGAGAGGGGGCAGAGTGGAGGAGGGGATTGGGAGCTGTTCCATGGATGGAGGCCAGGACAAGGGCAATGGTTCTGGGATGGAGGGTGGAGACAGTGGGAGGGGGGCTGCAGAGAGGAGCCCAGCTATCCCTCAGAGACCTTCCCTCCCTCTCTTTGCTTGGTTTTGCTCCCTTCTCTTTGTTGCCTGCCCCTGCCCGTGGTATAGTGGGGAACCTTTGGAAATTTGTTGGGAGCTTTTCCTGAGAAGTAATAGCTGGTGGGGGCTGGGGGTGCATGGCAGCCTCGGGACAGTTCCCCACTCTGAGTCAGCCCAGCTTCTGGCAGACCCCACAGGACTGGAATGGCCCCACTCACAGCATTCCCTCTCCACTTCGTTCTCTTCTGGACTCTTCTGGGTCAACCCAGGACTGAGAATTCTTCCCAGTTCCTTCCACACCCAGCCTTCCCAGGGTGACCAAGGTGGCAGCAGGTGCTCTGGACCAGGAATCTTTGGGAATTTGAAGAATCTAGACGAGCCCTGTGCTGGGGCAAGAGGCCTTGGCTGCTGTTCCCCTTGGTGGTCGTGGGCAGGCCCTTGCCTTCTCTGAGCCTCATTTCCTTCATGTGCTCATCTGGTCTTGGCGGTTGGCTTGTTTCCCAGCTCACAGCCAAGCAACAGCAGCAGAGGGGCTTCACATCTTCCCCCTCAGTGAGCCCTCAGCTGGAGGCAAAGCAAATGGTGGGAGGACTGGGTCCAGCCCCAAGAGAGCAGAGTAGCTAGTGAAGAAAGTGTGGGTCAAGCCCTGTCCCTCCGATTGCTGGGAGACCTCCAGGGTGGTCCCTGCCCACTCTGGATCTCAGAGTCTCTTTCTTTCCTTCAGGGATGCTCTTGATGTCTGGATGGGCCTGTGGAAGGGACTTGAGGGATGGAGCACACTCCTTTGTCTCCACAGAGGCACTGGGAGAGGCTGGGTTAGGCGGGAAGCCATGCGCATCGAGGCATGAAATGAGCCCATGTAAATCCCATGTAAATGAGCCATCAGGGATGGGGCTGCCGGGCACAAGGCTCCTGTCTGTTTGCCCTGATGGGCATGCAGCTCCAGGGGCCTCTGGCTGGCAGTGGGTGGGTAGGACTGTTAGGCTGGGCTTGGTGGTAGGAGGATCTGCAGAGATACCCACAGTGCCAACGTTGACTGGGGACAGGAGCCAGGCCTATCCTGCCCTCTGTTTTGTGCATCCTCTTTGGGAGGCAGAGAAGGGATGAGGCTGTGAATGCCCAGTATTCAGCCCTCCTGGGAGATGGTGCAGGGCTGGCCACTCAGGTCTACCCTCTCTCCACACATCCTGCCATCAACTCTCCCCTGAGAGAGGCCATGGCTGTCTTGTCTCTCTGCTACCTAAAACCTTTTAATTGCTCTCTCCACTTAAAGGCCAGCAGGTCCTGTCTCCATTCATGCCCTGCCTTTGCTGGAACCTGTTTACAGCTTCACCCCTAATTTGCTCCTTTGGAATGCAAGAGGAGGATGCTCCCACGTGGAGGTTTCAGAATGGCCTGGAAATCTCCATAGGAGTCCTGCCCCCCACCACCCCATGCCTTAGCCTGCTCACCCCAGAGCTGTGGGGAAGAAGAATTCTTTAGAGGTGCATCTAAAAGTAGACCCTGGGGTCCCAGAAGAAAAGGCACTGTCCCTGCTCTTGAGACACTGGTAGGGGAGGGAAACATGGGGCTGAATGATGACATCCACAGGATGATTCTAGGCTGGAGGTGGGAGATCAGAGGGGGGCACCTAATCCACCTGGCGTTGCTCAGGGAAGGCTTTGAGCAAGGGCTTGGAAAATGCACAGAAATCATCTATAAGGAGAGGGAATGTGATGGCAAATCCAGACCTGGTTGAAAAACATTATGGTAAGAAACCAACGCCTGGGGAAAGGGTCAGTTTTTCTGCCTCTGTCAGCCTTTCTTCAGGAACACTAATTATCCATGGGTCTCTACCTTTTTGGGTTGTAAATAACTCTCTCTAGGAGCCTGACTACTCCCTCTTGAAATGTAAACACCCCTGTGCCAGGCTTTCAAGGCTAGAGATTTAACAGATGCCTGTGAAAAGAGCCCTTTCTTCTTATCTGTTTCTGTAAGCATGCCTTATGTTAAGAGACCTTGCACAAGGCCTTCAGTCACATAGATTAGGATTTTTTTTTTTTTTTTGCAAGAGGGAAGAAGCCCAATGATAGGATGGATCTATAAAGATGCCAAATAATCTATACATGTTGTGAGGAAACTGTGGATCAGGATTCAGAATTTGGAGTTTGTTCTCCTCTGGGCCCACTGGTGTAAAATAAAGTTTGGAGTTCTCCTCCTCCCGAGGTCTCCTGGCTGCTTCTCCACCAGTCTGTTTCCTACAACAATACCATGGGATGACTAGGGCCTGGCTAGAATGCAGTGAGCTCCATGAAGCCAGGACTCCTGATCAGTTTTGTTCATACCACACCAACACCTGGCCCATCTATGGTGCACCATAGAATCTGTTGAATGTATGAATAAGATAAAAGAAGGGAGAGTGGAGGTGAGAGCAGATGGTTCTGTCAATGTCAAATCCTGGGAACGAAGGCCCTAGATCTTTATCTTGCAGGTAGGTACTAGGGAGACACTGAAGGATTTTGAGCAGGGGTCGAGGAGATGGTGATGATAATGATGGTAAGAACAATTGAGGCCTGAGATCTAGTTCTTGTTGTATCCCATTCCTATCTGTCTTAACCCAAACAGCCCATTCCCATCTTTGGTTATTTCTAGCTCCTTCTGTAGCCTTATCTTAGCCTCTCATTATGTGGGAAAGAATGTGGAATGTTCTCAGTTAGGGTGGGTGACCCCGGTGAGGGTGCCAGGATGACAGGAGGTCTGTGGGTGGGGGCCTGTGTAGTGGGGCTAGAGTGGCTAAATCAGGCTCAGGAAGCCTTTTTATGTTGGTACTGGTTAGATTCAGGAAGAAGAGACCTTGGGAAACAAACAAAACAAAACCCACATTCTCAGGGTCACGAGTGGCCATGAGCCAACTCCACAGAGTAAAGAGCCCAGGACCACACCCAGGAGGCACTTGCCTTGTTAGCATGTTAGAACCTCTTTGCAGAATGGTGCCCGTGCCAGAATTGCTGGGCCCCTGCAGGGTCCAGGGCTCAGAACTCAAATTGGCAGCTATTTCAGGGCAGGCCAAATGGATGGACTGATGGTGATGGGGGTGTGGGTAAAGGTAAACATATGCTTGGGGTTGGTCCTACAGCACAGAGGAAGAGGTGGAGGAGGGTAAACTCAGGACCTGCAATTCATCCACCTTTGCCCCAGCCCATACAGACATCACTAATCAATTGTGGCATTCCTTTCTCTTGCGTTTAGATGAGCCATTTCCTCCAGGACTGCATTCTCTAAGGGCTACTGAGCCCTTGAAATGTGACTCATCTGAATTGAGCTGTCTGAAAGACACTCTGGGTTTCAGTAACATGATGTGAAAGGGAAGGATTTATCTCATATTGTTAAATGAACAACACATCGAAATTGTAATAGTTTGGATACATTTGCCTAAGTAAATTATATAATAAAATCAATTGCATCTATTTCTTTAACTTTTATTTAAGGAGGCTTACTAAAAAATTTACAATTATTTATGTGCTCATATTACATCTCTACTGGTCAGCACTGCTATAGAACGTCCACTCCGTAAAGGCAAGGAATTTCATTTTGTTGTTTCACAACTGAATCTCCAGCATCTAGAATAGTGCCTGACACATAGTAGGTGCTCAATAAGTTATTCGTGGAATAAGTGAATGAAACCCATCAACTCTGCTCTTCAGGGAGGGATCATATTTGTTACTCCGAGCCCACGTCAAGGCGCCACCACTGCTCACGTGACCCCCTCACCCTCGCTTTGTGTTTTCTGATTTTAGAGCTGCATCACCCTCCCCTGACACCCAGGAGGGCAGCTCAAGGGGGTCTCGGGTGAATGCACTGCTCGCTGAGAGTCCCCTGAAAGAGGACTTTCAGTTCCTTCGGATCAGGAAGTGGGGCAGTGTGAAAATAGTATGGAAATCACCTGTCCAGGACGTTTGCATACCTGAGGTGCTGGAGATGCTTCCAGTCTACTTTCTGGGCCAGTCCCTGGTCCCTGGGGACAAAAGAGGAAGCTCTGGAGGCCTTGAGCTGGTAGGAAAGGGTGGTTTGAGGAGGAACTGGGACCACCTTAGTCTTTCCCCAACAAAGGAGGGCTCCTAGCCTGGAGCATCCCTTGTCTCTCAAATAGAACAGGAGCCTAAAAATAGTCTGCAGTTCCAGCCTCCCCCACAACCACCCGCGCCAAACCGGGCCCTGCGCCGCCAGCTCCTCCACAATCCAAACTGTCTGCACAATCTGCCCCCGCCACCGACCCCCATCTCCAAGGCCTCAGTCCTGCCCTAGGCTCTGGGGACCCTGAGTCAGCACTCCCTGCTGCTAGGCCTGCATTGATCTGCCTCCCACTCTGTCCTCAGTCTGGGTCCTGATCCCTGAGACCTCCTGACCTCATGCTCTATACACCCTGAGCTCAAGGCCAGTCTCGCAGATGTGGGGTGAAGGTGTTCCAGGCAGTGGACCCTGAAGTGCAAAGCCAAGCAGTGTGAGTGGGAGAGCGCAGCGTGGGAGTGAAGCGTGAGCCACCGGCAAGGCTGGTGGAACAGGCAGCGTAGGGCCAGTGCAGGTAGGGCAGGTCTGTCGGCCCTGCTCTTAGGCATGTATCTCCCAGTGTGTGGTGGCGTGTCTGTCCTGCCCCACAGGGAGCAGGGCTGTGCCTCTCAGATCTGACAGCCTGCAGCAAGGCTGCTGCCACCCATACCTCGCATAGTTCCCAGGAGGAGCTCTTGGGTGCCAGGGGCCTTTCTTCCTGTGTTGGGTCTTCTGTACCTATTATTTGTGGTGTCACCAGTGCAAGGGTCTGAGGAGGACCCGTAAATGGGAGTTGGGCCTTGATTCAGGACATGAGGTTCCAGAAAGGAATTTAAGGTCAGGTCTAAGTGAGGCACAGATTGATTTTATTGAGAGAAAGAAAGAAGTACACAGTCTGAGAGAGAGAGAGGGAGGAGTGCGCGGTGGAGAGGGCCAGCCGGCCCTATCTTAGCTGGGTGTATTTAGACACGTAAAACCTACAGTGGAGGGATGTGATCTAAGATGTGCTTTTAGTTCTCCTTTGTGTTGGTCACTGAATATGCTGACCATTACCGGTATGGGGGTGGGGTGTCATTTACTGTGACGTGTTGACTGTTACCGGACGGGTCATTAACTTTTCCTCTTTGTTTTTGATGTGTTCTGCTTTGTGAACACAGTATTTATATTGATGTATCTGTGGGTAAGGTCTATGAATTGGTTTAATAGTGTTGTTTATGATCAAGTATGTGTGACTTTTTTTTTTTTTGGTACCAGGGATTGGACTCAGGGGCACTCAACCACTGAGCCACATCCCCAGCCATATTTTGAATTTTATTTAGAGACAGGGTCTCACTGAGTTGCTTAGTGCCTCACTTTTGCTGAGGCTGGTTTGAACTCATGATCCTCCTGTCTCAGCCTCCGAAGCCACTGGGATTACAGGCATGTGCCACTGCACTCAGCCAATGTGTGACTTTTTAAAATATATTTTTATCTGTTAGTAAGTGACTTAAATCTGGACTTTTAATCAAATATGAAAGTGGACTTTAAATCGTGGCCACTCATGTTATCTCACATGCCTCTTTTCTGCCTGTCTTTATTTCTCTATCCTTCCAGCTCAGGGTTTCTGCAGCTCCAGCCTGCTCAGCACCCCAGGAGGACAGGCTGGACCCCTTGCTGAGCCCCCCAAGAGAAGTCCTCAAGACCACCAGTACTTCAGTGGCAGGCTGTGGCCAAACCCTGCAGATCTTGATGCCCAGCCTGGACTCACCCCTTACCTGGAGGCTGGGGGACCCCTGCTGGGGCATCTTGCTCTGAGGCTGAGGTGTGGACCTCTTTCCTGGTGGCAATAATGACTGTGCAAATGACACTGTGGGCCCATGACGGTTTCCACACTCTAGGCTGAGCAAGGTCCCTGTTGCAGGAAGTGGGGGCAGTGGAAGCCGCAGTCACCTTTCTCTCTTGGGGGGCGACTTTAGGGGAAGCTGAGAGGAAATGCTGAGCTCATGGGGCAGTTCTCACAGCTGGTGCCAGAATCCTATAAGCAAAGCCCCTTCTTGTCCTGACATCTCCTAATCCTTGGAGGTAGGGCACCGGTGGTGTGAAGATTATTGACCAGTGTTAGACAAAGGAATGAGGCCAGAGAGAGGGAGCTTCTTGCCCAGAGCTACCTAGCTGTCAGAGCTTGGCCTAGAATGCAGGTTTCCTGCCTCTTCCCACCTACACACCACACCATGCCCCAAAGAAGCAGGGGTGGGTAGAATCTAGATGTTTCTTGGCCAAGGCGAAGGTGTAAGGGAAGGTTTCCAACTCCTGAGGTTTTCTCACCTCCACCCCTCCCCTCACTTCTCAACGGACCTGAGTTCTCCTCAACATGCACATGGGCCGCTCCTGAGGTATCAGAGTCTAAGGACTTTTACCCCTGGCTCTGGATGTTCCCCTTTCCCCAGCTACCTCCAGAGCCCAGAGCCAGCTGGAGTTCTTCTGCAAACTGGATGGTTAGGGATACCAGTCCCATTTCTCAGCTTGAGGAAACTGCAGCCCTTGGAGAGGTTCCAAACTGGTTCTGTGAGTGAGGAGGTGTGGGGCCTGTCGGCCTCCTAGTCTGATACAACCTCTCCTGAACTCCACATTCTGTCTACTCACCTCCTAACTGGAGACCAACCCCAGGCATGGGTAATAAATACAGGAAGAACATCAATAACATGAGAGGAGAGCCCTCTGCCCTTCCAGGGAAGATGGGCTTGAATGTTCTTTCACTCTGACCTTCTGTTGTTCTGTTGGCCTCACTCTCATTCTCTGTGTGTGTCTCTCTGCATCCCTCCTGAGTCTCTCTGGCTTGTTCTCTGTATTCACTCATATAAAACAATCACCACACTCCTGGCCCGCTCCCTGGTACACATGTGTCATCTGGGTACATGGGCATCCACACACAGAATCCTCCCTCTTTGGGTTCCATACATGCACTCAGAGAAGCGGGCACTGGTTAAGTTCTCCTCGCGTGTGCACAGGCTCAGGGCAAACCCACATCCAATTTCCCTGCTTCCCTGGCACTGGCAACTGGGAGCTTGGAGACCTAGGATGGGATCCTCACTGATATCTGGGATTCTAGTGGGGATCACCGGGCCATGATGACCTCTCAGCAAAGACAGAGAGGGACAGAGGGTGAGGGGGTCCCTGGAGGTGAGCACAGGAGGAGGATGGGAAAGAAAGATGAGATTCAGAGTTTATGGTGCTCCCCTGGGTGCCCCTTCCCTAGGGTCCTGCTGAGATGCTGTAGGACCCACCTGAGGGCTGGAGACAGGAGGTGACTGAACCACAGAAAACCCCAGAGTAAGGTGACTGCAGGGAGAAAGCCTGATTGCTCATGTGCTCCAACCATGGAGAGCTGGGAACTTTATGTCCCTAGGGTGCGTGGTCATGGTGACTAGGCCTCTGTTCCTGTGCTTTCAGGACAATGGACCGGATGAGGCCCTTCCAGGTGCTTGGGTTTCCTGGGCGGATCAGTGCTTTCCTGGAAGGCCCAACCTTTCTGGTATCCCAGGCTGGAAGTGCTCCCGCAAAGGGGGAGCAGCAGGAAGCCCTTGAGTTCACCAAGGACATGTCTTGCCCTGGTGTCTGGGCCCAGCACGTCCCCAGAGCCTGTCTCCCTCTCCCACCATCAGCCCAGGGCCTGCTGCCTGTTCAGAGGAGCCCTCTACTGAGCACCCCTTCCATGCAGGCTCTGGGGGAGGAGGCTTGCAAGGGGCAGACAGAGTCGGGCCTGGCTCCAGGGAGGGGGCACCTCTCCCTGTTGGGGTGTAGGAGCTGAAGTCCCTGTAGACCTATTCTGGGGACTGGGGATGAACTGACAGAGCCCAGAGAGCTCTGAAATCTGTCCTTTACTTCCACCTTCCTGACCAGCCAACCATCCTGGCTTTAATAGAACAGCTACTCGTGCTTGCCTGGCATGCGTGCAGCCCGGGTTCGATCCTCAGCACCACATACAAACAAAGATGTTGTGCCTGCCGAAAACTGAAAAAAAATAAATATTAAAAAAATTAAAAAAAAAAAAAAAAAATAGAACAGCTACTGTTAACAATAATGAACATATAGGGCTATTGAACACCCGCCTGGGAGGCTCCTCAAAACTTTACATGGATCATCTTGATTTTTCTCACCAACTCTTTGAGATTATACTGTTATTGTCATTGTTTTATTTATTTATTTATTTTTGTACTGGGGATTGAACCCAGGGATTCTTAACCACAGAGCCAGATCTACAGTGCTTTTTAATTTTTTTAATTTTGAGGTAGGGTCTCACTAAGTTGCTGAGGCTGGCCTCAAATTTGAGATCCTTCTGCCCCAGCCTCCTGAGTTGCTGGGATTACAGGCATTTGCCACCATGTCCGGCTATTGTCTTCATTTTATAGTTAAGGTCACTGCAGTATGAAAGTTGTTTACTAAAATCTCACAGCATTGGATGCATCTGATCTTTGTCCTTAAGAAACAGAGATTTGAGCCAGGCGTGGTTGCACACGCCTGTAATTTCAGCAGCCTGGGAGATTGAGGCAGGAGGATTGAGAGTTCAAAGCCAGCCTCAGCAACTTGGTGAGGCCCTAACTCAAAATAAAAATAAAAATAAAATAAAATAAAAAGGACTGGGGATGTGGCTCAGTGGTTAAGTGCCTCTGGGTTCAATCAGTGGTACAAAAAAAAAAAAAAAAAAAAAA
>NW_026000229.1:8183566-8215212 GCF_001458135.2 Marmota marmota marmota
AAAAAAAAAAAAAAAAAAAAAGAGAGAGAGAGAGAGAGAGAGAGAGAGAGAGAGAGAAATAGGTTTGAGACGTCTTCCCCAATCTCGTTCACTCATTGAGCAGTTGTCTGTTGAGCTCCCTTTCCTTGCTGGGCTCATGGTTAGAGAACATACAGAGCAGAGACGGGGACAGGCAGGTCACTCTGGGAAGTCAGGCCTGAGGCAGAGCCAGCCCCGGTGGACCAGGGCTCCTCACATATAGGTCCTTAGGACCTAAGGCTTGGAACCACTGGTTCCAAGACCCATGGAGGCTGAGATGCTCCACCAATCTGCCCTTTGAGGGACTTGGCAGGGGCTGGAGGGGGGGCTCCACTCTGGCGGGAAGCCCTCACAGTGCAGGCAGTGGGTGATCTGCCTTCCTCTTCAATTGGCTCCCACCAGAAACCTGTCAGGGAGCAGCTGTTGAGGGGGTCAGAGGAAACCCACATCCTGCCCCATTACGGTGAGGTGATCATCTGGGACCCTCATGGAGGCCTGAGACTGAGTGAAGGCTGAATCAGACTGACTCAGTGGAAACCTCTGCCCACTGCTGTCTCCAAATGGAATACTGTGGTCAGAGCAAAGGAAGAACTTCCCAACTGCTGGTCCACATGTGGTTGGAACATATGCCAAAAGGGGCCTTTTGGGAGGGTACCCTCATCTGAGGTTCTGGCATACCACATCCTGCCCTCAGAAAGAGGTAACTGCTGATGAGAATAGGTCCCCGGCTGGGACAACCTCTGGACCTCAAGGATCTTCCTCATGGAGGCAGTGGCCCTGAAGCTGGGAACACAGGGAGGGCTCCACTGTACTGCAGGGCCCACGGGGACTCCCTGAGTCAGTCCTCTCCCACCTACTCCCCGAGGCTGAATCTGAGCGCAGGGGTGGGAGCTTCCCTGTGCAGAGAATGGCTTGTGTGTGCAGATGTTTTTGTACAGACACAAATAAATAAACACACCAGCATAGCCACATTGGTTTGGCTTTCCAGTCACGCCCCTGGGGAGATTGTTTGCCTTGTTTTTTATTTTATTTTATTTTTTGCCTTGTTTTTTTTTTTTTAATTGAGAAAAAAATTTACATAACAAAAATCTCCATTTTAAAGTGTTTGATCCTGTGGTTTTTAGTATATTCATGCAGTGTGACCCCTACCATGAAGTAATTCTAGAACCTTCCATAGCCAGAAGAAACCCTATACCTATCAGCAGTCACCCCTCTTTCCCTTGTTCTCCCACTAATTTGTCCTCTGTCTCTATGGATTTTTCTGTTTCGGACATTTCATATAAATGGATTCATACAATATGTGACCTTTTGTGTCTGATTTCTTGCACTTAGCTTAATGCTTTCAAGGGTCTTCCATGTTGAAGCAAATACTTCACATCTTTTTATTGCTGAATAATACTCCAGCGTATGACTATGCCATATTTTGTTTCTTTAGTCATCGGTTGGTGGACATTTGGGTTGCTCCCACTTTTGGCTATCGTGAATAATGCTGTATGAATATTTGTGTACAAGTTTTTATGTGATCATATGTTTTCAGTTCTTTGGAGTATCTATTTAACCGGGAGTGGAATTACGGAATCATATGGTAGCTGTTTAACGTTTTGGGGAACTGCCAAGCTGCTTTCCACAGAGGTAATACCATTTGCATTCCCACCGGCGATGTGTGAGGGTTCCAATTACTCCATGTCCTTGCCAACTCTTGTTATTTTCTGTCTTTATTCTTTCAACACATATTTTGTTGAGCACCTGCACAGGCAGGGCTCAGGGTAGTGGGTGTAGGAACCAGGCTACTCTTGCAGAGGTTAGGGGACATAGAAAGCAGTGGAGGCTGGCACTGAGCAGAGTGAGGGAAGACATTGAGTGACAGGAGCCCCTACCTGGATGGGATGAGCAGGACAGGTGTCAGAGGGGGCAACATGTATGCTGTGGGCAGGTCTTGGCCCTTGCTGCCTGGGGCCTTCCTCAGCACCACATCTCTGGGAGGAGTGGTGGTCAAGGTGCCCAGGGCCTTGGTGTCTTGACCTGGAGAGTCTCATCTTGGCCTGAAATCCACTCTCCAGAGCCTATTCCTTTGTGTTGAGGCCTCATCTCCAGACCACATGTCAGTAGCCCAAGCCACATGAGGGCACAGAAGCTCAGAGGTGGGAACAACTTGCCAAAGCTTACCCCAGAAGCCAGTGGCCACGGGGAGCACGGAGCCCTGATATATGGACACTCAGCTCTGACAGGGCAAGGCCTGGGCAGGTGAGGCTGGTGGAGGAGGCAGCAGGAAGCTGAGAGCCCAGGTGAGAGAAAGCCAAGCTTTGAATTTCCCAGGCTCTGGTCAGGTGTGGGTGGGTGAGGGGTGAGAGACAAAGGCCCCTAGGGCCTGCCCAGACCGGTTTCTCCTCTGCTCAGTTTCAGTTCTGCCTTCCTTGTCCCCTGAGACCCCAGGCTTGGGGTGGGGGTGAGGCAATTCTTAGCCAAGCTCATCTTGATACCTAGGGGTTGGGGGTGAGTCTGAGGTGGAGTCCGGAGACCTGGCTGGGTCCATCCTTGGCATGGGTAGAGCAGAGTCTGCTGTCTAGCTATATCAATGGCCTCTCCTGCTTTCATATCTCATAGCTGGGAGCCTCCACTGGGTGGTACCTGGCCCCAAAAGCAAGGCTTGGGAAATGTTTGCTCAATGAGCTCATACCTCACAGAACTAAATTGAAAGCCCTCACCACCATGCTCATACGCCCTCACTGACTCACAGGGTCCCAGGGCGAATCGCTGGTCATAGTGTGTGGGGACATATGTCCTACAGCACCCTGTCCTCTTGGCAGTGGACAGGCCTATCTGACTTCTGGCAGGCCCAGGGCACTGGCAAAGATAGGGCTGGTACCAATGAGGGTGCTGACCCATTGGCCCAGCCAGACCTGAGTTCAGGTCCTGCCAGAACGTGAAGAAGGCTCACATTCCATCGCCCTCAGTCAGAGACCATGACTGGGATTGTCCCAGTGCGAACAAGGCCTTGAACTACATTGGGCTTCCCACAGGCCTTTATGGCCCTTTGGGGGAGGTGGCTGGGGCTGCTTCTGTGTCTTTGGTTGGCTAAGGTCTTCCCATGGATGCTTTAAGGGCTCTCGGCCCTGGTAGATGAGATCCAGACTGCTAAGGAGGGGACCTACTTTCTCTCTGCCCCCTCCTCCCTTGCCTAGAAGGCTCGGCAGTGGCTCTGGGAACTGGGAAGAAGCTGGACGACTCTCAAGACCTTTTTCTGTTCTCATGCTCACAGATGTTTCCTCATTTCCTCATCTTGGGGCCCACCCACTCAGGCTGGCAGTACCTTTTGGTCTACACCTTGGCAGCTCCGAGGCCTGTCCTGCGGGCCACCATGCTGAAATTCAAGTGGTTGGGGGAAGCCCAGAAGATGACGTCCTCTACGTACCTCCCTCTAACCTAGTCTTGGGAAGGCCCACTTCCCCATCACATAGCCTGTGGGGCTTCCGGGCAGTTTCTGGGTCTTTAGCGAGAGGCCTCTGAGGCCTGGCTTTTCCTAGGGGCTGCCCTGTGCTGGGGCACCGTGGTGTGGGGGATTTCAGCACTACCAGGGGTTCGTCATGGCTGAAACCCCCTTACCACACAGACAGCTCAGTGACTGCAGGCACAAGCCCCTGTGCTGGCCCTGACAGACCCGTGTGGCTCTATGAACAGACCTCAGGACATGCAGGGTCCATGTTTAGGACAAATTCTCTGGGGAGGTTGGGGAGCTCTGAGCTTTGACAGTGAACCTGGGTGGCGTACTGGGGGACCCAGGAAGGGGCATTTAAAAATGACAAGGTTCTTTGTTGGTTTGTCAGTACTACAGGCTAGGCAAAATGATCCTAGAATTCTGTCTTTGTGGAAATGTAGGACTTAGTTGGGTAAAAAGGAGGTGAGGAAAAGTGCATGGTTGAGAATGACCTTTCTCCACAGGACTGACTGCAGTGCCAGGGGCTGTGAGACAGGAGGGCAGAGGGCAGGAGGCAGGTGAACAATCCAAGGACCTTGAGGGCTTAGTCAAGGAGCAAGCAGAGCTCTCCTGAACCGGCAGAGGGCAGAGAGTTGGCATGGGCCTCCGAGGCACTCTGGCTCACACAGCCCCCGTCCCCCGTGCAGATGGCGGCTGACTCAGCTCCTCCTCGTGTGGGCTGCCGGAGGTAGGAGCCGCGGCTCGGCCAGGGGCTGGCTCTCCTGGGCTGCCCTCCACACTGTCTGACGTTCTGTGTTCCCTTCTAGAGGGGTCTGGCTGCCAAGGCTGGCTGGGAACTGGGGCCTGGGCCACCACTCCAACCTTGCCATGTCTCTGAGGAAAGCATCACAGAAATACTGGTGTGCGTGCTGCGGAGGCCAGAGGCAGCCTCTAGGAGAGAAGAGACCCAGGTCGGGGGAACCTGGGCAAGAGTCCACACCCGCTCCCAATCTGTGCGGAGGCAGCTCAAAGTGTTCTGGAAGGGTCTAGGGGGTGCCCTCCCTCCCTGGCTATCTACCATGCCTTCCAGCTGGGCCACCAATGCCCCCACATATGGGCTCAAGTGGGCTGACCTTGACTGAGCAGAAAGCAGAACTGGCTTCAGCCTCACACAGCTTGGGCCCTACTTTTGAAGAATGTAACGAGGTACAGAGAGGACGACATGAATCCTGGGCTCCTCAGCCCCGAGTCCAGATTATGGCCCTGTTGGGGAGCACCTGGGTTGGCAAGATAGTGGGAGTTGGTGGCTCCTACCTCCAGGCCCGGCAATCCCTCTTCTGGGAGTTTGTCTTCCAGAGACCTACTCTCACGTGACATAGGGACATGGTAATCCACAGTAGCACTCTGTGATGGCAGAAGATTGGAAACACCCTGCATACATCATCATACAGCGATGACCGGGGACTGGCTGCAACCATGACATGGCCCCGTGCTGGAATATTATGTGGCTGTAAAAAAGAATGTGAAAGTTTTCTACATATGAGTGTGCAAAACAGCTCTGGGATTTTTGTTAAGTGAAAAAGCAAGTGCAAGTCTGTGAAGAGCAGAGAAAGCCTCTGATGACTGGGGTGGGGAGCAGCATGACATGCTCAGAAGACTCTGGGGAGTTCAGTGTGATGGGAACAAAGGGACACTGTCAGGCCAGTGAGAGTCAGACCAGCCGGGGAGGGCACCTGGGCTCCAAGGAGAAACTGAAAACTAGCAGGAGCCAAGGGGCAGTTTTCAGCAGACTTGAAGCTGTTTTGTCTGGAACCAAGATAAGGTGACTGCAAAACAATAACGCACATTTATAATACACTTTATGTGCACTGTCTCATTTATACCTCTCAACCCTCCAAACCCCACGAGAGAGGTGCTATTATCATCATCATCCCCATTTTGCAAATGTGGAGGTGGAGCACAGAGAGGTTAGGGCACCAGCTCAAAGCCACATGGCTGGAACATAGTCAAGAGAGAGAAAGAACCCTTGACAGTCTGGCTCCTGAGACCACATCCAAATCACTTTTGTTCCACCTTTCAGAGTGGTGGCTGGACTGGAATAGGGAACTGGAGGTGAGGGAGGGTCAGGAGCTGTTATGAGAAAGCTAGAAGGCAAGGACCCAGACAAGAGAGGCCCTGGCTCCTTCCGCAGACACACACACACACACACACACACACACACTCATACACACACACACACACACACACACGATTTACTGAGGGCCTGGGGAGGGCAGTGACATTGGGGGTAGGGACTCAGGTGTACAGTTGAGAGCTTTTAAGGAGGTGGGGTCAGTAAGACCTGGTGATGGGTCGGGCATGGGTGCTTTGGAGGAGGGAGGAGCTCAGAACCCATTCCTTCATTCACGCAGCAAAATTATTGCACCCTTACTGGGCGCCAGGGGGTTCCAGTCACCAAATCAGACAAGCAGCCCTACCCTTGAGGAGCTTCCATTCTAGGTGGTGGAGACACAGTAAGTTAAACAAGAAATGTGCAATCTGTTAGAACTGTGGAAAAACTGCAATATGGGTAAAGATGATTGGCATCAAGGAGACATCTGAAGTTTTAAGTGGGGTAGGCAACGTGAGCCTTGTTAAAGGCCATTTGAATATAGACACAAAGAAAGTGAGGGAGTCATGCAGAAATCTGGGAAAGGCATTCCAGGCAGAAGAACCAGCCGGGGTGAAGGCCCTGAGCAGGGATACATCTGGCATGTTCCAGAAGCAGCAGCAGGGTGTACATGCCTCACTCCAGCAGTGCCAGTCTCCTTGACTTCTGGGCCCAGGGCGAGGCTACACATCTTCCCTCTGAGTCTGGGCACGGTCTGTAATAAAATCTGGTCAGCGAGATAAGAGTGGAAAAGGTGTGTGTGCCTTCCTAGCTAAAACATCTAAGAGCCAGTGAGTGATTCTGTATTTCCCTCCCCACCCTGCTCACTAGCAGGTGAAGTCCCAGATGTCCCCGATGTGGTCCCTGAGTCAGGGTGATGCAGAGTAAAGCTCCCTGCTAACCCCATGGACAGGGAACATGGATGAGAAATAAGCCTGCCTGGGGCTTTGGATCCCTGGATCACGCTGCACCATAGCAGAGCCATGGTGCTGCTACCTGATGGTGCAATAGGAGAGGCCTTTGCAGCGTAGCTGGAGGGAGGCAGGCAAAAGGAGGAGAGAGGTGGTCAGGGACACAAGGGGGCAAGCCCCTGGCTTTTACCCTGAGGGAAATACAGAGCTAAGGGAGAAGTTTAAGCAGGAAAGAGACCCAGTGACAGAGAGGAACAGGACCATCTGGTCACGGAACTGAGCATAGCTGGGGCAAGAGTGGTCAAGGTAGGAGCAGGGGGATCAATTAGGAGGCCATTACCATCATCCAGATGAAAAATGATGGTGGCTTGGCCTAGGGTGGTGGCAGCAATCAGATGCTGGGTACTCTTTGAAACAAGAACCCCAACACTTGCTGATAGACTGGAGAGGGAGAGGGAGAGAGAGAGGGGATGCCTCCTTGGTTTTTGGTCTGAGCAACAGGAAGGAGAGAGTTGGGAGGCTGGGGCTGGGGAGTCAGAGTGGGGGAGGGGCTGGGGTGCTGGGAGGAGCAGGAGCTGGAACATGGAGACATCAAAGTGTAGTGTCTCATGGGAAGCTTGAAAGAGGCCTGGACAGGAAACATCCAGGCATGTGTTTAGGAGTGGACAGCATTAATGCCTTTAGATGGGGTGAGATGGGGAGGGAGGGAGTGACAGCGGATGTCCCTTTTGGCCTCCAGGCTAAGGATGAAGGAGAGGGAAGATGGGCCATGTTTTGGGGGGTAAAACTAGTTGTGACTGTCCAAGGGACGTCCTGGAGGTGGTGTCCAGTGGGCACATGGATTATCTGGTCTGGAGTCAGAGGGCTGGGGCATTGAGGATGCAGGAGGAGAGGCAGACTGGGGTGGGAGAGGTCTGTCTCTCCAGGAGTGAGAGGGGAAAGGCCAGGATAGAGTCTGAGTCAGGCTTCTTTGAGGGAAGCATTGGAAAGAGGAAGGAGAACCAAGAAGGGCCCAGTAGGTGGGGTGGTTAGGGAGGTGGAAGGCGCCTGGAGAGTGGGTGCATGCTTTAGGAAGAGAGAGAGGCCAGCAGTTTGCAGCACTTCTGAGTAGCCGAGACAGGTGTGGGCAGAGAACTACGTGGGAGGAAGAACGGGGAGTCTGCATGGCCTTGGTGGGGTGCTGGGATGGCAGTCAGGTGGGAGCTGTGGGCCATGGAGGCAGCAAGTGGGGGCCACGATCTCAGGGCTGAGGCAGAGGCTGGCAGGCTCCAGCAGGATAGGAGAGACTCAAGCAGCAGGTTTGATGCCAAGAGGAAGCAAGAAGACATGGGGGGAGGTTGTGGCATGGGCCAGACCAAACAGAACGGTGGGCCTCACTGGATCACAGAAGGGATCTCCTCTTGCCTCACTCAGTCTCCTGAGTGCTGAGCAGGTTGGAGAAGGGAAGCTGGGGTGGTGACCAAGGAGAATGTAGTCAGCTGAGGAGAGGCAGAGGCAGGAGTGGAGGGGAGCCTTTCCCATGGTGCCCCACCAGGGCCAGGTGGCCCCTGTGTGTTACTCTATGGCACTAGTCAGAGCTGGTGGATTTTTTTTGGGCGGGGGGAACTGGGGATTGAACTCAGGGACACTCATTCAGTGAGTGAGATAGGGTCTCACTGAGTTCCTTAGTGCCTCACTTTTGCTGAGGCTGGATTTGAATTTGTGATCCTCCTGCCTCAGCCTTCTGAGATGCTGGGATTATAGATATGTGCCATTGTGCCCAGCTATACAGCTGCTGTTTTTTTTTTTTTTTTTTTTTTTTTTTTTACTGTAGTGAGCCCACAGAAAAGAGGAAAAGCCTTCTGGTTGGGGCAGCCCAGGCGACAGAGATCTGGGGTTGGGGCTAGGGTGGAAAGATGGTTTTAGCAAAGTCTTGGACACAGGAAGCCTGTGGGCAATTGGGAAGCAGGACTGGAGGGATGGTGGGAGAGTCTGGGGCCTGACCATGGAGACTGGCCACAGGCAGGGACATCTGGGTGTGGCTGGAGTCTTGGCTGTGCACCTACAGGCTGGAGACGCTCGCTGTGCCTGTGTCTGCTTCCAGAGGCTCACAACCTTTCTAGAATCTGGCCTACAGGATGCCAGGAGGGGACAGATGGAGGGTGGATGAGAATTCAGATAAGGGGACTTGGTTTTGGTTGCCCTTTCTGGGCATGGTTGGCTCTCACCTACTGAATCAGCAGAGGGAGACCCTTGCCTGGGGTGGATGGATCTAAGGTTTCCTAAGAATCTACCTACTTCCTCTTCTCTGAAAGTCAGAACTATTTCAGGGAAAAGGAACTAGCCTTGCTCATGGGCCTTTCCTGTACACAAAGAAGTGGGTCATCATTCACCTGGATGACCCTCAAATGACCTCCTGGAGCCAGCATGGCTATTCTTCCCACTTAGCAGGGGAATGTGACCCACTTGGGCCCCCACTGGGTGGCAAGGGAGATCACAGGCATGGCACCAACTGTCCCCTGCACAGGGCTGGCCAGATGCTGGTGTGGTCATGTAAATTCTTGTGCTTCTCACTTATCTCGGGTGATGGTTTCCTGGATGCTCGGGGTTCCTGTCACGGATATATGGTCACATCTCTGGTCACAGGCACTTCATGTAGGGCCCCACACCACCACGTGCTTCCTCATTCTTGTTTTTGAAGGTCATGGGCTTCCTCTAGAAGAAGGCTCAGGAGCGAACATGGATCCCTCCACTGGACTGTTGGCTCCCTGAAGGCAGGGCCAAATCCTAAGCTGCCTTTCATGTTTCCTTTCAGAACTGACTCAGTCCCAGCACCTAGGGACTGGCTGTGGGCATCAGCCCTGGAGGACACTCACAGGAGAAGAAAAAACCTGGAAATCTCTTCTTGTTCTGTCGGTCTTCCAAAGAGGTCTCTGGGACCTGTGTGAGCTCAAATCCTGGGGTGCCCATGAGGCAGGGTCAGTCAGAGGGTGTGATGGGAACAGGGCCAGGTGGATCACCCAAGGGCTGGGCACTTCTTAGAACCTGGGAGCTGCCATCTTAATGCAGGACATGGCACCTTGGAACCTTCCAAATGTCACACTACCCCTTCCCTTGGGTCCTCTGTTCTCCTGAGACCCTCTCTACCTGCTTGTCCCTGGGGATGGCATCTGTCTCCATCAATAGGTTGGAGGGAAGGACCTGAGTTGGTCCTCGAGCCCCATTCTGGGCTCACAGAGGGGCTCGGAATGTCTGTTGCTGGAGCGTGAAGGGGTGAGGGACTGGGTTGAAGGCTGGAGTCCTGTGGCATTCCTGGCACAAGAGAGGCCTATGCGTGCATTTTACCTAATTGCTCTAACGACTTTACAAGGCAAATTTTATTATCTTCATTTCATAAATGAAAAAGCTCAGAAACACAGAGAAGCTTGTGAGTGATCACCCAGGGAGTAAGTGATAGTGGAGAATTTAAATGGTGGCAGGGCCGTGAGGCTCTGAGGAGGCAGGTGGGGGTGGGGTGGTGTAGGCTTGTCCCATCCTGAGCTCAGCCGCAGCCTCCTCTGGGACCTCTTCCTTTATGGACAGAGGGCAGAGCTCACTCTGTGCTAAGATCATCATCCTGAAAAATTATCCTGAATAATCATCCTGAAGCAGAATGATTTGTAGTGGGCCCTTGAAGGAGGGGCTGACGCTGGAGGAAAGAGGGAGTCACTGGGCAAAGTCCTCCGGGGCAAGAGGTGCTGGCATGGGGAACAGCAGGAGGAAAGCCTTGGCCACAGGAAGGAGTCCAAATAAGGGGAAAAGGCACTGGAGCAGGATGTGCAGTTGGAAGGACCTTGGAGGCAGATAGGTAGATCCTCTGCATGATCTCTGGGGGTGGGCACAGCGTCACCATCTAGGTTGTGTAACTGAGGGCCACAGGCTCAACTTCTCTGTGGCTCTCCCAGCTTTGAGAATAAGCCCAACCCTGGGAACAGCTGCTCTCTGGGGTGCCCCTTTTTCCTCATCTATCAGGACTCGCTTGCTGGGACCCTGCACCCACCACCAGCATTGAGGGCATGGCCAGCTGGTGTGTCGGGGGTCTGTTGTTCACTGCACCCCTGCCCACACCAGCTTTAGCTGTGTTCACTGCTGTCCAGGAGGGGTCTTCTGAGTTCTTTCCCCAGGGGTCCACCTGAGAGGTGGGCTAGGGGACGAGGGCTTGTCCTCTGATGCTCCCACCCCTAACCTTTGCAGGTCTGGAGTAAAAATGGAAGCCCCATACACCATATGTCTAGATATTTAAAAGTTACAAATCTAGCCAACAAACTGCTAAATAGAATATGTTCTCTCCTCCTACACTGGCGAATATACCTTCATGACAACAGGGAAGGCCAGGTTTCATTTAGAATTCTTGGACTCTTGAAGTCAAGTCCTGGAACACAGCAGCATAGAGAGAGAGCTAATCCCAAGCCCCACCATGGCCAATGCATATGGCTACACTAAGCCATTCACCTGTGGGCTATCCTTGTGCCCAGCAAAGGCTGCCCCCTGGCCACCCCTTACACCCAGGAGTGAGACCTGTATAGACTGTGGAGTGGGCTTTGAAGCCTTGTGGGCAGGGAATGCTGGGTTCCTGCCTTTGGAGGAGAGAGAATGGATCTCATGTGGGCATGTCTTCTTGCCCCCTGTTGAAGGAGTAAGGCCAGAGAAAGGCCAGATGGGTTCCTCTAGAAAACAGTCCTGGGCAGGGGCCCTTCTTGCTTGGGTCTAAGGCATGCTGCTCTTTGAAAACTTCCAGAACCTGCTCTGTCCTTTCCTGTCTGCATCCTGGCCCTTGAGGCATCCTCGAGCCCCATTGAACCAGGGTGAGCAGGCCACTGTGCCTTGCTGACCCCGCAAACCAGGGAGCTGGCTGTGCTCCAACAGCCCTCCCTTCCTACCCAGCATGCCTCTCTTTCCTCATGTGGAATGGGGAGGGGGCTTCGGCCACCTGTCCCCCACCTGTCTGGGACTCTATTGCCCAGGCTGGCTGTGTGGAGCTCTGAGCGCTGAGCCCTCCCACCCTGACTCTGGCCCTGCAGGCAGTGGGCAGCCCTTCCTTGTTCGTGTCTGGAAAGTGGGGCACCAACTCCACTTTAGACAATGTTTCTCGCTCACTCAGCTGAAAAGCCACAGCTTCCCTGAGGCTCCCAGCCCTCACCCAGTGCTGGCAGTTCCCTCGCTGATGCTGTGTGACAGGCTGACATTAGGGCTCCCATACCTGTCCTGCCGCCCTGCTCCTGGGTACCTTTCCCCATGGGGCACAACATTTGCCACAAGGCTGTTAGGCGTTGGCAGCCCCTTCTTCCCACCATGCTCTATCTTTGGCTCAGCTTGACCCTTTCTGGGTTCCCCTGTTAGGGTATATTCTCCTGCTCCATCCTCCAAGGGATGTTGGGGAGGGCAGGGGAAGTGGGGCGAGCAGACACTACCATCAGGGGGAGGAGGCAATTCAGAGGCCTTTCCACTGGGAGGGTCCTGGGCCCCCTGGGGAGGGGCGATTGGGATTTTCAGGGTAGAATGCAGCAGGCGCTGAGCTGTGCCCATAGGCAGGGCCCAGTTCTGCCTCCCAAGTGTCTGGTCAGGAATATGCTGGACTGAGCTCTTGGGGACAGAACAGGCTCAGGCCTCCTCCATTGCCCATGCAGACCACAGTGCCTGACACCAGCTCAGGAGTGGTTCCTGCCGATGCAGCCCCTTCCCATCTTTCTTTGTCCACTGATGGCCTTGCTTTTGCTGCGTCAGCACCATTATCGTCCCCTGCCAGGCGTGG
Organism: Marmota marmota marmota; assembly: GCF_001458135.2. NCBI lineage: Eukaryota > Metazoa > Chordata > Mammalia > Rodentia > Sciuridae > Marmota > Marmota marmota. The sequence continues at coordinate 8,195,830 of NW_026000229.1, forward strand.
TTGTCCTGCAGCCAACACGGCTCTCCTGGGAGGATGCTGCTGGGGTGAGTGGGGCCAGGCAGAAAGGGTGTCCACCTCATCCTGCTGAAGCCAGGACTAAAAACCAGGTAGTCAGTGTAGATAGGCAAATCGGTCAGAGTGAAGAAAACAGACCAAACCGGTTTGGGTCCAAAGGTTGGAAACTGTGTGCTGGGAGATGAAAATGTTAGTGTACCCAAAGCCCAGCCTAAACTGCCCATCCTAAAGAATTGTTAATGAAGCGACTTCTGAACAGATGGGGAACTGGTAATTAATCTGCCCAGGGCCCACTTCCTGCCCGGATCACTCCTCCCTGGCCCCCTAGCCCACCTGTTTCCCACCTTTTGGCCAGCCCACCGAGCATTTCCTGGGCCTAGTCAAGTACCAGGAAGGAGACAGATAAGGGGAAGAGAGCAGGAGAACAAAGGAAGCCTAGGACTATGAAAAGGCAGAACACCTCACTTCCTGGGATACCAGGATACCAGCTGTGGCCCCCTTCTCCCTCCCTGGAGAAGTCTATGTTACCCCTTTTTAAATAAACCCTGCTTTATGTGCTTGCCTCTGCGTACTTGTTCCCTAACGTTATAATTCAACATGTGAGGGAGCAGAACTTGTGGCCGATAACCAGCAGTATCACTGCCAGGTAATGGACGTATGCTGGCCCCTGTAGGTTTCCCTGCGACAGGCTTACCCCTGCCTCTTCTGAGTGGTCCCTTCCCCTTCTCTCATCAGCATATTCCAGGTCTATCTCCCCCCTGTCAAACCTCCCTCCCTGCTGGCCCGCTACAGACCAGGCTGACCCATTGGTCAGCAGAGAGACTCCAGCATGGGGGACAACTACCACACACGGGGCCCAATCATACCAACTCCTAGTGGGCAACAAGCCCAGACTCTTTCCTTGGCCTTACGGGTGATGTAGACACAGGGCAGGTGCTCATATGCCATGGCCCCTCTGCTTTCCACGGCATTGCCCCTGCTGGGGTGTCCGTGTCTTCTTCCCTCTTTGTTGCCATGAACCCCCACACCAACCACCTTGAGAAGCCCTCCCAGCTGCACAGAGCTGCCTCGCCTGTGTCTGAGTGAAGCCCCATCCCAACAGATCCTTGTTCTGAGTCAAAGCTCCCAGGTCCAGGTCCAGGGACCCTCTTACCCCACCACTCCTTCAGCTGTAATGCTCCCGGGGCTCAGCACAGGCTCTTGCAAAGGACAAGGGGCTCACAGTGCTCTGGCCTGTGGCCTGTGCCTTGGTTGCCCATCTGAGAAATGGGTGCTCTGTCACATCAGGTTTCCCTGACGGAATGCATCCAGGGAGGAAGTGCGCTGTTCCTCTTGGAAGGGCTTGGAAAACGCTTGCTTGAGATCTGACCTCATGTTTGCATCCACCGACCCTTTTTGGTGTTGTCAGATGTGAGGAGCCTTTGGACGGGAAGGGGGAGCAGGCAGAGATGGGGCTGAGGGATCAGGGGCTACACCTGATCCGGGCTCCTCTTGGGATGAAATTGTCCTCTATTCTGAGTCCCCAGTTGAGGGGCAGCGCAGGCCACACAGTTGGCTGCCAATGCTATGCTGCCCAGAGCCGCCCCTGGCACATGCTGAGGGGAAAAAAAGCCAGTGGATTCCAGACCTCAAGGCCACCTGAGGCCCAGGGACTGAGAAGACAGATCTGGGGCTGGAGCCAGGCATGAGGCTGAAGGGCAGGAAGCGGGGCTCACTGTCTGAGCACCAGTCACCTCCTCTCTAGGGACTACACTTTTGAACAAGATCACTACCTGTCTCACTGCCTGGCCCACTCCCTTGTTTCAGGAGCATATAAGGTGATGCAGAGACTCTGAAAAGCATAAAGGTGGTATTATTATTAGCAGGAGTCATATTTGACTTGCTAATTAGCTGCCTAAAAATACCACGTTTATTTTAGCATGGGGAGAACCCTATGCAGGAGTCGGCGCCCTGGATTCTTGGCACAGCTCTGTGATGGCTGTGCTGTGTGACTTTGGGCTGAGCCCTGACCTTCTCTGAGCATCTGGTTTCTAGGAGGAAGTTGGATGATCTCTGAGGGCCATAGACCCTGAGTCTTAGAAATAGCATTCAGATGAAAAATTGAGGAGGAGAACTTCTCCAGTCTTGGGCTGGATTCTAAGGGACTGGCTTCTTCTGAGTCACTGGGTCAGAGGAATTGGTGTCATTGAGGCTATCCCAGTATCTGCTGGTGAATTTACAGGAGTCTCAGTTTTTTACTTGGTCTTGTGGTGTGTGATGGTCCAGAAGGCTCTGAGGGATGCAGGTGAAAAGGGCCCAAGAGGAGCCCAGGCTGGATAGAACAGGGTGGGAGGAGAGGGGCTGCAGAGTCACCACGGGACATCTAACCAGTTGAGGAATCCATCCATTCATTCAATGATGTTTACTGAGTACCTATTATGTGCCTGGCACTGTGCCACAGGCTGTGGAGACGATGGGGCCAGCTAGACCAGGTCCAGTTTCTTCCCTCCTAGAACTTAAGATCTAGACGGGGGAAGCAAATGCTCATCATTAACCACACACTAAACTGGTGAGGGCTGCAGATTGGGGTGCCTGGTGCCAGGAGCACATGTCACTGGGGATTGGATATAGTCAGGAGGCCGGGGCAGGCTCCATGGGGTTGAAACCTGAAGACAGAGGATGGAGGGGACCCAAGGCAGAAGGAAGACCAGGAGTAAAGTGGTCCAGAGGGGTGAGAAGAGGTGCTGCTGGAAAGCTGGTGTGGTGACAGCTGGAGGGGGCCCAGAAGGCTGGCCTTTACCATCAGCGCCTCACACAGCCTGGAAAGGGAAGGGGTTTTCCATGTGAAGCCCTTACTGTGGTCCAGGTCAGGGGGTGGCAGTTGACTCAGGGAGGTGATATCGATGTAGAGCGTTTAGGCGGTGAGTTAGAGCACCATGTCATGGGCCCATCTCAGACATCATGTCATGGTGAGGTGGTGGGAGTGGTTGCAGTGATTCACTGAAATGACCTCCCTCCTGTCTGTCTCTCGGAGGAAATGCCCCTTTGTTGGTCTTCTGAGTCACCAGTCCCTCCTCATAGTGTAAGCTGAGCACCTGCCAGGATGCTGCCTTGCCCTCTGCATGCGTCCCCATTTCTGATTTCCTTGTCTCTTCCTCCCCAGGATTTCTGCTGGGACACCCCCCCCCCAGCCCCCGGCTGCCCTGTCTGCTCTCTGGGCAGTGGAGTCAATTTGCTTCTGAGAACCAAAGGGTTAATTGTGAGACCACTGGCCAGCAATGGGGGCTTTCCCACACACAGTGCCTGGACTTGGAGGTATGGTGGCATCAGTCCCTCCTCTGCAGGGAATGGCCAAGTTAAGGGCTGAGGACCACAGCCTGGGAGAGTAGTGCCACATGGAGCCCCGAGCCTCCAGGAACTTTAAATTCTGAGAGAGGCGGGTCTTGAGGGTCTTTCTGGCCTGGAGGCCTCCAATATCCTCTATGCCACCAATCTTACATTATTTCCAGTCCTGGGACCTTTGCCCCAAGAAGCTGGACCTGTGGAATTTGGAGGGAGTGTTGTCATAGTTTGGGCTTCCACTGGGCAAGATCCTGGAAGATTGGTTATAGAATACAAATCCTTGCTATTGGGAAGAGAATTGGGCTGACAAGGGGGACATGGAGTCTCCTCTCCTGGGTAGGCCAGTGGCCCTGCACCTGGAGGTCGCTCTTGAGGACCTGTGTGCTCCTATCTACCCTGAGGACCTCCTTAGCCCTCCTTCCACCTCCTTCCCTGGCTGTCCTGGGGAAAATTCTTTCCTCTTCCTCTAAGGAGGGCCTGAGACAGTAATGGAGACACCTCCTCCTCTCTCCCCAGAGCATTTGGGTCATCTTATCATCACCCCTAAAATATGATGGTGGTAAGGGACAACCCTGGAACCCATGGGGGACACTCAGTATGGGGATCTCTGGGAATTCCTCCTTAGGTTTAGTTTCCTTTACAAGATAATTTTCCATGCAGGGCTGTGGCCTGGGGAACATTCTCTTTTCCAGTTCTTCTGCCCTCCTGAGAGCAGAGTCTGGATCAAAGTGGGTGCATTTCCAGAATGCTCTCTCAACTGGTGGATGTGCCAAGAGAAAGAAGGGCTTATTTTCTTCTGTGCTCAGGTTAAAAGGGACTGGCATCCAGATGGGCTCAGGAGTCTTCCCACCCTAAGAACCACCCCTCCTTCTGTCCTCCCAGCCCCAACTCTGGGCTAGGAGCTTAGGATGGACCTGAGGCACCTAGAAGGAGCCTAGGGGCCACCACTTCTGGGCAGCACTGCCCCCTGCTGGCTATCCAGACAGGCCTGGGGGTAGCACTTTTATTCTGTCCCTGACTGGTTAGCTCAGTGACCCCTGTTAGGCCTGTTGGGGCTGTTTCCTTGGTTTTCTGCAGCTGGGGGGCCCTGGGGCAGGTCCTGGCTTGGCTCTCTGGCACGCTGAGTGGCTTAGGCAAATTTCTGCTGGGCTTCAATTTCCCTTTTCTGCATAATTTGCAGGGTGACTTGGAGGTCTGTCTTAGATGTCAGATTTAGAGGTCACTTTTCACCTGTCCCTCAGCCCCCATTCTATTCTCCCCACCCTCAAGGTTCCTCCCCACCTCTGTATCTCCTTGGTGTTTGGCAGACCCCAGCTTTGGGACCCCCTACTTGCCCTCCGTCTCTCTGGGCCGCCTCTCCTGCCTCCCTAGGACCAGCTGTCTCAGGGAGATCCCAGCACTCCACATGTCCCCCATTGGCTCTGGGCGCGGCTGGGAGAGCTGCATTCGGAGCAGTCCTCAATCCTCCCACAAGAGCATTATCCAGTGTGAGTAGGCTGCTAATGGGTATATGATGGGCCCATAACATTATTCAGTTTGCCCTCTGTAAAATGGGATAATAACTTCCAACTCCCAGGGCTGTTATGAGAATTAAACAAACTAATGAATGTTTGTGAAAGAGCTTTGCAGGTGGTGGATGTGTGTCAGTGGAAGGGCAGCGAGGAACACTGGGAGGCTGCCTTGGAGGCCAACAGCAGGGGCCTGGACCACCAGGGCCTGGAGCCCTATTCCCCAGCACTAGGGCCACACTGCTGCCAGGCCCACTATCCTGGGCTGGAAGTGGGGTGGGAGCCCCCAAGTCCAGTCCTGGTTGCTCTTGGGCCTGGAATCTAGTGAGGGGAAAGATCTCTGTCTGGCCTGGCTCTGGTACTTACTTGTACCATATGGATGTGGGCCAGACCTCTTAGCACCTCTGGCATGGAATGGCTCTCAGCTTCTGCGGATGTCTCCTGGGTACTTTATAAGGCACCAAATTGACCAGAGTCTCCAGACTTCATCCTGAAGGCTCTCCACTCACCTCAAGAGAAAGTTCACAGGCTTTAGGTGAACATTGAAGCCCTTAAGGACCTGGCCCCTGTCTCATTTTATCCCCTTCCTCCCATCCCCTACTGGCCACTCTGAATCCCTCATAACTGTTCATAGGCAGCTGTAGGAAATAGATACTAGTAAGACAACAAAGGTCAGAGGGGTTAGGTAGCCGTTCAAGGCCACACAGCTAGTGAGTGGAGGAGCAGGGGATGGAATCCACTGGAGCCACATTCTTTGCTGCCTCTTGGGTGTGTGTGGCGGGGGGGAGGAGTCAGACTCAGGCAGAGAGACCAGGTAGGGGGCTTTGCAGTAGTCTAGATGGCAGAGGATGGTGATCTGAGGTGGTAGCTGGGGATCTGGGAGCAGAGGTATGGGATACTTGGGAGAAGGAGCAGGAGGTACAGGGTTTGAGGCTTTGAAGACTGGGTGAAGGGGCCTTTGTGGGGGCAGGGGCAGTGGAAGCCAGTGGGTTGGATTGGGCCATGGTGTGGATGTGGGCCTGGGGGCTGCCCAGGATGGCTGGGCCATGGCAAAAGGGTTAGGGGACCAGCAATAGAGCCACCAGGGAGCCATGAGCTTGGGGTCCTAGGAGGGAATATGGGCTCCAGGCACCTGCTAAAGAGGACCAGCAGGTGGGCAGGGCCATTGACTCATAGGGGACAGCGTGAAGAGTGACCTCAGAAGGCTGAGGTGGGGCTGGTAGGTAGGAATTGCATGGTCTTGATGTGGAGCCCCCCAAATAACAGAGGCTTCCTCTCAGGGTATGAAGCTCCCAGTCATAGGTGGTATGAGAGGCAGGGCTGACGACCTCTCTGTAGGGTGGGGGAATCTTTGTGTGGCAGCTGTTGACAGGAATGAGGCCAAAGATCCTGCATGTAGTTGGGGATATTGCTGCTGCTTCTTGTTCTTGTTCTTGTTCTTGTTCTTCTTCCTTTTTGGTGGGGGGTGGACAGGGACATTGCTTCTTAAACTTTACATAGCTGCCTTCCTTGGGTACAAGCCCTGACTTGTGCTGTGAAATCCTGACAGACCCCAGTGCTCTAAGACTCACTGGCCATGTAGACAGAGGTCTCCTGCACAGCTGGAAGCAGCCCCCCACCCCCACCCCAGATCTCAAGCACTCAGTCCATGCCCACCCCAGGGCAGGCCTCCGTCCAGGGCTTCCTTCCTGGAAGAGATCCATAGAGGGAGTGTCCAGCAGCACCTGGTGGGTGCCAGCCCTCCCACTAACATCCTGTTGGCCTAGGGGCTGCAGTCAACTGGCCCTGGGGAAGGGGCTCCTGAGATGTTTCCTGAGACACGATGTAATTGGAATTGCATGGCTTGGTAATTAGAAGAGGCAGCCAAGTGTTCTAAAAATGACTGTAATTATAGTTACAATCCAACAGCCAATCCAGGAGTTTCGGGGATCACCTGGGGGAGTGGGGGAGNGCTTGCTGTGGGCTGTTTGCCCGCCCTGAGTTTCACCCACCCCCAAGAGGCCCTGCCACAGAGCTCTGTGGCCCTAGACACCCTCCCCCAACAGGCCTGGAGACCATCTGCTTCAGGCCCCGATTTGACAGAGTGGGGAAAGCCCGGATAAGGGAAGAGACTTGGCCCAAATGACAGAGGCATCAATAGCAGAACCTGGCTTGGACCCAGTCATCCCCTAGGCCAGACAGAGCTACTTGATTTTAGTTCCTGGTCCATGCCAAGTGTCTGCTCCTCTCCTGGTCTCTTCCCGGCACCCCCTGCAACCTGGAGCACTCCCCTTCCCCCTTTCTGGGGTGCTGTCACTCCTCCCTCAGGTCTGTGAGGCTACCTCCTCCTGCAAGCCTTCCCTGAGGCCTGGGCAGGGTCAGCGCTTCCTTGAGTTCTCTGTGGCCACTGTGTGTCCCTCTGTTCCCCACTGACCCTGGGTGGGCCCGTCTCCCTCAGAAAGCACCCTCAATCCCCCACCACACGCCAACTCATACTGGAATTTTCAGGAATTCTGTGAGCCAGTTGTTAAACACAGCCATTGTTAATGATGAAATTACATAAACTTATAATTAAATACGTTCCATTTCAAAAGGAAACACACACTAGGAACTCATCATTTTCTAATTCACTACTTTTTACTGTCATCTCTGCACACAGTTTTTTTTTTTCTTTGTCTACTGTATCTGGTGGTGGAGACACTATAGTGGTGTGTTTTGTCACATTACATCTGTGACTTCACATAGTAGGACTATTTACACCACAGAAATGGGCAAAGTCGACAAATTGGGTTCCCTCGCCCCATCCCAGAGAGCTGCTATTGAACATTTTTCAACTTACACAAACTCATCTCTACCTCTGGCCCTTCTGGCAGGGCCTCCTTGCCCACAGGAACTCAATGAGGGGCTGGAAGGAGAGAGAACACAGGCTTAGGTGTTGCCTTGGGAGGTGGGGATACCTGCTTTCATCTGCCACCAGGGCTGACTCAGGCCTTGGCTCCATTTTCCTGCCCTCATCTAAGGCTCTTGTGGGGACACAGGCAAGGCCTATGCCAGAGGCCTGAATTTGAGGGCCCTGGGGTGGTGGGGGAGCCATGATCTTAGGCCAGGGCCTAGGGGCCCCAGAGATTCAAGCAGGTGTAGGCGGCCTTGGCAAGGATCACAGAGAGCTGGGCCCCAAGAAGGTCTTGTCTCTTCCTCTCCCAAATGGTCTGGGCAGGGTGCCACCTTCCGGCACCCTTCCCACCTGGCCACAGCCGGAGGGGCATGGGGCTGTGGGCTGTGGACTGGGCCAGCTGCAGGGGCATGTGATGAAGGTATCTTACAGTGCATGGGGCAGGCTCCCCCAAGAAAGAATTATCTGGCACAAAATTCAGTTGTGCTGAGGTTGAGAAGTCCTGCTCTGGAAAGATGCACTTGGACACAGATATGCAATTTCAGGGTGCCCTTCTGCCCCAAGTACCCCTGGTCTTGCCAGCCTATTAGTGTGCAGAAAGGAACTGAGGGCAAGATGAGTAAATCATTTTTAGAGGTCACCGAGCAAGACCTCTTTGCAGCCCCGGGCGGTGAGCACGTTGTCTGCACACAGCAGCTGCTCAGTAAATGCTTGTTAATTGGAGAAACAAAAACCCAAACCAGGAAAGGGGGGCAGGGGACAGGCCTGAAATTCCTCCCAAGGTTGCCCTGGACAAGTCTCCTCAACATCCTGTTCTTCACTGGACCACAGCCTCTTGGCAGCAGTCACCGCTACTGACTGACTGTCCCCTTATTGACTACCACAGAAGGCCTGAGCCAGGATAATGTTGGGGGACAAAGTAGAAGGCCGTGGGGAAAGCCAACTTCACACAGAGAGGCTGCAGTGGTTGGAAGGGCACACCATGGTGGCTGGGCATGGGAGGGCTGCTGCAGGTGGTTGATGGAGTTTGCTGGGCCAGGTCCCTGGAGGTTCATGGGGTGCATGTGTGGGGGACCTCAGGTTTTGTGACCTTACCCACTTGGTTGGCTAGAAGTCTTTGTGTGGTGCCTACTTCTAGAACTGATCTTAAAGAACCCTTTGGGATTCTGTCTGTGGGGACCTCAGCTGCCTTCGCTGTCTCCATCTGCCCCTCCTTCCTCACAGGGAGAACTGCATAGGGTTAGGAATGCAGGATTTACAGCTCTACTCCAGATTCAGTTCCTTGATTTACTCTTTTCTGTCTGTGTGGCCTTAGGTAAGTTATTCAACCTCTCTGAGCCTATGTGTCCTTGGAGCTAATACAACTGTACCTAGCAATAGTTTTGGTGGGAAGGTCAAAAAGTTATTTTTTAAAAATAAATTGCTTAGAAGGATAGCTGGCTTAGAATAGCTACTCAATACGTATGAATTGTTGGCTTTTTTTTTTAAATCAGGCTCCTCACATCTGTGGATGTTGGGAACAGAGAACTTCATCCTCTCCCATTTTTCTACTGCCCTCTAGAGGATTCCAGCAGTACTGTCCTGAGAGGACTTGGACCTGGTGGGTACAGAGAGGTAATTTCCGTTTTAAGATCTCCTCACCTCCTTACTAGGGATTGAACCCAGGGGTGCTCTACCACTGAGCCATAACCCCAGCCCTTTTTATTTTGACACAGGTTCTTGCTGAGGTTGGCTTTGAACTTGCCATCTTCCTGACTCAGCCTCGGAGTTGCTGGGATTAAAGGCCTAATGCCACTGTGCCTGGCTCTTTTTTCAGATTTCAAAGAAAATTTGCCACTTAAGGAAACCTAAGCTTGATTCTTGTATAGACACAAGCAATTATTTCTTCCTCTTCTTCCCAAACATAACTCACCTGTGGGTAGGCATTTGTTTATTAATGTGAAGTAACACCTGCTATTGTAACATGGGCCAAGGGACCAATTCTTTCTTTTTCCTCCTCTTCCTTCCTCTTCATCCCCCACCCCATACTTGGGATTGAATTCAGGGTCTCACACAGGCAGGTGTTCCACTGAGTTACATCCCTTTTTAATTTAATTTAATTTTTTTGCATTACAATTTTAATACACCATTATAAAATAATTTATCATATCTCTGATTATATATAAGGTATGTTGACACCAAATTCACATCTTCATACATGTATTTTGTATAATGATGAGGGTCTCCTTCCACCATCCATGCTATTCCCCTTCTCCCTCCCTTTCCCTCCCACCCCTATTCCCTATGGAGAGGTAATCTTCCTCCCTTGCTCTCCCTCCCAACCCTTTTTTATTTTATTTTGAGACAGGGTCTCATTAAATGGCTCAGGCTGGCCTTGAACTTGTGATCCTATTAGCTCAGTCTCCTGAGTCATTGGGATTACAGATGTGCACCACCATGCCCAGCAAACTTTCTTCTTGATTTTGACAACTGGATATTTTCAATTTTTAAATTTTTTTAGCTGTTGATAGATCTTTATTTTATTTATTTATATGTGGTGCTGAGAATTGAACCCAGTGTTTCATACATGCTAGGCAAATGCACTACCACTGAGCCACAGTCCCAGCCCCTATTTTTAATTTTTATAGGTGTGATGACCTGTAACCTCAACCCATTTCTGCAAACATCCTTATCCCACAGCTTAAGATGCACCTCAGTTTGGGGGATACCTGTCAATTTCTTCAAGCTCTCTGTCTTATAATTTTGTGTGAAAACTGGGTAATAATAATGCCAAGACCTTGTCATTGAGCTCATAGATGCCTTAGTTCTCTTAACAGCATATTTGAGACTGGTTACAGAAAAGAGCTTTATTTCTTGTAGTTCTAGAGGGGTCTGCATCTGGTTATGGTTTTCTAGCTGCATAATCCAATGTGGAAGATGGAAGGGCAAGAGAGCTGGTGTGAGAGAGAAAGACGGGCCAAACTGAAGTGGCACCCCCTTTATTCACAGAAAAGTCTTAACTGGGCTTCTCCAGAAATCTTCACTATGGCTGATTTTAGGACTGTCAGCAAAAAAGTCTCTACAAAAGAGTTCAATGTAGATAAACTTCCTATTTTTGTGTTACCCTGTTTTACTTGGCCACTCGCCGGGAAGATACCAGCACTCCAGGTGCTGGACACCCCCTTACTAGTTTTTCACAAACATATCCAGTATAGTAGTTTGTAGAAATGAGCAAACAAGGCCTCTGGCCTTGAGCTGGGCTTCACAGAGTTGTCTACATTTTTAAGATAAGTTACCAATTGGGCTCCATGATAACAGCTGGCAGGGGGAGGAAAAAAAGGGGAGAAGAAACTCTCCCCTTCTCAGGTGTTGTCCTTGAAGGGTTAACTTGCCCAAAACAGTGAAAGAAAAAGCTGCTTTTATTATGAACTTCTGCAGACTGTGAACTTCTGAGCCTCTCCCCTTACATGCTGGGTATAAAACTCTGAAACTACCTGAACTTGGGGTTCAGGGGATTGATTGATTACAGCAAAAGCTGTGCCCTCTGAGCCTGGCTGCAGCCAAATAAAACTGTTTCCTGCTATCTTTGGTGCCTTGCCTCATATGTCCCTACAACAAAACTTATTTTTATAACAAATCTACTCTTTCCATAATGAACATATTTCCATGATAGTGACAGTAGTTCATCATGAGGACAGAGCGTTCCTAAACTAATCACCTCTTAAAGGTTCCACTTCCCAATAGTGTTGCATTGGAGATTACGTTTTCAACACTTGAACTCGGGGGGACAACTCAAACCATAGCCCAGCTCTATCTCTGGTGCTCAGCACAGGGTATGCCTATAATAATAGGTGCTCAGGACAAGTCTATGAAATGAAATAATTCACTTCTCATAAACAGGTGGGGCCATATTCCTGTTCACGACCCCGCCTCCCACCTTAGAGGTGTAAGGATAATCACAGAGAGTGGGAAACTGCTAGGGACTGGTCATGCAAAGCTTTGTGACCTGGACGCTAGAGAGAGGCTGTTTAAGATAAAGAAGAGAGTGCAGGATGAGATGGAAGGATTGGAGGAGAGCTGGACGTCAGCCTGGTTCTGCTGGTGGGAGGTCAGTGAGAGCTAAGGAAGGAGCCGTCTGGAGTCTTGGTTTCACGTTCTGTGGTCTCTGACTGGGAAACGTGAGTTCTGGGAGAGATAAGGCTGCGCAGAAGGGTGCACACCTTGTTGCCCGAGGGAACCTGGAGCTTGGTTTCTCGCAGCACACTTGGGACCATATGCCCATGTGCTTAGAGACAACACGGCCAATGCCCACCCTAGATGCTAAATAAGCCTTGCAGCTCAGACCTCAGCCCAGCAGGAGCACAACACCTGCGCCAGGTCTCTGCACCTTCCCGGTGCTTTCGCTCTCCAGAGCGTCTAACCCCTCAGCCCCGCCCTTGTCCCGCCTCCTCCCCTCCAGCCAACCCCAGCACCCCAGCAACCCCCTCGTCCAATGCGGGAGACTCCAGGTCTGAGCCCCGCCCCCTCCACCTGCAGCCGGGGCCTATGAGCTCATTCTGATGCTTCGGTGCTGGGTTCACTCTGTTAGGTGAAGCCCGCATCTCCACCGCGCTCTGTCCTGGCACGCCCAGGACAGTGCTGGAGTGGACGGCGGCCCAGTCGCCTGTGCTGGTGTACGCTCCTGGGTCAAGAGAATACTGGTCCCCGCTTCAGGATCGCCCTTCCTGGAGATGGCATCTTCTCCACCAGCGCCCTCCCCAAGGGCAGGGAATGGAACTGTGAATGCGGACGCTCGGCCTCAGCTTTGTCTTAACTCCTTTGACATCCTCTCAGGGCCTCAGGCTTCATCTGGTAAACGGGGACTTGCGACTGCTGGGGTCCGCTCTGGGACCATTTATTAGGTTTTACCGCTAATTCAGACAAAGCAGACAATGTAGGCCAAATAAGCCCACCCTGGGCCGGGCCGGCTGTCCCATCTTCTTCCTTGATAGGTCCCTGACTCAGCCCCGCTTCCTCAGTTCGTTTTTGAAATTTTTTTTTGTAGTTGTAGATGCACAGAATGCCTTTATTTTATCTGTTTATTTTTATGTGGTGCTAAGGATTGAACCCAGTGCCTCACACATGCTAGTCAAATCACTGAGCCACAACCGCACGCCCCCCCGCCCCCCCCCGTTCCTTAGTTCTTTGCCTGCGGAACCCACTTTCTTGGATCGCGGCGGAGCATCCTATCCCAACGCAGTTGCGGTGGACTTTGGCTCCACCTAGTGGCGTATTGTTTCATTTCAGGGAGACCCGAGAAGACCGGGATGAGAGGGAAGGAGACCGCTGGTGGGCAGTTGGAGACTTGAATGTCACAGACAGGCAAAAGTAGCATTTCTCTGCCTCAGTCCCTGCCGCGGACATGGCTGACGAGTGCCGCAACTCAGCCTTCCCTCTCGTTCCTAGGGAAGGCTGAAGTGCCTGTGCACTTGTCTGTTTCTCAGTATTGGACTTTTTGTGTCGTCCTGTGGGATGTTGCTCTGGTGCCAAGCAAAAGCCTCTCAATTCCTGTTTGGACTGATGCCCATCTGCCTGCAATGCAGAGGCTGCAGTCCCTAGATTAGTGCAGCAATGTTATGTGGTCACCAGTTAAGACCAAGGCAGGTGGCTCTTTCCCTTCTACCCTGGACCCACCCTCCCCAGAAGGAAAGACGTATGCATACTCGTCCCCCAGAATAGCTTACTTCAGGCCTCTGTGCCTTTAGTAGCTCCAGCCACGGGTTGCAGTAAGTCCTTTCCCACACAATGTGGCACGATTGGCTTCTATGTCCTTCCTTTCAATTTGCCTTGTCCTCTTTTGCATCTGGAGCTGAACTCTGCCTGTGCAGTCCAGCCAAGATGAGTGTTCTTCCCATCTGTACTTGTGTATAAAGGGTGTGGAGTATGAGAGGATGGCAATACCTATTGGCCCAGGTCGCTAATGTACTCAGTCCACTGAGGAGCCCACTACCTGGGGACTCCCAGGGACCTACACGAAGGTCACAGCTGGAAAAAAAAAATTATTGGCTCTAAAATAAGAACACTGCCAAATGGAAATCAATAAATTCTTAATCAAATGTCCAACTGTAACAGTATGTTAAATTTCGTATTTATAAAAATTTCATTATATTTGAAAGAATGCGTCGGCTAGGTTTTTCTCATTTTTTTTCAAGAATTCCCCAATGCAATTCAAAGCAGTTACTCATAGCCAAAAAATTTCAAGAGAAAACCATTCCTTTCAAATCCTTTCAAAAACTTTAGAACAAAATTTTAATATTTGCACTGATGTGGAGGGAAGCTGTCAAAAAGAAAAATACCAGAGCTTACAGAGGTCCTAAACTGCCCTGGTGGGGGCTGCTAGGGTGGGGGCAGAGCACAGGAAGGCCTCAGGAGATGGGGGGGAGACAGTGATAATGATGGGGAGAAAGAGATGTACCCGACTACTCAGTCTTGGGTTTTTTTAGGGTACTGGGGATTGAATTCAGGGGTGCTTAACCACTGAGCTATATCTCCAGCACCCCCCCTTTTAAAAAACTTTTCAGTTTGAGACAAGTTCTTGTTAAGTTACTGAGGCAGTATTGAACTTGGGATCCTTCTGCCTCAGTTTCCCAAATTGCTGGGATTATAGATGTGTACCATTGAGACCAGTTCAGTCATCTCTTTTTCTCTTGTTTATTTATTTATTTTTGGTATCAGGGATTGAACCCAAGGGCACTTAACTACTGAGTTAAGTATCACATCCCAAGCCCCCCCTTTTTTTTTCAGACAAGAAAACCTTTTATTTTAAATCACAAATAATAGGTGGCCACAATGTCCATGTTTCATTAAAATCACATAAAACCACTGATTATTGCCCTGGAAAAACTGCATGAAAAATTTAAATATGCACGGTAAAAACACCACGTATGTACAGGACCAAATTTTTCAGGCAGATATATGGAATGCTGAATCAATTTTACACATAGCTTCTAATATTAAATTGATATTATTTTATTTGAGGATGATGGAGATTTCCAAAAAGTAAAATGTTCATCCTTATATATTTTGTATGCCAACTAGTAGGGTCCTAGCATTTACACAATTCTTGGTAAAATAGCTTTTAAAGGTTATCTCAAGCCAGGCACAATGGTGCACGCCTATAATCCCAGTGGCTATGGAAGCTGAGGCAGGAGGATCTTGAGTTCAAAGCCAGCCTCAGCAATTTAGCCAGGGGTGTATAAGGGGTGTGGAGTATGAGAGGCTGTGGCTGTGGCTCAGTGACAGAGCACTGCCCTAGCCCATGTGAGACCTAGCAACTCAGTGAGACCCTGTCTCTAAATAAAATACAAAAAGGGACTGGAGATGTGGCTCAGTGGGCAAGTGCCCCTGAGTTTGATTCCTGGTACCTGCCCCCACAAAAAAGAAGCTATCTCAAGAGGTGCATAAAATCAACCCAAATTTTTATGATAATTCATTCTCTCTCAATATGTGCAGATTCAGTTTTTCTATGCCTCTTCAGTTTTAGTTTCACCATTTCCAGATGGTGCAGTAGTTGCAATTACTGGAAAGGAATTGCAATTCCTTTCCAGTTTCCTGCTTTTTTTCCCCCTGTACCTCTGCTAATCTTTGTTCCAGGTTCTTTCTTAGCAGGTGCTTTTCTTGATTTAGTTTCAGGTTTTGGTGGAGCAGGTTTGCTGACGACCTGGCAGACCGTCTCGTGGCCTCCTGTTTGGATACTTTGGATCCATCTTTGCCTTCTATTTTCTGCAGGTTTTCTCTTCGGCATATGACTATATTGGTGCAGCAAAAAGTAAAGCAATGGGCTGGAACTGCTGGCACTGCAGTTAGATGCTGCCTCTGCTGCAGCAGCTGCTCACACACAGGACACAGCATAGCCCCGCCTCTCTGACCTACACCTCAGCAGCTCCCTCCTGGGGGCTCTCCACTCTTGCTTCCCAGCTTTTTAAAATATTATATTTAGAGACAAGGTGTCTCTAAATTGCATAGGGCCTTGCTAAATTTTTGAATTCCCAATCCTCCTGCTTCAGCCTCCCAAACTGCTGGGATTACCATGCCCTGCCGGCTCAGTCATCTCTTAAATTGGGGTGTGGGAGTTCCTCTGGACTTAGCAATCTTGGGTCTTAGCTACACAGGTAGCTGAGTGAAGATCCCTATGGTGTGGGATCATCCCATAGGAAGTCCATGTGGGTATGTTCTCGTAGGAGGGCAGCATCAGGTAGCACCTGGCCAATCCTCAGAAATGCCCTTTGCAGGGGCCCCCAGCTGGGAATGCTGCTTTGCTGAGGCTCTGGGCCCTTGGTTTTATGGAAATAGAAGGAAAAAATCATGACAAAAACTATACTTAAAGAACTTTTCAAAGTGGAGTAGGGAGGTGATTGGAAGCAGGATTTATGCCGGATCCCAGCTGAGGTGTGTGAACTTTGGTCACAGATTCTGACTGTAGAACAGATGAGCACATTGGGCCCTGAGACTCAGGATGTACATCAAGAGGTTATCAGAGGGCTGTGACTGTGGCTCAGAGACAGAGCACTTGCCTAGCCCATGTGAGGCACTGGGTTCGATCCTCAGCACCACATAAAAATAAATAAATAAAATAAAGGTATTGTGTCCATCTACAGCTAAAAATATATTTTTTTTAAAAAAGAGGTTATCAGACCCTTGTTCTGTAGACACTTTTACTAAGTGTACACATTCTATTCTTTATTTTTTAGTAGTCTCATAAGCCCTGTCCTGTAGCACTTGTTTTCAACTCCAACAGAAGTTGCCTCACAAAATAATTTTTACTGCTTTGTAATAAATCAACACAGTTTGTCCTTACAAGCTCCCATTTTCCCTGCCTTTTCTGGAACACTAATTTACAATGAATCTGTGTTGATGAATTGCAATTCCTAAGACCCCAATAAAATCCTTTTGCTTTCTCAGTTTGTTTCTTTTCCCTCCATCCCCCCCCCCTTTCTTTCTTTCATACTGGAAATTTAATCCAGGGTGCTTTACCACTGAGCTACATCCCCAGCCCTTTTTATTATTTTTTTAAATTTATTTTTTGTTTTGAGGCAGGATCTCACTAAGTTGCTTAAGACCTTGCTAAGTTGCTGAGGCTGACCTTGAACTTTCCATCTTCCTGTCTCAGTCCTGGATTACAGGCTACTTTTGCAGTTTCTGAGTTGGAATCAATTGACAACTTCTAAGTACTATCTTCTCCCTCCCCAGCCCTGATTTACTCCTGCCCCCAAAGTTCTGTCAAATGTATCCTTTATTTTCTTTTATTTCCTCTTTAGGGTGATTTAGTCTATAGTGGTATCAAAGTCCGGGTTTCTTTATATCTTTCCCCAAACTAGTTCTTTGTAGATGAAAAATGACTGCTAAAAATCTCTGGGGGTTTGTCAGGTGTGGTAACACACACCTGTCATCCCAGATAATCAGGAGGTTGAAGCAGGAGGATCATATGTTTGAGGCCAGTGTGGGCAACTTAGCAAGACCCTGTCTAAAAAAAAAAGAAAAAGAAAAAGAAAAGAAAAAAGACTTGGGATATAGCACAATGGTAGGGCACCCTTGGATTTATATAATCCCAAATACTATAAAATAAAACAACAAAAGCCTGGGGATACAGGCTTCCTCAGTGTGGCTCTTAAATATGCTTTGACACTTCCTTTCAAAGATAGACCCCTACTCCTCTCTGCTTATATGTAGGCTAGACTTAGTGAGTTGCTGTAACAAATAGAAAAATGTAGAAGTGATGTCCTGTTACGTCAGAGAGTGGTGCTTTCTGCTTGCTCTCAGACCTCTTGTTCAGGGGAAGGCAGCTGCTATGTTGGAGAGACACATAAGCAACCCTTGAAGAAGCCCAGGAGGTGAAAAATGGAAGCCTCCCAACAGTCAGAGGAAACAAGGCCTCCTGCCAGCAGCCATTGAAAAGTCTTAGAGTTGAGCTGATATTGGAAGCTGATCCTCTAGCCACTGTCAAGCCTCTAGTTACAGCAGCTCCTCATGAGAAACCTTGAGCGGGAGCTATCCCACAAGCTGATCCTGGGGGCCAGTCCACAGAAGCCATGTGGTAATAGCACTTGTTGCTGTAAGCCACTAAGTTTTGGGGTAATTTGTTAAGCAGCAATAAATCACTAATACATTCAGCCTCATCCAGCTGAAGTGAGGCGTCACGTTTTCTGGAATCCTCCAGCAAACCTTTTCTCACATCTCATTAACTCCAGGCCTCTCCTCTGACATTGTAGCAAGGACTTCAACTCTTCACTCACCTGCAAATGTGCAATGGGTGGCTAATAGTGGGATTAAAGGCTTGGCCTCTTCCTCCATTTTACATCCAGTTTCTTTGCTCTGAGTCACCATGGATTCCAAAAACAAGGTCTGATCTGATAAGCATCTTTTGTTGAGCTAGAGCTACACCCCAAGCCACAGGAACTTTCTTATCTGGGACAAGACCCTGCCTGACCAATCCTGAGGTAATGATGGACAGCTTTGAAAGCCTCCAGCTCTGCAACCCCCCCCCCCCAACACTTGCTTTCATTCCTCTTTCTACAAAATGTCAAAGTCACCATCAGTGCCTTGAAGATAGGGCTAAGGAAGTGAGTCACTTTGTCTTTCCTGTGATCTCCGGCGATGAAAGTTTCTTTTATGCTTTTCCCCAATACCTTTTCTGTTTGGATTTTGGGGCAAGTGGCTGGACCTAATTGATTGGATCCCTAGAGTCATGCCTGTGGCCTAGGACTCAGGTAGCAATGTGACTGAGGCCAGTGGGCAGGACCAGGTGATGGCACATGGCTGAGAGGGAGGCATGCAAGTCTGAGCCCAAGGTGGGGCGATTACTATGGAGAGGACCACAAAGTCTTCCATGGGGAACTGGTGGAGTTGACCTTCCTTTTATGATCCTATGAGGAAAAACATGACTTTCTTTGTGGTGGCTTATTGCCTCCAGTTCCATCATCACAAGGTCTTGCAGGTTTGAGGCCATCAGTGATGCAAAACAGATTCTTTCCAGGCTGTCTCTATCAGCAAGTCCATGTCTGATTGAGCAGCCTCCACTCCTTTAGCATGAATGACAGATGCTCTTGATAAGTGCTTATTATTTTTCTGCTAAAAAACTGGCGCTCTAAATTTGTTGGAAGTGATTCAATGCTATTGGAATCTGTTCAAGAAGTTGTATCAGGATGACTTTTGCTCTTGGGGTGATTCATAGGCTGATAAACACAAGAGAAGGGGCCAGAGAGACACAGATGTGTCCATAGATGTGAGTGCATGTTTGATAACAGCTCTGTTGAAATAGAGATAGCATAAAATTTGCCCATTTAAAGTGTATGATTCAATGGTTTTTATATATTCCCAGAATTTTACAACCATCACCACAATGAATTTTAGAACATTTTCATCTTCATCACTGTAAGAATCCCCATCTTGGCTGGGCATGGTGACACATGCCTATGATCCCAGCAGCTCGGGAGGCTGAGGCAGGAGGATTGCAAGTTCAAAGCTAGCCTCAGCAACTTAGCAAGGCTCTAAGTAATGAGAACCTGTCTCAAAATAATAATAATAATAATAAATGTACATATATATGTATATGTGTGTATGTGTGTGTGTGTGTGTATATATATATATATATATATATATTTTTTTTTTGGCCTGGCCTTATCTGTAATATATATATATATATATATATAT
>NW_026000229.1:8215220-8257583 GCF_001458135.2 Marmota marmota marmota
AATATATATATATATATATATATATGGCTGGGGATGTGGCTCAGTGGTAAAGTGCCCCTGGGTTCAATCCCCAGTATTAAAAAAAAAAAAAGAATCCCCATGCCCTTTATGTATCACCCAAATACCCCAAGCTCCCATCCCTAAGCAACTACCAGTCTACTTTCCATCTCTTATGTGTGTTTTAAATTTAACCTCTACTTATCAGGAGATAAGATTTGGAAAAAAAAAAGAGAGAGAGAGAAGTAATTCTTCAATGTAAACATGAGGTGTAGTGTAGTCATCATGAGTTATTCTACATAGAATGTGTGTGTGTGTGTGTGTGTTTTGATGTATGTATTTTTATCAAGAGAGCTTTAGAGCTAGAAGCTGTGGCACAAACCTGTAATCTCAGTAGCTTGGGAGGCTGAGGCAGGAGAATGGCAAGTTCAAAGGAAGCCTCAGCAATTTAGTGAGGTCTTAAGCAATTTAGTAACACTGTCTCAAAATAAAAATAAAAAGGCCTGGGGATGTGGCTCAGTGGTTAAGATTAGACCCTTGGGTTTAATTCCTGGTACCCTCCCCCCACAAAAGAGAGAGAGAGATAGATAGAGAGAGAGAGAGCATGTGCTTGCAAGAGAGTGCTTTAGCTTTGTTGAGATGATTGGCAAGTCTCTTGGTGATTAGCCCTTGCTGTTTGGGGAGTGAGTGTAGAAGGTATGTGTATGGGGGCTGACCTGGGCTAGGAGGATGGGTCTGGAGAGTTTGGTATAGTAGAAGGATCTGAGAAATGTGACAGAGATCCAGTGTGTGGACAGGGAAGAGTTGACATGCTGGGTTTGCTGGTGGCCACATTTGTCAAGGTCTTGGAGTGAATCCAAAGCCATCTAGCCACAGACCTCAGATCAATGAACCAGACCTCCTTATGAGCCAGCCATGCTGAGTCACTGCCCAGATCAGGGTCGGCTGACTAGGGATGATGGGGAGTCAGGCTCCAAGGTGAAATTCCTTTGTTTCAAGTTCTTAGAAGGCCTCCCAAGGTTTCTCACCATCTCTGGCCTTTCTTCCACCGCCAGTGAGGAACCTACTGTCTTGCAATCTCTAGTGACCTTTTTTCCATATTTTTCTTATTGGTGCATTTGAGGTGATTTTTTTTTGCGGGGGGGTGGGGGGGGCTGGCCTCATAGAGGACAGGCTGGGAGAAGAGCCATCCCTATAGCTCTGTGGGGAATTTGAGACCTGACCCCTGCTTCACTCCAGTGACACTGGGTAGGTCTCTGCTCCTCTTTAAACTTTAGTCTTCTTATCTGTATACAATGCGAGCTCACAGAAATTACATCCTCAGCCTCCTCAGCTGTCTGAACCTGTGACATAGGTCAATCCGGTCAGCCGTCTCTAGTTTGCAGTGTTCTCTCACACTGCTGATGATCCTTACTTAGTGTCCCCAGGCCCACCTCTCAGCAGCATAGTGAGGGGCTCAAGCCCAGACCGAGGCCAGATAAAATTTGTGCTCTTAGCTCTGATGCTAGTTAGCATTGTGATTTGGGGCAAGTAGCCATCCTGTCTGAGCCTCAGTTTCCTCATCTGTTTGTGGTACTTGAGGTTGAACCCAGAGGTGCTCTACCACTGAGTTACAGCTCCAGACCTTTTTATTTTTTATTTTAAGACAGGTCTCACTAAGTCGCCCAAGGTGGCCTTCAACTTGCAGTTATATCCTGCCTCAGCCTCCCGAGTTGCCTGGCCTTATCTGTAAACTAGCAAAAGTACTAGAGCCCACCTGCTAAGGTGGATGGGAAGAAGAAATGCATGTCAAGTGCTCTGCGCATGTTAGGTGCTCAATATATTTCCCTGACATAGATGAGGCCATGGGGCTTGCCCAAGGCCAAGTTTGCTGTTTGCTCTTTCTATCACATGGTTCCCCCTCCTTCAGGGCAGAAGCAGGGAATAGGATCTTTTCCCTGTTCCTGAAGCCAGGCCTCCCTACTTCTACTGAATTGCTAGTCTGTTTGCTCCCTGTGGGCAGTATGTTGCAGGGGCTTTGGAGAAAGTCTAGGGCCACAGGTCAGTACGTCAGGTAGGACAGCAGTACAGGGAGCTTGTGGGACATGCTACAGGCAGCCAGACAAGGCCATGTCCTGCACACTCTTACAGAGATCTAGTGAGGGGAGGGCAGGGGCCCAGGTGGGGACACAGTCCTCTGGGAGTCACTCCCTTCCTCATGCCTGCGCATCATTGCCAGGCATAGTGAGTGTTACCTGGAAAGAACTTTCTCTGGAGCTGGTCTCCTTGCTGTTCCCATGGGTCTTATCCCTCTTCCCTCCTCCCCCAGCTTCAGGCCTGCCTCACCTGCTCCCTCTTTTCCTGCTTCCTTTCTCTTGCTATTTTCTTCCTGCCTACATTTCCCTTGTTTTGCCCAAAAGAAGGAAAGTGACAGTCACCCTGACCTGACCTGTCTTCCCCACCCAGGTTCGATCAGGTCCCTGCTCCTTCTCTATGGCCACATTCCTCAAAGGGAAAGCCACGCAAGGATTCATGGTTCAAAAGGTGGGTTCTGGGCCTCACAAATGACGTCCTCTGGTGAATGGGAACCCTGTCAGGTAGCTTGTTTGACAGAGGTGGACAGTCACTCTTAGAGAAGCCATGCCCATGTCTGAAGGTATCAGCTGGTAAGAGGCGGAACAGTGGCTGACCGTGTGGGTTTGGTGAGGAGATGTGGTAAAGGCCCTGGCGTTCTGTGTCCTCCCATTCCCTTCTATTCCTCTCTGGAAATGGTCCTTCAAATGCTGCAGTGGAGGGTGGGAATTTGGCATGCAGCCAGCAGGCTGTGGGTGGCTGTTCCTGGCTTACACACGCCCATCCTAATTTAGCTCTTCTTAAAGCACCAAAACTTACAGGAATGGAAAATGCAGATACCACCTCAGATCCTGGCCTCTTGCGCACTTGTGCTGGATGAATTATTTGCTCTCTTTTAGGATTTGGTCCTCTCCCAGCCCTCTCTTGGTTGTTGTGTCTGCCTTCTCTGAGCACTTCTTCTTCTTTGTTTGGTACCAGGGATTGAACTCAGGAGCCCCTTTACGACTGAGCCACATCCCTAGCTCCCCAGAGTCTCACTAAATTGCTGAGGCTGGCTTTGGACTTGCTATCCTCCTGCCTCAGCCTCCTAAACTGTTTGGATTTAGGCATGTGCCACTGTGCCTGATTTAGCATGTCTCCTTTGACCTTTTTCTACAAGCCTCATCTCCCAAGCCCACCTGTAGGGGACACTGAGCCTCAGCCCATGGATGCTCCCTCATCCCTCTCTCTGAATGCTGGAATCCTTTTGAGGCTGGCTCCTGCTTACAGCTTTCCTGCTGCCTCCAAGAATGTGACGCCCCCCAGGGCAAGACCCACATGTGCCCTGGGTCTTGCTCACCCAGCCCAGTGCCTGGAATAGAGATGCCCAGTGCTGCAGATGGCCACACTTGATTGTTACCTCACATGGTTTGGCCCCTGCCTAACCATCCAAATTGATAGTGGAACCTCAGAATTTTGGATTTAAATGAATACATCACATTCAGTGGACAGACCAATGCAACTTCTATAAGATGGTTCAGAAGCATCAAATTTCCCCTTATTTAAGGGAAATACTTATAAGGATTTTGGTGAAAACAAAGGAAGGTTTGTGTATGAATAGGAGTTCCAGGAATAGTGAGAAAATAGAGTGCTGAAATGATGAAATAAATTATACAAGATTTCCATACTGAAAGAGCCTGCTGAAGGTCCAGCCCAAGAACTGATATGGCAAGGGCACTGTGAATTTTAGAGCAGGCAAAATAAGAAAAAGAAGATCCTAAGAGCTTACCTGTGGGGAACAAAAGGGGTAAATGCAAGGATTCAAGAATTGGAATAGCTTTGGACTTCTAGATAGTAGTTCTAGAGAGTAGAAGACAATGGAGTTATGCTTTCAAAAATAATTTTAACAAATTGAAATTATTTCCAACCTACATTTTTGTTATTGTTCTTGTTGTTTTGATACCAGGGATTGAACCCAGGGGAGTTTAACCACTGAGCCACATCCCCAGCCCTTTTTATTTTGAGACAGGATCTTGCTAAATTGCTTAGGGTCTTGCTAAATTACTGAGGTTGGCTTTGAAATTGCAATCCTCCTGCCTCAGCCTCCCAAGTCCTGGGATAACATATGTGTGCCACCATGCCAGGCGCAACCTACAATTCTATATCTAGCAAAAATCTTTACCTTAAGTGTGAGGGCAGAATAAAGTTACATTGTAATGTGGACTAGGGTTGTGGCTCAGTGGTAGAGCTGCGAGGCCTAACACGTGCGAGGCCCTGGGTTTGATCCTCAGCACCACATAAAAATAAATAAACAAAATAAAGGTATTGTGTACAACTAAAAAATAAATACTAAAAAAAGACATTGTACTTGTAAGCAAATAATCAAAAATGTACGTTTCCTACACTGTTTTTAAGGAAGGTACTGAAAGATGGATGCATTCCAACCAGGCAGGAAAGACATGGGTCAAGAAACCAGAGTGAGACAAAGGAAATTTTTTTTTTGGCTTATTTATTTTTTTATTTTTATTTATGTATAACAGCAGAATGCATTACAATTATTATTACATATATAGAGCTCAATTTTTCATATCTCTGGAAATTTCTAAGATGCTAATGAAACGGCAGTGTGGGGGGTCCTTGGCTGACTACAGCAGGGCCAAGCATAGGGGTGTGGATTAGGAAAGCAAATGTCCAGAAGAGTCTTCCAAGGTGAAATAAAAATGGATAGGGACTTGTAGTGGTTGATTCTGGGGGAAGAGATTTCCTTGCCCCTCCAGGAAGTGGCATCAGGATTAGGGAGGATTGCTGTCTTCTAAGTTCAGTAGAACCACTAGTCAGTTTAATGTAGTGTTTTATGTACAGTCAGTGGTACTGATAGAATATGTGTCAACGTGCCTAGGCTATAGTCCCCAGAAATTTGATCAAACCTTAATCTAGGTGTTGCTTCGAAGGTAGATATGATTAAAGTCCATAATCAGCTGATTTGAAGTGAGGGAAATCACCCTGGGCGAGCTGAGTGACCTAATTCAGTTGAAAGGCAGATAAGAAGCTTCCCTGAAGGAGAAGATTCCACCTGTGGATAGCAGCTTCAGGTGTGCCTGAGGGTTCCAGACTATGTTTCAGAGCTAAGTCAGACCCACAATTGCATAAGCCAATTCCTTGCAATCACTCTTCCCTCCCCGCACTTCTCTCTCTCTCTCTCTCTCTCTCTCTCTCTCTTTTTGGTGGGGAGGAAGGATGTACTGAGGATTAAATCCAGGGGCGCTTAACCACTGAACTACACCCCCATCCTCTTTTATCTTAATTTTGAGATGGGGGTCTCATTATATTGTTGAGGCTGACCTTAAACCTTCCATCCTTCTGCCTCAGCCTCCTAAGTTGTTGGGGTTACAGACGTGCATCACTGTGCCTGGCTTGTTCACTGTTTTAATCAAATAACTTATATTTAATAAAATGAAATAATCACAAGTGTGTGGCTTAGTGAATTTGACATATGTGAATACAGCTGAAAAAAGAACATGCCAGAATTCCAGAAAGTTCTCTTGCACTCTCTCTGAATTATTACCCCACACTTCTAATATCACAAATTATTTTTGTTAATCCTTCAACTTTGTCAAAACAGAATCCAACAACGAATACTCTTGTGTCTGGCTTCTTTTGTTCAACTCAGAATATCTTAATTTTCATGTTTATCTTTTCCTTCAGAGTTCTACATGAACAGATATGACTGTAATTTAAAAAATAATAATAGTGCTGGGCACAGTGGTACACACCTGTACTCCCAGCAGCTCAGGAAGCTGATGCAGGAACTTGCAAGCTGGCAAGTTCAAGGCCAGCTTCAGCAATTCAGTGAGACCCTGTTTCAAAATAAAAAATAAAAGGGGCTGGTGATGTTGCTCAGTGGTTAAGCACTCTTGGGTTCCATCCCTGGTAACATAAATAATTAAATAATATTCATAATAATGATAGCAACATTTGCCAATCATAACACTTTCAGAAACAAAGAAGGGTATTTTGCAGGGAGGTTGGCAAACAGAAAAAAATAGAACTTTAAAAATCAGCTAACCATACAGTTTATAATCAGACATATAAATAGTGGGCCACAAGGAAGATGTATGTGGCCCCCAAATTGGCAAGGTGACTCAGTCTCCTGTTGGGCTCCTCTTGCCCCCAATCCCAGGCTGTGGGTGTCTGCTAGCACCTGGACCCACCACAGGCTGGCAGGAGGCCTCGGCCCTGGGGAAAGTGGAGGCACGTATCTTGAGAGCCTGCTAGGGCTGGCCTGAGAACAGACACCTGAGGATATCCTTGTATTGCGGTAGCCTTGTTGGCTGCAGAAATTCCAGATTGAGGCTTCACCCTGGGAGGGGCTGATTATTTGTGGGATGTGCTGGCTGCAGGAGGAGGGAGGCCCTTGGCTTTATCAGCTTCTCTCTCAGCCTTGAGCCAGTAGTTATAAGCTTTCCCCCAGGGTCCAGCGACAGTTATCCCAGCAAGTTCTCTTGTAGTGGAGTCAGTGGAGTGGCAGTTGTGTGGACAGAATGCTGGCCAAGGGACTTCTCCAGCATTCAGTCCTGGTTAAAGGTTGCCAGGCATTCCTGAGCGCTGCCAGGGAGGGTGTGGGACATCCCAGAGCACCCACTGGAATAGCTGGTATCTCCACCCGCAGTCCTCGTCCCTTCAGTGAGATCCCTTCCCCTGGTGATAATGGCTGGCTAAACCTGTACCATTTCTGGAGGGAGAACGGTGCTTACAGAATCCACTATCACCATGTCCAGAATTTCCAGAAGTATGGCCCCATTTACAGGTAAGCAAAGGGCAGAAGCAGACAGGATAGGGAGGTACAGGGGCATAGAGAGGTACAGGGGCGTAGGCAGCTTGGCTGTGCTCCCCTCTCCCCAAATGGTCTGTTTTTAGTTACAGACTTCTGCCTACCTTCTGATTTTATTTCTTCCAGGCTAGGCATGGTGGTGGGGAAGGCCTCTCCTTTCCCCTTTGAAACTTCACGGTGGCCGCTGGGTGGTAAGAGAGCAAGGCCCCTAATGCTTCCCATAACCATTATCCCCAGGATGCCTTGTGAGGGAAGTTTGTTGTCCTCATGGTCAGAGGAGGACACTGAGGCTCAGTGTGCCCGGTCACTAGTTAGATCTCCATCCTGCCGGGGTGCTAACTGTACCCTGCAGCCCTGCGTGGCTCTAGAGCAGCTGTTTCTGTCTCTTTCCTTTCAAAGGGAAAGGAAAAGAAAGCCTCGTTTCTGCTTCGGCCCTTTGACCCTTTGACCTTAGACCCCAGGGATATGGCTTGTCCCTGGCTTACTGATGGATAAGGTTAGTGACATTCAAGCTACTCCTGGAAGTATTTTTTGGTTGATGTGGTGGGGTGGGTGGTGTACAGGGGATCAAACTCAAGGGCACTTGACTATGGATTCACATCTCCAGCCTATTTTGTATTTTATTTATTTTTTAAAGTATTTTTTTTAATTGTAGATGGACACAGTACCTTTGTTTTATTTTTATGTGGTGCTGAGGATGGAACCCAGAGCCTTACACAGGCCAGGCAAGCGCTGTGCCACTGAGCCCCAGCCCCAGCCTGAACTCAAAGAATTCTAACAGGGGAGGAGCACATGTGACATCTTGGAGGGCTTGAGGGGTGGGGTGGCTGTGTGAGTTGGGCTTGCTTGTGTTGGGACCTTACTGCTGTCTCCCTCCCTCTCCCACAACCCTGTCAAAGCCCAGATTGCTTCCCCCCGCCCCCCCACCTTACAGCTGTTTGGAGAGAAAGCTGTTTGGGAGAAAGTGGCTCCTTCCTGTGTTTCCTCTCTTCCTCTCTGTCCTGGGCCTGTCTGTTCCTGCAACCCAACCTTACCTCATGTACCCCCCTGTTATCTCTGCTTCCTTCTCTCTCTTTCTTTCCCCACTATCTACTTCCTCAAGTAGGAAGGCCTTATTTAATTGTTTTCTTTTTTATTAGTGCATTATAATTATACATAATAGTGGAATTCATTACATATTTGCACAGGCACACAGTAAAACAATATAATGTGGTCAGTTTCATTCCTCAGACCTCCCCTTCTCCCTCAGAGTGCCTTATTTCATTAGCCCTCTTCTGATCTGCTTTCATCTGAGCCTTGCAACATGTCTTCAAAGTTGTGCTATTAGCCCCATTTTATGGGGAAACTGAGGCCCAGGGAGGAGGAGGGTCTTACTAAGGTCACACAATTCATCAGGACAAAATCAGGACTGGAACCCAAATGGTATAACATCCAGGTCTGTGTGTCAGGATGATGCTACAGCTCATAGCCGGGAAGTAACAGATTCCTGATAAACATGAGGAATTTGAAATACAGCTTTCATGGTTTTCCCCCATGCGGTGAAGGCTGTTCCTATTCTCTATGGAACAGTTGAGAAAATGCACCAATGAAAGATGGAAATCAGATCCAGTCTTATCCTGGTACCACAAGGAATGAGTGTGCTGGGTATGGCGGTGCCCCAAGGTGCATCCCAGGTTTCTTTCCTCTTCTCTCTCTAAATAATTTTAAAGGGCAGCACAGTAGTCCACGGTATGGATAGGCCATATTTTTAAGCCAGCCTTTGAAGGTGAACATTTAGCCCACTCCCAGCTTTGGCTCTTGGACCCAGCAGGCTTGTTTCTGATGTCAGGTCATTGCCTTGGCGAGCTTCCCGGGAGTGGGATTGATAACACTGAGAGCAGATCAAGGACTTGGCGATCTGGGTTTGGGATATGGAGCTAATACTTAAAAAGACACTTGGTAGCCAGAAAACACCAAGGGGATTCTCTGGCCATGAACAAGCCAAGGCTGAGACTCGGGACAGTGGGGCCAGGCCTTCTGGCTTAGTGGTGAACAAGGTATTCTCCAAGGTGGGCAGGAGACACAGAGGGAGAGGAGAGAGGGGAGTGACAGCACATCTGGCTTGCAACTGCATGTTTTTGTGAGGTTTTTGCCTTAAATTTGTATCTTCAAGTAGCCTTTCTTAGGCAAAGGCAGATGCAAGCAGGGAGTGGGATTTTCTGTTGTTTTGTAGTAGGGCTTTTTTCTCCCTTTCTTTCTTACACAGAAGAACTTTACTGCCTCATAGTTCTGGAGCCTGAAGTTTGAGATCAAGGTGTCTGCAGGGTTGCTTTCTCTGGGGGCCTCTCTCTTTGCCTTTTAGACATCATCTTCTACCCTTGTCTTCACATGGTCGTCCCTCTGAGCTCTGTCCTCCTTTTCATCCTCTTACAAGGATGCCAAACACATGGAATGGTTGCATTTTAGTAGAGTCTATCTGAAAAGTGCTTTGTGACCTCTCTTGTCACCGGGCTCGATGGGTTCTGGCCTGGCTGGCAGGCTACAGTGAGTCGCAGGCCCTTCCAGAAGGACATGAAAGTGTGCCTTGGTTCTGAGAGTCTGAGGTGCTGAGGGTGTTGCCACAGGAAGGACAAGTGTAAGACTGAAGACTGGCTGATCCATGGAAGCCTCCGGGTTGGGCCAGGGCTAGTTCTGGGATGTGCTATGTGACAACAGCAACCATGATCACGAAGCTATCTCTCATAGAAGGCGTAACCACAGTGAACTGTCACATCAATACCCTGCATATTTTGTCCTTCAGGAACTCTGTGAGATAGGTACTATATCTGTCTCCACTTTACAGACAAGGAAACTCAGACTCAGAGAAGTTAAGGGATTTGCCTCAGGTCACACAGTAAGAAAGCTGTGGAACCCTACAGCAGTCATGCAATGAGCCCTAATTGCTTAGGGTCTCCATGGCTCTACTTGGATCCTGATGTCACCCCTCTCCCCACCCCTCCAGGGAGAAGCTCGGCAACGTGGAGTCAGTTTATATCATGGACCCTGAAGATGCGGCCTTGATTTTTAAGTCGGAGGGTCCCAACCCAGAACGATTCCTTATCCCCCCCTGGGTGGCCTATCATCAGTATTACCGGAGGCCCATGGGAGTCCTACTGAAGTGAGTCCTGAGCCATTTCCAGGGCGATAGGGGAGCCCTGAGGAGGGAGATACTAGCGGGCGGGCTGGATCAGGTTTGCTCTGCCCTTCCAAGCAGGGCCTCTAGGCAAGACCCTGTCATCCTCTTGCCTTTATAACATACATGACAGTGAAGATAGAGAAAGTGAACTGCCCTGCCAACCTCCAGGGAAATGCCAGGCTGAAGATCTTTATGAGTAATTAAAGACCCTGGGAAGTTCTCCTTCATTGCTTTAATCATTAAATCCCAACTTACTGAGCATCCACTATGCACTAGACCTTGTGCCAGGTGCTGGAGGAACAGTGACAGGGAGTGCAGGGTCCTTCCACAGTGACTCCCGCACAGTCTAAAGGGGCAATGAGAAGCAGTAAGTCAGTGAATTGAATGTAGTGGCTACTGTGTTATCATCAAATTATCATCAATAATGAAAATGTAGGGGCTGGGGTTGTAGCTCAGAGGTAGAGTGCTTGCCTGGCATGTGCAAGGCCCTGGGTTCCATCCTCAGCACTACATAAAAATAAATAAATAAAACAAAGGTATAGTGTCCAACTGCAACTATAAAATAAATATTTAAAAAAATGAAGATGTAGCTGGTCATGATGGTGCACACCTGTAATCCCAGTGTCTGAAGAGGCTGACGGTTGCAAGTTGGAGGCCTACCTGGACAACTCAGTAAGACCCTGTCTCAAATTTTTAAAAAGGGCTGGGGATGTAGATTAGTGATACAGCATCCCTAATACCAAACCCTGGGTACCAAAAAATAAAAAATAAAAAAAAATTTAAACTTGACTGTATCAAGTGTTAGCGAGATTATGAATGAAGTAACTGGAACTCTCATCCTTAGCTGGGCAGACTGTAAACTGGTGCCTCTACTTTAGAATTGTCAATAGTTCTGAAATCGACTATTCACATACCAATGACGAAACAGTTCTGATTTTAGGGATACACTCCCAACACATGTACCCAGGGAACATGGGCTAGAATGTTTGCTTAGATGCTGTTCATAATAGCAAATATCAGGAAGCCACCTAGATGTCCAACAGAAAAGTGGATATGCAAGTGGTGGTACATACTGGTCAGAATAAATGGACTCTTTGTCCCACAATGGTGTAGATGCTGTTTGGAAATATAGAATCCAGCAGGTGTGGTGGTGCATGCCTGTAATTCCAACAGTTCCAGAGGCTGAGGCAGGTGGATTGTGAGTTCAAAGCCAGCCTCAACGAGACCCTGTCTCTAAATAAAATACAAAATAGGGCTTAGGATGTGGCTCAGTGGTCGAGTGCCCCTGAGTTCAATTCCTGGTACCAAAACAAACAAACAAACAAACAAACAAACAATGATGGAATAAAACCATACACAAAAGAGATTAAGGGGTCCAAGTTGGTGGTCCCTGGGTGGGGAGGAAGGGCATTGGGAGAACTAGAAGGGTGAAAGCAAGCCATGGTCAAGTTCCTAGTTTTTATGTTGGGTGATGAGTTTATAATAATATATCCAACAAACAATATGTCTCCCAAATTACAAAGGGGGCTACATGTGGACTGATTTTTAAGAGTACTTCAGGAACTGTGTGTTTGTTTTTTGTGGGATCAAACCCAAGGCTTTGCACATGCTGGCAAGTGCTTTACCACCGAGTTCCACCCCCAGCTCTTTCTAAAATTTGAGACAGGATCTCATTAAATTGCCCAGGCTGGCCTCACACTTAGATCCTCCTGTCTCAGCCTCCTGAGTAGCTGGATTGTAGGTATTCCCCACTGTGTCCTGCTGAACTCAGGTTTTTGATTAATTCTGTGTACCTGAGATTCCCCCCACTGTAGTGAATAGCAGCCACTTTTTGGGTACAGAGGGGAGAGCTTGGTCAATTTGTATAGGAGTAAGAAAAGGTGATGGGGGATGGGCTTGACAGTGAAGGTGAACATGGGCCAAGAGGAGAGGCAGTACAGTAGAATGGGCAGACTTGCAGTAACAGGGACTGGACAGCTTGAAAATCGCTTAAAAGGTGCTGAGGATAAGAACTTTTGGCTTGCAGTGGCAGCTGCAGAGGGAGTGGGAGGGGATTGGAGTTTTGGTCTCCATCACCCTCTTCCTTCCTTTATCCTCTCCTAGGCCAGGCAAAGCAGGGAGGAGGTGACAGGCCGAGGGTGTTGGGAGGAGGTGAGGACACATGGGTGCCACATGCTCAACTCTGGCTCAGCTCCGGGGAGGCCGAGTGACTCCTCTGTGTTTGTCATGCTTGGGGACTGTGACCATGGGGCTTGGGGCCTGTGTTTTCTCAGGAAGTCAGAAGACTGGAAGAAAAACCGGGTGATCCTGAACCAGGAGATGATGGCTCCAGAGGTCCTCAAGAACTTCGTACCCATGCTGGAGGCGGTGGCTCAAGACTTCATTGGTGTCCTGAACAAGCGTGTCAAGCAGCAGAAATCTGGGAATTTCTCAGGAGACATCAGTGATGACCTGTTCCGCTTTGCCTTTGAGTGTAAGAGACTTGCTCCTGGTTGGCAGTGGCAGAGGGGACAACACTTGCATGTGGAGATCATGGGGTCACTGCAGGAGATCTGGGTATAAAATCAGCTTTCAATCATGAACTTGGTATAGAATCAACATTCAAATTCCTCACCTGGTAGGTGAGAAGAACTTGAGGTGGTTGTAGCCTCTTGGGTTCTGGGTGGCTGATTACCCAGGGATTTATGTCCCCATTCTCCTGTCTGACCTGTGAATGTAGCCAAGTCATCAATTGCAATGAGAACTCCCTCTTGGAGGAGGGGTGGGCCGAGCAGGTTCATCCCAGCATGGGGCCTTCCTTGGCACAGCTGGAGACCCTGCTTTCCATCTAGACATCTCTTTTCAGGGGTTTCCATATGCCCTTCTGAGGGACCCGAGCAGTTGTCAGAAGGGCAGCTTTTTTCCATCCTGTGTTCTTATCCCTTTGGGGCTCAGGCCTGGGTTCCTTTATAAGAGAATGGAGAAGTTGAGGCTGAGTCAAGGGCTCCTGTGTGTGTGTGTGGTGGAGGCAGAGGCAGAGGCTCTCGGATGGCCGGGCTGGAAGAGGCCCCTCAGCCTCATCCTCTCCTGGCAGCCATCACCAACATCATATTTGGGGAGCGCCTGGGGATGCTGGAGGAGATTGTGGACCCCGAGGCCCAGAAGTTCATTGATGCCATCTATCAGATGTTCCACACCAGTGTGCCCATGCTCAGCCTACCCCCAGAACTGTTTCGCCTCTTCAGAACCAAGACCTGGAGGGACCATGCGGCCGCATGGGACACTATTTTTGATAAAGGTGAGGGCTCCTTTGGCTATTCCCAGGACATCCAGGCATGGGGGCCAGGAGAGCCTCGTTTACCTCAAGGGGTGGGAGCTCCGTGCTGGGAGAAACCAATCCAGTTGGAAGGCCCAGGCCTTGGGTTGCTTCTTTGTCCTGAGCTTTGTCAATGGACATCACTTATCATGTAGGAAACCCATTCTCTGGTGAGTAGCCATGGTATCAGGAAGGCCCTGGAAGCCCTGGAAATGGTGGGCTCAAGGCTGGCTATTGGGGGAGATTAGAATTTTCTAGAGATAGAGAAGCAAAGATGTTCATAGTTTTCCTCAAAGGAGCTCAAGATCCCTGCAGGGTTAAGGATCAGTGTCTGAGTCCCAGCTGTGCTGGGTCTTAAGAATTCAGAACTTGGGTGGAAGAGAATGGAGAAGGTCAGGTAGAAAAGGCTGATTGGGGTGGGCTGGAGTTAAACGCCAACTCTGCCTCTTATACCCACTCAATCTTGGACAAGTGACTGCCTCTCTGAATCTCCATTTCTTTGTGTTAAAATGGGGTGGTGTCTCATCCCCTATAGAGCTGTGGCCAGGAATTAAATTAACAAGCAGATACAAAGAGCTTAGTATAGGTATTTAGTAAAATGATAGCCTTCAAAAGGTGGATTGTTGGGATCCGGAATCCCCAGCCCTTGATTCTACCTTTTCCCGAAGATCACCCTCCCCACTCCATCTGGGTTCTTTCCCCTGCTCCACAGCTGACAAATATACACAGAACTTCTACTGGGACTCGAGACAGAAAAGAAACTTCAGCAAATACCCTGGAATCTTGTATAGTCTCCTGGGAAGTAACAAGCTACCCTTCCAGGACATCCAAGCCAACATTACTGAGCTATTAGCAGGAGGTGTGGACACGGTGAGTGGCTGTGGGCACATCTCCTGGTTCCTGTGCCCATGTGCACCTTCCCTCCCAGTGGTGTGGTGGTCTGAAGTCCTGCTATCCCAAAGGGTTCTCCCCATATGGGATATGCCTTCCTCTCCTGGCTCTATCTCTAAACACTCATTTCTTAGGAGGGTGATGTCAAAGTCAGGTTACCCACAGACAGAGTTTGATGCTGATTGGACACTTTTTTTCTGTGCCTGTGAGAAGGCATTACCAGGTGTAGGTGATAAGGCTCACCTTCTGCATAAGTCTTCAAAGGCAAAAGATTTATTTGGAGTCCTGCTCTGTGGAAGCCCAGGCCTATGGGGGACACAACTCACTTAGATCCAGGGAAACACCTCAGAAAGCTTGCAGGGGCACAGGAATTTGCCCTGGGCTCTGCCCTCCAGGGTCTCTTTGTTGTTTTCCCTCCTCCCCTTCCACACCTCAGTACCCCATGGTCCCCCCACCACCCAATACTTAAAAGGCAACTACTGTGAGGTCTCCCTCCTGCTTTCTGCACAGTACGCTAGAAACTTCTCTTCTCAACATTAAAACCTATCTGTCCTGTGCGCCTTCCCTTTTTCTAATTTCTTAAACTCCCCTATGCTAATGGGACAGTGAGTTAATGATTTGGTGTTATGGATTATTAATTGGGATACAGGCACTGAGACTATAGAGATGAACACACTAAACCTCAAGGGTTCTTAAATGGCTGAGGTAAGGGCCATGTTCATCTACTCAGGACACTGTAACCCAATAATTTCAATGGAAGGTGATTCTCTCAGTTCTGGAGGCTGGAGGTCCAAGATCAAGGTGCAGGTAGGATTGATCCATTCATTGGCCTTTCTCCTTGACTCAAAGATGGCTGTCTCTTCCCTCTGTCTGCACCTGACCTTCCCTCTTGTGCATGTTTGTGTCCTAACCTCCTCATCCTAGAAGGACACCAGACATTATGGACTAGGGCCCACATGGATGATCTTCTATTCTTATTACCTTTTTAAAGGTCCTATCTTCAAGTGCAATGGTGTAGAGGTTAGGATATTGATATGTGAATTTTATTTTTTTGCAGTACTGGTGATTGAACCCACGGGTGCTCTGCCACTGAGCAACATCCCTAATTTTTTAATTTAATTTTTAAAAATTTTGAGCCTAGGTCTTCCTAAGTTGATGAGACTGGCCTCAAACTTGTGATCTTTTTGCTCAGCCTCCTGAGTCTCTGGGATTACATGCAGGAGCCACCATGTCCTGAAATGTGAATTTTAGAGGCACACAGTGCAGCTGATAGCAGAAAGGCAGAGATGCCATCAGATATCTGTCACCCATGTTACAGGGCCGTGATGCCAGAGGCATATCCCTGTAGGACAGGGAGAGGAGCTAAAATTCAACTTGTATCTTGAAGTCCCTTGTAGGAAGAGAGAGAAGGAATTTCATTTCAGGACTAGCAAGGGGCATGTGTCAAAGTCCCATGGGTTAATAACTTTCTTTCTTAGTTATTATTTTTATATGATACTCCGGTGGAGAAGTTTTGGTACCTATGACAGGCTGTAGATGGAGACTTGGCGTGCATTTGAAAAATAGTTCATTGTGGGTGATGTAGAGGAAATCTCCAAAAGGTGAAAATCTGCACCAAAGATGAGGAACCATTTATGAAGCACATATTATCTGGCAGGCAGTGTCCCAAACTTTTACACACATTCCCTCCTTTAATACTAGCAAGGGACACTATGAGCTATGTTATTCTCCTCCTCCTTTTTTAGATGAGGAAACTGGGGCATAGAGAGATTAAATAACTTGACCAAGGTCACACAGCTACTAACTTATTTAACTACCTTATCAGCCAAGAATCTTCCAAGTACCCACCCACTCTGTGGCAGGCCATGGAGGTCCAGAGACAAACCCCCCACACGTGTGGTTGGGGTCTTGAAGGAGTGGACACTTGCTTCTTAGGTGGGGAAGGGAATTCCAGTAAGAGGAACTAGCTTGGGGGAGATTTCTGGGCTTCAGGAGCTGTGTGCAATTCTGTGTGGCTGGAGGGCCAGGTGTGTATGAGAGCGGGGTGGTGGTGGTGGCGCTAGAGGAGAGCAGGTAGGTGTTGAAGGGGCCACGTGGGTCAGGCCGGAGCCTCTGTACTTCTCCTGGAGGCTCCAGGGAACTATACCAGGATTTAAGGCCGAGAAGGCACTGAGTGCCACTTTTTCCAATGTGGTCCCTGCTGAGAAGAGAAAGGTCTCCAAGCCTTGTGGACAGAAACTTGATCTTTGGTAAGATCCTACACCAACAATCCAAGTTCTAGTCACAGGAGGGAGGATGTTCAAGGCTGGGATCCTAACTGGGCTTAGTTTGTCATCATAGAGGAATCTGGGACTGTGGGGTTTGAAGATCAATGTTCACTCTTCTCTAGTTTATGTTGAAATTAACTGGTTAATCTCCATTTGTTCCACATGCTAATTACAACTCTGAGTGTGGGTCTGAGGTCTGACTTTGAGCCTTACTTGAAACTCTGCTGCTGTAGGCTGGGGAGGGTTGGTTGTGCCACGGGGCATGTGAACAGGAATTGCAGTCATTTGGGAGCACAACACTTTTGGAGGTAGGATTTGGCTTCTAGAGGCCCCCAGATTTCTGTGGAGAAAGACATCAGTAGTACAGCTGACACTCTTCTGGCTGGGGAGACGATGGGTGACATGAGGGATGAGGGCAAGGACAAGTGGTGCCCCAAACATTCCTGCCTGGGTGGCAAGAAGGCCTTCTTAGATATTTACCTTTCAAATTGTTGGGCCATCCACTTTTGTGGCCCTCCACTTTTGCAGGTGGCGTGGAGACTGGGACGAGGTAGTTATCGGGGGAGAGGTTCTTATAAACGATAATTTAGCTTGGGTCCTCCACCTTGAGATGCCTTGGAGTGACAGGCCCTCTGGTCTTCTGCACCCCCACATTCCCTGCCAGACATCCATGACCCTGCAGTGGCACATGTACGAGATGGCACGCACCCCAAAAGTGCAGGAGATGCTGAGGGCAGAGGTTCTGGCTGCCCGGCGCCAGGCCCAGGGAGACATAAACACAATGCTGCAGTTGGTCCCACTCCTCAAAGCCAGTATCAAGGAGACACTGAGGTAAGCCCACGTCCACTCCTACCTCCCCCACCCCACTCCTGGGCAGGGCTGGAGCAGGGCTTGGGAAAAGGCTTCCAAGGATGGGGTGGGAGAGGCAATTAGGAGTAGGAGGTGAGAGGCTGGGAATGGGGAGGAGATAATGTGAGTTGAGCTTGGGGACATCTGGGTACCCTGGGGTATCCCTGGCCCTCAGGTAGTCACCAGCCCTGACAGGACCTGAGTCCTGTCTCAGATGCCCTGGGAGCTGCATCTGGGTCTGAGATGCCATGCTGATGCAGAAATCGGGGTGGGGATGACCTGTGTCCAGGTTTTGTGGCCATCCGTTCTGAGTGTCCTCTTCCTCACAGACTCCACCCCATCTCTGTGACTGTGCAGAGATATCTTGAGAATGACTTGGTTCTTCGTGGCTACATAATTCCTGCCAAGGTAGGTACAACCAGGGAGTTACCGGCTCTGCTAGTCAGACAGAGGAGGCTGGGGTCAGGCTGCAGTTCCAGACAGATAGTGGTGATTGGGGGCTTTTGTCCTGCCTTTCTGCCTTGCCCTGGGGCCCTGCAGAGCTCTCAGCAGCAACAGTCCAAGTTTGAATGAAGAACAGAGGTGTTAGGCACCATGGGGAATGATTACTGAAATGTTCTGGAGTTCAGGGTTAGGAGATAGACCTCAGTCTGCCTGGGTTGGTGCAAAGCACTGGGGCTGGTGAAAGGGCAGGAAAATTCTCTGGGTTATCTTAGCCTTGAGTTTTTAGCTGTCCTCATTTGGTGGATGAAGTTCAGGGAGGGGCTGGGCCTTGGTTAAGGTCATACACATGGGCAGAATGTTCTGCCCTGGGTGAGCTGGGAAGCCCTGCGGGGATTGAGAGGGGGGATGGAGAGGATGGAGCTCAGGGACTTGGGGAAGCTGGGTGTTGTGCTCAGGACTGTGGGAAGGTGAGACCCACTCAGGCCTCTGACCACCTCATCCCCAGACACTGGTTCAGGTGGCCAATTATGCTATGGGCCAAGAATCCAGCTTCTTCACCAACCCTGGCAATTTCAACCCAAACCGATGGCTGGACAATGACAAGAACAACACCTACTTCCGGTACCTTGGCTTTGGCTGGGGTATTCGGCAGTGTCTGGGCCGCCGGATTGCAGAGCTGGAGATGACCATATTCCTCATTCACGTGAGTTGAGCTTGAGGACATCTGGGTCCCTGGGCTAGCCCTGGCCCTCAGGTAGTCACCAGCCCTACTCTTCTCATCTCTGCACAGAGTCCAGAGATCATACAGCTGGGGCACATCTGTTTCCCACAATTCCCTTTGGCCTCCTCTTTTGAGCTAACCCATTTATCACCTACCAGTGTCCCCTGGCCATCTATTTCCCCTCAGGTGATGTGATGGGGGTGGGAACAAGAGAGGGAATATTGTCAACTAGTCAAGGTCTAAATCCAGGGATCAGCACCAGTGGTTCATTTTGGACACAGTGCGGGGTTAAATGTGGAGCTGGTTGTCCACTCTTAGAGTGCCTCAATCACACTCAAAGGCCCTGCTGGCAGGTGAACAAGCTGGGCCCAGGGGAGACAGAACCCCCCCTTCCCCTAAGCCCACTGCTCCCTTTCTCAGGTGCTGGAGAACTTCAAAATTAAAATCCAACATCTCAGCGATGTGGGTACCAAGTTCAACCTCATCTTGATGCCTGAGAAGCCCATCTTATTCACCTTCTTGCCCTTCAAACAGAACCCAGTTCTGGGATGATCAAGGTGGAACTGCCCTCCCACCAACCAGGCCAGCAGTCATGCAGTGGGATGGCCCGGTGGCGGGTACAGGGTGTCTGCATCTCTAGTCCTCTGTTCCCACCCTGCTCCTTTCAGACAGGTGGCTTTGGGTCCCAGTGGTCCACTGCTCCTGCTCAGTTGAGCCCCTCCTCTCTACCCCACCTCCTCCCCTTCTTGACCCACCTCAGGTAGACAATAAACTGTACTTTTGGGTCCACACTTATAGTCTTTTTGTCTTTCCCACCTCTTCCCTCTTGGCTATTTGTCTCCTTCCTGATTCCTTTCTCTTCTCTGGGCTGGAGTCATATTTAACTCATAAAAATGTCAGTGCTGGAAATGGCCTCACCACCAAAGATGTCCAGATCTGCCTGAGATAGATGAAGAAACTGAAGTTCTGAGAGGTTAAAGTCATCCAAGATTACCCAAAATGCTTGTGGCCAGAACCTGGGCCTGTTGACTCTATGAGGACTCCTTCCTGAGTCCTGTATGCTTTCCCATCTCTGGCTGCATTTGGACATAATCTAGCCAGCTCAGTCTCGCCCTAGTTGACAGGAGGACTTCAAGTTTTTCCCCTTCCCTAAGCATCTGATGAACCAAACTCAAAAAAAGAAAAAAAAAAAAATGGATTTCTGACAGAATAGATACTTGGGCAGGTGGGAAGTCCCTGTCTTCCTCTTGTCTGCAAACAGAGCTGGTTTCCAGTGGCCTCACTTCCTCTGGCAGTTCAGGAGGGTCCTACCTCCCTGGTGTTTCTTCTCACCACCCTCCGGGGTTCATTATGGCCTTTGGCTTTCTGAAGATGCCAGCTCCTACATCAGGCTGGAGGTTATATGGCTGCCGCAGAGGGAGGGCTTAGGGCCAGAGTGGGGTCTGGGAGGAAGAAGTGGAGGCCCCAGGCTACCTTGCTTCAGGAAAGAGGCGAAAGCTCACTGAGGTACAACATTTAATAAAGTCATCTTTGAGGGGTGGGGTGAGACTCCTCAGCATGCGGGAAGGCTCAGGCCTGCTGGGAGTTGGAGATACTCTGGTGGTTCGAGGGCCTGTTGAGCTGCTTGTCTTGGTTGGGCTGTGCAGTCTCCAGCTTAGAGGGCCGCCTGAGATCCCTGGAGTTGGTTGAGCCATTCTGTGGTAGGCAAAGCACGTCCAGTGAGTATACTTCTATTCCCAGGGGTAATCTGTTCTAGGGCATCTTGCCTGATAAGGCAAGGATCCAAAACCCAGTGGGCTGTGACTTCCCAAAGATTTCTAGACCCATTTGATCACAGCATGGAACACCTAAGTCTGCAGGGCTCAGGTGAGTTTCAAAGGTGGCCCTGTGTTCCCTGTCAGTCCCATTCTCAGGTCCTTCTCAGGAGCTGTGGAGCCTCAGCCAGGAGCAAAGAACATATGGTTCAAGATCAGAAGAAATCAGGATCTTGGTTTTGGGGGCCAGTGTCCCTAGAGCTAAGCTTGAGGGACATCTGTGAGTAGGCCTTGGGAGCCTACAGCAGCATTATGATTACTCCAAAAGGGTGGCTGATGGGAGGAAGAACCTTGGGACTGGGAATTGGGTGGGTGTAGGGGTACAAGGTACTCTGTCCATGAGCAAAACCAGTCCTAGACAACCAGGTATGGGGACACAGCCTGTAATCTCAGTGACTCAGGAGGCTGAAGCAGGAGGATCATAAGTTTGAGGCCAGCCTCAGCAACTTAGCGAGACTCCCATCTCAAAATAAAACTTTAAAAAGGGCTGAGAATGTAGTTCAGTGATAAAGTGCCCTTGGGCTAAATCCCTGGTACCACAAAAACAAAACAAAACAGTCCTAGAGTACTGGCAGTGCCAGGATATTGCAGAAATGCCCACATGGGCTGCTCCTTATCCCTAGTCATCTCCTCCTTGAATTTCACAACAATCTGTTGGGGAAGGGGTAGTTTTGGCTGGGGTTTCTATTCCCCTAGACAGATGGGGAAACTGAGGCCACACAAGGGCTTCTGTTGGGAACAGAGCAGGAACTTTAGCCCAGGACTTCTGACGCTCAGCCCAGGAGCTGGTCTACACTTGAGCCCCCACAAGCTCCTCTGAAGGGGTCACTTACAGGCTGGTTTACGATGATAGGTTCTGAGGGGGGCCCAAAGCCGTGTTCTTGCTCCTGTAGCCGTGTGGCCAAGTCCTGTTTTTCTCGCCCCCAGCGTCGAGCTGAGTCCTCTAACTGCAGACATGAAGAGGGCAGCTGGAGAACCAGTGGGCAGTAGGGCCTATCCTTGAGACCCAGGACAGCCAGACCCCGAGCATTTTCTCTGAGCAGAAAGCCAAGCTCTGGGAAAGAGACTTCAGGGGTAGAAGGGACAGCGAGAGGGACAGATACCTTCTCTGTATCCCAACAACATACTGAGTCCTGACTTGGGGTTCACACTGGGCCTTCACTCTGACCATGGCTGCACACTGGGCTCTGATGCTGGTCATATACTGGCCCTAGATCCTGGCCACACACTGAGCACTCATCCTGGCCACACACTGATCAGAGAGCCTGTGTAGCCTCATCAACCCCTGCACCTCACCCACCTGGCTTTCCAGGGACAAGATCCGGCTCTGAGCCCGTTCCAGCTTAGCCAGGAGATTAAATTTATCTGAATTACTGGCAAGAAGATCCTATGGGCAAAGCAGAAAACTCATCAAGGCCCCAGCTTGTGAGGTGAGCTCAGGAAGCAGCAAGGCACTGAAGGAGAATCCAGCCAGGTTTGAGTTCCAACCAGCTCCCCACACAGAGCCTCAGACGTGGGCCCCTGGACCCGACCCTCCTCCTGAAGTTCAGCATAGGCTGGGTGTGTGCTTTTTTTCATAGCTATTTCTTCCATGATTTGGGGCATCTGAAGTTATTACGCATCAATTTTCAAGTGTGAAATGAATCAAGCGGCTCCCATGAATGCACAGAAGACAGTTCAGCAGGGAATCTTTTGATAGGGGGAAAACATCTGTGAAGGGAGGGCTCCCCAACCCCCACACTTTACCTGAATGTCTGTGCATCAGGGTTCCCAAATAGAACTCACCTCCTGCAAGTCCTGGGATGAAGAGAATCACTCTCCTGTGTGCACCCCACCCTGACTATAATTCCATTTTCAGTGGGGAACACCTGGAACCACCTGGGAAGTGGAGGGGGACTAGGCATCTCTAGGCCCTGGGACACCCACCTGTGCGGGCAAGGTCTCTGTGCACTTGGAGTGGCCTGGGCCATCTGTCTCTCGCAGCCTCTCTGCCAAGTTTCCACCTGCTCCCAACTCCCCAGGATCCACCTGGGATGGGGAAAAGGACTCTCCAAGGTTGCACCAATCCCAGGAAATACTGGGATCAGTGGAAGCAAGCCATGTCGCAAAAGGAGTTAGGGATCGGTCAGGGGCTTGCTTTTTCCCAGGATGTAGGTATGGTAGAAGTTTTCAGATACATGCATTCCCAGGAGAAAAAAGAGCAAGGCCTGAGAGCTCACGTTCCAGAATATGCCAGGATCATGCGCAAAGTGGGAAGCCTAGCCTCCTGGTCTTAATCATCAACTTGTGACAGTGCTGTGGGTGACTACCGGACACCTGGCGACTGGCGCAAGTGGGTCATGGCCAAGCCTGTACTGGTGGCTCTTACCGGCAGGGCCTGCTGCTGTAGAATGATGGGGCCCGTCTGGTGGCGGTTCTTTTCCAGCTCTTCCCGTAGCCTTGTGTTTTCTGACAGTAGCACTGAGTAAACATCAATAGGCAGGTTCTCTCTTGTAGAACTCAGGGGAAGGCCAGGACCTGAGAGCAAAGGGAAGGCTGTGAACATGGGACACAGGTGTTCGTGAGATGGGCTGTCTTGCCTCCATGTCCCAGCGTTTTGTTCCATTCTGTCCTGGGAGACTACAGAGGCAGCACGGGGTAATCTCTTGCTTTGGACAGGTCTGATATGGAGTCACCTCATTCTTTCTTATTCATCAGAGCCATCTCTGATTTGTGGCTCTGATTAGCACCAGTGGGGAAAAGAGATCATGGATTCTCAAAGTCTTTTTGTTTATTTGCTTTGCAGAGGCAGAATCTTTGAAGATGTGGAGAGATGGGGAAATAATTCAAAGGGTTTTGAGGTTAAGGAGTTGGGAACTGATGTCCCAGGGAGCCCTCTTTGGGGGAAGTCCTAGTGCTCCTAGTTAGCAAGGATTCTCCCATCGATGGCCTGACTCACACAGTGTCCTGTCTTGCCCTAAGAGGCTCCCTGGCAGGAGGAGATAGCTCAGGGCATTCTGGAAGTGCCCAGTACCTGAGTGAGCGGCAGGGGGCGGGGACTTCATCCTGGGTATCTCAGGCCCACGGATACAACCGAGCATGGTCTCTCTTTGCAGATTCTCCTTAAGCTCAGGGGACTTTGAAGGAGGAGCTCCAGGGGTGGGGCAAAATCTGGGGAGTCAATTCACTCACATCCACTTAGGGGTGCAGACCTACCAGGGTTGGGTTTCTTCTGCAGCTTGTTGGGTGGTGGGGTTTCTTTTCTGTCCCGTAGCCTGTCCTCTAGTACCTGCTCCATCTTCTGGATCACCTGGCAGGCAGAGCACGGAGGCTGGGCTAGCCTGGGGGTGCCACACCTTCCCATCTGAAGGCCCTCAGCTGGCAACCCCTGCACCTGCCTTCTCCTGGTGCCTCACAGTCTCCTCCAGCGCCTTCATCTTTATCAGCTTGTCCTGGTACCGCCTCAGCTTCGCGTCCTGGAGATTTTGAGCCTGGCACAGGAGGAGCAACTCCTTCTCTCTATCATTTTTCTGTGCAGGGAGGGAAGGGGGAGAATGGGTGCCTGGGAGTCACTCTTGGCAGAGGGGGTCCACCCAGCCCCCTGCTGA
This sequence comes from Marmota marmota marmota, assembly GCF_001458135.2. Lineage (NCBI taxonomy): Eukaryota > Metazoa > Chordata > Mammalia > Rodentia > Sciuridae > Marmota > Marmota marmota. Next base: position 8,239,102 of record NW_026000229.1, read on the forward strand.
ATCCTCTGTGGACTGGTCATTCTTCCCTCAACGCATCTTCTGCTCAGGACACGTCTCCTGATGCTGCCACCCAACTCCCTCCCGCTCTGCTCCAAAAGCCTAAGCTCACCCGGATCAGCTCGTTCTGCAGATGCTGCACTTTGTCCCTCAGCTTCCTCATGTCCAGCTCCTTCAGCAGCAGCTTCTCCTTCACAGACATTGCTGGGACGGGCAGGGAGCTGGCTCAGGGTGGAGCCTCTCTTAGCTTGGGGGCTTGCAACCAGACTGGATACTCCATCTCCCACCCCCCGAGAAGACCAGCTGGGCAGGGACCCTTTGAGTGTCTGTGGGTGGCGTGTGCGGGGCAGTCTTGCTAGCTCAAGTCCAGCTGCATGCGTATCTGGGAAAAACTTCCCACCACCCTATCTCCAATCCAGAGCCTTGGCCCAGACAGGATTCTGGATGCCTTTAGTGGCCTGTACATCCTCACCCAGGTCTGAGGCTTCATCTTTGGTCTGCCCCTCTTCTACTTCCTGCTGGGTCAGGTGGCTTCTCAGCCTCCGGTTCTCCCACTCTAAGTTGCTGGCCTGTTTGCGCAGTAACAGGATGTCCTCTGCCATCTTCTGCATGGCCCGCTGGTAGTTGTTCATCTCCTGTGGATGCCAGAGTCTAGATCTGAGTCTCCGGCCCCACAGAAGCTTCCACCCCACATATATGCCTTTATTTGGGAGTCAGTGGGGCAATTTCAAGGCCCATGAGCCACATGAGCCCCAACCTGCGACTCCAAGTTTTTAGCATCTCCCTTGGGGGCTGGTTATGACTTGCTCCCTATCCTTTCTGGCTGCATTAGGGATGCTGCACTAATGTGCTTTCCCAGGGGCCACATCAATTCCTGTGATGCCAGCTCAGGGGGAAACCCAAGGCTCAGACACCAGATGAGAAAGCCAATGGGCAGCAGACTTGAAAGGATCAGGGTCATGTTTCCAGAGTCTGGCCATATAATAACCACTCCTTTGCCTCCTCCCTCTTCCTTTCCCCTTATATTGCTGACCCCAGGGAAGAGCCTCTTAGAAATCACACTAAGTGCTACTTCGGAACTAACCCTGACACCAGCTCCCCAACTAGCCTAGCATTCAGGAAGGGATACAAGGCAGGACTGGAAGACTCAGATGAGGTCAGGGTCAAGGTCAAAATCCAGCTACAAGATGTGAGGCCAGGAAGCAGACACAGTTAAGAGGTCAGAAATAACAATAACCCTCATATCTGAGGTTTGTTGAGCATCTACTATGTTCTAGGTCTCCTTCTAAGTGTTTTATGTGGCCTCCCTCATGTAAGCCTATGAGGCATACTGTTACCAGTGAGAAAATCAAGGCTCAGAAAGGTAAATAACCTGCTCAGTGATAAAACGAATGTATGGCTGAGCCAGCATCTGAAATCCAGGCCTGTTGGCCCTTGAGTCTGCTCTTAAGCACTGTGCAACCCTGCCATGAGGCTCCCACCCATGAATACCTCCCGCTATAATGAGAAGTGATAAAATCAAGCTATAAACAAGAATTATTTTTCTGATCCCAATTTGGAAATACTTTCATGTCTGCCCAAATATGCACATGAAAAATTAATAAGATGTATTTGTATATATTTGCTTTATAATCAGAAATTGCTTACTTACTATTATTTATTTTAAAAACTATGGAGATTCTTAAACCTAAGCAGCACAAAATCTAAATGCATAAAACCAGAAGTGTCCAGATAGAGGAAGTAGAACTGGGTTGGGAAGGGAAGTTTGCTGAGCCCTGGTGGCCTGTGGGCTTCCTGAAGCTATAGGAGGCCTTGCCCATGGGGTGGGAGCTTATGGGCCTGCAGGCTCCCAAACCCCCAGCAAGCAGATTTTCCCCAACTCCCACCTGGGCCCCCTGCTGCTTGGGGATATGGCCTGGCTTCCCAGCCATTGCCTTCCACCTGCTGCTGGAGGCCACTGTCTTCTGGGGGAGGAGTCCTCAGACACAGGGGATCATCAGACACCACTTGTCACCTGCTACTGTCTAGCTTTCTGGCTGGACTCCCTCTAACTGTTATGAGTGCTGGGTCTATCTCCCTAGCACCTGCTCCTGCTGTATTCCAGGTCTTGGCTTCTCTAGATCTGCCCATCTGGTGTCCCCAGTCAGCATGTTAACCCGGATGTTCAGCCCAGGGACTGCACACAGACAAAATTTGTGGCCAGGTCCAGATTGGAAGCCCAATATGGCTACTGACAGATTGTGTAGCTCAGAACTTCCTGAGCTTGAGAGTCCTCATATGAGAGATACCTGGGTTTGCTGTGAGCCTTGGAGTCGGTGTGCGAAGCCCCTGGCTTGGTCCCTGTCCAGCCATCTCTCATTTGGAGGTACTGTTCTTATCCCATCCCCTTTTGGTTTTATGGATGTTTAGTCAGACCCTTGCTTCCCCCTTGCTCCCCTATCCTCCTGTGCCCACTCCTCTGCTGAGATCTAAGTCTTCAGTTTATGGCAGCTCATGACTGACAGGGGTTTGGAGGCCCAGTACACTGGCTGGAGAAGGCCCACCACATTTCAGCAAAAGAAATCGCTCTCCTCCATTCTTTCCCAGGTCTGGTCCAACCTCTTATCATGTCTGCTCTGGACAATTACAACAGCATCCAAATAGGTTTCTTGGATTTTAGGGTTTTCTCCTTCACACACACACACACACACACACACACACGCTGTTCAAGGATGCTCATTGCAGTTCAGCTTAGGTCTGCTTAGCGTCTATTCTATAGGCAGTAATCACAAAGAATGGCCTAAAATTAATTGTGCCAACACAGAGATGGCTATTCTCTGTTGTGAAATGAAAAGAACATGAGGGAGCTGGGAGCGGTGGCACACACCTATAATCCGAGCTGCTTGGGAGGCTGAGGCAGGAGGATACTGAGTTCAAAGCCCGCCTCAGCAACCTAGTGAGGTCTTGAGCAACTCAATGAGATCCTGTCTCTAGATAAAATACAAAAAGTATTTTTTGGGGTGCTGGGGCTGTGGCTCAACGGTAGAGCGCTCACCTCGCACGTGCGAGGCCTTGGGTTCGATCCTCAGCACCACATAAAAATAAATAAATAAAATAAAGGTATTGTGTCCAACTACAACTAAAAAATAAATATGAAAAAAAAGGAGTGAGGACATGCCTCAATGGTTAAGTGCCCCCGAATTCAATCCCCCGTATCAAAAAAAAAAAAATGAGCATGAAGGAAATTGAGATGCTCCCATCCAGAACTTGGTGTGTGTGTTGTGTACGGATGGCAGAGTCCCGGGAGGAAGGGCTGCCAGCCTCTTGGCCCACCCCTTGAGTCTGATTCATTCAGGGAAGTGTCCTCTCTAAGAGCCCACTGTTCTCCAACTCCAGTCTGGGGTGGGGGTGGGGGGTTGGTTAAGCAGAGCTCTGTAATAATTAACACCCCTTTGACAGATGAAGAAAGTTGAGACCCAGAGCAAGAAAGGAAGTGACAGAGTAAGAGCTGGGCTTCTGGCGGGGGGAGCTCCCCCTCAGCCAGATGGAGCCTGCTGGAGAGTGGCCCCTTGGCCTTGGCTCACTACTCTGCCTGGCCCATCCTCCTCAGCTGAGCAGAGGATCTTGGGCAACCCAGCTGAGTTGGGAGGCCACAGCCCACAGGGCAGCCCTGACCTCTCCCTACAGCCTGGAGCCAGGTTGGCCTTCAGGGCCATGCTCTGCGTCACAGCTTAGCCTTGAGATCACACAGGACACCATGTCCCAGATTCTCCCTGTGGTCCAGCCCACTGAGCCGTCTGCTCCCTTTCTTCCCCAGATGTCAGTCTGCTGGGGGTGCGGCTGACTTCTCTCTGGGCTGGCACATTGTGAAATGAAACGAACATGAGGGAGCTGGGAGCGGTGGCACACACCTGTAATCCCAGCTGCTTGGGAGGCTGAGGCAGGGTTAATGACCCTAAAATCCAAAGCCATCATGCCTGATCCTGGAGCACCCACTGCACCTACCTTACCCACTGACACCCCCATGACCAGGACCCCAACCCTCAGAGCTTGCTGAGAGGAGAAATGGCAGAGGCCCCAATTTAAGCTGGTCAGTGGCCACTGAGTGCTAGCAGCCTTTGCCACACTGATACCACTTCTTTGGCTCTGAAAAGGTGGCAGCTGTCCTCTGAGCCTGCTGTCCTCATGTGGGATGGGAAAATCACTTCCTTCAAGGTTACTCTAGAGTGATGGGACATGAGATGAGCTGGCTCCTAGGTGCCTCCCTTTTGAATGAGCCCTTTTGAATGATTTTTTTTTTTTTTTTGTACCAGGGATTGAACCCGGTGGCACTTAACCACTGAGCCACATCCCCAGCCTTTTAAAATATTTTATTTAAAGACAGGGTCTTGCTGAGTTGCTTAGGGCCTTGCTAAGTTGCTGAGGCTGGCTTTGAACTTGAGATCCTCCTGCCTCAGCTTCCAGAGTCACTGGGATTACAGGTGTGCACCATCAATGATTTTTTTTTTTAAAAAATTATTCTTATAATAGCCCTGGGGCACTGGGTACAAAAAGTATGCTCATGGGATTACACCCATTTTACAGGCTCCAAAGCCCAGTTTCCAATGAGGTTGAAGGGAAGGGATTATCTCTTACAAGAGCCTGAAGAGGACAATGCTTAACTCCCTCCCTCCCAAATAAGAAGCTCTATGGCAGAATCTAAGGCCCATTACCAAGTGGGGGCTTTCAAATATACCTGTGGCCACTACCAACCATGTTGAGCAGAAGGACCCGTATGCCCTCAGTGTGCACATGAGGAAACTGAGACTGGTAATAGCATTCTCAAGGTTTCAGAGATTCAGTTATAGTGCCTACATCAGAAGCAGCACAATAAACAGGATCAACACTTAAAGAGTGCCACTGAGTGCCAGGTCTGTGCCGTGGAGCACAGTTGAGCCCAGAATTTCCCTGCCTGCAGTCGTCTTCTCTCTACACTGAGAGATGATAGGAAGTATCTATAACAGAGGGGGTTAGAGGAGGCTCTGCTTCCTGGAGGTGGCGATGACCTGAGCTGGCTCTTGGATGAGTAGGTGTTATGTGGGGGGTGGGGGTTGACGGCTCCCAGGTGGAAAGACCATGGCAAAGGCAAAGATGTGGGAATGTGTGACGATGGACAAAGCAGGTGAGCTACTGGAGGGCAGAGTGTGGGAAGGGGAGGTGATGCGACTGGAGAAGCAGCAGGACAGGCCAAAGAGGGCAGGTCTCCATCTTGCAGGCTGACCAAAGGCCAAAGCCAGACAGGGTGGGCTAAGACCCTTCTGGATGCCCAGAACTAAGGACAGACAGGGGAGACGAAGGCCAAGAGCAATGTGCAGGGTGAGACACAAAGGGACCCTCACTGGGCAGAGGCATTGGGCATGGAGATGGGGGAAGGGGCTGCCCATGAGGACTGGGCACAGCAGAGGGTGTGCAGGGGTAGAGGGCTAAGAGGTGGGAAGACAAGCCCCCAGGAAGTGACATTGGAGTCTTGGGGAAGGGAGCAGATCTTCAGAATCGGGGTGGGGGTGGGGGGGAGGTGAAGGAGGGTTAGGAGCCCTCAAGATGGGGCAATTGCCAGAGAGGTAGGCGGAAAGGGGGCGGGAGCAGGCTGGCCAAGCCAGAGTGCAGAGAGCTTCCTAAAGGAGGCTGGAGTGGGCACAGAGGGTGGGCATGAGGCTGCGCCAGGCCGCTGGGTTTTCTGGCCTGGGAACACACCCTCTCCCCTTCTTTGCCCTTCCCTAGGCAGCCAACCTCTGTGTCTCCAGGCCCCCAAATCCACACTGGAGGCTCAGGTCACTTGTATGTGATTAGCCTCTTCAGCCGGCAGAGGGCAGCAGCCTCCCACGGATGCTGGGCTCCAGCCTTCAGTCTCAAAACTGAGGCAAGCCCCACAGTTTAGGTTGCAGAGGAATGTGTGTACTGGGTGGGGAGGGTCTCACTCTCCAGCCCCCAGCACATACGTCCCTCTCCAGGGGATGCAGCTGGCCTTCCCAGACTTCCTGCCCTGGAACTCCCATTTAGAGGTTCTAAGGGATGCCTTCTGTTAAGAACCATCCATGAACACCAGAGAGGTGCAGTGACTTGCCTGAGGTCACACAGTGCATCCTGAACCTCAGCTGGGTTCTCTGCCTTGTACCAGCCCCAGGGATGAGTGTGGAAGGAAGGGGTTTGGGATAAGACCCATCTCGAAGTTACCCCAACTCTTCCCGCCTGAGCAGCAGCAGGTGCCTGAGGCACAGCCTAAATCTTTGCAAACCAGACAAAATTCTATCTACCTAGCACATGTTCTCTGTGTAGGAAGCCCTGGAGTGCCTTAATGACATACCTACCCTTTGTTGAATGTCTGTTTACCGACCAGGCCCTATGGTTTATTTGTTTTGTTTTTGCCCTGTGATTGGAATGAGTCTGAAAGAGAGGCATTTCCACTCAACTTTGCTGAGCAGGGAGCTGGCCCTGGGGCCAGAAGGCCAGGTGGTCTGGTCAACATTGCCTCATACATGAGGGGCATAACTGTGCCTGGACTTAGTCTCTAGGCATTTGCGGAGGGAGTGTCCTGTGGAGCCCAGTGTTGGGGGGACTAGAACTACCATGTCCAAAGTGATAGGTAAGATGCCACTTGACTTTCTCCTTTCACCAGGGACTGAGGTTACTTCTAGGCAAGATGCCCACTGGAGAGGGAAGGCATGTCCATACAGCCCATGAGCCATCCCATCCTCTCAGGTCTATGAGGTGCCCTTAGAATTTATGGTGGCTACTTTTCTGAGTCAGAAAGAGTCCTGCCCTTGGGCCTGGCCAGGTCTTGACACTAAACAAGGCAGAGAGGCAATTCTACTTCCTCATGATATCCCTCTGCTCCTGATCAACCAGCTCATGTGGTGTACCCACCCTCTCTACATGTATTTCCTCTGCCCAGAGAGGGCACTTCCCCTGCCACCCTCCTGGCTCTCCAGTCTGCTCTCTGCAGCCTCCTTCTTTAGGTAGGCCTCCTAGTTCTCTGCCTTCCTTTTCAGTTGGATTTTCTTTGTGTTGCCTCAAAACATGCCCTTCTTCTGTGGTGGTCAGAAGATGGTGGAAAATGCTGTTACTCCTTCTCATTGAGAGGTGGAGTCTAAGCCCCCTTCCCTCATCACTGGCCTTGCAGCTTCCCCTTCCCTCCCAGAATACTGTTCTTTCCCCAGGGAGAAGTCCTGTGTCTCCAAGATCACCATGCTATAAGGAAGCCCAACTAACCGTGTGGGAAAGAGCCATGTGCATGTGCACCTGGTCCCCATCTGTTCTAGCCCTGCCCTGTAAGTCACCCTGGTTGAAAACCTGGACAACTTGGAGTAGAGAGGAGCCCTTCCTGCTGTGTCTTGACTAGTGCCTGACCCACAGCACTGTGAGATGTAATGGTAAAAGGAAAAATGATTAAGTTACCAAGTTTTGGAGGTGATTTACTATGTAGCAATAGATACTAGAACATTTTCCCTGGCCTCTTGGACAAAGCCCTTCATAATAAATTTCCATCTTTGAACTTCAAGGAATCAGGAACAGCACAATTAGACCTCCTTTCAGAACTGAGCCCTGTGCCTAGGCTCCCTAGGCCCCTTTCTGTCTTTGAAGCTTTACCTCCTCTGACCAGCAGCCACCCCTGAGCCACTCCAGCTTGGCATCTCCCATCTGCTGGACACCAGCTACAAACTTCCTTCCAGCTCCTGGGCGCACCTGTCTACCTGTCTGCCTTTCTCAGACAAAGCACTGGCCAAGGTGCTGCTCCTGGCAGTCCAGCCCTCAGGATGTCAAAGAAGCCACTTTTGCTAGACTAAGTTTTTCAACACCTTTAAAGGGAATGAATCTGTCCATCAACAGATGAATGACTAGAGAAAATGTGGTGTATATATACACAATGGAGTTTTATTCAGCCATAAGGAAAAATGAAATTATGTCATCTGCAGGAAAATGAATGGAAATAAAGATCATTATGTTAAGTGAAATAAGCCAAACTCAGAAGGTCAAGGGTTGTTATGTTTTCTCTCATATGTGGAAACTAGAGAGGAAAAAGGAAAAGGAAGATATGGGGGGAGGGTATCTCCTGAAAATCAAAGGGCGATCAATAGAGGGAAGGGACCAGCGGGGAGGACGTGGGGAGGGAGAGGGGAGTGCAGGGGAGTGATATTGGCCAAATTATATTACCATATTGTGTGCATTATGAATATGTACCAACAAATCCTAAAATATGTACAATTGTAATACACCAATAAAAATGAAAAAAGAGAAAAAAATAAGGAAATTAACCATATTTCTTTAAAATAAAACAGAGCCTAGTGCAGTGGTGCATACTTCCAGTCCTAGTGGCTCCAGAGGCTGAGGCAGGAGAATAGCAAGTTCAAAACCAACTTCAGCAACTTAATGAGTCTCTCAGCAACTTAGCAAGACCCTGTCTCAAAATTAAAAAGGTCTGGGGATGAGGCGCAGTGCTTAAGTGTCCCTGGGTTCAATCTCTTCCCTGTCCCCAAAGGAAATGTTCAGTTTACACAAATTGGTGCTGACCTCATTCCCACCCTTGTCCCAAGATCAAGGAGCTGGGAGCAAAAGCCCAGTCCCAATGGTCTGTCCCAGCAAAGCCTGGGAGTCAATGGGGGTTGTGACTGAAGATTAGATGAGACCATTATGTCCCAGGGGTTGAAGCTCACTGTGGCTAAGCAGTCCCCTTACTCAGAGGAACTTCCAGGATGATGTCACCTGAACCTTGGCCCTTCTGTCCTTGGCTCCTGTCCACCCAGCCAAGCTCTCCTTCTACCCAGTGTGGGACAATATGACAAAAGAATGGAGTGAGCAAGCCTCTTTCTTTCCCTCCATTCCCTTTTGAACTTAATTACCACCAGAGGGCAGGCAAGGGAGGTCTGTGAGCCCCTGTTGGGGGGGACACTGAGGCCAAGCTGGATCAGGCATAGGGTGTGGCCCTGCGGCAGAGACCCTGTTCCAGAGAGCAGGGCTGCAGAGTTTGGCCAGGGCGGTCTCTGGGATGGGACCTTGGCCAGAGAGTGAGAATCTGGGGGAAGCGTGGCACTGGTGGTCTTTGCTTTACTTTCTACCACAAGGTGGTCCCAGCTCCCCAAGCCCATTCTGGGCTGTGTATTGTTATATTCTCCCTTCCACCTCCGCCCCAGTAAGGTCTGGCAGCCAGGGTTTGCACTAAGCTCAGCTCTGTTGGAGAGGGGAGAACTTGTCCTCAGAGAGCTGCCAGTAGGAAGGTGGGGACTCGCCACAGGACACATGGAAGTGTAACTAGGAGGCAAAGGGCAGGGGAGAGGCTGGAGCCAGGTCTTTGAAGCAGAGGTAAGATTTGACTGGACTGGGTGGTATTTGAGGTGGGCAAATGGCTTGAGCACAGATATGGAGGCCAGCACAGGCCTGAACTTTGGGGGGTAGATCAGAAAAGCACATAGATCTCTCTGGCTAGAGAGTTGGAGCAGGCTTCGCCTGTGGGGTCAGCTGGGGAAGTGGTACCTGGAGTGCCAGGCTTGGGAGCTCTGCTTCTGAACAGAGAACAGTCAGGAGTCACAGAATGTTCTAGAACTAGGGCCCTCCTCACCCCAAGTCCTGCTTCTGAAATTATTTCCTTTGGACATCAGCTGGGCCTCCCAGCCACTATAAATCTGTGCACTTTGCTGTTTAAAACAGGTTCCCCTGCTCTATGGAAGCCACGCTCCCAGGGAGGGGGAGGCAGTTGCCTCTTTGTTTGGCCCAAGGTTACAGCAAAGAAACAAAAGGAATGAATTTTCCCTTTTTTTCTGTTCTTTCTTTCCCTTCCTGCAGCAGCAGAGATGGTGTCTAGAAAGCTTTTGTGCTTGGCTTGGTGAAGCTCCAAGGGGTGAGGGGCGGCGGGGCCTTGGCCGGCAGCTGACCCCAGTCCCTGTCTAATTGGCCCCTGCAGGAGCCAGGCAGGCTAATTGGACCAGGCCTGGACAATGGGGCTGAGGCTGGGGTGATCATAGGGGTGGGGCTTCCTGAAAGATACTGGCTTCCCATTCCCATTTCCCTAGGCCTCTCTCAACCCTGCCTAATCTATAAGGCTCCACTCTGGACCCCAATCCTCTAGGAATATCTCCTCCGGAAAACCCCCCTCAAAGCTCAACTATCAAACCTTTATCAAAGCTCAGCTATCAACTCCTCCTCTGGTATGTGGCTCAGAGCCTTCCCTCTGCTGATAGAAACTTGGGGCTGGCCCTTGTTTCCAGTCCAAGGACATTTGGGTGCTCATCCAGGGGGCTGGGAGGGAATAGACTCCTCCCCAAAGTGGCTCTGTTCAGTCTTCCACAAAGAACCCTTCCCCCTGGTCACCTCTTACCAGAATACCCCCTGGTTAAAGTCTGGATGCCTCTGATTGCTTGCTTCTTGTGGTGTGTGTGTCGAAGGGGGGAGTGTGGGCAGGGGTCCAGAACCTGGGTTCTAATCTCACTTCTGCCCATAGCTGTTGGATGACCTTCAGAAAGGCCCTTGCCACTCCGTAGGCCCTCATCTGCCTCTAGGGAGATGACACCTACTGGGTGTAGAAGAAGAAATACTTTGGGAATGGGGTCCTGAATTTAAAAGATTGTTATCACCCAAGCCCACAGCCTGGGACTAATCTGCTTCTTCTTGAATGCTTCCATCTGCCACCTCCACTCTTCCTCACAGCCCTATACCATGTCTGTGCTATCAGCAAACCCTCCCAGGCTAGCCCAGACTGGGATCTGGGGCTGGACCTCCAAGATGCCAGAGTCAGGGCTCAGTTAGCAAGAAACAAGGGTCACTTAAGGTGATTTCCCCAGAAATCTTGCTCTCTTCCCTCTCTGGATTCTGGCTGTGGGCTCAAGAGGCCCTGGTTGGGGCTAGGGGTTCTGCAGAAGGTTCCTGTGACTGTAGACATCTAGAAGCCAGTGCCTTGGTCTCCTGCCTCCTTGCCTCTCACTTGTACAAGGCTCCAGGAATACCTCTAGTGGTTGCCTGGCAACACACCCCTACATACCTGCCTGCTAGGTGAACAGACTCATCTCCCAGGAAAAGTGGGTGTGGGGGCAGACTTACAGAGCTGCTGTCAACCAGGTCCAGAGCAGCTTTAGGGGCTAGAGGGGGTGGGGCCCCTGGCTCCCCCATCTTTGCTGCTAGCAGTCTTGTTCCCCGGGGTTGGGTCCCCAGGGACTGTTGCTACAACAAGTGCCTGCCTAGTGATGGAGCCCAGCCCTGAGCTGGAAGCAGGCAGCCCATGGGGCCACTTCCCCTTTGTTCCAGAGTGAGGGGGCACCTGGGTGGGTGGCTGAAATCAGGCTAGGCTCATTCCTGGGGAGGGCTATGGCGGCCCTTTAGGACCCCGGGCTTCTGACTGCCCCCAGCCTGCCCTCTAGCTACACCTCAGCCTCCCTACTCATCTCCCCCTTCCCTCTCCACTTGTGCCCTTGGTTCCCCATGCTTTTTTCTTTCCCGCTCAGCCTCGCCCTCTCCATCCCTGACCCTCTACCTCTCAGTTTTCCCTCTCTCTGCACCCCCATGTTCTCAGGCACCTCCCTCCCGCAGCTGCTCAAGCTGGGCTCACTTTCCTCTCTGCAGCTGCGCAGTAGGATTCAGGGTCCCACGCCTGGCCCCTAGGGCCTCCCAGGCTCTGCCTTCCTGATGGTCCAGACAAATTCTTTTCTCTTTAGTTCAGCAGACATGGGTGGGTGTTTTTAGAAGGATCTCTCTGGGAAGCAAAGGGAAAACAAACCCAAACAAGCCAGCCCACCACCTAGAAACGCGTAGTCAGGAAGGCAGAACAGCCTCAGCCTGGTTGCAGAGACCCCTCCGGAGGGTGTGGGGGCTCTTGGCCCATCCTAGCCAGCTCAGCCCCAAGCCTTTCAGGATGGGGAGCCAGCAGATGCCTGGCTGGAGCTGAAACTTGATAAATATTTGGTTACTTGCTTAATGAATGTTTAGGGTTCTCTGGGGCCTTGATGGTGGCACAGTTACAGAACCTGACTGGACAGTCCGAGTCCTCTACCTGTGTCAGAATCTCCACCAATGGGGCGTCTGTCTTGCCAGTGTTGGAGGGTTTTGCCTCTTCATTTGCAGGCCTCACTTTTCACTTAATTCACTTTTCCTGAGTGAGGTTTCTTTCTTTTAAATATTTTTAATTGTAGATGGACAGAATGCCTTTATTTTATTTGTTTATTTTTTGTGGTGCTCAGGATCGAACCCAGTGCCTCACACATGCTGGGCAAGTGCCTGACCACTGAGCTACCATCCCAGCCCCTCTTAGCGAGGTTTCTTAGTGTAAGAAGGATGGGCAGAGGCGTTGAAAAAAACCCCCACCCTGCTCTGGAGCCCAGATTTGAGCTGGCCTGGCAAAGCAGAAAGACCATGGGCTCTGCTATTCATTAGTTTGGGGACTTTGAACGGATCACTTAACATCTCTGAGCCTCAGTTTCCCCTCTGTAAAATGGAGCATTCTCTGCACCCATCTCATGGAGCTGTTGGGGGACCACGTGAGGTTGTGGGTATAAAGCTCTGAGCAGAGTACCTGCCACATGGAAATGACTCCCCAAACATCACTCCCTGCTCTGTGTGCTGCTCGTGGAAGGCTTTGGAGGGACTAACACTCTTCCAGGGAGATGAGAAGAACACTTGACATGGAGCCACCCTCCCTGATGGTGCCAGTCGCCCAGCTGGTGTACCAGATAGGGACCCTAACCCTTCTGATCTTGCCCTGGAACTCCCTCCCTGTCAGAGAAATGGGCTGCTGCTTCCTGTGGTGTGGGCCAGAGCCTGGGAGCAAGGCCACACTGACCCAGACCCACGCCCCCTCCAGTCCAGCTTTCAGCCACCCCTCCCCGCGAGGGACCCAGCCCTGCACCCGCTGAGCTGCCAATCGATCGAATCTGCTCCCATCCTCGGGCGTGCCATGAATTTTTCATCAAAGGCCTGTAGACTTTGGGAAACGCACAATTAGAGGCCCCATCAATAATGCACCACATGGAGGCATCCTCTGAGCCAGCCAGGCCTCAGACATGGCTGCCTTCCAGCCTGCTCTAGTAAGAGGCAGGAGGGGCACCTGTGCGGATCCTCAGGGGTCCATCACTGGACATAGAACAGGTGTAGGGTGCTGAGAGGGAGGGGGAGCTGCACCCTCGAACGACTCACGTCTGCCTATTCCTTGAAGCCCAGGTGGGCCCCAGGTAGATCAGCCTAAGCTCGGGAGTTTCATCTATGAAATGGGTGCTGAAGAGCTCCCTGGCCCTTTCCCTGACTCTTAAAGCATGGTGGGACACACGAAAGAATTCCTATGTGAAGATGAGGGTTCTTTGTGGGGCTGGGGAGTGTCCTTCAGGATGGGTCCCAGAAAGCAGGGCAGAGTAGGAAGAGCAAAGGAAGACAGAGATCCCAAAGCATCGGGGCTTTATTCACACTTTCTTTGCCCTGCTTGGCTGTCAAGGTCCCCTATGATCTCCAGCCTCATAGTACAGCTACCCAAGCAGGGATATGCGGAGAATGCCTGAAATCCCAGCGACTTGGGAGGCTGAGGCAAGAGGATCACACATCTGAGGCCAGCCTCAACAACTCAGAAGACCCTGTCTCAGAATAAAAAATTATAAGGGCTGAGGATGTAACTCACTGGTAGAGCAAGAGCGAGCTCAGCTCCTGTCCCAGGCCCACCTACTTCCCGCAGCCTCAGAACCTCTGGGGGCATAAAGAGCTCCACTTGGGTCTTGCTTCTGTGGCTTCCCCCATGCAGTCCCTCCACTAACAGGATAAGGTGCTTCACTCTCTGCTGACAAAGCCTCTCCCATCTTCCTGGGCTGTTTTTTCCTCAATTCTCCAGCCTGAACCCAGCAGATAACAAGTGCTCATCAGGGCCTCGTTCTTTACACTTCCAACAGATGAATCTGACCTCAACCTTCCAGCAGCTTAAGGAAGTTGCTACAGCATGCCCATTTTACAGAGGTGAAGCACGAGGCACAAGGAGGCTAGGGGACTTTCCTGAGAAGGGGAGCTGGTTCCAGAGTCTGCACTCTTAGCCACTTCCTCAGACCCTGGGTTGGTGCTCAGTCCACGGGGTCAGGTCTCAGGCTTCCAGATTCCTCACTGGACTGCCCCACTGCCAGTCCCAGGCTCAGCTGAAATCAGGGTGAGGCCTGCAGGATGCTGGTAACCATGCTCAGCTGGCTGGGGGAGAGGTCTCACTCCCAAGCGTGAAGTCAGCCTTGCAGGAAGGTCCAGGTGCCTCTTTGGTCCCCCACAATGGCTCCCACTGAGCCCTACACCCTATCTCCCAGAGCCCCACTGGGTGCTGTGCTTTCCACACCCCCACGGCTCTGAGTCAGGCTGGCACAGTCTGAGGCCGTCCTCCTGAATGCTCACACCATGGTTTTTGGTGTGCTGCTAGAGGATGTCGCAGTGCTGGAGGTAGGTTTTGAAGGATGAGGAGGAGTGTGTCAGATGATTCAGGAGTATGGAAGGGGTACTGTCCTGAGGCAGCAGGAGCAACTGTGTAAAGGTGGGACGCATCTGGCATGCCAGGGGAGTGTTGTGGACGGTCAGCATGTGTGCTGAGGACAGGTGGTGGGAGATGAGGCGGGAGCAGCTGCAGGGTCTAATCACCGAGGCCTTGAATGACAGGCTAAGGCAGTCGCCATGGAGCCTGTTACAGTCAGGTTGGGCTGGGCTGGAGCTACATGCTGACACCAAGCATGACTGTGAATGAGGCTCTCCCGTTATTAGGCCCAGTGGCCCTGGAAGCACACACAGTGTGCTGTGCAGGAGAACAGAGCCAGAGAGCGCAAGAGGTTGCCTGGCCTCCCCCGACACTGGTCGCAGAGCTGACTCAGCATGCACAGCCCTTCAGGGTCACAATCCTGTGTGGAGGTCAGAAAGCAATCTCAGAGCCAGAAGAGGCTGAAAGGACTTCCGGAGCAAAGAATAGCCCAGAGAAGAGTAGGTTGGGAGGCTGGCTGCCCAAAACCATAAGTTGGGGACAGCGGGGGGAAGGCATCCTTGAGATGCCACCTTGTCTCAGTTTTCTGGGTGTGCCACCTGCCTTGGCATCCTGGAGTCACCAGGCCATGCCCCTATTTCACCCACCCAGGGAGCTGTCCAATCTAAGCCCCTGTCCAGCCCTCCACTGATTCTTCTCAAGGGAAATAAGAGACATGGAAGTTACTTCTCAGCCATTTCTCAACCCTGTAACTCAAAGGTGTCACTGTTCTTGGAGCAGGGATCTGCCAAACCTCAAGCTTGGGAGCAGAGATGGAACTTGAATGGCAGCCCTGCCTCCCAGAACCAGGGAAAGGGCTCGTGGGGTCCCGGAGGGAGGCGAAGCCTCACCTAGACTGAGTGGGCAGACTGTGCCCAACCCAAGGAGCCCAGTCTGAGATGTGACCTTGCCTGGGAGCCCGAGCCTGGAGGAGGAGTGCTGCCCTCTCTGCTCTGGAGCGAGTCTGAGGAGGAGGCAGGACCCACATGCTCCTGATAAGGACACATGAAAAGAACAGATGGTGCCAACAAGTGCAAATTAATTGAGCGAAGCCTGTGTACACAGGCGCTGTGAACAGGCGGCTGACAGGCTTGGGAGGGGTTGGTGGGGATAGGACAGGGAGCGGGGAGACGCTGTAACGAGCACTTATCGATGTCTTGCTGGATCTGCAGCCAGGAGCACAGTTATTGACAAAGCCTGTCTATAAATCTCCTGGTCGTATCTCCAGAAACCTTAATTACGGGGCCTCATTACCCCTCACACCTCTAGGCGGAGAGGACCAGCCTGGGCTGAGGTGGCTGCTGACACTGCTACTGGCCTATGACAGCAGTATTGAGTCCCTGCAGTGAAAGATGCCCAACTGGGTTGCCAGGGGGAGCACAATTTGGGGCCATGTACACCGAAGATCCCACAGAGGCTCAATCTCCAGGGCAAGGGCAGGGGGCAAAATGGACTTTGGAATCAGAGAGCTCTGGGTTTATGCTGCAGATTTGCCAGTTACTGCTGACCTCAGTGAGCACTTTACCTCTCTTCGCCTCAGTTTCCTCATCTGGACAATGGGGAGAGGGTTGTAAGAAGATTAAAGAAGCAGTGTCTCTAGTGTTGAGCAAGGCGCTTGCCATGTGGAGCGTGAGTGTGGGTGCTGGCTCGCCACAGGGGGTCCCTGGTGCTCTCCTGTTGGACATAATTCCCCAGCACCATGCAAGGCCACTCTCTGACCACTGTCCGCACACAGATAAAACATGAGCATTGTCCAAGCCACAAAAATAACCAAACCTCTCCTGTTTCTGATCAACATGAGTGACTGCTGCTGCTTTACCAGCGACCGCTTTAGCCTCATGTCATCACCCCTGCCTTCTAGAAATGCCTTCTATCAGGAGACTCACTCACAGAATTGCCTTTCCCTCCTATTAGCATCCAACCAGAGCAAAATCCTGGCTCCCCAAATCAGCTGCTCCCAGCCAGAATCCCCACAGTCCTTCCAGATACACTCCTGCGATGACCGCGGCTCCCCAGGGCGCAGCCTCCCTGCTACTCCAGCCACTCAACCTGACTCCAGGGGACAGCAACTGTGGTCCCAGAGGGATGGGGATCCTACTCATTTGGACACTATTTCACCCTCCTCATTGCATTATTTTGTGAACCTATATTTCCACTGTTTCCCATTCATCGCCTCCATTGCAGGACAGAACGAAAGCTTGAGGCAGGGGCTGTGGAAGGCCAGGATCCTGGGGGCACCTGCCAGGTCTCTGCCCAGGAGAAGGAGCCCTTGCTGGATCAGATTATCTTGAATCTTGGGAGGAGTGGTGAGGAGGGATGGGTGACAGGATAGTTCAGCCATCATGGGGGAGATGGAGGAAGGGGAAAGAAAGTGAGGCCTCTGAGCCCCTGTAAAGCCTGCCTTGGAAAGCCCAGCGGAGAGGGAGGGGTCCTCTGCTCCCAGTGCCCAGGCCAGTGAGCCAGAGGAAGCAGACTGCGGTGGGGGAGGTGGCGTGGCTGGGGCGTCTTTAAGTTCCTGCCTGGGGAGTCCTGTCCTGGGAATGGGCATGTCCCAACTACCTTGTTGCTACCTCCAAGGCCCCATCCGGATTCTCTTAGGGTCTGTTATTCCTTGGCCCAACTGTCCTCCCTGGCTAGATGGCCTTTCCTGCCTCTGGCCCTGGTCAGAGTCCCCACTGCCCACCCCCCAACCCTCCAGCCCTGTGTTGCTGGAAAACATTCAATTTCTACCAGGCTCCGAGTCGCCCCATGGCTTCACAGAGTGCTTCAGCTCTCAGAATTCTGCAAGGCTTCCAGAAATCCCTGTGTTTGTCTTTGCCTGTTGAGGCTTGAGCCTCAAGGCAGTTTGGCCCCTTCAGAGTCCCCTCCTCACCCGGCCTGCTCTCAAGCCTTATATGACCACTCTTCTGCCTCATGACCCGCCTCCTCTATCCCTGAGCACCCCCCTGTAGGAAGTGTCGCTGTGCCCTCCTTCAACACTACGCCCGTGTCCCGTGCTCTTCCTAAGTAATGGAGATACAGGGCCTAGACCCTCACAGATGCAGGTGGCAATGAGGAAAGGGGCTTCCCTGCCTGGGGGTACCCTCCTCACTGGGCCTCTTAGGATGGCCCCTACCCACCCAGGCCCAGGATCACTCTCAGAATCCAAATTCTGCTTAGTTGGACCATCTGCACCAAGCAGGTCTCCAGTCCTGCTCCTTGCTGCCCTCCAGCTCCCCTCTGCCTTTCCAGGTGTAGGTCCCTCCTGCTGAGATGGCTGGTGGACAACATGAGGGACTCTGAAATGAGCAAGGCAGGGACCCACACATTCTGGAGCAGCTGATAGGTGTCTCATATGAGGGTCATGGAGGGTGAGAAAGGTGGCACCTGACCCCAGACCCACCAAGGCCCACCCAGCTACTCTCCTACGCTGTTCTCTCCCCCTGTGTGAAAAGTAAGACACAGGAGACTTCATAACCCACAGAGCCCTCTCCAGGCGCTAGGGGTATAGAGCCTGTGGGGTATAGATCAGCATATCCCCATTTCACAGCTAAAAACACTGAGGTTCCCACAGGAAGTGGCTGGGAGCTGAGTAGGAAACAAGCTTTTCTTCTGTGCCCCAGACCACCCTGGTCCAGACAGCTGCTTTAGAAGGGGTAAGGGATATATTCAGTGGGTGCACACTTATGTAGTCTCCCCTACATACTAGGCACAGGGCAGGGGTAGGGAGGGGATACAGGGTGGAGGGGGCAGAGAGCTGAGCCCTGGCGCTGAGAGCCTGGTGGGGTGGGGCTGGGTAGAATATTCTGGGTTCAGTGAGAGAGGACTGGGGTGCAGAGTTTAAGGTGTCAGGCAGAGGGGCTCATGCTGAGGGACACAGAGCCATGGAAGAGTTCAGAGCAGGTGGCAGCACCAGGTGGCTCTGTCCTAGGGAGGGGAGGGCTTGAGGGGGGTAGCCTAACAGCTTCCTGAGTGAGTCCCCACCCCCATAAAGGAGAAGACAGAGGGAGGGGCTTCACTGTGGCCCCTCACCACGGCCCCTGCC
>NW_026000229.1:8257928-8262834 GCF_001458135.2 Marmota marmota marmota
TGTGGTGTGGCAGGGGCCGGGGGGCCAAAGTGAAGTCCCTCCCTCTGTCTTCTCCTTTATGGGGGTGGGGACTCACTCGGGAAGCTGTCCCCCGCCCCCCAGACACACTGGGCTTTTCTAGTCTGTGTGTCAAAGGAAATTGGATTGTACTGAAAAGCATTTAATCTGAGCTCAGGAGCAGCACCCTGATAGAGTCTCAGAACTGGGGGAGGAACCCTGTGTAGTGGGGTTAGTTTTGCTCTTAGCTCTAGACAAGAGGGGCTCCAGCCCTGGGCCCCTGTGTTAGAGGGCCCTGCTCTGGTCCTCCTAGGGATGCAACATTTCCCCTGGGTGAGGAGTTGTTGGGGCCAAGGGGGCGTGCCCACCCAGAGCCTGCACCCCTTTAGAACAAGCCCATCCTGGGTACCTGACCAAGACTTCCCTCCTGCTGCACTTTCTGTGCTCCTGAAGGTGGCGATGTACTCTTAGGCACTTGAAAGATCCCATAAAGTCTCATGGTTGTGGGACTGAATGTGAGCTGGGATGAGAAGGGGACAGGAAGGGACAGTGACCTGGAGATGGGAGCTGCCCTCCATGTTGTCAGGGTCCTGCGTGAAATGGAAGATTCCTTTTGAGATTTCTTTTTTCATCCAGTGCATTTAAGGGCAGAGGGATAGAAGCTATTTCATAGCTTCAACCTGATTTGTTAACTTTAAATTATTTGGAGTTTAGACATCTGGTGTGTGGGCCCTTCTGCTTACTCTCTAATGTTCTGGGTGGACTGGGGAGGGCCACAGAGTGTCTTGGTGTTTACTAGGAAATTGAAGCTGCCCTTCTTCCCAGGTGGGTTGGGAGAACATGAGTCAAACCCCAATCTCCACTTGTGAATCACCCAGCTTGGTCCAGGCTGCCCCAACCTGGGGTTCCTGGGGCTTGCCAGTGGCCCCAGGGGTTTAGTCAGCCATCAGCAGCTTCCCCACCTGTAAAGCAGGGCTGGTAATGATACACTTCTCATCAGGTTGACACCAAAATTAAATGCAATTGAGCTGAGTGCAGTGGCACACGCCTGTAATCTCAGCAGCTTGGGAGGCTGAGGCAGGAGGATCTTGAGTTCAAAGTCAGCTTCAGCAAAAAACGAGGTGCTAAGCAACTCAGTGAGACCCCATCTCTAAATAAAATACAAAATAGGGCTGGGGATGTGGCTCAGTGGCTGAGTACCCCTGAGTTCAATCCCTGGTATGTATGTATGTATGTATAAATAAATAAATAAATAAATAAATAAATAAATGAAATTGGGACTAGAATTATGGGATGCAGAGCAAGAGCTAAAGAAACAGGGACAGTTATACTTAGTAGTTAGGAGGGCCCAGGATGGGGTGGGTGAACAAGTTGCAGAAGGGACCAGCCCCACTGCCTAGGATGGTGATCTCTCCCCCAGCTGACCTGAGCCCTCAGCAGTTGATGACCGCACCCTTTGGGCCTTATTTACTGAGGACATCATACTCCTGCCACTGCTGGTGAGTCAAGGGCTGGGACCAGGCTGTGCTGGCCATCTCCACAAGAGGTAGCACCAGGAGGTTGTCCACCCCTGTGTGCCTGATTCTCCTGATTAGAGGAGGAAGCCATCAGGCTCGTACCCTCACCCACAGACGGCAGCTCAGCCATAGGCTCAGAGAGAGGGGAAGGTTCCGCCGGGGTGACTCCCAGACCAGGGTCAAGCTATTAATTTTCTACCCTGCCCTATCGCCGGTCTCTCCCCACCCCCCCTCTCTTAGCCATGTCTTTAGAGAGTGTGGGGCCAAGGCCCTGATTTGGCCAACTCACTACCCCACCTGCCCCTTCAGTTCTGCCTTTAAGATGTTCTCGCTCCTCTCTGGAGGGGGTATTCTCTCCATTTTATAGATAAAGAAACTGAAGTCTAGAAGGAACTATAGTGCCTTTTAGTGAGACCCCAGGCCAGGCCTAAGAAAGAGATATGTGTACACACACACACACACACACACACACACAATTTCTGCTCAGTTGATCAACAGGTTCCTTTTGCAGGAACAAGTTCACCTACATTTTCCTGCTACTAAAAAAATCAAATGTCTATCATATTTTCATACTAACGTTAATGTTCAGCTGGCTTCTCTCTCTCTCTCTCTCTCTCTCTCTTCACAGTGACATCTGCAAAGTCCCCAGGACAAGACTGGGTGGGAGTGGCATTAGGTATACCCAGGCTACATTTTCACAGTCCCATGTGCACAGGGTGCCCCCTCCTGACCAGGGACTCCTCTTACTTCTTACGTTTCTCTTCTGCTGACCCTGGGCTCCTTGAGGACAGGAACTCTTTTATGGAATTATCTTTATGTAATTATCACTTATCTTGGGGATGAGCTTCTGGAGAGGGGATCAGAGAGAGAGGGTAGGGTGAGTTGTTCTGCCACCCCTCATCCTCGTCAGTCTTGAAGGACTTCATGAATATGTTTGACTATGAAGAAGACTCCTGAAATGTGGACAGCCCTTCAAGTTTCCAGTGTACTGTCACTGATTCTCTTTTGCAAAGCCTCAAGAGAAATAAGAGGGATCATTCCCTTCACTTAACAATGAGGAGATAGGATCCGAGCAGTGGAGTAATTTCTCTAAGGACACACAGCTTGTGAGTGATGAAAACAGGACATCAACCTGCTAAAGCCGCATAATGAGTGTGTGTGGTGGGGTGGTCTATAGGGTGAGGAAATGAGACCTGGCACTTAGAAGGTGCTCACAAAGGTGGCTGAATGGATGAGTGGGTGTACATGCTAGACTTTGTGGGGGGGCGGGTCCATGCAGGTGAAAAGTCTTGACATTTCTGCTCCCTGTGCTTATCTGTGCTCTTCTTAGCCCACTGAGCATTGCTCATATTGGCTCAAGTCCTCTCCCGCGTGGCCCTTGGGGATGATGCCCCTTTCTCACCAGCCTCCCTGGACTGTCTCATGTCCCCAGGCCTCTGCAGGCTCCTCCCCAGGTAAACAGTGGGTTGCTCCGGGGAAGGGTGCCCCTCCACTGTCCCCAGGGCCCAGGGCAAGAGCATAAATGTAGGTTCCCTGCACCTGTCCTCCTCAGGTAGCCATCCTTGGGCCTCAGGGTGCACCCGGTAAAAGCAGCTGACCCTGGCAGGAGGGGACACATGTGGAACCCTGCGAAGCCCTCAGTCAGCACAGGATCAGGCCTATCAGGGCAGAAGAGTCTGGGGTCATAGGTGCCCAGAGAATGGTCTAGAAGCGGGGGCTTGGGCTCTGGGGCACTTTGCCCTGGCCAGCAGGGCAGAGAGCAGCTGGAGGAAGGGCACTGTGGCCCTCTGGGTGGGCCTGAGGATGACACTGCGGCCCACTCCTGTCTAATGCCTGTTCCGGGGCCTCCAGGCTCTGGCCCTGGGTCAAGGCCACTTGCCCCTCTGGCCAAGTCTCAGCAGCTGGTGGCTTTCCTGACTGGGCAGTATGGGGCTCCCCACCAGCTCCAGGGGTGGGAGGTGAGTGGGCCTATCAAGTGGGGGAGGGGAGCTGGCCAGCGGGGGCTCGCTAGCCGCTCGGATACATGGAGAGACAATAAATCGACAAACACTTAATCTCTCTGCAAATTGAAACGGAGCCGTAAATATCTGCTGCATCCCGGCAGCTGAGTTATGAGTCTCGTTTATTAATCTCTTTAGTCCCAGGTGATGGATGGAGGAGGAGAATGGCCCGCCTGAGACGCAGGGGGAGGGTGAGGAGGAGGGGGAGGAGTGGGTCAGGGGTCTGGGAAGAGCCCTTTTGGAGAAAGGGTCAGAGGGACAGGCCTGCGGGGTTTGTGTTTTTCTCTGTTTATTCTTGGCCTCCAGGGGCCCCAGGAAACCAGCAGCTATGAATAAGCCTCTTGCCCTTTATAGTTTCCAAAGCATCGCCATCCACTCTCTTGTTAACTCTTCCTATGGCCTCAAGAGGTAGGCAGGAAGATAGTATTCCCTGCACTTAAGGAGGAGGAGCAGGATCAGAGAGGTAGAGTGATTTCTCCGAAGTCACACAGAACTTTGGGAATGGGACTCAAAGCTGATAGAGCTGTAAGGATGAGAGAAGGTGTCTCTAGGGGGCTGTGTGGGGAACATGTGTGGAATGGGAACCTCATCTCTTCCTTTCCAGCTTTCTCCCCTCCCTCTCCATTCCTTAAATGCTGGGTAAGCACTCTGTGTGTGTCGAAGTGAAGGAGGAAAAGGACAGAGCTGGGGGAGGGACAGGAAGGGGAAGAGTGCTGGTGAGGGCTCTCAGCTGGCTTGGGACTGACTGTGAAGGCTCACTCGGATATATTTTTAGAATCCCCTCCCCCAGCATCAGCCTGCAGGCTCCTGGCTCAGGGGCAGCAGGAGTGCAGGGGAGGAGGGGGCGCTGGAGCCCTGGGGTCACCTTCCGCCTGCAGGCGCTGGGCCTGGCGGGGCAGGAGTGTGGAGGATGGGGCTGGTCTTTGTGAGCATACAGTGCCATAGGTGGGCCTTGGGGTGACCAGAACCCGGTGCTTGTACAGGCAACTGAGGGCGGATGGGCCAGGCAAACGGGGGCCATGAAGCCTGGGCAGGGGAGGGGTGGGTGAGGGGTGTTTGGGGACTGACTGTGGCTGTGTTGGTGGCCTGAAGGGGATGCTGAGTCAGGGCCATCTGTCAGGAGGCTGCTGAGGAGGGCACCAGATGGCTCTGCTCCATCTCTCTCTCTGTCTTTCGTACTTTCTGCCTCTGGTGGTTCTGGAGAATCTGGGTCCCTGGTGGGCTCATGCTCCCAGCCCTGGGGGACCTGCCTCCAGGCTGGGCTCAGTGCCTGAGCTCTGGCCCCACTGAGGCCCGCCCACTCGGGCATGTGGCCAGCCCCAGGCCGCCTGGGCTCTCAGGTCCTCACTCAGGCTGATGCTCCTGCTACTCATTTCCGCTGATGTGGACACT
>NW_026000229.1:8262854-8357073 GCF_001458135.2 Marmota marmota marmota
GGGGTGCTGGTCCTCTCTCTAGTGAGTACTGCCCACTGCTGCTGAAGGCCCCTGCTCAGGATGTGTCACCGGCCACCAGGTGGTGCTCAGGTTGCTGAGGCTGGCTGGTCTCTGTCAGCCTCCAGAGTCTGCAGACCTCACCCTGGGTGGGGGCCTGGGGGCAGGACCAAGGCTCAGTCACAGCGCAAGAGCCTCAGGGGACTTGGGCACATCTGCTCCAACCTCCTCTGCAGACTGAGGCAGGAACTGCATCCCCCAAGAGGGGAAGAGAGTTCAAGGTCACTCCAAGGAAAATGGAAACCTGTGAGTACAGGGCACAGCATGGAGCTGTGTGGGTCCCGCAGAGGCTTGTGCCCTGTGGCTGTGGGTGCTATGGGTGGCAGCCTTGAATGCCACAGGGGGCTTTCCATGCCACAGTGGGTGATCCCCTGCTGGGTTTGCCAAGGGCAAACACAGATAGTTGGTCGCCCTAAGGCCATGCCAAGAAGATAGGGAGGTCTAGGCCAGCTTCCCTTTGAAGGCCCCTCACCTGTCCTGATGGATCCTGAGGGGCAGACAGGGCAGGGCGAGCGGTTCTCCTGTATCACAGATGGAAAAATCAAGGTGCAGGGACACTTAGCGCTCCAAGCACCCTGGGACAGAGCAGCAGCTCTCTGCCTGCCTGAGAGGGAAGGGGCCCTGGGTGGCAGGCCTGCCCTCCTGGGGCCCAAGCCCTGCCTCTGCTGCTGGGGGGATGTGGGAGAAGCCACAGCTCTCTAGTCTTCTCTGTGTCCATGAAATGGGGTCCTCTGAGAGCTGAAAGCCACCTACTACCTTCAGGGGCAGGTTAAATGGGGTGGGGGCAGCAGGGGAAGTGCACTTGAAGAGTCCAGGGGAGCCAGGGAGGGATCCTTGTAGGGTCCACAGACTCCAGAAAGGAAACAAAAGCCTTTGCTCAGAGGGGGACAGGGATGGGGGGATGGGGGGATGGGAAGAGGGAGGTGGGGGAGGGGGGCTTTCAAAGAGAGAATGAAAGAAATGAGTTATTCAAGTGTAGGGAGGTTGGAAAAACTCCACTGAATCTTTAAACAATCCTTGTCAATTATTCATCTCCTGGTATGAGGGCCCTCTGGTCTGCCACAAATCTCCTCTGAGCACGACTGTGGGAGGGAGGGAAAGAGCGAGGAGAGGGGATTTCAGAGAGAAATGGGGACAACCAGAGAAAGGAGAGAGACACAGAAACAGCAGGTGGAGTAGTGTGTGTGTTGGGGGGTGGGCGGAGAGCGAGAGAGGAAGAGAGAGGGGGGCGGGAGACAGGAGAGCAACCCATGCTTGAGTTTCTGGACTGGAAACGACACTAAGTGCATACTTCTTGAATAGCCACTGAGCCTCTGCCTCTGCTGATCCAAAGCAATGCCCACCTCCTCCAGGAAGCTCTCCTTGCTTTCCTCTGTCTCTCTGCCTCTTCTTTACTAAGGGCATACTAGTGGGCCCAGCAGTGCTAGGTATGTGTGGCTGTTAAGAAGGTACACTGTCCCAGTCAGGCCCTGGCCTGCTCATCAGATAACTTCCTGGGCCTCTCCTCGGTGTGGCTGAGGCTAATGTTCTGGGGAGATGTCTCAGAAGTTCCTGGGGAACTTCCAGTGCTCAGGGGCTCAGCCTGCCCCTCCT
Organism: Marmota marmota marmota; assembly: GCF_001458135.2. Lineage (NCBI taxonomy): Eukaryota > Metazoa > Chordata > Mammalia > Rodentia > Sciuridae > Marmota > Marmota marmota. Next base: position 8,264,505 of record NW_026000229.1, read on the forward strand.
CCATGCCCTCCCTTCCCTGCTGGTCACAGGCTGGGCGCTGGCAGGTGGGGAGTTCTGGTTTTCTGACTGACTGGAGGAACAGGGAGCCCAGACCCTCGGTAGGTATTTCCTAAGCCTTTGTGAGTGGAACCGGCCGACTGGAGACTGGACAGAACCCCCCAGCTCACCTGCTGTTGCCCTGGCATTGGGAGACCTGATTTGGCTCAGCACAGGGTGGGCTGGGGTGTCTGTGGTAGGGTGGGGAGGGGCTCCCAAGACGGGTGTAGTGAGTTGCTGCATGGGTTTAGCCCTGAACACCTTGCCCTTGACATTCACTTACTTAGTCATGCTCATGGGTGTCCCACAGTTGTCCCACTCAGAGGAGGTGAGGGCATTCCCTTAGCGCTCTCTGCCCTTGGGCCCTACCCTCGACCTCAGTGGGCTCACTCACCCAGGACCAGCTTGGCACCACATTGGTAAATCGGCACTTGAACTTTCTGTGTTAAACCCAGGAGTCTGGAGATTGCAAATAATGGCTGCGTTTGGTGGGGAGCCCCAGTCAGCCCAGTGGGCTGTGGGTATGGGACTGGCAGCCCAGAGGGCACAGGGAGTGACCCAAGGGGCATAACAGCATCCCCCACTCCCTCCTCCATTCCCAACGTACTCCTTTCTCCAGAAAAATGTTCAATTTCCTATTAAGCCAAAGTAGGCTCTGGAGGGAATCGCAGACAAAATTGTTTCCTGGGCTCTGGGGACTGCACTGAAACTCGACCTAGACAAAGGCGCTGGGAATTCTGCCAGGTGATGCGGGGAGGGTGACAGCTAAGCCGAGAGCCAAGGGGGTTACTAGGGTCATTGTTTGGTCACTACATTATTGCTGCTGTGTCATGGAGCCACTGCTTCACTCACAGGCTCTATTGCTGGTGGTCATTTCCAGACACAAGGAGTCGCATGCCTTGTAACTGGGCCATTGCTACCTGAGTGTGTCCCAGGGCTCTTCAAGATCTTCTGTTGCCTTATTATCACGTCTATGGCTTACACACAGGTTCTATGCTCATGGCTGGATCACAATTGCATCTTCCCACAATGCAGTGCCACATGACATCATTCTGTGACTGGGGTCTATTGCTAGGCAGCTATGCTCCTGTGATCCATGGCCACATTCTATTGCTTGTCACTGTGCCTCTTGGTCACATGAGTTCATCCATTGCTATGCAATTTTATTTGGTTGCTATGGAACAGTGACCCATTCTGCAGGGCCACCTGTGATTGCCATGGAGCTGTACACTGTTGCTACCCACCCACATTCTATGGCTTGTGACCAGGTTTTACCAGCTGCATGAATGTGTGTGTCTAGGTCCTGCCTTGATTCTTTTGGGCTCTGACCTGTGTGTAGGAGCTGGAGTTGGGGCTGGGTGTCTAGGACCCAGCTAGGGCATATACTAGGGATGGGAAGAGCCAGCCTGGTAACTAAGGTGGGGCTGGGTGAGGGGCAGGAGAGGAGGAGGAAGGGAAAGAGGAAGAAAAAGAGGAGGGTGAGAAGGTCAAGGACAGAACCAAGACATAGGAGGGGCCTGGAACAGTGGGTATGGGCAAGGGAGGGGATGAGGCTACTGCCCTGAATACTCTGTGAGTGTCTGAGGGACCCAACAGTGCCAGGTTGGCTGAGCATGTGGACCCCTGTGGCCATCCAGTGTTTCCCTGGCTAGATGCAAGGTGGCATGGGGGAGGGGTGAGATCAGGAAACCTTGGGCAGGTGTCGTTCCACCCCTGGACCACCTAGTTTCCACCTTTGGTAAAATGAAGGGATGGGCTAGCAACTCTCTAAGGTTCCTTCTAGTGCTCTGATGTCCAGCCAGGGGTCCCAATAAGCATTTGCCAACATCTGTGTCAGGCCAGGCCTCGGCAGAACCCTAGAGCCCAGGAACAAGGCCAGTATGCACTAACTTAGTTCAAGGCCAGATGGTGGGCAGCCCAACAGCCATCCATCAGCCTCACCAGGAATCCAGCAAGAGGGAGGGAAGGGATTGGGAGGCCTTCTCTCTGGGTATATGGTCTGTGGATGGCAGTGCCAGAGGTGCTGTCTCTGGTGGACATGCTTGAGTTATCCACCATTAGGCCAAACTCACAGCATCTCTAACGGTCTGCGAGCATGGGCAGCCCAAGTCCCTCATTGTCACCTGAGCTTCCCAGAATCCTGTCTTGGTGCCCCTTGTGCATACCCTTCCCTCCTCCTTTCTGTCACTCAGTGGTTACTCTTGCTCAAAGACAGTTCCTCCTAATGGCTTATCTTGACTTCTCCGGCTGCAGGTCTAGTCCCTAATCCTGAAGAAAATCAAGGCTAATGGGCCCACTACCCATGTTATCATAACATCATTTCAGATATTTAAAAATAATTGTGTCAATTGCCCAGCTAGCAGACCGTCCTGTATTTAAAGGCCCCTTACTCCTCTGCTGCCTTTGCCTTCACGTCATTCTCATCACATTTCATAAGCACAGTGAGATGCCAACCCAGTCCTTCCAGCCCTTCCAATGCCTCACTTCCCCCAAACAAATCCACAGCCTCACCTGTGTCTAACTCCTCTCCCTACCCCAGGCCCCCAGGCCTGCTGTTCAACTCAGACAGTGCACTCTTTGCCCATTGGACTCTAAGCCAGAGAGCTCTCCCATGTATAAAGTTTGAGGAAAGGGGCTGAGGACTGCTCCCTCCTTAGTGACACAGGGTGTGGTGCCCAGGCATAGGACATGAGAGGTTTGTCCAGCCAGGTGGCACTTGATGCTTATGCTCCCAGCAACATGCAGGGGCTGAGCCCTGCCTCCAGGGTGGAGGTGAAGATATAACAGGCTGAGAGCTGAGGCTTGGCAGGTGGCGCATCCCTGAGAGTGGGGTGAGGGCAGGAGAGTTGCCCTGAGCTCTCTGCATGGGTGGTGGCCAGGGACAAATGTGATCACCTTTCCCCTTCCTTCCTATTAGCCTTGCTCCTTGGGTGACACCTTCCTTTCCCTTTTTCTTTCTTCCCTGGTATTTGCTACTCCCCCCAATACTGCTGCCTAGAGGCAAAAGAGGGTGTGTATGGGGGTCCCAGGGTAAGACTCTGGATGGCAGCAGGAATTGGTTTATTCATGCTGCTCCAAATCTCCAAGGAGAAGATCTGAATCTTTATTCTCAATGCAATTTATGCCATGCTGGAAATGGCTCCTGAGAATGTTTTCCCCAAGGGACAAAGGAGGGAACTGCTCCTGAGAGCAGTCCTGCTCCTGGTGGGAAGGGCACACCAAGCAGGCAGCGACCCTTCCTATTCGTCTGATGTCACAAGTTCCAGAAAGGTGCAGAAGTGCCAGGGGTAGATGAGGAGGCTGTCAATGGAGGTGGGCAGGTCCTGAGAGGAGGAGGACCTGGGTTTCCTATTGGGCCAATGGCCTTTTCTGGGGCCTTTCCTCTGGATCTTCCGGAGCAGCGTTCCCCATGGGATCCGCTGTGGAAGAAGGGAGGAAGCCACAAATGAAGTCACCCATGGTCACTGGGGCACTACCTCCACTGGGGACTTTGATGGAACTGTCATTGGGTGGCCTGTTCTTTAGCTCTCTGCACCAAGGGGCTGAGATTCTGCTGTGACCCCTCCCCATGCCAAATCCCATGATCAAGGACAGATGTTGTGCCTAAAAATGGTGTGCTCTTGTCTTTGAGCACCAACTTCTTTTTCTATAAGTTACAACTAATCTCTGAGGGGCTTTGCCCTTCAGCTGATAGTGACTTGAATAAATGGAACCCTGTTTTACAAGTGTTGCTGGGGTTTGTTTCAAAAGAAGCTACATGAAAGTTCCTTTCAGAAGATGAAGAAACTGTCTAAGAAGAATTCACGCCTTCCATCAGCTTGTCTTGTGGGGAAGTTCACATACAGAGTGTCCCTAACAGTGAGGGCTACTTGCTGCCTGAGGGATGAACCAGTCCCAGAGGTGGCACTTAAGCCTCCTTCCCATGGCCTTCACTGCTGTGCCATCCTGCCCTGCCCAAGGGAGGGACACTTACCGTGTCACGGGACATCTCTGGCATCTGAGGCTCTTCCTCAAATTCTTGAGAGGTGGACTGGCTGGAGTCTATCGGGGAGTTCATGTTGGCGTCGAACCAGGACTCACGGATAGTACCCAGTTTCTCATCTAGGATCTTGGGGTCCAGGATGGGCAGAACCTTGCTGTTGTGCAGTGTCAAGAAGTTTTCTGGTCTCTGAGAAGATACAGAGAGAACTCTGAACAGGCTTTTTCTCTATGTCTTGTATGATCCCCCAAGCCTCCCGTCCTCATGGCTCAGAGGCCTTGTGTGCCTGACTCCATGGACGGCCTGCCAGGGCCCCTTGCCCACTGGGTCCCAGCACACTGTCCTACTGTTCTTCCTACATGCCAAGCTCTTCCCGCCTCTGGAATTTTGCACCTGCTGCTCTCTCTCCCTGGAGGTTGTCATGGATCTTTCCACAGCTTTCCCTGCTCATCATTCCAGTCTCAGCCCAGAGGTAACATTCTCAGCAAAGCTTTTGAGATAGACCCCCTTACTCTTCCAATTCCACTTCCAATATACTCTCTATGCAGTGTCCCACTTTACTCTGTTCTTAATGTTTACTCTGCCAGAAAATTAACTTTCACAAAATTGGCTTTCTTCTTAATTATCTGCCTCCCTCCCCTGGTGCCCACACTAAGGTATAAATTCCATTTAAACAAGGACACTATTTATTCCCAGTGCCTGGCTCATTGTAGGTGGTCAATAAACAAATATGTCACCCATGACTCCCCTACTCAGTGTAGTAATAGTAGCTTCTAAAAGCCCCATGCTTTTTTTGATCCCCTTTGCTGTGCAGACATTTTCCATTTCATCTCCTTTATCATCATCCAATTTCTCACCACCACAGTCTCGCTTCTCTCTGGACTCTCCCACGGGCCTCTTCTCTAATGTCCTGTTCCCCACCTCTTCCTGTGGCATGACTATGGCTCTCATCTCTGCCAGTTTCAAATCTGACCCTACTCCAGCCCCTCCCCTGCAGGAAGCCTTCATGCCTCTGCCCACACTTAGTTTTTCTAGATTCTTCCAGCCCATTCTTCTAGTTGGCTATCTACTTTTACCCTGCTCTCTAGTTCCAGGCTTGCTTGCTATTTTTGTTTTCCTAATGAAACTTTAAGTTCCTCAGGCTTAGGGACATGTCTGTGCTCCCTTTGGGGATCAGTTACTGTAAAGCTTGTTTGAAATCTGTGGTTAGTTCTAAACTCTGCCTATTCTAAGAATCATGCAATCTTAAGGTTTGTAGCAGCCTCAAAGGTAACCTAGTCCCACCCCACATCAGCTGTTGGGATCCTTAGTTACATGGCAGACACATTGTTCTATTATATAATGTCGTGTTAGAAGCAAATAGAGAAATGGGCACAATGCCAACGAAGACACAGGTGCTCAGGGTGGGAGGAGCCCCAGTGCTTGACCCTGAACACTAGAGTGAGAATGAGAGGGGTGGCTCTCTCTTTAAGTGGATACTCTATACAAAGGTCCACATATAGGGACTAGATGAGTTGGGACAAGGACTCTTTACATGACCACTGGGATCCTTTACACGATTCCTTTATGTGCTATAAAATTTGGTGTGTAGAAATGTATTTGCATGAAACCTTTTGGATTTGGGTCAGTAGAGTTAGGAACAGTCATACAGGTCCACATTCATCCAATCCATTCCAGGCTCTAATTCCTTCCCTAACAAATGGATTAAAAAAATAGACAATCCCAAAGATAGAGCAGCTATATAAAGACTCTTGGAATGGGAAGAGGGAGGCATTGGGTGGCCCTGAGGCTGACTTTGGCACATGACCTATTGCATGTCCTAATGAGGACTCCCGGGCCTGTTTTGACCATGAGCATCAGCCCCGGCTGTCTCCCCCACCTGCTTCAGAAACTATCGCATGAATATAACCAAGGTAGCATCTGAGTTGGATGATTTGGGACTTTCTGGTTGTCTGTGTGTTTTAAATAGAAAAAAGCACCCTCTCTCCTATTCAGAACTGCTGAATACCAGTTGGCTGCAGAGAGAAGCTATGAAACACATATTGGATGGATGGATGAATGGAAGAATGAAGGAAAGAATGACTAACCATGGCAAAGACCACCTCCCCACTGACCAGGTAGCCCCTGGGACTTGATATGCTGATTCAGGACCTGTAATGATATTTCTTCTCATTTCCAGGCAGAAAGCCAATTTCAATGCCTGGGATTTCATAGACTGTCATCTAATCCAGTTAGGGGAGGAAGTAGAAGTAATGAAATCAAGAGAGGTCTCCAGAGGTGCCCCCATCATTACTGAAAGCAAGGGACAATTGCTGAGGAAGTCCCCTCCCCCACAGCTTGTCTCCTTGCTGTCCACCCTGTGTGGCCCCAGCACTAGCTGGGTCAACTCAGCGACCCAGAGCTGATGTGTACTGAGCCCCCATTAGAGCCTAGCACTCACCAGATACATTTATGTGGATTCTGATGTTTACTATGTATTGTTCATTTAATTTCATCACAAAGATAAATTCAAAATGAGTCTAACCCCTTAATCCAGGCCAGTGCCTTCACCCCATCAGTTGGGTGGGCAGGGGGTGTTGTGAGGGGAAGGCAGAGTGTCCATGGGTTTTATGTCTTCTGCCCATTCCACCCGCAGTTGCCCTTCCTGAAGTCTCTGCCGACTCCAGGGTTCCACTCTGCTCTGCTCTCCCTCACAGCTGGCATGGACCTTGTCTGCCCACACAGCTGCTTCCTGCTGGTACCACCCAACCTGCAAGTCTTCTGTGCACACTTCCAACCCTTGGTCCCATTCAACTTTGCCGGGATCCATTCTGGCAGAGTGAGTGGGTGACATATAGAAACATCTTTAGACCTCCAGAGACACAGGCCCAGCAGGGGAGGCCAGAGGTCTTTCATGTGAGGTGCAGGGTATCCAGAGGACCACTGTGCCTAGATTTTCCTAATAGTTTCCTTTGTTTATGGCCAGCACTGCCTCTCCTGACTCCTGAGCTGTCCATATTTTGGAGAGGGAATTGTGTCCTCACATTCTTGTTCCTCCTGAAAGGGAGCTTATCCGAGACCACAGGGCTGCTGGAGGGTAGGGAGAGGATGATGGCTGAGAGATGAAATTCCTCCCTATTCAGGTCTGGCCTTGCAAGCAGGTTGCTGGCCCACCCCCACAAGCCTGTTTATTTGCTCTTCTAGTTGGCAGCTCCTGCCCCTCCTTCTGGGGCAGCTTGAGGCTGACAAGTGGCCCCTTGCTCTGTAGCTGCATGGATGCAGCACATCCTGCTTCATTAGCAATATAATTGGAGACTGACTTTGAAAGCTCAAAGCAATGCACGGGCCATGCCTCGCTCAGACTCTGCACCCAGCACACACTGCTGCAGCTGCCCACAGCACATGTGAGCACCATGGTGGGGAGAAGATGCCCCCTCTTCAAGCCTTCTAGCCCTCACTGTTGCCAGCAGAGCCAGGTCTGTTGAGACAGAGCAGGCCAATAGCATCCCAGGATTGTAGTTTCTTAGGTCATCTGTCTCCTCCTCCACCCAGCGTCCTCTGCTTCCCTCCTACCCCTTCAACCCCTAGATCCCTGATCATGCAAAATGCAACAGCTCCAGCCTGCCCTGGCAATTACAGAGTAGCCAAGCTGCAGCTGCTGTCCTCGGTGCTGAAAATGCCCGCCTTCCGGCCAGCCTGCCTGCCTGCCTCTCTCCCCGCCCTGAGCCTTCTAGCTGGAGAGCACATGCTCTTAATTCAATTAGCTGGCCCTGAACCCTCCCCAGGGAGCCTGGAGCGGAAACTGACAAATTCTGTTTAACAAAGACATTTGTCCCCCCGCCCCGCCGGCTTTAGGCTCTGTTCTCCTGTATCCCGCTCATTAGGTATCTAACAAAGTGCGTCCCAAGAAATCTGCTTCCAATCGCTAGTAATTCAGGAGGCCTGATGCAATTTTCTCCCTGATAAGGGTGTCTCGCCCGCTGGCAAGCGCCATAATGAGCCCTGTGCTGCGACTCCCCGATCAGTCATTGCTTTGTCATTTCCTGTGGCCACAGTTGTAGGTTCTTATCTCTTTAGCTGTAGGCGAGGCTCAGACAACAGGCCCCTTCAAGAGGGCTTGCTGCCTGCCCTGCACGTAAGCCTCCTCATGGTGTCCTGCATGGTCCTGCAGCTGTGGTGGAGTCAGGCTCTGGGTTTGTCTTTCAGCCAATAAGGGTCCCAGTGTTAATCTTCACTGGGGCCATCATTTATTTCCCAGAAAATGGTGTCAGAGTGTTAATCCAAAAGCAAGTTGAGGGGTCAGGGGAGGGAAACCACTGATAAAGATTTTTTAAAATTCTGTCAGGGGTCTTAGTATTAAACGGAGCCCTGCCAACAGCTCAAGTAGATGGACTGTGAGTTCATGCGTTAGACTGAAGCCTGCTCTTTTAGTATTTAATCTTTTCTCTTGGGTTCTCCCTATTCGCATCAAGAGAGACTTTTACAACACATAGGTCAGACCACATCTGACTCAAGGACCTTCTTTAGCTCCATAATGCTTTTTGACAAAGTTCAAATCCTGTATTCTGTTACCCAGGCCCTCCACAGTTTAGGCTCCACCTAATCTCCAGTCTCACTGTCCATTATAACCCCGTATGTCCCATGGGCTCTAGCCACTGTCAAGCCTCCATGTCTTTGTACATGTAGGTCCTTTTCCTAGATGCACTTTGGCCTTGTCAATTTCTAAGCCACTATCTGAGGCAGAGATGTGCTCCAATCACACCTCTTAGTGATGTTTCCCCTATTATTTGTATGTTCAATGTATCTATTTCAACTAGACCCTTCTTAGCAAGATGGTGGTGATAATCTGTTGGAGTGCTTTATTGCAAGGCATGCGTTAGGGATCTAATAAATGGTTAATGAACTCATGCACGAATGACCTTAGCTGGGTCTGTGATACATCTGGTTTGGCTGAAGGGAGGTCTAGGTGGTCCAACTTTGAGAGGGGAGAATCCCAAGGTCAAGCCGCACTTTCTGAGAAGTTGGTCTGGAAGCCTCTGCCCTGTCTCCCTTTCTTTCCCTGCTCCCTCTTCTTCAGTCTACCAATTATGCATTGGGCTTATAAGTAGAGAAGAGCTGGGGAAAGTCCAAATGTCCACCTTTTCAGCTATCCCTGCATCCTGACTTAGTATGCTCCATCTCTCAAAGGAACTTGCAGATTCACATTCCCAAGGCAACCGAGGTCCTGTGGCTGGTGATGAATGTGTGATGAACCTGTATCAGGTCTCCTGAATTACAAGTGATTGGAAACACTGTGGCTCTTTTTGTCCTGCTCTGATCTGGGAAGCAGGGCTTATTTCTCCATCTCCTCCACAGCCCCCAGGATGCACTGGGAACTTCTGCAAATCTGGCCTCTAGAGAGAAACTGTCTCTTTCCCCTTTCTTCATTCTCTGAAAAATTGCTGCAAAGTCAAATGTGGTGCTGGTGACGTTAATCTTCAGCACTTGACAAGGCCCCCGATGTCCTTATGGATATGAAGCTGGTGGAGCAGCTGTCATGGGGGGCGGGTGCTGAGTGATGGATTAGTGGGGCTCCAACATTCCCCCTTCCTCCAGGAGCACTGTCCTCATCCCTGATAAGTTCATCATATTTGTCAGCAATGTGGGTGAACTGTGCTAAGAGCTCCCTTTACCAAGTGGCTGCAGGTCACTGTCCTGAGCATGGACCTCCTAATTCCATTTTCACCAAATTCCTGGCTGGTTGGGATTACCATCCCTTTTATGGATAAGGAAATGAAGAGTGGCCAAGATGCAGGATCCAAGCCCAGGTCTGTGGGGGCGCATGCACACAGTACAGCACTGACAACATCCCCACCACATCACAGATGACCTGGAGCTTGGGTGGAATGCTAGTGAAACGTCTGGATGTGTTGTATGATAAAATCAGGGTCCAGAGTGACCTCAAGCCTAGAAGGTGGGTTGAGGTGAAAAAGGTGAAATACCACAGGGAGGAGAAACCATGTTTAAGTTCAAAGTCCAGCAGTAGACGTGCCAGGTGGATGGACTCCTCCCATCTTTAAATGGACTCTCACTGCCTTGGTGAGAATGAAGATAAACAACAGACTGTGGCTACACCAAAGGGAAGAACTGGTTTAGAGAAGGGGTAATGGTCCTGTTTACCCAGCCATGCTGACTTGGTCCCATCATTCTGGGGGAACTTTAAGAGTAATGTTGTCAAGGGGAGATAATCAGGAGGATGAAAATCAGAAACCAAGTATAAGAAAGATAGCTACAGGGAGGAGGGTTGGTGCAACCTGGGAGGATATAAGAAGTTTGCAGGGACTGGGGCTGGGGCTTAGTGGTAGAGCACTTATCTAGCACATGTGAGGCACTGGGTTTCATCCTCAGCATCACATAAAAATAAATGATGAAATAAAGGAATAAAAAAGAATTGCTATTTAAAAAAGAGTTTGCAAACATCAGCAGGGCTTACACGGGCATGGGAGCTGACTCCCTGGAGATGGCCTCAGGAAGAAGAAGGTAGGCCCAGGTAGGAAACCAAACAGGGACAGAAGGAGGAGGATCATGAGGGAGCTGACAGAAGCAGGAGAGGGCTTCCTGGGAGGGAGGGATTCCCTGTGAGGGAGGATGGAAGTATCGAACTCCCTGTCTCTGAGGCGGTGAGCTTGGGAGGAGAGACATGATAGCCAAGGGACTGTGGAGGCTGATGCTGTCTTCAAGGCACAGAGCACCACGGAAGGGGTTCAGCCATTGTGAAAGCATGTAGGAGCCTTCAATGGCAAGATGATGAACCCTGCCTCCACACCATGTGTCCGTGACCCAAGGGCCACCCTGGGAAAGCACAGGCTGTTATTTCTCATTCCTCCCAACTGGACTTAGAATCTGAGCTGGTGAGGAAAGGGCACCTGTGAATGGTGTGGGGTGGGGCGTGAATGGTGTGGGGTGGGGCTGACTTCCTTACTTTGTCTTCTGCCATGTGACCTGGGACAGAGAAAAGACAGAGAGTAGGGGACTTTGTGTAAGGAATATAAAACAGGGAGATGGTGAGAGGGGAAGGGTCTCTTTCTCTGGATCCATCATCATCCTATGATGGTGTTTCCAGAACTAGAATCTTGGGGGTGAGTACAGAACCTTCCAGAGAATAGAGCCAATTGAGGACACTACTGTGTTATGAATGCTGGACTTTGGGCACCTGTATTTGTGTTTGGTGAGGAAGTGGAGGCAGTTTTATGTTGGGATTTCTCTAAGGACCAGCCTAAGGTCATCATATGTGGCTTTCAAAAAAAATTAATGAATATTAATCAGAAGGCAGCATGATTCTGCCCTCCCCTTTCCTCCCTTCCCACATTTGCTAAATAGCCACTTATTCCCCACTCTGGGCTGGTCTCCAGAGAGAGTTTTGTAACCAAGGCATCAGAATAGCCCTTTTCATGGCATTGGACTGCCCTACCCTTTCCCAATGAGGGGAAGAAGGGGATGGGGATTACACCTGATTGAGGTAGCCACTGCTTCCTCCAGGTGGGAAGCAGGGGCCACCACCTGCTCGCCTCAAATGCATCTCCCCTGTGCCAAAATCCAAGGAAGCTCCAGCAGCTCAGGAGGCTGAGGTGGAGGATTGTAAGTTCAAAGCCAACCTCAGCAACAGTGAGGCACTAAGCAACTCAGTGAGACTCTGTCTTTAAATAAAATACAAAAGAGGGCTGGGGATGTGGCTCAGTGGTTTAGAGCCCCTGACTTCATTCCCTAGTAACCCCCCCCCAAAAAAAAAAGAAAAAAGAAAAAAGAAAGAAAAGAAATCCAAGGAAGATAGAGGTTTTCAGGTTTCTAGTTTCTCTTGGGCTATAGACTGAGGGTGGGGGGATCCTTACCTCTACCTGATGCCTGATGCCCTCACAGTCCACATGGACAAGATGCTGAGTCCCAAATCCCAGCCCCAAGAGAGGACATGTGATGAACACCCAGATGACCACCTATACTTGCCCCACCTCACAGGGAGGTACATTTCTAAGCAGAGGCAAGGACGGACCTGATGAGTACCCACTGTGTGCCCGGGGAAGCTGGCTAGTGTTTGCTGTACTTCAAAGAGGCTGGCTACAGGCTGGAGGGCACCCAGGATTTGGTGGGATCTTGAAGCCAGTTCATTAAAAAGAGCCAGGCTGCTTAGCCTGGAGAAGTACAGCCTCTCCGGGGACCACACATACTCTTCAAAGAGAAGAGGCCAAGATCAGAGGGGGAAAGCAGGAGACCAAAGGTTGATTTGTGCATGTGTATGTGGGGCGGCCATGGGCTCATGGATTCTTGGAGCCTAAAGGGCCTCTAAAGCTAACACCCCGACTATGTGATAAAGAGAGGTTTTCTGCATACATTTGGGTATACGTACTGTAGTTTTTATGTCTCTGGGTATATTTATTCACGTACTTACCTGCATATACAACTCCAGCTTAAGGTAGATCACTCTAAACAGAATAGCCTGGAGAAATCCCACTAGAGGTAAAAACCAACCCATCACCAATATACCACCTTCAAAAAACAAAATCCCAAACCAGAGACCACCTCCTGCTGCCAGGCACTGAGCCTGTAGGCTCTATTAGCTTGTCTGCCCACAAACATGCTTGATGGCTGATGATATGATCTGTGCAGGAGGTCTGCTGGGTGCACTGCAGCCCCAGAGGGCAGAGGCAGGAGCCGGGGCAGAGGAGTGCTGAGAGGCATGGTGGACTCCCTGTGAGGGGAACATTCTGATCAGGCACTTTCACTTATGAACCATGGGATGGGCTGCTTCTAGAGGAAGTGGGCTTCCTGTCATGGTAGAGCATAGGGAGAGGGTGCAATGACCCCCTGATGGGTGTGGTGGAGTGTTGAAAGAGCCCTCTGCACTCTCTATGTGGAAATCCCACCATGATCTTGTTCTTACAGCTCTAATAAAGGGTGATGTGGAAATGGTGGGTGTTGAGGCTGTGCTCACCAAAATTAGAAGCAGAGTAGCCTGTGCCTGGACTTCCTGGACACAGAGGCCCATAAGAAAAAAGATGTGTCCTCAGGCTGGGGCCATGTGCAAATAGAGCATGCACATCCATTTCTCCTGAAGCACTTCCTGTCTGTGGTCCATCTGAGCCTGGGCAAGGAGTGCAAGGAGCCGAGTTGCCCTAAGATAGAGCTGTAGCCACATGGACCAGGGACCCCAAGAGGCCCATTCTCACAAGCTCCACTGCAGTTGGAGTGTCCACAAGACTAACATCTCCAGGTTCCAGGTGGTGGCTTCTGGAACTTTAGGCAGTGTTTTGTTTGAATGGTGGAAGAATTGACCATTCTGGCCTTAGCCCTGCTTTTGCCTTTCCACAGACTACAAGGCAGAGATGGAAACCAGGTGCCCTCTCCCATGGAGTTGCAGGCAACACCTTAGTGGAACAACAGGTTGAAATGAATGGGATCTCTTTGTCATAGCAGCTTTGCTCATAACCTCTCCAAGGACTCCCTATCATGTCACTTTGAATTCCATCAGGCCACTTATCATTACTGGAATCTGCTTATGAATTTACTTGTTTGATGTTAGCTCCATATTCCCTGCTCTCTAAGGATGCAAGCTTTATGAAAGGGGGGATTTTGGGGGAGGAGTATGTTCAAGTAATATCTCTAAAACCCAGATGCCTACATGTTTGCATGGAGGACAATGATTGTTTATAGCAAAGATGATAGGGAGGCATGGAGGGGGACTCTAGACTTAGCTGCAATACCAACCTGGCCCCTTCATCAATCCTCACTCTCCCGCCTCCCCTTAGGGAGAATATACCAAAAGGGTTCAGACAAGAGGAGAACCTTGTTCTAGGCCACTGAAGGTGAGCTTGAGGCAGCTGGCTCCATGACCACTGGCTTCTATTCCCACTTCAGTCCACAGGGACAGACAAAATTCTTCTTGCCCTGCACAGTGCTTGGCATTTAGGGGTTCCTCATCAAATATGCACAGCATAAAAGAATGAATAAATGGGTACCATGGCCACAGAACCTTATGGGAGACCCACTCACACTAGCTCTTCATACTCAGTCCCCTAAATTGGTCTTCAACATTCTAGAGTCAAAGCGAGTCCTTATTGTCCAGTTCTCAGATAAATTCACCAAGAAACAGTTAAGCTATAAGGAGATTTAGCTTCTGCATGTGCCAATAGGGTGTGAAGACATCTGTTGGTTTACACACATGTATGAGCAGGTACATATGCATTAAATGGGTGCTACCTTGCAGAGGTGTGTGTGTGTGTGCACGTATGCAAATCTATGCGTATGTGCCTATCCCCACGTAGACATTCAAATGTGACTGAGAGTGTGCATGTGTGGAATTTGTGTGTATGAATTCTTGGCCGATGGAATGGAATTTCTGCTAGTACTATTTTCCTGGTACACACCCAATCTTGATATGTTTTCTTTTCCTTTCTTCTTGGAAATCCATTACTAAAAGGGTTTTTTACCCGCTTCCAGGGGGTGGGGGCTCAGGGAAGGGGAAGCTAAAATCACAAGGCCCAGATCAAAACACTCAGCAGCTAAATGAATTCGGCAGCGTTTTCCCGCATGACTTGGAGGGATAATTTAGTGAGGCCGCCAGCTGGAAGGAAAGGGATTAATTCTGCACTTAGCACAGCTCCGGTGAATAATTCATCACTGGAGACCTTTGTGCCCAGCCCCTAGGCAATTGGGGAAGTGTCCTGCCCACCTGCCTGTTGCCTGCCTGGGTCTGCCAGTCCCCTGACCAGGGCACCGGCACTCCCGTTAGTCCCAGGATGCATGTGCCCAGTGCAGACAGCAGGAGGCAGAGGGATGCGAGGAACGAGCTGGCGGTGGCCACTGGCAGACTCCAGACCCTGGGAAAAGCCCTGGAGGGCTGGGCTCCTATCTGGGAAATTTGTGACAATTTTCATGTCCCTTTTCTTGGATATTGCTTCTTCTGTTTTGGTTCCTGTACCGGGTTCAGTGGTGGTGGTAGTAGGGGGTGCCATCAGGGACCCTAGCTAACAAGCTCTCCCCTACCAGGTGATAGAGGACTGTCAAGATGACAATGCGGAACACCCACAGCAAGGAGAGACTTGTGGGGAGATCCTTTTGGGCTGGTACCTCCTAGATGTGCCTCTCATATCCTGTACCATGGACCTCCCCTTGTTCTTCATGGCAAGGTCTTCAGAGCTCGTGGCTACTTTTACAGGCATGGGGAGTTGGTAGGAGTGGGTTAGCCTAGACATCCTGAACATTTCCTTGGTTCATGGTCAAACCTCCCATATCCCAGTATCACAGAGTGGAAAGTGAGAGAATTCTAGCAGGTGCCTATTAGGTGCACTGTAGCCCCATGACCAGGATCCAAGCAGGACTCAGAGCCCGAACATAGCTAGCTAGAGGAACAGCAGCCCATCCATCAGCAGGACTCAGCCTCAGGTGCCTTTCCATTTGGACCAACCCTGCTATGGTAGGCAGGATTCTCAATAGGGGGCTCCAAGATTCCTTGTCATAATCCTTGCAACCTGAAATATGGTGAGCTATGGCTGCCTTTGATTTTGGTGCATTATGTGACCCAGCTGATGCCAAGATAAGGGACACAGTCAGTGGGCATAACCTTATCATTCCAGAACCTCTTAAGAGCACAGAATTTTCTCTGGCTGCCAACAGAGAGGCAGTCAGAATTTTGAAGTGTGAGGGGGATTGGATATGGCTGCTAGCATCAAGATGGAGAAGGTCACTGAGAGGAGGAATGTGGGTGATCTTCAGGAGTTGAGAGCCCCTGGCTGACAGCCAGCAAGGAATCTGGGATGTCAGTCCAACACTGCAGGATCCTGAGCAACCCAAATGAGCTTGGAATCAGATTCTTCCCCAGAACCTCTGGAAAGAAAAATGATCCTTCCAGCATCTTGATTTCAGCCACACTGTGTGGAACTACCTACCTCCAGAAGTGCCAGATAGTACATAGGTGTTGTTTTAAGCTGCTAATTTTGTGATACAGCAAAAGCAAACTGGTCCTAGTTTACCTTTGTAGAATCTTGACCCCAGTGAAACAGGCTTGGCTTGGCCTGGATCAGAGACCTATTCCTAGGTCTAGGTGGCCCTCTTCTCTCAGCTTTTTCTCTGGTTTTCTGGTGCTTCAAATCATCCTCAGACATTCCCACCCAAATTAGCAGTGCCCTTCTCCCAGAAGTCTCTGGCCCCTTGTCCCAGAACAAGGCCAGCAATTGTGAAAGAGGTTGGAACTCACTGAGGAGTTATACATCTGCCAACCCTGGTGTCCCCTGGAGCACAGCCTTACCTCAGAGGAAAGAAGCTGGAAGGAGAGATCCACTGTGGGAGCATCACCATTTATGGTTTTCAGGTTGGTGTCCTGGGGAGGAGAAGGGGAAGTCAGCTTACTCTGGCCAGGGCAGCTACGGGCCTCTGCTCTGCCCACTGTTCTGCATTCCCTAAGAAGGTGTCTGCAGGGTAGGGGGGCGGGGCCTTGGCCTCTGCTCCCTCACCACCTCCGCACTGCCCTCTCAAATCCTCTAGAGACCTGAATAGTACCTCCAGGCTCATCTCCTGGCAGAGCGGAAGTTCCCATTTCCTCATATGTGCTATGTCAGGATGGACAGAAGTATTTTAGGGAAAAAGGTGGCAGAGAAATAGATAATGTTGATCATAATGGTATTCATTCTTATTTGAGAACACATTCTAAGTGCTTTACGTATTTCTTGACAAAATCTCACAGCAATGCTATTAGAAAAGTACTATTATTACATGCCCAAGTTATAGACCAGGAAACTGAGGTGTGGAGACTTTCAACAATTTCCCCACAGTTGTGTAAGCTGGTAAGAGGTTGGAACCAGAATTTGTACCCAGGCAGAGTCTGGCTCTAGAACCTGGGCATGTTGTTCCTAGTTTAGAGATGAGGACTCCAAGGTCCAGAGATCTAGTTCTCCCATAGTAATTTGCCTCAGGTTCCATGGAGAGGATGGGGCAAGACAGGGTTCACACCCAGAACTGGCGGAGAACCTGAGCTCTTGTCACTGTCCCTGGAGGCCTCCCTGTGCTTCTTCCTCAGGGGTGGTTTCTCTGGCTTGGTTCTTCAGCTCCAGAGGCAAGACTGGTCTTTAGTGTTGGGGAGCTCCCCCAGGGTTCAGCTTCACCAAAATCTCCTGGAAGCTGTGTCAAGGTGGAGCATATTTGGGGAGGAGGTGGGACCAGGTGGGGTACCCCCCCAGGGCAGGGGACTCACGGTAATGGGGAGCCGCTCGATGCGCAGCGCATTCAAGCCTTTCCCTGTCATTATCTTGCGATATAAACGACTCTTAAGCGGCAACACGGAGACACCTAGGGGCTCGCGGAAGGTCCATGGTTCACTGCCTTTCACTGTGGGGGAAAGAGCAGCTGGGGCTCCCACCAAAGACCCCACCTGGCTTCTCAGATCCCAGCGTGTGGGCCCCACCTGAACCCCATCCTCTGATATGGAGATCTAGTTCTCCCACCCACCACCCACCTGCTCTCCTGCCTACTGGTTTTCTTCTGCACATACATCCTCTTTCTCTTCTGTCCTCAGGGGTTTGTGAATTCAAAGCCAACTCTAAACAGAGTCTGCACCTCTAGGTATTTCTCTGGATTCCCCTTGTCTCTGTCCTTTGGGGACTTCAATTCCAGTGTGGAAGTAAGACTGTGGATCAGCTTGTCTCTGAATCCTGTCTACCCGGACCCACCCTGTGCACTCTGGGAGCCATGAACTCAGGGCTCCACCCCTGCCTCCTAATTGATGGGTGCAGTAAAAGCCAGGGAGCTAGTATGGGAATAGGCCCATGCGTCCTGGTCTTGTCCCTATGGCTGCGACTGATGTGGAAAGGGAATCTAGCCAAGCCCTCCTCTCCTTGGCTGCCTGTACTGTGAGTCTGTCTTGGCACCGAGGGGCTCTTAACCCGTCTCTGCAGAGGGCAGAGGCAAGATAGCTCCAAAACCCCTTCATAAATATGCAGGTCTCCTGGTGTGGGGTTGCCCTGGTGTGGGACCAGGGACACTTACCTGAAGTAGAGGAGTAGTATTCCAGCACCAAGGCTGCGTTTTTGGAGAAATTGGTGCCTCCATCTCGGCTTTGGAAGAGGAAGGACTGATTCCACTGGGGTAGCTCTGGAGGTCCCCCAGGATTGGACAGCTGGAAAGAGAGGGTGGGAGCAGGTGTGGGGCAATAGCTTCTCCCAAGTTAAGACATCAGGTTGTGTGTGTGTGTCTCTCTCTCTCTATATATATACCACAAATGGTTGTCCCAATTATAAAAGCAGCACATACTTATTTAATACATTTTAGAAAAGAAAGTAAAATAAAAAGGAGCATAAATCCCCTATATTCCTACACTACAGAAAACTGTTCATAAAACTGTTGGTTTTTGTTTTCTGGGCATATTTTTTATATACCAGTGATTGTCATTCAGTATTCTGCCTTTCTCATTTACCATCAAAACCTAGGCATATCCAGAGTCATTAAGAAACTCTTCTTACTCATGACTATTTCCTGTCATGCCCAAGTGGCCTATTTTCTCCCTCCCCCAATCTTTTTTTTTTCAATTACGCTGTACTGAATGCTCTTTGCCAAGAACCTCTATATTCCCAATTATTTCCTTGGTTCAAATTCAAATACACAAAACAATCGCTGTGTTAAAGGACATGCATATTTTAAGGTGCTTGAATGGTGAACTGTTTTCCTGAAGTATTGCATTAATGTTACAACTGTGCTGTGGCTGGAGGTATCATTAAGTGTAAAATTAGACATGACATCTACTTTTGTCACTAGCCCTTCTCTGCCTCCTATAGGTTCCCCAGACTCCAGATCCTTGGTGTGTTTGTGATGTGAGCTGTCAGGTGCTGGGGCACTTGATGGCATACTAAGCCAGCAGCTGGAACATACACACAGGGACAATTTAGACAATGAAACAACTCCAATACCTAAATAAGGAGCTACGTGAGACATTCTGTGGGTGATTAGAGAAACTGCCTTGAAGGCCAAAGGATCAGAGGAAGTTCTGAAGGGAGACTGGACAGGGTAAAGGGAGGGAGAAAGATCTTCTGGATGGGAAGGGGCACAAGGAATGGAATGTGGATGTGGCACTGAGTATGGCAGTGTGGAGAACTTCTAGAATGGAAAGGGACCCTGGGGGAGGCCTGGCAACTGCAGAAGCCTAGCAGCTGGGCCTAGGTAGGGAGAAGGTAGGGAGATGGGAGGCAGCCCTGCAGGGCCTCAGTGTAGGGAGGGCTGCGGTCACTAGCACAGGCTCTCTGAGTGGCTGCCTTGCCTCTGCCCCCATCAGGAGCTGTCAGAAACAGGGGCAGCCTCTCCCACCTCCTGCTCCCCTGTGGAAATTCATCATTGCTTTAAAAAAAAAGGTCAGCATGCATGCTCCATGGACTGTTGCTGCTGCATTAAGGAGGAGCATCATTATGGGTTCTGTCCCACCCTATGGTGGTACAACCCTGATGCCTGTCACACTGATGGCTGGCTCTAGTTTTCCCAAGCCCAGCTCAAGCCTCTACTGTGCCTTCACTGGCCCCCGCGAGATGGGTTGTGGCCAGTGCAGGGTCAGGGAATTGTGACTGGGGTGATGAGAGTGGAGTAATCCTCACACACTCATGATGGAAGGTTGGGAGAGCCATGTGGCCACCATGCTTAAGCCAGAGAAGCTGGTTCTGGGTTCTGTGGAGCTTGAGAGTGATCTTTCAGGACTGATCCCCAAACCATGTCCCTCCCAGAGACACCCATTCTCCCGGGTGCCAGAGAGGCATCCAGATGGCCTGGCCCAGCTGCTAGGCATTAGGTCACTCAGGGAGGACCTGTGGCTCATCCCCCTGCTGCCCCTTTCCTTGCCCCCACCCTGGAAGAGGGTTATTTAATGGATGCTCACTGTCTGCTCTGGGACCTATTAATGTGTCTAAATGGGGTCTATAAAGCAAGAGGTGGTGAGTGGCTGCGTGCCTAATGAGGGACAGCCACTTCCCTGAATGTTTCCCAGGGTGAGTCCCCCAGGAAAGATCTCCTCAGACTTGAATTGGGGAGGGAGGGTCAGTCTCATTGTCTCTCTGATTCATATTCATATTCATATTCATTCTCTCTCTCTCTCTCTCTCTTGTGTGTGTGTGTGTGTGTGTGTGTATGTGTCTCAAGGTTAAATATAACCTGCAGAGTCTGATGTCAGGGTCCTGGGAAGGTGTTAGTGGCTAATGTATGTGCTGGGTGGGGGCAGGGTGAGGGTAGACATTGCCTGTAGATGCTAATGGGAAAGGCCACAGTGGGCTATGGAATTAAGGAATGTGATTAACCCTCAGCTGTGATCTTCAGAAAAGCCATTAACCCCTCCGGGCCACTGAGGCAGACTTACCTTCCTTGGGGACAGAGCCTTTATTCCATGGCTCATGGCCTCTCATCTGATTTCTCCTGGGCCCACCCACACTCACACCTACTGCTACCTACTCTGCCTAGGCATAGTGGGGACCAACCTGGGAGAATGCTGGGGTGGGGCCTCCAGGGAGCTAGGCCCTTTGGACTGTAGGCCTGGGTCTGCCTCAACCTTGCTGTATGACCATCAACAAACCCCTTCCACTCTCTGGGTTTTCTCAAACCTCTTTCCCTGGTTTTCTCATTGTCCAGAAGTAGCCTTATGATTGACACCTTGAAAGCCTATTGTGAAGTTGAAGGAAACAACATTTTGCTATTAAGGTGAAAGTTCAACTGAATGCAGCAAATGTGACTGGGAGACTTCCCCATGACATACATGTGGGTACTGCAGGGAGTTAGAGCCAGACCCTACCCCCATCCAGAGTTCCCCATCTTCCAAGAGGACAGGGCATGAGTAAGCACACATGTGCACACATGCAGGTGTACACACACACACCCCTAGGATCCATGTAGAGGCCTTAGTGCACTGTGGATGACTGAGGAGAAAGCCACACCTTCTGACCTGGGGCAAGGAGGCCTGAGGGATGAGGGCAGGAAAGAAGGAGCAACCTGGGCTGAGAGTCCAGCAAAGGTGAAGGCTGGAGGAGAGCAACAATGTAGAGAACAGCAAGTCCTCCTGGGGCACTGGGAGATGCCTGTGTGACTTGGGGCAATGAGCCAGGAGGCTGGAGGAGACAAGGAACTTGTGGACCTGGCTAAGGGGGGCTTTGTTCTGTCAGTGATAGCCATAAGGGATGCAAAGGGAAGGACCCAGCCCCAGGCAGGGGATGCCCAACCTACTTCTTAGAGGGTGAATAGAAGTGTGGGGGGCGGGGGGGATGCGGCAATGGTCCAGCAGGAAAGAAGGCCAGCACTAGAAAGGAGTTTGAGGGAATGGACAAGGCCCCTGTGGTGTAAGGCACAGACGGATCTTTCACCCCTGCTTGTGTTTCAGCTCCTGGGAGTTCTGCCCTAGCGCCTAGAGGACGCCAGGCAATAGGGCAGCCTGCTGGGTCCAGTGGGGGAACCTAGGTGCACCTAATAGCCCACCATCCCTGAGCTCATCAAAGTTCAAGTTCTGCAGCACTCACTAGGCTTGAGAGCAGAAAAGCAGACACAGGTCCACCCACCCCATCACCATTCTCCTTCCTGCCTCACAGACAACAGATCACCCTCTTGTCCAGAAGCGTTCTTTCTCCACACGTGTGCACATTGGCTACCAGCAAGGCAGAGCCACACCCTCCTCACTGATTGGCTAAGAGAAGTCATATGATCCAATTCTGACCAATAAGAGGAGAGGGGAGGTCTCCTGAGGGATTGGTGGAACCCAGAGGCTGCTGGTGAATTCTCAACCTGGCCCAGCTGCCGTGCTTCAGGGAGGGTCCTGGGCCTCTGGACTTGAGTCTCACACAGAGAAAAGTTTCTCATAAAAATGACACTTAAGAAGAAGTTACCCTTTTTCTCTGGCCTTTGTTCATATCTGAATGGGATGCCTGAAACATGAGCTTTTAGCTAGCTGGGTGAAGGCAATTTTGGGGTACTAAAGAGATCCCAAATCTTTTGAGGACAGCAATTCTGGCAGCATCCTATGTCAAGACTTCTGTGTGTGTGATAATAAACATCCTAAATGTTCTGGTCCATTTGAGTTAACTTTTCTGTTACTTGAAGTCAAATATAACATGGACAGTCGTGAGGCTGGTCTAAGAGGAAACATTTGGTACTAGGAAAGATACGATTGTAAGGGGACAGAATCCATTTAACTGGCCTATGGTTGGATGTTTCACCCTGATTATCCTTTAAGTTCTCCTAATAGCCTGATAAAATAGGAATCTGTAGGTCTGGAGGAATTGAGCATTTTGGCAAAGGTCACATAGCTATTAAGTCACAGAGCTGGGATCAAACCCAAGTCTGCTGGACCCTCCAGCCCCTGCCCATAGTGCTTTGGTAAGGTGGCAGCTGGTGAGAAACTATTGTACCCCAAGATATCAGAAAGGACAGGCCCTGGAAGTCATCTAGTCAAATCCCCACCCCATTGACTGTGGAAATGATAGAACTGAAGCTCAGAGGGGACAGGGCAGGAGACGTAAGCTCTGGGTCCAGGCCTGCTGACCATGCCCCTCCAGGTAGGTCTCTAACCACTCCACCTTCCACCCCCTTGTAGCAACGTGCCCTGTTCACTCACTGCCAGCACCTGGGTATCTCTGTGCGGGCTACCAGTGAGTTCCCAACCTGGCCCAGCTGCCATGGTGCTGGTGTCCTAGACCCCTGACCTCAAGTTTTTACACATAGAAAAGGCCTTGGGGGGAAGTCTCTATAGTGAGGGGCACCTCCCCCACTCAGCTAGTTAGGCAGCAAGAGGGCCCAGGGATGGGAGGGGGCTCACTCATTAAAGCAGTCAGTGCCTCCCGCCCCTTGGGACAGCCTGCTGATTGGTTCATAATTTTCTGGGCAAATGCAGGGCCATGTGTGAGTTGACTCTGGGGAAATCAGGCTGAGGATTGGTTTGGGTTTGAAGCTTCGGTCCCCAGGGTTTCCCTTTATCCCACTCCTTCCTGCCACCATCACTCTTGCCTGTGTCTGAGCCTTCTTCAAATGTTTTTGCCTTTAAATGAAGGCTGGGGCTCCAAAGGAGTGTCTTGTTCTAGTTTTGCAGTGCCAGACATGAATGCTGATGGGTGGAAAAGAAAAGGGACTTCCAAGAACCCCTTTGTTCTTCTAGGCATGTTAGAACCATTGTGTAGAGTAAGCTCCCACTGAAGTGCATTCGGGGAAGAGAACAACAGGGCCATTACCCAGGACCCAGCCATAATCAGTATACCCCGTCCTCAGCTTAGTGTGATGTGACACACAGCCCTCCTGTCCACCTCTGGCATGTACCATGTCCTGGGTATCTGTGCCTCACATCATGTTCTTGCTGTTCTCAACCACCCTGTACCAACCTTCCCCATATCAAAAAGTCATGATTGCCCTTTTGAATGCCCCTAGGCTTCACAACCCTCTCCTCTGATCAATTAAAACGTTTTTACTGCAGTAAAATATACACAACATAAAATTTACCAATTTAAGCAATTCAGTTGTGTTGAATACATTCATATTGTTGTGCAACCATCACCACTATCTATTCCTAGAACTCTGTCATCACCCCAAGTATAAACTTTAACTCCCCCTTCTTCCTTCTCCCGAGCCCCTGGTAACCACTATTCTACTTTCTGTCTCTGTGAATGTGCTGATTCTAGGAATCCCAAATAAGTGGAATCATATGATAGCTGTTCTTTTGTGTCTGTTCTGATTTTTGCAGTTCTGATTGTCTTTTCTGGTTTGATATTAGATGATTCATGTTCTGCGTTGATGTCTAATATTTCCACGGGTGCGATTCCTGTCTTCTTCAGAGCAAGCATGCCCTGACAGATAAGGCCTGCCCTGGGTATGCAGCAAACTCTCCTTCAATAGTCAAGTGCTGCTGGATGATTGAGCAAAGCAATAAACTTGTGGGTGAGTTACCAGAAGTAAGAACCAGTGAGAAGACGAAATGAGGGAAGGAACCATACCTGAGGGTACCCACTCTGGCTGACCCGAGGCACATCAAAACTCATCATCGATTGGATAGGGAAGGAGAGAGGAGTGATGTGCAGCCCCATAGAAGCTGGACTCTGTCTGGCCTGATTTTCCCTGGGGAGGCAAAGAGACAGGGGTTGGTACTCTTGGCCCTGTCCCCAGCCTGGCAGCTGGGGCTCCTAGTTGGAGTCTGGATTGATGTGAGAGAGGGGTAGAGTACAGCGGCCTGCCTCATTCAGGTTGGAATCTTGTGACATGGCTGGTGGACCCTGGTCTTTCAACAACTGACCTAAGCTTTGGAAAATCTCATCTTGGTCAAGAGATGGGCTGTAGCTCCCAGGTCCCCTTGTCTGTTACTTGCTGTGGCCTTGGCCAACTTTCCCATCTTTAAAATGGGCCTTGTAAGCCAAGGCACAGTGGGGCACACCTGTAATCTCAATGACTTGGAGGTGGAGGCAGAAGGATTGCAAGCATGAGGCCAGCCTCAGAAGTGAGACCCCCAGCAGCTTAGCAAGACCTGTTAGTAAAAAGTAAAAGGACTGGGGATGTAGGTCGGTAAAACACTCCTGGATTCTACCCGCAGACCCCAAAACAAAACAAAACAAAAATGGGCCTTGTATTACCCACTTCATTTGTGGAAGATCTTGTCAAAATAACTCCCACCATCCCATCATGGAAACCCAGTGTTGGCTTAAGGGGCATGGAGAGCCGTGTATGTGTGTGTGTGTCTCTGAGCTTGTTGGGTATCAGGACATCAGTGCGCAGTCATCTTCATTCCTCCAACAAGCAGGAAGGAAGGTCATAAACACTCCACAGGGGGTGCACATGAGTTAAGGGGTTCTCTTGGATCATCAGAGCCAGGGGAAGTGACAAGGGGGCAGAAATATAACTCCCAGGAGAGAGCACGTGTTCACTGGGGAACCTTCCCCACCTCCAGTGGCCAAACTAGCCTGAATCCCCTCTTGAGGACGGTATATTAAGGACGTCTTGAGAAGTTGGGAACAAGTTGGGGCTGGGAGACCAGGGTGACTTCCAGGAGGCTGAGAGGATTCCCAGGTAGGGCTAACGTCACAGAATTCCAAGATGGCCTTAGCCTGCCTCTTTGGTAGGCGGAGACCGTGTCCCTGAACTAGAGTGGGAAAGGGGACTGCGGGATGGCGGGTCTGAGCTGGGGAGGCAGGTTGGGGGCAGGGGTAAAGGTCCCCTCTCATCCTCACACACTGGCTCCTTCCAGCTCCTCAGGCTCCATGCAGGCCTCATCCTCCTCCCCTGCTTACTCTCAGAAGATGTCCCAGCTGCCCCTTTCCAGGGGTCTGAGGTCTCTAGGGAGAGACCTAGAGGCCTCTGCTGCAGGAAGCTCTCTGGGACCTCAGACCTGGGTGTGGGAGGGAGATTGGGGGGTCTTGGGGGAGGGGAGCTTTCTGGAGCTCCTGGAAGCTGCCTGTGGTGGCAGTGACACCAACCTCTGTCCTTTGCCCCCAGCTCTTTGCCCATGCCCCCCGGGGCTTCACTTACTTAAACTCTTTATAGTTGGGAACCACACGGGCAATCACCACCATGGGGTTGGGGTTGTTGACCAGTGGATCGTTGACTCCGCGGAGAAAGACCTGGAGAAGAGAGGAGGCAGGTGAAGCCCATGTGGCCTTGAGCCCTCCCACAGATCCCGCCATCCTGCCTGCTCTTCCTTCCCCAGCCATCGTCCACCCCCTCCATCTGCTCTTCTCGGTTCCCCGCCTCACTTGGTTCCTGCTTTGCTCGCGGCTGCCTTGCTTCAGGAGGCAGCCTTCTCTGACTAAGGCAAGTGACCCCAGTTTCCTTAGGGCACTGCTGGGACTTAGTAGTGAAATGTTTTACAGCAGGGGCCACTGGGGACAAGGTGTGAGACAAGAGTCAGGGCCTGGGAGGAGTCAGGGAATTTGGGTTCTACCCTTGGCTCCCCTGATGGCTTCTGGGGCAGAATTAGGGTTAGTTAGGTGTTCTGGCTCCTTTCAGTTTCTGTCCATCAAAGGGGACAAAAAACCCTTATCCAGGCTTGTTCTGGGCTATGCAGAGTCTCTGATTAGGTTGGCTGTGAGAGGACACCTTGTAAACCAGACCCTAGGTCTGGTTTCTCCAACTACACTGAGCTTCCCAAGGTCAGAGCTCACCGCCAGTTTTCCTTGGATTCTCCTGGGAACAGTTGGGGCTCACCCCAAGGCTTTCCTAGCCAGGGATGATTTGGAAGGGAATCCCTAACATCAGCATCTCTGGGCTCCTGTCTTCATCCGGTTCCAGCTATCACCCACTCACCATTGCCCTCCCAGGATGATCTCCTGTCCTCTGTCATCTCTTGGTGCTACTTTCCACGTTCGTGGTGGAAGGCAACAGAGAAGAAATTGGAGTGTCTCCAGGAGACACTCCACCTCCATTCTCATGCCGGATCTTCCCTTTCTCTTTACCACACTGTAGTAAAAACTGTCTTCTTAGAAATGCATGGGATCATCATGTCCCTCCCCTGCTTCAGATCCTGCAATGGCCTCCTTAAATGTGTTCCATAGATTTTGCTTTTTGCCATGCTGGGGATCAAACCCAGAGCCTCATACGTGCTAGGCAAGCGCTCTACCACTGAGCTCCACCCCCAGCCTTTCTACCATGGTTCTTACCATATTGCCAAGGCCTGCATGTGTTGGTCTGTCGGCCCTTCTGCCCACATCTGCTAGCTCCCAGCCCCCTCTTTTTGCTCCAGACTCTTTCTGTCACTCTTCCAACATGTTCTGCCTGTTTCTGTCTCAGGGGTTTTGCATGTTCTGATCCCTCTGCTTGCCACTCCCCCCACCCCCCGCAACTTATCATGGCTGCTTTTTCTCCTCTAATTTATATGGCGCCACCTCTGAGCAGTCTTCTGGCCATTCTTGCTAAAGCAGCCCAACCTTTCCCTCTCTCTATCTCTGCATTCCTCTTCCACAGCACGCATCATAGTTTGTGCTTATTCTAATTTATGTCTTATTTATTTTCTGTCTGTCTGACTAGTGCCCAGGCTCCATATGGGTAGGGACCATGCCTGGCTCAGTCACTGTTGCATTCCCAGCTTTTAACATAGTGCCTGGCACAGCGCAGGAGCTCAATATATGTTTGTGGGACAAGTGAGTACATTATTGAGGGAGAACAGAGAAAGGAGAGGTTGCCTCTATGTTTGAGTGTGAAAGAGAAATGCAGACACCTGGGAGTGGGGGGAAGAGACAGGTGTTGACCCAAGGGAGGTCTGGGGCTGAGTTGGTCTTAGAGGACAGTAGAATCCTAAGGAATAAAAGCAGGAAGGGGAAGGGGCTCTGGGTACAGCTGAGGGACCATGCCTCAGGCATACGTTGGGATGGGAAGAGGCCTTCGCCATGCCTATTTCAGCTGGGTCACCTTGCCAGCCTTTGTTCCACTTTAGGCCTCAGTTTCCCGACTTGTACACTGAGGGTTTGGACCATAATCTCCATGATCCTTCTAGCTCTGACCTTTAAGGGCCAGAGAGAGGATTGTTCGGAATCCTCTCCTTCAGCACCGTCCCCTAAGGCCCCTCTGCCAGGACCCATCTCAGTTGCCAGCTAACTCCACACAGGTGTGTCAGCTGATAAGGGCTCAAAATAGTCCTGAGGACCTTTCAGCTCTCACCAAAGCCTTCCAGGGAATCTCTGAAGGTGTTGTTTCATGGGAGAGCTGTCAGACCCTGTCACTTACAGGACTCCAACAGGTGTAAGGGCTGAGGGGGGTGGTTGAAGGGCCGGGGGTAATTTCCACCTGTTCTACTCTGGCTCTGGTCATGTGTGAATGAGATAGCTGCCCAGGCACACCTGCCAGTGACAGCCTGGTGAGCAACAGAAGCCATTTCTTTTCCTGCTGTGCTCTCCAGTCTGCCATTAGAAGCGACATCTGCTCATGCGGCTGTGTCTGTCATACACACAGGGAGAGGTCTGTGCTGGAGCAGGGGTGTTGGGGGCCAGAGAGGCCCACAAGTCAAAGGACTGGGGGTGGGGCAGGTCCACAGCGCCTCCTGCAGGCCCAAGATTCTGCCTGTATCTTGGGGATGTGACTCCCTTCCTGTGGGTGTGCAGCCTGGGAACAGCAAGGCCATGTGTGACCACTCTTCCTTATTTCTGTGTGTGAGTGGGCAGCTGACTGTCCCAGGAAATAGCCAAATATAAGAAAGAGGAGAGATGGGATGCCTGTTGGCTGTGGAGAAGCAGAGATGTGGGTCAGGAGCTCTGGGCTCCTATACAAGATTACACCCTTGGGTCTCAATGTCCCCAGCTGTGAAATAGGGTTCAAGAATAGTTCTTGCCCTGCCAGGCTCACAGTGCTATAGGGGGTTGGGGAGATTAAGTCAGCCATGCTGGGTTATGGGAAGCCCAGAGTTTGGGTCTTGTGAATAGTACCCAGACTATAGTGGATATGAACCTGCCACCCAGGGGCAGTTTGAAGGCTGTGAGTGAGGATGGAGGGGACAGATCCCTATGGACTATGTCTTCCTTGAGTATCAGCTGTTTCTCCTGAAGCTGCTGAAGGGCCAAGGGGTACAGGGTGATGATTCAAGGGGCAGAAGCCAGGCCAAGCTAGACCCAGTCCTAGCCTGGCTAATGAAAGAGGCCGTGTGAACAGTTGTTGACTGACTTAATGAGTGAATGAACTCCTGACACCTAATTGTCAGACCAGCCAAACTTCAGCAAGACTCAGGGAGACCTAAGTTTTTGTTTGAGGCACCTAGGCCCTAGGTCAAGGGTCATTGCCCCAGGAGGGAAGATTAGGACTGAAAACAGTCAGAGGCTATGGGAAAAGGTAAGACACACAGTGCTTCTCCCCAACTTCCATGACATTAAGGAATCATGGCTATGGGAGACTCTGGTCCCTTCTGTAGCGTGGCCAGGAAGAGGGGACATGAAAAGCATAGCTATCACTCAGCCCCCATTTCTGTCACTTTCAAGGGCAATGAGGAAAGACAGGCTAGGACACCTTTATCCCAGATCAAGTTTTGTCTTCACAAACTACTCTGGCTATTTTGGAAAGATCCAGTTGCTTTCTCCTTGATTTTTTTCCCTGGACACTTGTGCTCCATTCTCTCAGGCCAGTCAGAGATGGTCAAGGGCAAGGCCTGCTCTAAACCCGGCCCCTTCCCGCCCCACCCACCACCCCAGAAGGCCACAGCTGGGTACCTCTAGAGCTGTGTGGTCACAGCCAACGTAGCGGGGGAGGAAACTGTTCTTCCGAACGATGGTGGCGTACAATTGGGGCTCAGCAGTTTCTTTGCTTTCTTTCGAAGGCTGGGTAGACTGGAGACAGGGTGGGGGAAGAAGACACACAAGAAGGAGACTATCTAAGGGGCCGAGGCTGGCCATAAATCCAGCCCTCTGCAGACAATCACTTGGCATTGCTCCGCTGGGGCTCCAAGCTGATAATTAAAGCTCATGGTCCCTGTGAGCCCTTCCAAGGAGATCAATATAATAAATCTTTGCTTTCCATTTGGATATTTCATCGCCCTCACAAAGACCCTGCTGCCTGCTTTCTTGGTAAAGATGTGATAACGAGGCCTGGGCTATAAGTGGATGGAAGGCCAGGGGCCAGGTAATACTCCCAAACTGGAGCTCAAGTGCCGGGTCTCCAGGGGGAGCCACTCATCTCTCTGTATCTTTGCTTCCCTGCTGACCCTGGTGCCTCACTGTGAAGCCCTAGGGTTGAGTTCCTCTTGGGGCCTACAGAAGATAAAGACCTCTGGGGCCATGATGAAAGGTTACTTGGAAAGGTCCTGGAAGGAGAGAGGAGCCCGTGTTGCCTGTAATCCCATCGGCTTGGGAGACTGAGGCAGGAGAATCGTGAGTTCAAGGTCAGCCTTAGCAACTAAGCCAGGCTGTAAGCAACTCAGGGAGACCCTGTCTCTAAATAAAATATAAAAATGGGCTGGAGATGTGGTGCAGTTGTTAAGCACACCTGGGTTCAATCCCCAGTACCAAAAAAAAAAAAAAAAAAAAGGAAGTCAGAGGAGGGAGACTACTGGAACTATATCTCATGTGCCTGAGACTTTGCCCTTCATTGCACTGGACCCTCCAGATGACCATGCCAGGAGGTATGCTGACAGAGAATGGGGGCCTGGAGTTAACTAGCTTTCTATTGGCATCCAGCTAGTAAATGGGAGACTTGGGACAGGAACAGAGACAATTTGGCTTCACATGTTCTTTACTCTATCTCACGAAAGAGACCTTGAGTGCATGTAAGGGTAGGGAAAACTGATGCTTCTTCTCATTGTGGCCCAATGTCTGGCAATAGTAGGTGCCATAAGTACTTGAGCAATGAAGGAGTGAATTCTCCCCCTCCCCCAATCAGCACTGGGTGGGAGCAGGAAAGCTAACCTGGGAGGTCTAGGCTGCTGCTCCGTTGTCCCCTAGAGGGACACATTCCAGGGAATGCTTTACCTGCCACATGTCCCACCACCTCCTGGGCCTTCCTCCTGCCAACACCACATGTGGAGATGGTAAAGAAAGAGCTGGCTTAGGAGACTGCATGACCTGGGCTCTACCTCAACTCTGCAGCTTTCTCTGTGACCGAGGATGAGAAGATTCCTTTCCCTGAGATCCAGTCTCATGTAAGCAAAATGTAATTCACCTTGAGGATTAGATGATGTGGGAAGCATCTAGCACAGGACTTGGAACATGGTAGGTACTCTGTAAATACTGTATCTCCTTGATCTACTCCTTCTTTTATAATATGTGAAATCTTTCATTGGTGTATTCATGTAATGTGATAGTTGTTTTATGCAAATTGAGCTGTTTCATGGACAAGAATTCCACCCCCCTCCCCATACACACACCTTAGTAGGATTGAACCTAGTAGTAACTCTACCACTAAGATACATTCCTTTTTGATTTTTTTTTATTATTTATTTATTTATTGGTACCAGGGATTGAACCCAGGGGCATTTAACCACTGAGCCACATCCCCAGCCCTAAATTACTTAGTGCCTCACTTTTGCTGAAGCTGGCTTTGAACTTGCGATCCTCCTGCCTCAGCCTCCTGAGCTGCTGGAATTACAGGTGTGTGCCACCATACTCAGCTCCTTTTTGATTTTTTGAAACATACTCTTGCCAAGTTGCCCAGGCTGGCTTTGAACTTGCAATCCCCTTGCCTCAGCCTCCTGAGTAGCTGGGATTACAGGGGTGCACCCCCATGGTCTGTGAGAATTTCAAATTCCTGTGGGCATTATTTCTATCTACCTGCCATGAGTGATGTTTCCTGAGTCCCTAGGCTAGTCATACTGTGGAGTGAGCATGGGATGTCTTAAGTTTGCTCTCAGAGATTATTTGAGGGCATCAAAGTTCTTCCCACCAGCTCTGGCCAGAGGGCATGCCCAGAGCCTAGGGCTGTGACTTACATTTGCCAGCTGAAAGTGATAGGGGTGGAAGACACGCAGGTATTTAATGGGGATTTTGTAGGACAACAGCTTGTCTTTATTTTTATAGTCCATCACCTTTAGGATCACATCTGGAGAGAAAAAAATTAAGCACGGGGTTAGGACAGGGTTTGATAGAACATCTTACCTCCTAGTGTGGTTAGAGAGTGAGGGGTGAGAGATATTGCTAAGAGCAAGGGGCACAAGCCACACAGAGGAATCATACACATGTGTGGAACACACATGTGCACATATCTCCACAAGAACTGTCTGAGCCTCTGAGCAAGGCAAGGTTCCATTCCAGGTGCATTTAGGACTCCAAAATGTGATTTTCCCCTGTGGCTAGGAAATTCCCATCCCAGGGATGGACCCCCAAAACTAAGCCTAGTTCCCCATGGCAACAGACACACAAGTGCACACAGAGATTCACAAGCAAGCAAGAAGGCCCTGGTCGTAAACACTCCCACCAGCTCCTTAGGATGGAGAAGAATCAACCCCCACATGTTGCAGGTGAGGAAACTCAATAAGGAAAAAGTGATCTGCTCCAGAAATCCTTTATGCAACTATCAATAAAAGTCTACTCCAAGTAAATAAAAATTAGTCTCAACACTAAGAATAACACTCCACTTATTAAACACTTTCAAATAAGATAACATTTTTCTCATTAAATGACATGAACTTCAGGATGAACTTTAAGGAATAAACACAGATGCCCTGGAGATTACAGTGGTCCCACTTAGTGAGTACCTGTGTGTACCAGACATTGAATGTGCACACTTTAACCATTATTTCAACAAGTTCCCACCATGGTATTGCCAACTCTGCTTTAAAAATGTATAAAATGAAGCACAGAGGGGTTCTATAACTGAGCCACCATCACACAGCTAGAAAAATGAATGATGAGAAATCTGGATTTGGTGACTCTTGAGGCATCTGGCCATTCTTGGAAGTCTGATTTGAGGAGGAAGAAAATAAGAGAAAGGAGCAAAGGAAGAGAAGAATGGAGGAGGAATGAGAGATATGGAGGAGGGAGGAGATAAAAGAGAGATCTATAGAAAAACAGGAAGGAGAGGATTAGGTGGAGTAATGTGCCTGAGACCCTTGGGAGCCTCTCTTCACGGGAGGGGAAGGTTTCAGTACCAAGGATAGTTGCCAGCCCTTGACAGCTCAGCCAACGCGAAGCTCAGTGCTAAACCCAAACTCAGCAGCCAGGTCACTTGGAGTGGGATGGGTCATTTGGATGTGGGGGTAGAGAAGGAAACCAAAGGCTTTACCAACTGTCCTTCCTTTTTCATTCTTCCCTACAGCTACCCTGAACACACAGAAAGGGAAAGACACCAGCTGAGAGCTGGCTGCATGGGATCCATGCTCAAAGGAAAAGGGCTTTGAGATTGACTGAGGCGAGGGATTTAAAGTCAGAAGATGCAAGTTCCAGTCTAAGACACTGACTTGTTCTGTGATCCTTAGCAAATCACTTAACCTCTCTGAGCTCCATGGACCTGCTCTGCAAAATGTTCATACTTTAAAAGAGAGAAAGAAAGGAAGGAAAGAAGGAAGAAATGAAGAAGTCCTGTCCCTTCCCTGGGATAGCTGAGGGAGGAGAGTGTGTTTTAAGCTACACAATTCTGTGCAAATGCTCCTCATGACTATTTTCCTGCTTGCTAACCATCTGTAGCTCTCCACATACTCACCCAGCCCTGGGCAGAGCTCAGCTGGGGGATTCCAGTGCTCTGGATCAAGGCCACAGTAGCTGTGGAGGTGGCGGCCCCTCGTGCTCACTCCTGATGGACCTGAGTTCCCAGATCTGCTTGGGATTTGCTGAGGCCAAGCAGAAGAGGAGTGCCCCCATACCCCCATCTCTGGAGCTCTATTAGTCAGATGAGCTGTAACTTGGGGGAGTGGACAGCCATTCCTCCCTGCTCCTGTCCACATGCTACAAGCACGCTTCATCAGCTTCCTTTCTGGGCATTGCGCCCTTCCGGCCTCCCGCTGCTCCCTTTGTGTAGCCACAGGCCCTTTCTGACACCCGCCTGCTTTGGCCCTGACCCAGGGTCTGCAGCTCCCCCTTTGCTTTTCATTAACACATCCTTGAGCTACCTCCCACCCTCCTCCCGCCTTTTGGCCTGGCCCCCATCTCCCCCACCCCACCCCCTGCATCACCACAGCAACCGGGTTCCAACAAGCTACTTCAATCTGCAAAGAGGTGCCTGCCAATATTCCCTGCCTGCCTGTGCTTCCTCCCCACCCTCCTCCATCCCTCCTGCAGTTAGTCCTGCCCCTTCTCTGCTGCACAGATGGACCCCAGGGCTACTGACCTCATCACACCCTTTCGTCTCTTACCCCAGATGTGTACAGCCCAGGACAGGATCCAGCCCAGGTCCACACACCACAACCCCTAACTTCCTCATGTACATGCATGTATGTGTGTGCACATGTGCGTGCACACACACACACACACTCATGCACTGTCAGATGCACACAGATCACACTGTTGCAGCCAGACACACCCATGCACACACACACATACAAAACTCATAGACATGCCTGCCTACAGGCACAGAGACAGTGCTTATTCACACACAATACTATTCACACGAACACATGAACTAGCATGCAGGCATCCACAGAAATGTGCACACCCAGGCACACACGTGTAGCTGCATAATTTTGCCAATTTTCCTCCTCTTTTGTGTCATCTCAAACCATCACACAGTTTCATGTATCCCTTTACAAGCAGAAAAAAATTCTCTGGCTGGACCTCAAACTTGTCTCCTCTCCTCTCACTGAGGTTCCCCTGCCATTCCCTCTCTCCCTCCCACAGTCTCTAGCAGTGGCCTTTTGCCATCTGTGAGGTGAAAAGGAGTTCTAAGTCTCTGGCAAGATTTTGAGAAGAGAGGTTAAGCCTGTCCTCTTGGGGAGAGCCACAACAAGAAGCCAGCCTGAGGGTCTTCTGATTGGATGAGACCAGGGATGCAGCTGGGTACCTGTAGTCTGTGTGGCCAGTGCGCCACAGCAGTCCTGCACCAGCCAGCCAGTGCTCCTATGTGCCTAGCCAAGCTGTCACCCAAACTAGATTTTAGATGGGCCCACAGCATGGAAGATGTAAGTATGCATGTGTGTGCACATACACTGGTACCTGGAGGCTCAGTCTGGCAGGAATAGTCTGAGAGGAATAGGCAGGAATAAGTGTCCATTTTAGGGACATTAATAAAACCCAAAACTTGGCTGGATGTGGTGGGGTATGCCTGTAATACTAGCTGCTGGGGAGGTGGAGGCAGGAAGATTGCAAGTTCAAAGCCAGCCTGGCCAATTTAGTGAGATCTTGTCTTGAAATAAAAAGAGCTTGGGGATGTAGCTCAGTGGGAGAGCACCCCTGTGTTCAATCTCCAGTACTAAATAAACAAAAACAAAACAACAACACAAAAACCTCAAATGGCAGCAGCTAGAACCTAGGAGCTCCAGTGAGAACATGTAGTGCTGAATCCAATACTGAATCCTAGGCTCTCTGCTGAGTACTTGAGCTTGAGCCAGTTATTTAAATTCCCTGAACCTTAGTGTTCTCTTCTAAGCAATGGGAGCATCATGGCTCCTCCTGGGAGGTGGTGACTCTAATGATCAATGCATGGGGACATGCCAAGAAGCTGTAATGTGCCATTTCAGTGGGAGACAGCAGTAATAACAACCATGAAAATAATAACAACGGTCATAAAAAAGATAAGCTTGCATTCATTTATGTGGAACAACTCATTTTTCCAGCAGGCTGGGGAGATGAGGCGTGACGGTATTATGATTTTTTTTTTAATGCTTTTAACAGAGCCCAGGGAGGCGGTTCAGGTGGCCTCCAGCTGTGTTGAGTGGGGAGCCTGTTTCTGCCTTCCACAGCTGGGGGGGGTGTGTTACAGCCCCTCCCGCACACACCAGCCCACCCAGCCCCCAGCCTCACCTTCTTGCCCTGAATTCTCAGCGAGTGTCTCCACTTTCACTGTTTCCCCCCAGATGGGGGATCTGGTGGGCTCTGAGGTCACGGAGGTGACTGCTTTGGAGCCCCGGTGGTCAGCTTCTTTAGATGTGGTTTCCCTGGGGAAAGAGGGGCAGGGCGAATCAGGGAGGCACTTTGCCTGCCGAGTGCCGGCTCAGGGAATTCACTGTCCATAAATCTGGGTGAAAGGTGGACAGAACATGGAGAGGTCCCCCCAACCCTGTACATAGACACTCATGTCATCCCTCTCATCCCTAGCCCAGTGGACGCCAGGCTTCCTCCCCTCCCCCGCCCACCTGCTCTGGGGACACACCATCTGCTGCCACTGTGCGGCCTTCACTTTGACTCAGACACCAGACACCATGCCTGTCTGACTTCCTGACTGTTCTCAGGGAAGGTCCCTGTAGGAGTCTGTGTGTGACCCTCCTCCTGACCTGACCCTCTTCTCTAGGTTCTGTTTAGTGGGAGGGGGTCTCTAAACAGTGTGGTGGTGTGGTACTCCTCCCAGATGTCCATGCCTCTTGGTCTTCATTTCTCTATGCTTCTGACCCAGATTCCCGAGGCTGCAGACTGGGAACCCATAACCAGGCACCTGTAGCTGGGCATGGGGGTGATAGTGAGGGCTTTGGGACCCTTAAGCACTTACAGACTGTCAGGACCAGGCTGCCCTGGTGAGACGGGAGCTGAATCTGCATCCCAGTGCAGCCCAAAGATATCTGGGTTA
Organism: Marmota marmota marmota; assembly: GCF_001458135.2. Lineage (NCBI taxonomy): Eukaryota > Metazoa > Chordata > Mammalia > Rodentia > Sciuridae > Marmota > Marmota marmota. The sequence continues at coordinate 8,300,569 of NW_026000229.1, forward strand.
GGCTTCCCTGAGATCCAGAGCCATCAGACAGCTCAATGCCAAAGTTAATGCTCCTTGTGTCGAAGACAATGTTCTGGTTATTCTGCCAGGGCTGTAAAAGACGCTGTAAAAGACTGCTGCAGCAATCATGGCGTGAGGTCTCCTCCCAGAGAGTCTACCTCAGGGAGCCACAGCATACATCCAGCAGGGGAGGCAGCTGAACAGATAGTCCCGGTCACTCCAGGTGGGATGTAAGGGTTTTGTCCTCACCAGCCCTAAGCCCACCCTCAGAGGCCCCAAAGGGAATGTGGGGCAGGCCGTCACCCCAGAAATTCAGACCCAATCTGCTCCATGCATCAGCAACACCAGCCTGGGGTCCTTCTCAGCCCAGCTGTGCCTTTTCTCCAGGAAGTGCTTGGAATTTTCTGGTCTTTACCACTGCCTCTGTCCTTTAGACTTAGGAGACTCTGTGGCCTAGCTCCTAACCATTCTTATGAGAGTCACATCTTGAGGCTCCAAGAGTCAACTGAGGACTCCTGCTCTGCTTTGACTGGGAGGCAGCGTGACAATGATTCTAACCAGCATCCTGCAGCCACACCACTTGGGTTTCAAATTCCAGTGCCACCATTAACTGTGGGACTTTGGGTAAGGTACATAGCTTCCTTGAGCTTTATTTCCTTCATCTGGAAAATGGGGATGATCATGTACTCATCAACAACCTGTAGGGTCGCTGTGGGAAGGAAGGGAATTAAATATGCTGTGCTTGGCACATCTTTAAGTATCATAAAACTGTTAGTAATTATTGTTGCTTTTGCTATTGTTATTGTTTGTGGGGGGATTGAACTCAGGGCCTTGCACATAACTAGGCAAGCACCCTAACCACTGAGGTACAAGCCCCAGCCCTGTTATTACTTTTAATTACTAGTATATAAGTAAAATATAATTCCTCATTATCAATCTATAGCATTGAATGTCCTAGCCTCAGTGACCCTCTCACGGCCTGCCCCTTTGCTCTGGCCTAGTTTCTTTTCATTAATTGAAAACTGATGACTCCATTCTGGTTCTACACCTGGGGATCCCTGGCTGCCCTGGCTGAGTTGTGAAATCCTTGGATAAGCACAGGCTTTGGAGCTCAGAGATCTGGGTTAAGCCCGTGTTTTCCCCAGTGGCTGGCTCCCCTCTGGGCCTTGGCTCTTCTAACTAGTGCCTGCCACAGAGGGTAGTTGAGTATCTGAAGGAAAGCATGTCACACTCTTGGCAAACAGGAGGCCCCAGTTCATGCGCTTCTCTTATTTGTGATACAGAACCACCTTGTCTTTTCTCAATGGGACCTGATGGAGGGCAGCATGAGGGGGAAGGAAGGTGAGCCCTGAGGGAGGACTGGGATAGGAAGGATGCAACTCCCAGAGAGCTGAAGACCTGTCCAGACACCACCTGTCCTGTGGGCCCTGAGGGATAGAATGGGCTCCCTATAATTACAGAGGGCTGCTGTGGCCTGGGGCATGTGGGAGGCTGCCAGGTTGGAGAGGTCAAGGCATTGAGCCTGGCAGATAGTGGAACTCAGCCTGCCTCCTTCACCCCTTGGGCCCCTTCCTCTCTGTGGCTAACTGAGGGGTGGGTGCAATATAAGGCCCTTCTCATGCCATCCTGATAGTATACCCAAAGTCAGAGATCTCAGAGCTCTCCTAGGTCCTTCCTGCCCACCCCTGCTCCCTTGTAGCATGAATGCAGGATCAGGCCTCACGGTCTCCCCCAGCAGTGACCTAAATGAGGCAGAGCATAGAAGAGCACACAGGAGCATTCCTGTGTCAGGAGGAAGGAAGGGGTCCTTATACACCCCAGAAGTCACAGAATGACATTAGCTCATCATCCCCCAGGGATATTCAAGTGGCCCTGTATGCACCAGAGAACCAAAGGCGCCAAGTCACAACCAGTACAGGGACAGAATTTGGGTTGGAATCCATGAGCTGTACTTGCCAGCCTGTCTTCCTGTAAGAAATCAGAGGCCCCCTCTTACTGTGGCCTGATCTCTGTGGCCCCTTGCTCCCTTCCCCTTCTTTACAGGAGCTCCCGGGAAGTGGGCAGGAGGAATTCAAGGTGGAAAGAGATGGGACTATTTATGGGGCAGGGCCAAGGGCTGACTCTCCTCAGTCCTAGAAGGAGTTAAGTCTCCCTTCCCCCCTGAATATACACACCAAAGAGGTGGCCAGGGCTAGGTGAGGGAGATGGATCATGAGAGGGAGGCCCCCGGGGAAGGGAAGCTTTTAGCAGGTGGAGGGAGGCTGTCAGGGTAATGGCTTTTCCTGGCACAGCTGATTCCTCTGGGCCTTGATGTGATTCTAGAAACTGGAGAGTAAGAGGGGGCCTCTGATTTCTTACAGAATAGGAGCAGGGAACCAGCTTATGCTCCACTCCCTGCCCCCATTCTGCACCCCCAGCTGAACACATTCCTGAGTTCTAGGTCTCCAGGTCCTGAGTTCCCTCAGGGCTCTCAGTGCAACCTCGGGGCCCACTGGGGCCTCTCCAAGACCTGCATCCCTGTAGGTTGTCTGCAAGGACAGAAACTCCACCCCCCTGTCCCCAAAGCCCTGCCCTGACCCTCCAGCCTGGCGCCAGGCAGTCAGGGGCAGGAAGAACCAACAGTGAGGCCTGCTGTCTGGGAGCTCAGACTTAATTCAGCTCTAGCAGGGTGGGCCTGGGGTTGGAATCAGGGGCAGGATGGGCAGTTCTGGGCCCCAAGCTGAGAGAAATCCAGCCCAGCCCTCCACCAGGGTGCAGAGTGGTGTGAAGCGTCTCTGACAAACCCCAGTCTCGGAGCCTGAGATCCCTGGGGCTCACTCCCACTCCAGCAGAAGGTGAGGAGCCAGGCCTTAGCACAGCTGTGAGTGGGAGGGAATGAGAACAAATTTTCTTTCCTTCTGCAAGGTCATGACTAAGGGAAGATGTGTTGTCTGGTTCCCATGTCTGCTACCGAGTGGAGGTGAACAGTGGAAAAGCACAGGACATCGATGGAGACACAAAGGGAGCTTGGGCACCCCCAGGGGGCAACTCCCCCAGCCCTCTACCCTGCCCCCATTAATCCAAAGAGGTTTGTGTGCTTCAGTGTCATCCATTCTTAGTACCCTATTGGCCAACACTCAAACTGCCTCAAGGTCTCCTATTCACACCTGAGCCACCTCTGCCAGCTGCCCTGCTGGTCCTCCTGGCCCTCTTGGCCTCTCACTCCCCTCAAAACATCAAAACATGCACAACTGTCAAGGTCTGGTTTCCTACCAGGCAGGACTTTGGTAATCTGGGATACAGGCAGGCCAGTTTGTCCCGAGTGCCCATCACAGGGCAGCCACCAGGAGGTCAAAGGAAAGAGAAGGGCCTAAATTCAGGATTATACTGGCTGCTGGGGTCCTGGTTGGGCAAGATCCCAGGATGTTTTCAGATGCCCCCTGGGAAGGAAATAGGCAGGCACAGAAAAGGATAGACAAAGGGAAGATCTTTAGATGGATGGACAGTGGGACAAGAGGTCTTGTGACCCTTTGACAGGGTCCACCATGGCCCTATTGCTGGCCCACCTGAGACACTTAGAGGAAGATGGGAGGATAGGTTCAGACTGAGAGTCCTTTAGAAAGCCAGCAGTTGGGATGTCATAATTGAACCTCTGTCTGAGAAGACAGGGAAATTTTCCTCTGCCTGAATCCTCCATGCCAGCCTCTGAGCCAGGGAGGCCAGCCTCTCCCATCTTCTAGAAGTACAAGAGATAGCCAGAGTCCAAGGCCAGTCCCTCCATCCCTGGAAGGCACTAAAAAACTCAATGACCTTTTCCTGATCCAGAAACCTAGCCTTGTGCAACAGGAACAGGAGTTGGGGTGTTGGCTCTACAGAGAGGGTCATCCGAAGAGGATGGTCAAAGGCTGCATTCCTGTTTCTGAGCCTAACTGGCTGGACCAGTGAGGGAAGAAGGTTCCACAAAGGGGGCAAGACTCACAGAGATGGAGAAAAGAATCTTCTGAACTGGAGGAAAGAGCCTAAGGCTCAGAGCAGGCCAGGAGCTGGTTTCATGCACAAGTCACAGGAGGGACAGTCTGGCTGATCCAGGTTTGGCGGATTGAGGTAATCAGAAGAGAGAAGCTTATGGGCCTCCCTGACTGAGCTCTCTCTCAAGCCTTCTTCCTTCCATGCCCCTTTGCAGTGTCCTCTGAAGCCAGACAGGCAGCAGGGGAAAGTCCTCACACTTTGGGCTTTTTGCCAAGCTCCCCTGGGAATGCTCGGTAGGAAGTTGTACCCAGAGATGCTCAAAGAGCAGACGTACTGAATCCAGAAGGGAGAATCCAGCCTGAAGCTCTCTTCTCACCCTCCCTCATTTTGTCTGGACTCAGCCACCAACAGTGCCCCACTCACCGTACCCCTCCCCAGCCCCACACTGAGGGTAGGCAACTGGTCCTTGTGGACTCTGAGCTCTCTGGAAGCTTCCACTTAAGACATGAGCATGGTGGTTCTCAGCAAAATGATGGGCTCTCATCCTGGGTTTCATTATTAATTGGAGTCTAATGAACCATCACTAATTGCTGATGGTGCTACAACACTACAGGTGGGCCTCAATTTATAGAATAATGGTCTCTGGCACAAGGCAGGTATGAATTGGACACCAAAGACGCCCCATCTGCCTGGGCCTAGATCCTCCCCTTGCAGGGAGGAGTAGGCAAGGGCACATTCCAAGGAACTCTGGTAAAGGCAAAAATCTCTCTGAAAAAACTGAAATGCCTCTCCTCTACCCCATCCTTCCCCACACTTCACCTGAAATGACCCCAACTGTTCTTGGGGAGCATCGTGGGCAACAAGCAGCCCTGGTCCCTACCCATGGCACTCAGGAAGGTGGGCAAGGTAGGAATAGTCTCCTAGTATGGCCCCAAAAAGAACTGTAGGCCACTTTGCACAGTGACTGGTACAAAGTTAGATTCAGGCCTCCTAAGTTGGACATTGTCACACCTTAAACCCTTTCCTGGAAAGGGAATTTTCTAGTTTTCCAGATTTTTTTTTTTTTTTTTTTTTTTCTGTTTGAGGCTGGGGACAGTGCAGGACCAAGAAGAATCCCCCGTCTATACTATTTCCAGCCTTTGGAGCTCCACACTGGGGTCTACCCTGTGGCATAGCTGGTGAGGGACACTGGGGACCATCTTCTTAGTGGAGGGGGAAGGGACCACTGTCGGTCAACACCACGACTCTATGGAGATGGAATTACAGTGCCCTCTGCAAGGTGTAGGCCTGGGTGAGACAACTCCCAGGATCTCTCCATGATTTAGGGTTCTCTCAACTCATCAGCTGCTCTGCACATCCTCTTCTGAGCAACCCCTTTTTGGTGTAGGAAGTTTTGTGCAGGAGGAAACTGGGCCAGACATGAAGGTGAACTTCCCAACCTCTGAAGGAGGTTCATTCTGATTGTTATTCCTGGCCTAATTAGGATAATATTCAGTCCAAGTTCTGAGGTCTGGGTGTCCCTTTGTCACTCCAAAGAGACCAGCCTCCATGGTGCCCAAGTGCTAGGGGCTAGAGCCTGCTCACTTGCCTTCTGGGGAGATTATGGGCAAAGGACTAGTAAGTAGGGACAGTGTTACCTGTGTAATTGCACCTACTGCTAGACTGTGAGCACCTCAGAGGCAGGGACCTGTCTGGTCACCACAGGAGCTCAGTTTCCAGATCCTGGCCTGGGCCCAACGGGGCCCAGTGAGTGTTGAATAGGAAGCGAGATGGATTGTGGTAAAGCACAGGGAGACAGGACAGCTTGTCCTCTGTGGCTCTGCCTGGCAGTCCCTGGGCCTGTGCTGGGACCTGTGGCAGCTCCTTAGCCCCACCCTGAAGGAGGCTCTTGGCTAGAAGGGGTGCTCAGATTCCAGTGGCTATCACAACAGCATATCTCCAAGGAGGAGGGAGGAAGCAGAGCCATGCTATGGGGCCTGGGCCCTGAGAGCCTTAGTTCAGCCTGGATCTTGGTCTCTCTATCCCAGACAAGAACCCTGTGGCTGGATCTTGGTTCTGGTTCTGATGGCCACATGAACCATTCTGAGACCCCAGCCACAGTCTTGGGCTGGTCTCAGGCCCCTACTTCTCCAACACACACAAAACAGCCCTAACACACACCCAGCACTTTCTTCAGGCCCAGAGTTGCCTAGGAAGTCAGACAATGACTAACAGGAGAAGAGAGGGTCACATCTAACAGCTGAAGGCCTTCCTGTTCCCATCTTTGTGTGGAAGCAGGGAGTAGGGAGACTATGGTCTGCCCTTCCCAAAGATAAATATCATGGAACCCAGAACATTCCCAGGCCATCTAGGCTGAAGGCTGGAGAGGTGGGTTAGCACTAGGGCTCACAGGCCAGGCTGTGAGTTCCGGCTCCTGGCTCCACCACTGCAGACCAGGACGCTACCTCCTGAGCTTGGCTCCTCCCTGGTGACAGTGCTCTGTGTCTCAAAATTCCAGGTACCTGGTGGACTCCTAGAGGAGGGGTGAGGAGGTCAACTAGGAAGGCTGAGTCTGAGGTGGACATGCACATTGACAAGTGGGTCCATGGAGCTGAGGAGAGAGACTGGAGCTGGATACAGGGGTTCTGGGGATGGCCAGGGAACCTGACCTGAGGGAGATCCCAGGGAAAGCAGAGATGCCCAGGAGAGGCTGAGCAGGGGACATTGACATTTACAGTCATAGGACAAAAAGGATCCCACAGTACAGTGACCAGAGACGGGGGAGGAATCAGGTCATGGGACCATTCTAGAAGTGAAGATAAGGGGGAGATGTCTACTCCTACAAGTAGAGGCACTTAGTACCGGAAGTCATTGCCCTGGAGAAGACTAGTCAGTGAATCTGGATGCGACTGTTGAGTCTGACATGGGTTGAGGGTTTAGGAGGGGAAGACAATGAGGGGCCATTGCAAAGATTCTAACTGACCAGAGCTGTTTGGCCTGCATGAAAAAACCTGGCCAATTTTTGCACAGAAATCTGGATTTCTTGCTTCTCTCCAAAAACCAAAAACCAAACCATGCCCCCATTCCTCCAAGTCAGGAATTAGTGGGAGGAGACTAGAGGCTGGGTTGCCAGTCTCTTCTATTCTCTATTTTATCATGCACCAGCTGACTCCAGGGTTTATGTAACTGATTGGGCCCTGAAGGCACTGACTTTGGCATGCCTGGTGTGGCTTCTCCTGATGGACGCTTACTGGGTGTGTGGAGGGATGGAAGGTGACATAAATAGGGAGGACAGAGGGCAGGAGAAGCTGAGCTGGAACCCAGAAACCCATCCCCTGTCCAGTCTGGCACCTCATTCTTTGCCAGGTGCCAGAGCAATTGGCCTCTGCCCCTGAAGCCCATGGTGGGTGGGGCAGGGCGGAAGGAGGCCAGGCAAAGCCTACAGGGGGATCAAGCCCCTGGTTGTTCATGGTGTCTGTGGAGGGAGGAGCCAGGAAAGCTGCTCTGCATGTGCTCAGGAATAAGCAGGAGATAGCCCAAGTGTAATGTGATAAGGACACCGGAAAGGCCCCCTGGCCTGCCTACCACCTGACATTTCCATGGACTTTCTCCCAGTCGGCACTGCCCTTTGGGCTGCTCTGCAGGAGTCCAGCACCCTGGGGGAGAGCTCATGCTTTTCGGGTCTGAATTCATGTTTCAGGCATGAGAAGACCTCAGGGGCCCTGAACGGAGGTGATGGGGAACATCTGGAAAGAATCCTTGTAATTTCAGTCTGGTTGGGGGTGGGGGTGTCTCAGTCCAGCCCTCCTTTAACCAATGACACCAGCTGTGTTTATAGCTTTGAGATACAGGAAAGTTCTTATTGAACAAAAATTCTGAGGTTCTGAGCCTCAAGGGACCAAAGTAATAAGGAGCAGGTGTAGGCAGGAAAACAGGCCACAGGGCTGGGGCCCAGCAGAGGGGATAGATTTCCAGGCTCCACCCAAGGCCTGCTCCCTAACCTTGTCTTTTCCCCCAGGGGCATCCTGCTTGGAAAGGATGAGTCGTCAGATTGTAACAGTTGTCTTCCTTTGCTCCACTCTGCTGTCCAGCCGCAGGACCTCAGACCAATCTCTTCATGCCCCTGGGCCTCAGCCTCTTGGCTATCACATGGGGTTATGAGCCTGCCTTCTAGGGCAGCTCTGTTAAAGCCAGAGTGTATAGAGAACTGAGTTCCCAGTGAGCTTACAGTGGGACATTATCTGCAAATGGGGGCTGCTTTATTCCGTTGTTAGTTTTGCTGAACCCAACCATCTGGCTGCTGAGACAAAGGTCACCTGTGAGTCATGCCAGGTCTCCATCCTCTCCATCCAGATCCCTGTCCTCTGGAGCTCTTGGTCAAAGTCCATGACCAGGAGAAAGGGGAGCCCAGAGTCCAGGAGGGGTCTCCAGAGTGTTCACTGTCTCTCTCCGGAAGCATGGGTCAGGATCCTGATTCCAACAGTCTTCTTCCAAGAGGGGAAACTGCTGTACGACGAGGCAGGGAATGCAGGGGAAAGAAACTTCTGGAGTTGAGAATTCTGGAGCCTCACTTAGGAATTCACCAGCTCTGTGAACTTGGCTTATTTGTGGAAATGCTCTGAGCCTTACCAGTAAAATGGGGATAAAATACCTAGTCCACAGGACTGGGTGACAATTTAGTTACATGAATCATACTCCCCTGACATATTTGCCAGTATATGGGAGGCACATCTTTAACATCTGTCTTTTACCAAGACCTCCAGCAATTGTCCTCCTTTCGGTGCCCATTAGTCTGCTCAGTCTGTGACTAGAACAGACTTAATATGGGGCCCAGGTCAGGGCTCTCAGGTGTACAATAAAAACACAAGTTCTTTTGCATGTGGCCCTGATGGGCCCTCTGCCCACCCTCTGCCCCAACTGAGCGGAGCCTGCCCATGTGCACAGAGGAAGCCGTGCCCTCCCTTCTCAGCACTGCCCCTGTCACCACTCATTAGGTCTGGGCAGCCAAAGCAGCAGCTGCCAACACTGGCAGCCCTTCCACCAGCCTTTGGCCTGGGGTTAGAATCCACAGGCTGCTTCCTGGCTGGTTCCTCCCCTACAGCCATCCTGCCCACTGGGGCACTCCCACCTGTCAGTGTCACTATTTTCCTTACGGTGCTCTGACTGGCAGGTCTTTCTGTGTCAAGCTGGGAGACAGGTGATGGACACTGGTCAGGCACCAGGGCCTCTAGCCAGACCCAGATCAGCCAGGAGATATTCTGGGACTGGGCCTGGATGTGGCATCTATCTCAAGTGGCCCATCTGGGGCTCTAACAAACTGAGATGGTTTCCTAGGCCAGCCAGTCTGCACCAGCATGGAGGCTGAAGTTTACATCCTGGGCATGGGCAGACTGAGGTCAGAGAGGACAGGGACTAGCCAGAGGTCACACAGGTAGTTGGGTTAGTGGGCCAGACTTGGCATCCTGATTCCAATCTGGCTTGTTTCCACTGCCCTATGGCTTTCTTCTGTTAGGCATCAAAAAGTGGGGTAACTTTCCCAAACCCACACAACTATCTAGAAACAGGGCCAGATTCATTCATTCATTAACATTTACTGCCAGTTGGAGCTGGTGGAGAGAAGCAGCCAAATTCAAGAGATAACCGAGACACTGAGCCGGGCACAGTGGTGCACGCCTGTAATCCCAGCAACTTGGGAGGCTGAAGCAGGAGGATTGAGAGTTCAAAGCCAGCCTCAGCAACTTAGCAAGGCCAGGTCTCAAAATACAACATAAAAAGGGCTGGGGATGGCTCAGTGGATAAGCACCCCTGGGTTCAATCTTTGGTACCAGAAAAAAAAAAAAAAGACAGAGAGGGAGAGACAGATAGACACTGACACCTGACACACTCTGTTGATAGATTGGATGGGAGGTTTTTTTTTTTTTTTTTTTTTTTTTAAGTCATTATCTGAGGACGGGATGGGGATGAGATCTCATAGAGAAGGAGAGTACAGAGAAAGCAGCCTCAGGTAGAAACCTTAGACTGGCCAACATTTTGTGCCAGGTAGAAGAGACAAAGAGGTCTGGTCATAGTGGGAAATAGGAGAGTGCAGTGTCTTAGAAACCAAGAGAAAAAAAAGGTCTGTAAAAATAGTGGTCACTAGGGGCTAATGCCACTGCGAGGTTGCATAAGATGAGATACCATTGGTGAGGCAGGGTGGTCACTAGGAACTCTAGAGAAAGGAGTTTCAGTGCAGAAGCTGGGTCACATTGGAAGCAGACATGGCTTCTGTGAAGAGATGCAGAACCACAGATGAGCCAAGTAGATCTGCCAGGCTGGACTAGCTAAGACTGGAGGATGCAAATGCTAGATTGGCTCCAGGCTGGGTCCTGCAGAGGGGTGAAGTGACTGTGCCCCAAATAAAGAAGTCCCCGTCTTCAGGCCTAAACACTCTTCAGCTTGCCACATGGAGGGCTTTGGGGCCCTTTCAGGCCTGTGTGTCTCTCGTGGAGAGAGCACCCCAACTATGGGCCTGCCTGCTGGAGAAGAAACAAAGCCAGAAAAAATGGAAGGAGCCTGAGACAGGACCCCCCAGTCTGTCCTCCCTGAGGAGGGACAATATGGGATGGTATACAGCAGGAAACCGAGCCAGGAAACTAAACTTAGGGCACCAGAAAACAGGACAATAATGATGAGAAAAATGTTTAGAAAGAATGTGAAAGTTTATGTATATAGGCATATTCCCCAGATTTTTTGAGGTATGATTGGCATATAAAAATTTTATCTAAAATTTACACCATGCTGATTTGATATACATATCTACTGAAAATGAATACTACACAATCAAGTTGATAACGCATCCATCACTTCATATGTATAGTCTTTTTATGTCTGTATAGTGAGAACACTTAAGATTTATCAAATTTCAAGGACATAATAGTGTTGCTAACTATAGTGATCATGCTGCATGTTACATTCCTAAAACTTATCCATCTTACAGTGGGAAGTTTGTACCCTTTGACTCCATCCTCAGCCCCTAGCAATTACTATTACACTCTCTGCTTTTGTAGATTCACCTGAGATTTCACATTAAGTGAGGTCATACAGTATGTCTTTTTTGTGGTTGGTTTATTCCACTTAACATAATGTCTGTCTTCCAAGTTCAACCATGTCGTTACAAGTGGCAGAATTTCCTTCTTTTTATGACTGAATGTATCTCACACGTTCTTTATCCATTCACCAATGGATGGACATTTAGGTCGACACCATATCTTGGCTATTGTGAATAGTGATAATAAACATGGGAGTGCAGGTATCTCTTTGGATACATATCCCGAAATGGGATTGATGGATCCTACAGTAATTTTATTTTAATTTTTTGAGGAATCCCCATACTGTTTTCCATAATGGTTGCACCAATGTATGAGGATCCCCCCACCCCACCTCCGTCAATCTTCACCAGCACTTGTTACTTCTTGATGGCAGCCACTCTATCTCCTTGTGGTTTTGATTTGTGTTTCCCTGATGACTAGTGATGCTGAGAACATTTTCACATGCTTCTTGGCCATTTTGTAGGTCTTCTTTGGAAAAACGTCTATTCAGGTTCTTTTGGCCATTTTTTTTTTTTTTTTTTTTTTTTTTGGCTTTTTTTTTTTNTTGCCATCCTAGTGTCTGTTGTGCTCCGCTGTCTTTTGGCCATTTTTAAATCAGGCTGTTTTTCTACTATTGAGTTGTATAAGTTCCTTATATATTGTGGATATAACTCCTTATTAGACATATGGCTTGCAAATATTTTCTCCCATTCCATAGGTTGTTTTATTTTGTTGATTGCTTCCTTTGTTGTGCAGAGCTTTTTAGTTTGTTGTAGTCCTGCTTAGTTTTGCTTTAATTGCTTGTACTTTGGTGTCAAATTAAAAAAAGAAAAATCGCCAAGACTCGTGTAAAAAGCTTCTCTCCTATTTTCCTCCAGAAGTTTTACAGTTCAGATTTTACATTTAAGTGTTAATAAGTTTTGCTTTAAAGCATTGAAATACACATAAGAAAAAATGGAACCTGGGGGACTTTTCTTATGCCTATCGTAGGCTTTGTTTATGTGTATTGTGATTAGACACAGGAGGACATCAAATTCTTTCCAAGGTCTAGGGACTCTAAAGGTTCAGGCTCTCCCTCTGGGGTTCTTGCCTTCCCCTGGAGGCTAGCACTGAAAGCCACCTCCAGGTCCTGACAGCTGGGCCTTGTTCTCAGAAGCCCTCCCTTCTCCTTTCATTTGCATCTCATTAGCACCACTTGGAGCTGGTGGCAGCTCTGCCTGGAGCTTTGGGAGCGGCTGCGTCCTGGCCCAGGCCCTGCTCCCAGCGTGCAGAGGGGTGTAGCGATGCCTCTCCCCTCCCCCTTTCCTTCCCACAATCCGCTGCCACTGGGAGGGCGCAGGCGGACGAGGTGTGCCCAGTTCTCCACACCCCCACCCAGGCTCAAGTCGCCTAGGCTCCCGCCCCCGCTCGTTCCCATGGCAACGGGGTGATGGAGCGGGGTTGCGGTGCCTGCTGAGGAGCAACACGGCCACCCAGCTACCCGCCCCTCTGCCGCCGAGGCTGGATTGGTGACAGGCACGGCCTCAATCTCCCGAGATGATCGGCGATAATTGGTTTATGGAAATAGCTGAGAGGAGAAGGCGAGCTCCCTGCTAGAAACCAGCCTCCCCGCCAAGCCCGCTCTCGGCCACCTGTCCTTCCCTCACCACGGAAATGGAGGTGGGGGAAGGGAGGGCCAAGGAGCTGGGCTGGCGCAAATGGGTTTTGGAGGCAAGCAAGGCCAGCTTTTCACCTGTTGGTCTCCAGCATGGCACCTCTCCCCCTTTCCCTGTGTGGGAGGCGGGGCTGCTTGTTATACCCAGGTGTGGGTATAACAAGCTATCATGGGGCTTCTAATCCTTTAGTGCACCCCATAGCCCCAGCCAGCAGTCTGTGCTCAGTCCTGTGTTGGGTGCATTGTTGCAGAAATGGAGAATGAAACTTGGGACCCTCAGGGAGCCTCAGTTAGGGGGATAGAAGAGAAGCACATAAACCATATTTATATAAAGTATTTCAGACCAGTGTTGTTACTACTGCGGGGCTCCAGAGGATCAAGAGCTCAACTCTGGTGGCTGGCTGCCTGGAGGAGGCATCTTGATCAAGGCATTGAAAGTGAGATTTCAGTAGGAATGGGTGGTTTTGATTTGTGTTTCCCTGATGATTAGTGATGCTGACAACCTCTTCACATGCTTCTTGGCCATTTTGTAGGTCTTCTTTGGAAAAATGTCTATTCAGGTTTTTTTTGGCCATTTTTAAATCAGGCTGTTTTTTTACTATTGAATTGTATAAGTTCCTCAAAACTCCCCACAAGGAAATGCAGGCAAAAGCCTGTAGGCAGGATGCCGTCTCGATGGGAGGCCATGGCTGCTCAGTGTCTACAGAAGGGGTCAAGGGAAGACAAGACCCTTGGAGAGGTTAATGCATGATGCTCCAAGATAAAGACCGAGCAAGTGTCCAACCTCCACAGGGAAAGCTGGCTACTGGACACTGTGCTGTTGCTTGATGACTTTCTAGGAGAGGTGGGTAACAGATATGGTATGCTGGGATTTAGAAACCAGGTGGGAGAAGTGTGTATCTTCAACTGCTGGTTGGGGCTATGGGGTGCACTAAAGGATTAGAAGCCCCATGATAGCCAAGCATGGTGGCACATGCCTGTAGTCCCAACAGCTTGGGAGGCTGAGACAGGAGGATTGAGAGTTCAAAGCCAGCATCAGCAACTGAGCAAGGCCCTAAGCAACTTAGCAAGACTCTGTCTCTGAATTTAAAAAATAAAATATAATAAAGGGCTGGGGATGTGGCTCAGTAGTTAAGTGCCCCTAGGTTTAATCCCCAATACCAAAAGAAGAAGAAGAAGAGGAGGAGGAGGGGGAGTGGGAGGAGGAGGAGGAGGAAGAGGAGCCCCCCCATGACAGACATGGCTGGAGAGAAGTAGGAGCCAAGGGGGAGGGTGGTTGTGAAGACCACAATGTCTAGGGCATGGTGGGATAGAGGCCAGGAGAGGCAGACCCTAAGTCTTCTCTGATCAGCACCCCAACTGAGTCCAGCCTAGGCCTCAACATAATAAGGGTCCTGCCAGCCTGAGGTGGAGCTGTGGCCAAGCCTGGCCTGACTGGTTGTGGAATCAAGAGGTGATCCTCTGGGCTGGCGTCCTTCCTTCCCAGCCTTGTATGCCGTTGCAAAGAAGCACACCACGCCTTCATTTTGCAGAACCCAGAGCCCTTGTGCAACTTCTTCTCTGGGTATCACTGCCCCAGTTCTGAACCCTCTGGTGCTTATTATCCAAATATCCTTCCCATAATTTCTGCTCACAGCCCAGCACCACCCCTGCCCCACCTCACCCAGCTACTTACACTACCACATAGGGATATGGTTCAGAGCCATCCTCACAGGAGGGAAGGTTGGTAGCACCATGAAGAGTGACCATGATGGTCTCCATATTAGAGGGAGACAGGTGGCTGTTGTCAGGTTTCGTGCTTTGGGAGGTGTTCAGGGGGTCCTCTGGGCCCTCAGTGACCTGTGGGGAGAGAGTCAGGGCTGAGTGACCTCTTCTGATATGGCGTCTCCCTTTACTGTCCCCCTATAACCTCTAGCCTCCTTATAGGTCCTCCTTTGGAGGCTGTCTTCCTGTCATTTCCCCTAGCCCAGAAGCACAAGGCAGTTGTCCTTGAAATCGTTTTCTCCCTACCTCTGTCACATATTCCACATGCCCTTCAGCGCCTCTCTTGCCTCTTCCCCAGCCCTGGATTGTCCCTTCCTGCAGCAGAAGACAGGCTACCTCACTTCTCATATGCAGTCCTACCTCTAAGCCTCTGCTTTTGCAGCTATCTTTGTTTGCTTATGGTTCCTCAACCCCACCTGCTCTCCAGGTCCTAGAGATTGGCCAGTCTTTTCTATAACTTCACCTCAGCCACCTGTCACTTCAGGTCCCTCCTGTGCACAGCACTTTGCAGTTTACAAAGCTTATCCCCATCAGGGAAGTCATCATGGCTTTAGTGGAGATAATGGATGTACTTCTCCCCAGGGAACCCTGCACATGGAGAGGGAGGAGAGGCACTGTCCATGTAACGCCCAGGCCTCCTAGGACAGGTGCCCCAAGCAGACAGGTGCAGGGGCTCAGTGGCTGGATAGCAGGAATTCATGACCCAGAGGAGCACAGTGATGAAAGTTGCTGAGGAGGTAGGACAACAGTAGCAACTGGGGCAGTCAGGAAAGCCAGTGGGACAGAGGCCTTCAAGGGGGNAGAGCCACACAGAAAAATCATTACAAAGACAACGAGGCTTTTTATTAAGCCCTGACTGCATGCCGGTTCTACATGTTTTTATTTTTTGTACTGGAGATTGGACCCACAGGTATTCTACTACCAAGCTATATCCCCAAAACCCCACTTTTTTTTTTTTTTGAGTCAGAAGACAGAAGGCTGCAGCCTGGGGTGGGGCAGTGAAGTGGGAAGGGGAGGGAAGTTTCTGAGGCCAGAGGAAGCTGTTTGACCACAGAGCAGTGGGAAGGCAGGGAAGGTGGCAGAGCTGGGGATGTCCGTGGTGAATGAACACCGCATGGTGGAGAAGAAAGGGGACTTGAGGCTCCTGTGGTTTGGGGATATCCTGATCCTCCCTCTGTACTGGCTGGTCGCCTGACCTCCATTTCCAGTACCTGGAGTTGACCCAATAGACCCGGTTTAACTCTGGCTAGCCTTCACCTGGCAGGAGGCCACCCATTCCCTTAGTCCCTTCTGCTGATCCATAGCCATATGGAGGGACCTTCATGGCCCTGGGAGAGGAGCCATGGAGCTCTTCAGGTTGGAGGTGGAGCCCTGAGAGGCTGGAAAGCTCAGCCTGTCAGATCCTGCATTCTAGGGCAGGCCCTGGGGGTGGGGGTGGAGGACAATGTCCTATTAGACTGAGGGAGACTGAGGCCCAGAGAAGAGGGAGGACCTGCTTACTGTGGTGGTTC
This sequence comes from Marmota marmota marmota, assembly GCF_001458135.2. Classification (NCBI taxonomy): domain Eukaryota; kingdom Metazoa; phylum Chordata; class Mammalia; order Rodentia; family Sciuridae; genus Marmota; species Marmota marmota. Next base: position 8,316,492 of record NW_026000229.1, read on the forward strand.
CTGGTGAGCGCTGCTGGGGCTGTTGGGTTTACCTCATTCTGAGGCTTTCCGATGTGGGATGCAGGGCAGCTGCGTTCTGAGAGTGGAGCTCCCCACCAGGACATTGAGAGACCAACCTAGTCTGTCGGGGAGTAGACCTGCTGCCACCTTGGGCTGGGGATCCTGGGCATATTGCTATCCTCAGGCACAGGGAAAAGGAAGAACCAAGGCTTGAGGCCCTGCTCAACCCTGAGGAGTTTTAGTGATGTGACTTCATTTGGTTTTTGCCCTGACACAGGTAATGGGGGCTCCATTCTTGGAGTTGCTCAAGCCCCACAGCTTGGAGTCCTCCTTGGTTCCTCTCCTCCTCTCACATCCCTCACCCAGTCCCCCAGCACATCCTGTCAGCCCTACCTTAATCCATCCCTAGAATTGCCCCTTTCCAACCCTTCCCACCATCTCCCTGTGGAGCACTGGGTCCCAAGACACCGGATGTCTGCTCGTTGCTCTTTCCCTTCTGGCCCTCCCCCATTCCCTCCCATCTCACACTGCAGCCGGAGGGAGCCATTACGAATTTAAACCACTCCTTGGCTCATAATCCTGCCCTAGAGTCCTGTCTCTTAGAGCCTTGCAATGGCCTTGTCTTGTGCCTGGGTCCCCCACTCACTCTCTCCAGCCACACTGGCTTCCTAGCTGTTTCTCACATCCACCAATCTTCCTTCTGCCTGCCAGCCTTTGTCCTGGTTGGGCTACTCTATCCTGATTTTACCCAGGGCTGTCAATCCTGTACCTTGCTCCCGAGTTTCCTTTGGCCTTCCTGGTGTAGGCTGTGTCCTTGCCTAACAAGAAAACTCATTAGAGGGTGAGAATAAGCCCTCTCCCTGCTTCAGCCTCAGGAGAGACCCCTCCCCTTCCTCTGACTGAGGAGGGTACCCTCCCCCCAGCAAGGGGACCTGCCAGCATCTGCAGAGGTGTTGATGAGAGTAACCACCCCCTATTCCCCTGCCAGGCCAGGGAGGAAGGGGAGGGAACCCCCACTAGATGGAGTGGCTGTAGGGGAAGTAGCCACAGACCGCTGCCTCCCCTCCTAGGCCAGACTGCTTGCTTCCCAGTGTTCCATTCTCACTGAGTGTCACTGTGTCACCATCATCAGAACTAGCCTAATCCCCATCAGGTTTGGTCTGCTGGCTTCCAACCAGCTTTGCATCCAGTTCTCTGAGCCTCAGGGGAATGTCTGGAATGCCACTCTCCTAGTGGTTGATGTGCCTGAGTTTCCTTCAGTGAGGCTCCTAATGTCCCTCCCACCCCTAGATTGAACTTTGTTGCTATGAGGGCCAGGGACTGCTGTAAGCAACTTAGAGCCACAGAAGTGAAGGCCCAGAAGCACAGCAGTGGTCCAATGTCTCACTGACTCCCTGGCAGCCCCAGAGCCCAAGTAGGCCTCTAACCAGGCCCAGGAGTTGTGTTGCCTCTTTCCCTATCCGCTCCATGCCTCCCCTTCAGGAACAGCCTTCCAGGAAATACAGCCTGCAGAGGATTTGGCAGGCACTGCTCATGCTTCACTTCTGGGCATGAGGCCAGCTGCCAGGCTGGCACCTCCTGGTGAGGCCTGTGGGCATGCGCCCATTGTCAGGCTAGGCCCAGGGCCAGGGAGGCCTGGGGCCAAGGGTGAGGACTCCAGTGGGAATGGTGGGCCAGGGCCTCAACCTTCTGCTTTTTCCTCTTTTCTTCCCACCTCTGGATAGGAATCTGCAGACTTCCTTCCCTCAGAGATGTCTCTGTGTTAGAATCAATGTCCCCTGCATGTCCCCCATTTCTGACCAGTACTGAAGAATTCCCATACTCTCAGATACTTGGGAGGCTGAGGCAAGAGGATCACAAGTTTGAGGCCCATCCCAGTAACTTAGGGAGACACTATTTAAAAATAAAATAAAAGAACTGGGAAGTATAGCTTGGTGGTAGAGTGCCTCTGGGTTCAATCCCCGGTACCAAAAAAAAAAAAAAAAAAAAATTCAGGTGTTGGGTCACATATTGGGGAGTGATGTGGGTGATGGTGAACCTCCCTAAGTCTCAGACCACACAGATCTATCTGTGGAGTGAGATGACCCCTGGGAGGGAATTCACTTCCTCTGATTGTCTCCTGCAGCCTAGGAGCAAAACTGGGTGCTCCCTCTTGGCTTCTCAAGCTCACCCTCAGCTCACCCACTCAACACTGCTAGAAGCAGAAATCAGAAGGCCACTTTTCCAGGCAGGGGTTTGCCTCAGTTCCTTCCGAGGTCACACAGCCTATAAATGGCAAGTGGGTACCCGGTATGGAAGCCTGTGGACCCCCAACTACTCCGTGGGGCTCATCCATGGCAGGCTCGAAAGCCACTTGATCCGAGCCTTGGCAGTCCACACAGGCAGACTTGTCCTTAATAAGCCAGGATTATCCAGCAGCTGTCCTAGGAGACCTGCCTATCACTCAGGGCAGTTTGGAATGTGTGTGGCGGGGAGCGGGAGGGATGAGAGGAGGAGGACAGGACCAGCAAAGAAAGAGTTAATGGCCCATTTAATTCAGTTCCCAGGAGTGGGTAGCTTAAATTGGTTCTGGAGGGGAGAGGGAAGGAAGGAGATCTATTCCCCATCCCCATTCCCTCCTCCCTGCCATCCCTCCTCCCAGGAATCTGGGAAGTCACTAGAAGCTCAGAAACCCAGGTTCCCCCTCCAGAAGGCTCCTGTGTCTGGAGAGGCTCTGCTGGGCCCTCAGAGGGGTCCCTGGGCTGGGAGGGTCTGGCTGCCCTCATCTGTCATTTGGGCAAGTTACTAGACTTCAATGGGCCTTTGAATTAAAACCTTTGAATTAAATTTGTGCTCTTTCTGTTTCAGCATCTGAACTTGCCTGGTGTTACCATGGCCAGGGGAAGGAAGATCCTGTTAGAGCAATAAAACCTACTTGGGGAGTGAAACCCCTCCACCAAGGCACCAAGGCTGAGCCAGTGGGGGCAGAGCTGGAACTGGAGCCAGGGTCTGTGTGTCCCCATGGTCGGAGGCCTCTGCTCTGCCCAAACCACGTTGCTTTGAATGTGGGGCTCATTCTCTGGACTGTAACCCCTGTAACCTGAGTACTCATTGACAGTAGGGAGAGGTTGTGACATCTGGGGCAAGAAAGCCTTTCAAAAAAAATGACGCAGAGCTGGTGGTATAGCTCAGTGGCAGAGCACGTGTGAGGCCCTGGGTTCCATCCCCAGCTCCAAGCAGGGGAGAAAAGAAGATGACACAAAAGTCAGAAATCATAAAGAATTAAGTTTGGTTATGTTCTTTAAAATCCATACCAATTTTTTTTAATATTTATTTTTTAGTTTTTGGTGGACACAACATCTTTATTTTTTTTATTTTTATGTGGTGCTGAGGATTGAACCCAGCGCCCTGCGCATGCCAGGCAAATGCGATATGAGCCACATCCCCAGCCCAGTATACCAATTTTTTATAATGGCCCCAAATTTACCACAATGCCCCCCCCAAAAAAGACAAATGGGAAAGTTGCAATAAATAAAAAGGGTTAAAATATCTAACACACAAAGCACTGAAATCTATAAATATCATCACAATAGAAGATCTGATCTGGGGATTCACAAAAGAAGGAATATGAATATATAATGCTTTATATACATCATGAACATCCTTGTGGAGGATTCTACCCAGCTATTAAAGTGTTTCTGAGCTGAATGTGGTGGTGCATACCTGTAATCCCAGCATCTTGGGAGGCTGAGGCAGGAGGATCTTGAGTTCAAAGCCAGCCTTAACAATTTAGTGAGACCCTAAGCAATTTAGTGAGACCTTATCTCAAAATAAAATATAAAAAGAGGGCTAGGGATGTGGCCCAGTGGGCAAGTGCTCCTGGGTTCAGTCTCTGGTACTAAAAAATTGATTTTAAAAAATAAAATGTTTCTGAAAGCTACCAATCAAATACAACATCTGGCTCCCTCTCAGGGCTCCCAAACTTCCTGGGTCATTCCAGCTCAGTAGGGCAGGTGGAATCCAGCTGCCTACTTAGGGCTCCAAAGTCAGACCAGCCTTGTGCCTGGTCCTCAGTGTGTGACAATCCAGGGGTTTTAAAGGGGAGGGTGGCATCCAGGAGCTTACACTGAGCTGTTGGAGTTCATCGCACTGAGATTCTAGTCCCCTCCTGGCAGGGCTCTGCTGCTTTGCCATAGCTCTTTATTGAATGCCTACTATGTGTCAGACACTGTTCTGAGTGCTTGGCGGGTACAGTAGTAATCAAAGCAGACCCCAAATCCCTTCTCTCAGGGGTTCAAGCTGCCATGCCCTGCAGGGGGCCTGGGCCTCAGGAGGGAGGGCTGGGCAGGGGCAAGATGGGTTGTGGAAGCCACAGGGCATTGGTGCTGCCTGGGATCTTGCAAGAGACGATGGGCCATCTTGGTGGACTCCTTGAGCCTGTGTGGCCCCAGCAACAAGAGGACAGAAGCAAGCAGGTAAGTGCAGTCTGACTCCATAACAGCTGTGAGCACACTGCATTGCAACCTCCACAGGGCCTAAGAGTATAGGACGTCAGCTCGGAAGAGCTGTGGGGACTGCCTTACCCACCCATTTCACAGTTGTGAGAACTGAGGCCCAGAGAAGGGAAATGAACAAAACAAGGGAATATTCAGGTACATGGCCTCTGCCCCCAGTTCTCACCTTTGACTTTTTCCGTACCATCTTCTCAGGATAGGAGTGTTTGTCTTTGTGTAGTGATCTTGAGATTTGGTACCTGGGATGAACAGTCCTGCCCAGACAGCTGGCCTGGGTGCCTTAGAGTCTTTGGGGGTGGTGAAGAGTATGGGGTGTCAATGCCGTCTCTGGGCTGCTATATACCAGCTCTGAGGCTTGGACTGGGGAATGCGGGTGGGTGGGCAGTGGGGCAGGGGTCTGGATCTTTCTCAGTACCAAGAGGTTCTGTGGGTAGAGGAGCCTTGGGGGATCAGGGCCATGGCCAGTTGGTCAGGGGCCCGGGCAATTGACTCTTAGCACCCCCAGGAAGGTGAAGAGAGGGGTGGGTGGCACTCTCTCTGCCCAGACCCAGTTGGGTCACCAGGGCAACACTGTATGACATCACAAGGCAGAGCCAAAGTCATATAGGCCCCTTTGCAGGTACAGTGGGGTGGGATCTCGTCTTTCTGGAGCTGTCTTTTCTGCTTCCTGGCATCTAGTTGTCACCTTCCTGCTCTTGGGACCCCAGGGTACCGCACCCTGCAGCAAAGGGGAGCCAGGCCCTGCCCCATAGGGAATTGCAACTTGGTAAAATGGCTACTTCAGTCAAAGAATCTGCAGCCACCTGCCTCTTTGGGAACCTATAATCTTCCTTTTGTTTAATAATAATAAACAAAATTCAAGAGGATGGTTTATTTTGGAGGACAGGTGGGAAGAGAGAAGAGAATGGGGAAAGGTGCATAAGTAGATATGTTCTTGGTAACATCAGTGTTTTTAGACTGAGCGGTCAGGGGTACAGTGGTCTCACCTTCCCACAGTTTCTTTTTTCATAATTTCAGTTAGATGTAGCCAACCACAGTCTGAAGAGACCAAATGAAAAATTCTAGGAAACAATTCATGAATTTTAAACAAATTTTAATGTAGTGTATTGTTATAATTGTTTTATCTTGTTATTACTGTTTTTATTGCTTACTAGGCCTAATTTATAAATTCAATTTTATCATAAACATATACGTATAGAAAAAAACACTGTATATATAGGGTTTGATACAATCCATAGTTTTAGGCATCCACTGAGGGTCTTGGAACATATCCCCATGGATAACAGATGGGGGAACTACTGTATTATTAAAAATAAATTATAATTAAACAAAGAGGGCCATGTATGAACCAACAATGGTACTGAAATATGTAACTATGATTATGGTGAATCAAACTGAGAGCCACACAGAAAAATCATTACAAAGACAACGAGGCTTTTTATTAAGCCCTGACTGCATGCCGGTTCTACATGTTTTTATTTTTTGTACTGGAGATTGGACCCACAGGTATTCTACTACCAAGCTATATCCCCAAAACCCCACTTTTTTTTTTTTTTGAGTCAGGTTCTTACTAAATTGCTGAAGGTCTCACTAAGTTGCTGAGATTGACCCTGAACTTATGATCCTCCTGCCTCAGTTTTGCAAGTTGCTGGGATTATAGCAATGTGCCATCACACATGGTTTCCACATGCTTTTGGAAGGACAAAATGGCAGAATAAAGAGTGACAAGTTGAATCCTATCATCATGTACATCCACAAGAATGAGTTCCTAATTAGAATAAGTTATATTCCATCCTTGTATAATTATATCAAAATGGATTCTACTGTTCTACAGACCTAAAAAAATTTTTTTTAAAAATGAGTGACTAGTATGGATGGGGGGAGGCTGCATCACAGAGAGGGGAGGTGAAAACTTTGCCTTGAAGGATGATTTGGGGTGCTGGGTGGGGTTTCGAGTTGTTTGGGAGACCTCTGTGGCCTGCCTTAGTATTCTGCCAGCTGTTTGAGGTCCCATGTTGGAGACCTTCCCATCTTCCTTGGTTTAGGGCTCAAGAACAGGACCGGCCTGGCAGTGAGAAGGCAGGGGCTTCCTCTTCTATCCCCCATCCAGAGAGAGAGGCAGGAAGGAGGTGGTTCTCCCCAGTGTAGAGACAGAAAAACTGAGTCCTGGCCTTTGATTAGCATTAGAAAGAACCAGCCGAGGTCACCCAAAGGAAGTCAGGAATCCTACTCCTAGTTTTCTCCCTCTCCGGGGTTGCCAAGGGCGGGGGACCTCCCCTCACCTGAATGGGGTGGCTATGCCACTCCAGCACCCAAAGCTCTGGGCTCTTTCCCAGCTGCCCTACCTAGCTTCTGAGCTTCTGCCACTGGAGCCTAGCTCTGTGCTTTTCTTGCCTGGGAAGAACAAAATACAAGTGGGTGCTGGACTTAGGCCTTTGGCTCCAGAGCGCCAGTAGGCCCTGCACACCCAGCAGCCACCAGCAGGAGGGCCCTGTCACTGCCTTTCAATGATTGTCCATTTCCCTGGACCCAGGAGCCTTGGGACACTGGCTCCTGTGCCTGTCTAACCTCCCCAGCTCTGCTCCCACTGGCCAGTGAGAAGGCCTTAAGGATCACCTGAGCCCCAGCTACCCGCCTTTCTCTTCCCTTCCCCAGTCAGGGGAGCTCCACCTCCCCTAACCCAGGGAAACGTCCCTGCTCCCCAAGTGTCCAGAGGAACTTCTGCTGTACTGCCCAGGGCCCAAGCTTTGATGACTCAGGGTGATTCCAGAGTGAGATGAAGCAGGTAATGATTAATCTTACAGCTAATGGGTAATCCTACTCCCCCATCCCACGCGGTCCCCAAGAGAGAGCACGCATCATTAGGTGGCCAGGGGTTAAACACTGCCATTAGGGAGCCCACCACTCAGGCAGGAGCGAGGCCCTGTGGTTGAATCTGAGGCTGGTTGGAGGGGAAGGAGGGCTCTTGCTTCCTCTTCTGGCTTTGCTCTAGGCTTGCTGGCAGCAAGAGGAGTCTGGTAGATACGTGAGATCCATAGTCATAGATGTGGCTCCTCTTGCCATGTTCCAGGGCCTGGATTCTGAGGAGGCAGCCCTTTGGGCCTAACTGCTCATGCAGCAAGTCCCAGTGAAGCATGTCTCTCTCCCAGAACCCCCAGCTTGCCCTTCCCCTTCCCATCAGTCCTGTCCTGCCCCCATCCCTAGGACTCTCCATTTCTTTCCCCCTTTCACTGACAGCTTAGTTGTTTGAGGTGGGAAATAGGCAGTGTGATTTTGTAGCAAATGATTTTCATATCTGTGTGACTGTGGACAAAACATTAGCCTTCTCTGGACTTCAGTTCCCTCTCTTACACAGTGAGGCCAAGAGCCGAGTGAGACTCCCAGTAAAGCACTTGACACTGACAGTCAAGTACTCCATAGACAGCTTGCTCTTTTCTCAGAGAACCAAGTTCAGACTTGGGACTTGGTTCTCCCCAGCAGACAGGACCCTGAGGAGTGAATAATGTCTGCAGGGATGATGACATCTGTGTGCCTCGTCCCAATGCTTAAGGCTTCACACCCACCGCAGATATCCCAGCCTGCTGTGCTCCCGGCTTCTGGGCCATTTCCACGGCCATTAACTTTCTCCAGGCAACTCCCTACCAGAAACATCTCCCCCAGTCAATTTATCTGTAGGGTCTCCCTCAAGACCCTTCATCCAAGGAGCCTTCCCTGACCCCTTCATCTCCTGCTCTGAGCAAATGCAGTCCTCTGTCCACAGCAACCCCTGACTGTGCCAGTGCTGCTTTGTGACAGCCCTTAATATGCCATGATATCACTCCTGATATTTAATAGTCACAAGGCAGGAGTATGGGAGCTCTGCAAGTCCCTACCCCTTCCTCAGTTTTTTTGTTTTGACAGTTGTCAACCGAGGCAATTCCCTCAGAGGGTCTCTATGTCCAGCCACTACTTCCCCTTAGCTACTTCCCCAGGCCCCAGCAGTATATACAACAGGTGCTCACTTGTTAACTAAAGCATGGGCACTTCTGTAAGGGTCCCCTCCTACGACTTCAGCAATGGGTCCATAGCCTGCCTGGCCAGGACGTGCAGGGGCTGCTCACAGCAGCAGTGAAATGGAGGCTCAGAAGTTTCTGCAGAGAGGTTTGGGGCTGGCTTTTCCTTGTGCTTCAACTGGGCTCCTGAGGCCAGCTGAAAGATGGGCATTTGGTTCATTCCTGGGGTCCCCAGTTCTTCCCACACCAAAGAACGCAAGGACAAGATAGTCTGCTTCCCCTACCAAGAGTTCTGATTTTTGAGCAGGTGATCATCGTTGTTGGCACAGTCTGAGTCTCCCTTCCTATTGTCACCTACAGTGCTGGGACCTCTCATTCATACCCTTCCTGTTTTTCCTCCACCCTCCTCTGGGCCCCAGCAGGCTGAGGCAGAGCCACTACCTCAATGGGCTGTGGTTGGGTAGGTTTATGGGAGGTGTCAGCGGAAGCTCCCTCCCATCTGTGGTTTGGCAATGTCCCTCCTGCCAAAGGCCACCCTGCCTGACAGGATGCTCTCCCAAGAAAACTGCTCCTTCAGGCTATAGTCATGTTTTCTTCTCTTACCCCTTCAGGCTGAAGGGTTCTCTTGTTCTACATAAACCTCACCCTCAACTTTGCAAATAGTTCTTATTAACCCTCCTCCAAATCTCCAGATTCCAGTGCTGCCTTTTTCCTGCTAGGAAGCTGAGGCGGCCACTGTACAGTCCCTTTCTGTGGACCTGAGCTCTCCCCTGATGTTCCAGTATTGCCAGTGTCATCCTCACCACAGGTACCTTTGCATACCCCAACATTTAGTGATCACTTACTATGTGCCAGGCTCTGTGCCAAGAGCTCTACCCACACTGTCTCAATCTAATACACTTTCTGGGAGTAATCGCTGTTACTGCCTTTTACAAGTGAGAATACAGATGCTAGGAGGAAGGAGACTTGCCTAGGGTCACCCAGCTTTGAAGCTGCAGGTCTGAGATTGAATCCAGGCTTTCTGACTGAAGTCTGTGAACATGGCCACCAGACCATGCTACCTTTTCCTTTCATGCTGGGAAAAGGAGTTGCATGTCTTTCTCGCCTGAAACTGGGGCAATGGGGCAACACAGGCAAGGTCAAGTCCAGAGACAAAAACACCTATCCTTCTTCCCTGGCTCCTTCCTTTTCTTTTTGGTGCTGGGGATCAAACCCAGAGCTTTGCACAAATGGCCAGGTGCTCCATTCCTGAGCTGTGCTCCCAGCCCACCTGTTTCTGTTTGTTTGTTTGCTTTTGGTATCAGGGATTAAACCCAGGAGCACTTAACCGCTGACACACATCTCCAGCCCTTTTTTTTTTTTTTAATTATTCTAATTAGGTATATATGACAGCAGAATGCATTTTGATTCATTGTACACAATTGCAGCACAACTTTTTATTTCTCTGATTGTACCCGATGTAGCGTCACACCATATGTGCAGTCATACATGTACCTAGCGTAATGATATCCATCTCATTCCACCATCTTTCCTGCCCGCCTACCCACTCCCTTCTCTCCCTCCCCTTTGCCAATCATAGTTTCACCATTTTTCCCATGCTTCCCCTGATTATGGATCAGCATTCACTTATCAGAGAGAACATCAGGCTTTGTTTTTTTGAGATTGACTTACTTCTCTTAGCATGATGTTCTCCAACTCCATCCATTTACCCACAAATGCCATAATTTTATTCTCTTTTAATGCTGAGTAATATCCCATTGTGTATATATACCACAGTTTCTTTATTCATTCATTTATTGAAGGGCATCTAATTTGCTTCTACAGTTTAGTATTGTGAATTGAGCTGCTATAAGCATTAATGTGGCTGTGTTCCCATTACTTTTTTATATTTTGAGACAGGGTCTCTCCAAGTTTCTTAGGGACTTGTTAAGTTGCTGGGGCTGCTTTTGAACTTGCAATCCTCCTGCTTCAGTCTTCTGTGCCACTGGGATTACAGGCACGAGCCTCTGTGCCTTGCTCTACCTGTCCTTTTGAATGAGGCCATACAGAGGGCTCTATAATCATATAGCCCAGATACTGATTGTAGAGAAGAGCATGGAGGCAGGTTTTAGAGCCTCAACTGGGGAGGCCACTGTAAGTAGGGCAGGAGCAGGGTATCCCTCACAAATGGTCATTTGGACCCTGAAGGCTGGTATGTCAGGACACCCCAGCTGTGACTGGAAGCACTCATGGTGGCTCACTCCCAGTTCTAGCCAAGCCCTTGGATGCAGGATGTTGTCTTAGGGCCTGTGGACTGCGTGCACTGTGGTGGGATTCTGGAGGGCCCTGAGAGCTGCTTCCCACCCTTCCCCCAGTTCCTTATGATACAGAAAATTGCTACTGGGCTAAATCCATGTGTGTCCCCGTTTTGTCACAGACCCTATGGTGGTCCTGACCTTGTCTTATGACTCCTGTCCCAGTCCCCTGGACAGGAAAAATCTGGGCAGCAAAAACAGCAGGACACCTTGGAACCCAATCTTCACTGCAGGAAGCTGACACTTGACACTTTGGATCCTCCAGTTCCTCACCTACCAAGTGGATCTGCAGAGTGGATCAAGGACTAGATGAGAGAAGGAAGCCCAGCGCAGAGCAGGCAGCCCCCAGAGCTTTCCCTCACGCTCACAGCAAAATGGAGCGAACATGGAGCCCCCTCAGCTGGGGAGCTTTGGTGACAGGAGACTTGGGGGTGATGTTAAAGGCCCCAGGGTTCTCGTTGTTGGTCAGCACTGTTTCCATCTGCTTATCAGGCACGTTTATTGATCGCCCTGTTGAAGGATTCCTCTCAGTGTTTGGTAACCAGAGCTCTCGTTTGAGGCCACCCAGGCCCCACCATCAATTCATAAATCACTTTGCTGAAGATGCAACGTGACTTTTGGACATTTTTCTTTTAAAAAAATCAATAACTCGTTAACAAGGGGCTGAATAAAGGGGTAAGCGATGAAGCTGCCCACTATTCCCTACCATCAGGATGGGGCAGAAGTGGTACCTGCCAAGGTTGGGGGGCCCACTCAGGGCAGCAAGCCTCAACCAGTCTCCAGGAAATCTGTGTCCCCCTCACCCTGACTCTGCCAAACCACAAATCAGTTCAAGTCTTTCCTCTGCTTCAATTAACAGTTTAGCAGAGCCCTGAGTTCTAGGGAGACCCCTGCAGGCCTCTGGTCTGCTCCCAGGGAACCTCTCTGTCGGCTTGCCCATCCCTGCCTTACACCTTCACTTTAGTCCCATGACACACCTGTGGTCCCCCCAAGAGAAAGGTGGTCTCTCCAGGTTTGGGGACTTCAGATACCTTCATGTACCTACACTGTCCTCCCTCAGCCAGCCTGAATAACTGATGGTTCTTCTTCAAGACACAAAGAGCACAACCTCCAGCAAACCTTCCCTGAAAGCTCCCCCCACTGCCTCCACCCCCACCCCCACCCCAGGACATCAGATCCACAATCCCTGGGCCTCCCCTGGATCATGACCCACTATGGACTTCTCAGACAGGGTCTCTTTCCTTAGGGGACAGAGACCATACCTGGGAGTTGCTGTGTCTCTAGGACTCAGTATGTGGCTTGGCACAGGGCTGGTACCAAGGGGGTACTTACTGAATGAATGGAACATCAAGTTGGCATTTCTCCTCTCTGCTACTCTAGCCAGGGACAGTGATGCCTGCACCCCCATACCTTCCCTTCTCTAGGGTGCAAGCCTTCAGTGCCTCTCCCCCTACAAGGGTGTGAATAGTTGGTGTATGTGAACCTCATGATAGCAGCTAATAATTTAACAATTAGTGAGCCCTTAGTCGGTGCAGATGCTACTCATGTTAGACCTTGAAACTACGACCCAAGATAGTTACTACTATAGTTCCCACTTTAAAGACAAGAAAACTGAGAACCAGGAGCAAAAGAGATCAGCTTTAGAACCAGGCTTGTGTTCCTTATCACAGTGCTGTTCCATAATGAAGTGCTTGTGGGGAGTTTGGGGTTGAATGGCGGACAGCCCTAGCACCCCACCCACGGGACGGGGCCCCAGGGTTGGCTCTGCAGCCAGGAGAACCAGTAGGTCTGGAGGGCTCCAATTACAGGAAACTTCTTATTCAGGCCAACTCGGCCTGGGATCCCTCTCTCAGATTCTCTGCTCAGGTTTGGCCACCCTAGCCTGAACCGCCGTCTCTACCATTGAGCAGAGCCTCTGGCCCTAATCTCATTTGAGGCCATGAAATCGCATTTGCAGCGTATTAATGCAGCGTGGAGCTGGCCTGGCCCTGCCTGTCTCCTGGAAGAGAGAGGAGCCTGGAAAGCAATCTCGCAGGGAGGCATCTCCAGGAACACCCGCAGACAAAAAGCAATTATGCTTTAAAAGGAGGATTAAAATAATGTCTACTCCCTCCCAAACACGTGCCCACCCGAGGGCCTCAGCTTCATTTGGTCCAGTGATGGTTCAGGGCTAGCTTCCTGCTGGGGTGAGGGATGGGGGTCCCCATGACTCGGCCTTCATCTGCTCCAGCAAACCACCTCCTTCAAGTTCCCCAAAGAAGCCATGTTTTCTCAAGCCTGAGTCTTGGCCTGGCTGTCCACCTCCCTAGAGCAGCCTCAATCCTGTGACTCTGACAAGCTGCCATTTACCTGCCCAGCCCCTTTGTTGAGCATTTGCTCTATTATTTAAATACAATTCAACACTCCTATCAGGGGAGGGCTGTTATTACTCCCACTCTAGAGATGAGAAAAGAAGGTGCAGAGAGGGTAAGTTCCAGAGCTAGAAGGCGACAAAACAGAGAAACTAGATTTTTTCACTGCTCTCTTCCCTGCCTTCCTGTCCTGACTCAAATATAGCTGGCCCTCCAAATCTGTGAGTTCCAAATCTGCTGATTTAAGGAACCCTGGATCAAACATATTTGGAAGCCAAGTAAGGCAGCCTGTGCTTGTAATCCCAGTGACTCAGGAGCCTGAGGCAACAGGATTGCAAATATGAGGCCAGTCTTAGCAATTTAACAAGACCCCAAGTAACTTAGTGAGACCCTATCTCAAAATTTTAAAAAGGGCAGGGCTGGGGGGCTAGAGATGTGGCTCAGTAGCAAAGTGCCCCTGGGTTCAATTCCTAGTATATATATATATATATATATATATATATATATATATNTGTGTGTGTGTGTGTGTGTATGTGTATGTATGTATATGTATATATGTATTTGGGAAAAAAATTCTGTCTGAAGCTGGGGGTATAGCTCATTGGTACAGCACATGCTTAGCATGCATGAGGAGGCACTGGGTCTGATTCCCAGTATTTGCAAAAAAATAAAGAAAAAAAAGTCATGCTTATACTGAACATTTTTACAGACATTTTTTTCTTGTCATTATTCCCTAAAGAATACAGTACAACAACTATTTACATAACATTTACATTGTTCCAGGCATTATAAATAACCTAGAGATGATTTAAAGTATTCAGGAGAGTTGAGCTTAGTGGTGTACACCTGTAATCCCAGACAGGGGAAGCTGAGGCAAGGGAATCACAATTCCAAAGTCAGCTTCAGTCACTTCATGAGACCCTGTCTCTAAATAAGTAAATAAATAAATAAAGTGTATGGGAGGATTGTGTAGACTATATGCAAATACTGCACCATTTTACATAAGGGACTTGAGCACTTTGTACATTTTACATAAGGGACTTTGGTATCTGAAACCAATCCCCCAGGGTCTAAGGGGCAACTGTATTAGCCACCCCCTCATCTGTGACTTTAGCCTCCACAGGGTGGGTCCAGCTGGGTCCCTCCTATACCCAAGCAACTGCATGGTCTCACTATAATGCTCTTGTCTTCTTGGGAGCTCTGAGAGGCCAGGTCTGGCACAGATTCAGTGCCCAACAAACATACTCCTGGAAGAATTCCATAATAGCTCCCTGTAGTGGGGTAGGGATGTATGGCCATTTCTGTCTCCAAGGCTAAGCCCAGGGAGCTTTTGAGGCTGTCTGTGTTCTGGAAATTGTTAAGAAGTTGTCCCTGTCCTCCAAGAAGCCCTCCTGGACTGCAGTGAGGCTAGTACATTATCCAAGTCTCACAACCACGTATCAAAGCAGACCCCATTACCCACTTCCTATGGATGAGAATACAGAGGATCAGAGAAGTAAAATGACAAGTGCAGAAAAACCTAGTTCAAGGCAGAGCAGAAGCCTCAATTCAAGCTGGTCTAAAGTTTGGCCACTGTACCTTTGTGGCTGTGACTCACTGTCATGCCTCCAATAGGGGCTAAGAGTTTGTTTCTGGGAGGCATTTATAGAAATCTTCTTTCTAAGTGCCAGCTATAGTGGGTGGGGTGCCTTGGACCCTGAGCCATCGATAGTACCCCAGCCTTGCTCCCAGACCACCCAGTGCAATGAGAACTCATTGTGGGGGTCAGTGGACATGGAGTAACCTATTTTGGCTGGTCTTAGTGTGATTTGGGGGCCAGGAAGAAACCTGCTCCTGTGAACTGCTTCCTCATGCTCCTGTCCAGAAAGAGTCCAGAAAGTGTTCAGTGACTTATTCCAATGGCTTAAGGAACTGCTTGTAAGGTGTGAGTTTCCCTGGGGAGGGATGCAGCAAATCATTCCCTCCTGTGTGCTGGTTACAAGATCAAAAAGACCAAAACATGTGCGGAGACCTGGTTTCCAGCCGGGCCTTCCTGCTGGAATCAAGAAGACGCTTTGGGCAAGTCTTTTACCTCCTCTAGTGGCTCAGTTCCTGTTCCAGCAAATGGCTTCCCTGTCCACCTCCCAGACTGAGGTGGGCTTTGTGGGCATTCAGTGAGTTCTGCCTTTGCCAGCCTGGCTCAGAGAAACCTCCCCAGTCAAGGCGATAACAGAGAACACAGAGCCCTCAGAGATGGCACTTACTGTCCAGTTCCTTGGCATCCCTACTAACTTCCCCCACCCCATGAAAATATGGTCTACTTCCTGCTTTACCCCTACTTGTTTGTCCCCTGCACCCCTCCGTATTCCTGCCTCTACCCACTTGCCCGCATTGTCCTCAGCACTAGAAACCCTCCATCCTGCTGGAATCCTACTGTCCTGAGGGCAGGGCTCAACAGTCTCCCTGACTTGTGTGGGGTGGGCTTTAATATACCATGTCACTTCCTACCCACTTCCTCACCTGAGCCTCACTGCCTCCTTCTCAGGAGGTACTGCTTGGCTCATTCGTTGTAAGGATGCGACCCTGGGAGGTGGGTGACTTGCCGAGTCTCAGTGCTCAGATGCAACTGGGAAATGAGGTTCTAAGCCAAAGCCTCCTGATTCCCAGGCAGGACTGTTTCCCTATAGCATACTGTGTCCTTGATGACCACCCACCTTGTCCCAGTGGGCTTGAAAGTCATTGTTCTCCACCTCCTCCCGTTTCCTCCCCTGTTCAGCCTGGCAGCTCCCCAAGGGCAGGGCATACAGCAACCTAATCTACTGCTTGGGAGAGTGAATAGGTGAATGAATGAAGAAAGGAAAGAGGCAGGGAGGCAGGGAGGTCCCCTTCTGCTAGGGGAGGATGAACCATGGAGGGTATCCCACAGGTATCCTCCCCTATCCCAGGAGGGGGCTGCTCCCTGCTGGCCTCAGCTGCCCCTGACTCTGGGACTCTGCAGAACCAGCTTGGTCTGCTGGGCTGATCTCTAACATGCCAACCTCAGCAGGGCCAGGGTGGCAGACAGGGGCTGTCAGTTTTCCTTCCCTGCTGCCCTCCCCCATCTGCTGTCAGAGTTGTATTAAAGATGGGTTTCTCATGGAGTTTTAATCTCACCTCATACATCACAAATGCCATGTCCCTGACACCTCTTACTCATTTGGAGGACTGCAGTGGGGCGGATTGTGTAGAGATGAAGTGAGGAGGGTCTCCAGGATGCGCAGGTCTGGGCGGGGGAGGATATGTACTGCCCATGTGTGTTCTTCAGTGTGTTGGTGGGAATCTATCTTTGTGAAGAGGAGGGTCTCTGCATGTCTAGGATGTGGCGGGTCTGTGTGTGCTCACATACATGTGTTGCATGTCTAAGCACCTGTGAGGGTGGCTGTGTTCCAGGATTAGGGACATAGCCATCTTCTAGGGATGTAAGAACCAGAAAAGGTCACCATAACTGGGTCCTCCTGCACTTCATTCCTCTTCCTTCACTGTGAAGGTGACTTCTGGAGATAAGATGCCCCCCCTCTACACTTCTGTCCCCTGGACCTTGCTCATTGGGGTTTGGCTCACTGGGAGGATAGAGGCAGGAGTCACTTCCTCTGCATCTCTCCCCACACCACCACACCAAGCACACATTCTCTCCATCTCTCTCTCTCTCTCTCTCTCTCTCTCTCTCTCTCTCTCTCTCTCTCAAACACACACACACACACACACACACACACACACACACAGAGTCCTCCAGGTGGAGCCAGTGTCAGCACGCCCCCCCCCTGGGGTGGGGGAAGAGGGAAGGAAAGCTGGGGGAGGGGGAGCAGGGCCATCTGGTGTGTTCCTTACAACAATCTGCTAAAGGAGCCACTTCCCAGACTAGCACCCAGGCTGGCCTTCTCTACTCTGAGCCTGGTATCTGGCCTAGAGATAGCGCATCTCACAAATTTGTGACGCCCTTCCCCACCTGGGCAAGAAGGAGCAAACCTATTTTCTAGATGCAGAAACTGAGGAGGCTCAAACCCATCTGCCTTGCCCAGCACACCTCCCAACTTCCTCATTACTAGAGTGGCAAAGGCAAAAATTCATTAAATACTTCCTGCAGGGCAGGGCTAACTCTAACTCATTAAATCTTCCCAGTCATAGAGGACAATAGGAATTGCTGTCACCCATTGTACAGATGTGGAAGTGAGGGAGTTGCTACTTGCATATGGTAAAACACCTACTAAATAAACTGGCTTGAGCAACAGTATAAATAAGAGACTTCTTTAAGTCCCATCTAGGATACACACCCAGGACTCCTGGGGTCTCTGGAGGACTCCCTTGGCAGAAAAGTGTTTAGTGCACCCAGAGGAGGAAGAGGAGCCAGCAGGAGGCCAGCAGGGTAATGTGGAGCATTTGGCCCCTGGCCTCTCCCCCTGAGGTTGGGGTGACTGGAAGTGCCCACGCTCCCCAGGGCTAGTATTGGCCTGCTCTGCTCCTTCTGCCAGCCTCAGTCAACCTTCCACCACAGTGACAGGTCTGCACCCCTCCCTGCGTGGGTGACAGTACTCTCTGAGAACGCCTTGACAGTGTCTTTGTTCCTCTGAAATAAAAGAAAATCGAGCTACAAAGGGAAACCTCAGGTAGCTTTTAACGGGCTCAGCTGCCTGGGGCAGAGTGTGTTCAAGCTGGAGGCAGTTGTCGCGGGAGCAGAAGGGGGAGCCGCCTGCAGCCCCCAGCCACCCCCTTCTCAGGGGGGAGCCCCCACAATCACGTTCACTCAAGGAAAAGGCTCTTTCAAAGAGTGGCAAAGGAGAAAATCAATGAAAATTGATAGAGAAATGTAAAGCAGCTGTCTGCTGTGTGTATGTGTGTGTGTGTGCATGTGCCCGCGAGTGCAACATGCGCGTGCACACGCATGTGCCTGCTTGTGAGGGCACAGCCTGAGCAGAACATGCACCCTGGACCCTGGATGAATGCTGACCTGCTTAGGGCTCAAGACCAAGGAAGATGGGGGCTGGGAGTTGATGCCTGGCACATGCCAGTGGAGGGGTCCTGGTGGCTGGGGGGAGGGGAGGCAGCCGAGTCTCTAACTCGAGTTAAGAGAGAGATTAATATATTCAATCTGCTCCAGGGTAATTGAGGGAACAATTGGAGTGTTTTTCTAAAGCCTATAAAACTGCCTCATTTGCAAGGAGGGGCCGCGGGGCTGCAGGTCCTCATATTTAATGGAGGCAGGAAGAGCAGAGGAGGGGAGGCTTTGGGGTCCCAGCATGAGGGACTGGGGGGGTGGGCATCAGCCTGAGAGGGGACTGGCAGTCCTGGTCCAAGCGGCTTTCACCTTCTTCAGTTCCTGCCACTTTGTTGGTTAGCCACTTTGTTGGGAGCCTGTTTCCCGACCTGTGAAATGGGCCTGGAGCAGCTGAAGGGAGGCTGCTCAAGACCCAGGAAGCCAGCCCACAAAAGGGCTGGCACCGGGGTGAAGGGGCACGGACAAAGAGGTGCCCGTCTCCCCAAGCCAGGCCAGTCCCCTGAGATTCAACGGGCAGTAAAGAGTAAAGTTAATGAAATCCGCATTGTGCGCCCCTCCCGGCTTGAACCATTTTAGTCTCCAGGGCAATAGAAATAGCTTAGGCAATAGCGAGCAATAAAAGACATAATGAATTTAAAAGCAGAGCAGAGACTGGAGAGTGAGGACTCTGCAGTGCTCTGGCCGGGAGGCGGGAGGGTGCCTGGGGTGGGGAAAGTGCAGGCCTGGAGCTCCCGCCAGAATCTGGACAGGGACCGACAGGCAGGATGGGGGATGGGGACAGGGAGGAACAAAGGGAGGACATCCGACACCGACACCGAGGTGTAGGGACCGAGGGCAGAGGGGACTCTAGGCAAGCCACTAACAGCTCCGTGGCTGTTCTCCGTTCCCCTCCATTTCTCCTTAATGAAAGTGCCCCAGCCTGTGGACGCCAAATCCACAATCAGAATTCACAGGCTTAGAGCCAGGTGCTTGGCATTTGGTGATTGCTTTATTAGCTTTTTCTTTCATTTTTCCCCTCTGGGGGCGGGGGAAAGGTGTTTTAAATGGAAAGAGTAAAAAGAAAGCAAGAAAAAAAAAAAAACCCTTGAAAGTGCCATTTAAAACGCTCTTGGAAAACCCAATTGCTTCCATGAAACAAAACTGCAATTGTTTGAAAGAGGTAACTGCTGGGGGAGGGAGCCCACCACGCCCTCGCTCTCCTCCTCCCTCTGAGCCTGGAATCTAGAGCTCCCAGCCATGTGGGAGGAAGCTTGGGGCCTCCAAGGTTCAACACTGATTGAGCCGCTAGGAAGGCTCCCAGAGCTAAGAACAGGGAATTTTTAAATTCATGTTTTCAGATATTTTATCCCTGGGAATTTCCAGTCCAAAGTTTCCCTCTTAAACAGCTCTGCCCCAGGGAAGTAGTCCTTGAAACTTCAGAGATCTTAGGAGACGGGAGTGAGGTTTCTGGAGGGTCAGCCTAATGGTTCCAAGCTCAAAGCTGCTGTGGCCTCCCCAGGTCCTCCCACAGAGGTCATTTGCCCTCCCAGGAGTTCAGCAGAGTCACCTCTGATGGCCCCTTGATCAAGCCTCCCCTGCATCTTCCTGCTGTTTCCTGAGGCTGGAGCACCCACTCTGCCCAGTGCAGGCCACCTTATGGTCTGATAACTCCCCCTTACCATTGGACAAGGAGGGGCAGGGTATGGGGTGGCCAGATAGTCTCAAAGCTGCCAAGAGATGACAGTGGGCAGTGTCAGGGAGTGGGCTGTGTGGAGGGTTGGGGTGGAGGCTCCACCCACTCAGGAAGCACTATGTGCCTATGGCTGGCAGGGAACCTGGAGTGGTTGCCCTTCCATGCTGAGAACCCTTGGTAGCCCCTGCTAGCAAACACCCAGTGCCCTCTGGTGGGTCAGGGGTCCTAGGAGTGATCTTCATCCTAGCATATGATTGTTTCACACTGAAAATATTTAAGGGGATAGTCCTTCTTAGCCCTACATTCCTGTGGTTATTTAGGGCCCAGTAACCTGTTGGGGCTGAAAAACAAAGTGATTCTGCTTCAGTCAGTCCTTGAAGTAGGCCCTGGTCACCTACTGAACCCTGCCTCTGTTCCCTACTTATCCTTGAGCATCCTAATCATGGCTTTCCCAATCGCCTGCACTTCATGCCTCCCTCTACCCCCACTCCACTGCCCAGCACCATGACCATCATCAGTTCTGGCTGAAAAAATGGCAAACACTATGCAAATTAGAGAACAACTTGTGAGCCTACAATACAGTCCTAAATCAAATAAATAGAGTCAACTGTTGAGATGCCTAGTGCAGACAGGACTGAGAGTAGCCTGAAAGGGATGAAACCAATTCTGGGAAAGCTTCCTGGAGGAGGTGGCCTTGAATTTAGATTTTGTATCTGGAGCCCAGAAATCCATTCCTAGACTTGACCTGAACATTGCTGAGTTTGGGCTACATCCCAAGAATGCAATCTTCTCCTGTCATCTCTAGCCTTTCTGCTTCAGGCCTTTCCTCCTGTTGTCCCTGCCCTCCCAATTCCGGCTCCATTTCTCTTCAACTGAGAACCAAAGAGAGCTGAGCGAAATCTTCCCCTCCTGGGCTTCCTTGTCCTTATTCACAAATTGGGGAATGCAGGGAAGAGTGTGAGGTTTTGTGGGCCCCTGTGGTTCCAGGTCACATCCACTTCCCTAGGGAGGTGGCACAGGTCCAAAGGACAACATGGGTCCCACTGAGCCTGGTCTTGATGCCGCCTTTCCAACTGTGTCTGAGCCTTCAAGAGGCATCGCCAGAAAGATGCCTGTCTTCCTCCCTCTCAAGGGCTGGGCTGGACCGAGTTTGCCTGACTAAAAGCACAGCCCTCTATTCTCAAAGGACCCTCCATTGTCTGTTCCCGTGGGCTTCTGTGCTGTTGTTAGGCCTGTGATTGCTGACCCCCTGGAGGGGGCGATTTCCCTCTCCCTCGAAAACCATTTTCTTGTCTTGGTAGAAGCAGACATCTGACACTTTAAGAGGGAGTGTGGCGCAGAGATGATGGCTTTAAATAACAGAAATTAGAGCTGCTGAGTCTGTCACAGCCATCGGACCAGCCCCTTCCCCCAGCAGCCCCACCCTCCCTCACCGTGCATTTCAAACAGCAGCCTGGCCTGTGGCTCCGGGCTGGGTGTGACCAAGCCATGCTGGGACCTGGTGAGCAGGGATCAGCCTGTCCCAGAGCTCAGAGTCTCCTAAAAGCCTAGTCCTGTGATAGAACATAGGACCGAAGGGCCAGGGCCCAGGCTGTGAAGTCAGGGAGTTTACAATCTGAGGGAACAGAAAGTTCCCTAGGAATCCAGGTGACACCCATCTCATTTTACAAGCTCAGCACACAGCACAGAGCTGGGGGTACAGCGAGGAGTCAAAAGTGTGAATGAAGGGACAGAGCCAGAGTGGGCCGTGTTAACAGCCTGGAGCCCTGGACAAGAGAGGTTGGTCCCTGGGTCCCTGGTTTGCACTTCCTGCTCACTCTCCCAAAGCCACAGTCTCCTCTTGTCTTTCTATACACACCCTCCAGTGGCTTCCCATTGCTTTCCAAATTGACAAATTCCACCTCTGCTCTTCTGCCACTACCCTCCATTTGCTCCAGTTTATCCCATCCACCAGCCCTCTTCCAGCCAGACTCGGTCCATTACCCAGGCTCTGCTCAGCACCATACCAGGGCAGTGGGGGAGAGAGGTGATGCAGGAGAGCCCCCACACCTTACGGACCCACCTAGCTTTGGGTTCAATATATCACTGTGTACTAAGGTCTCAGGAATGTTGTTGGCATTAAATGGAATCAAGTAACCTTGAGCCTTGGTACCTCGCCCTGTGAAATGGGCTACCATTTACTCTACTGGTTTCTCAGTGCTGGCTGTGAGGCCTTCCAGACATGCTGCCTGTCTGTGGAAGTGGGAAACCCTCCTGTGCTCAGTTAAGGACTAGATACCCTTGCCTGGGCCTGAGGCTGCCAGGGTCCTGGTTCAGGGCTGAGCCCCTCCTGGTCACAGTGGGAGCTGGAGGAACTTGAAGGTGGGCCCACAGAGGAGATTAAAGTGAATGTTCCCTGGGGAGGTCTCAGGGAACACTAACACACTAGGCAAAAGAATCCCCACCCTGCTGTGTCCCTGCTTTGTGTGGCCTTGGTTCCATCTATTTTTTTTTTTTTTTTGGTCTGTCCCTTTAAGCTGAGACTCCTGGTCCATCCTCAGACTGCTGATTACCAGAACTGAAGGAGGCAGCCTTGGGAGGCTTTGCTGCTCTGCCCAATGATCTGGGACCCAGAAAGCACCCACCTGCAGCCTGGGAAGTCCGGGCTCTGGATTTGGTGCCATGGGTTCTGGTTGTCTGTGTGCCGGAGGACAGTTGGAAGCAGGAGGCTGAGGGGCCCGGTGCACATGGAAGGCCACGCTGTAGGCCAGTCCCCCACAGTGGCGGACAGTGGGGTCCTCACTGGCCCGGAGCAGAGGCAGGTTGCCACGGTAGCGGTACAGGTCCTCGTGCTCCCTCGCCTCCAGGTTCATGCGGGGTTGGTCTGGCCGTGGGTAGATGGGGAAGATGGCCTGGCCCACCCGCTGGACTGCCTGTCCTGAGGCCCCCTCCAGCCGCAGCGCCTCCACACGCAGCCGCGCATCATGGTGCCCATCATTCTTGCAGAACCCTGGGTGGGAAATATGGGATTTGACTGTGGTCTCTAGGGTCTCTCTCTACAGTGGGTGAGGAGGACAAGCAGGGACCCAGGGCAGCCTGGGCTGGCTAGCTGTTGAGTCAAAGCCCATCAGGCTTGGTGAAGTTTTCCCTGGGGGGTGAGCCCCCTCTCAGGTCCCTACCTGTAGCTCCTCCCTTTACCCATGCTGGGTACCTGGCCCCTAGAGGGAGGAAGGGAGGGCTCTTCGCCTATGGGGCCATCGTGGGCCCTGAAACCACCTTGCCCCAAGGAAGAGTTCAACCTGTCCCCAATTCTGGTCACCTAAAGTCTGGGACTTGGTTTTCTCCTTCCCTCAAGTCCCTCTTCTACTGAGAAGCTGTCCTGGGTGGCCTCACAACCTAGGCATGGATCTTTTTCTCCCTTTTGCTTTTTTAGTCATTCTCTAAGATTCCTGCCTCTCTTTACCTGGTCTGGAAGCTTCTAGAAGGCAAGATCTGGGTCTCCTTATCCCTGTTCATCCGCCATACCCACAGCTAAGTGATGCTCAGAGGTTCTAGGGTTACTCGCTGTAATGTTCACTACCCAAGACCGGATCCAAACCTACCTTGGGCTAGTGCTTTTAAATTCACACCTGCCCCTCCTTTTCCTCCTCACCTTACCCTATAGGAATAATACCAGCATCCTGAGTCATACTGAAGGAGACAGGGCCTCATAGAGGGCCAGTATCCCCAAGGCCACATGGGCCAAGATTTGTAGTTTAGTCTGAGGATCTGCACACCCCTCCCAGCACTCCTGAGCTTTCCTAGGGTCCCTGGAAGGGGCTGGGGGAGAAGCCCAGGGACCTCCTCTGCCTCCCACTCCCCCTCCCACTCCCACATTGTACCTTTGGGCAAAGTAAAGATAAATTTGTTCCTGGGGAGGGTGAGGCTTTGGCCAGGATCCTGCTGCTCAATGACATCAGTGACAGCAGAGCAGGCTTGGAGGGGGTCCCCATCATTCACCTGCAACTGTACCCCATCTCCAGAGCCTGCCAGCAGTGGGTTCTCAGCTGACAGCCGCAGGGCATATCTGCCTTTCTCGTTAAATCCCACACTCAAGACCTCGAACTCCAGGTCCAGTGTCTTTTCTTCAGCCTTCAGCCTCTGGCTTGTCAAGGATGCAGGGAGCCAGGGTTCAGGCCCACTAAAAGCCATGGTCACATTCAGGGCCTGACCCCAGGCTAAGCACTGCACTCCTGCCCATAGTCCCAGCCTGTGTCCAGTCTGAAAGCCTACAGGCTGGGTGTTCAGGGACACACCCACTTCTCTCCGTTTGTTTGAGAAACCAGGTAACAAGCCAGGAAGATGGGGCCTGACCTGGGGAACCAAGGCAGCCATTAATCTCTTTTAGCATTTGTTCCTTCGACAAATATTTATTGAGCATATACTCTGTGTGAGGCACTATTTTAAGCATTTGAAGTATAGCAGTGAACCAAACATTCCTGCCCTCCTGAAGCTTGTCTTCTAGTGAAACAGGAAAGGGAAGAAGACAAAAATGAATATGATATATAGAAAATAAGTAAATTATAATGTAAGCTAGAAGACAATAAGTTCTATGGAAAAAAAAAATAGAGCAGGGCCAGAGTTGAGAGGTACATGAATATATGGTATTCAGAATTTTCCATTTCTGGAAGAGCCTGTCTGTTCGCCCCCAAAGATTCTTAACTCAGTTGTGAACAGTGCGATAAGGGAAGGGGGATGTTGTCTATTCCCTGGGATTACGCCCTTAGCACCTGATTCTGAAATCAGTTCACCCACTTAATCAAAACACACAATATGGGGCACAGTTTCACTTTACAAAGAGCTCTGAGCCTCTCACACTGAAGAGTAGTCAAGCTGAAATCCATCGTTCCTGATCCTGGGTCTTGCTAATACCCAATGGAAGTCAGAAGATTCTGGAGACCTCTCAGTAAGAACCACACCTACACCTACTATTACCACCACCACCATCACCACCTCCACCAACCACATCATGAACACCACCACTATCTCCATTACCACCACCACCATCTCCATCACCACCACCACCACCATCACTACCACCACCACCACCACTATCACCACCATCACCACCGTCAATATCATTATCATTAATGATGTTTTTCATTGAGCAGCTACTAGATATTAGGCACTCTGCATAGCTCTCTGAGATAGATACAGTTATTTGTTGTTTTGTTCTACATTTTTTTTCAATTGTAGATGGACACAATTCCTTTATTTATTTATTTATTTATTTATATTTATATGGTGCTGAGGATCAAACCCAGAGCCTCACACATGTTAGGCAAGCATTCCACCACTACAACCCCAGATCCTATTTCCTGTTTTACAGATGAAGAATTTGAGGCTGAGACAACGTTAAGAAATTCATCTCAGGGCTGGGATTGTGGCTCAGTGGAGAGTGCTCACCTAGCATGTGTGAGGCACTGGGTTCAATTCTCAGCACCACATAAAAATAAAAAAGTTTAAAAAAAATTTTTTTAGTTGTAGATAGACACAATATATTTGTTTGTTTGTTTGTTTACTTTTGTGGTGCTGGGGATTGAACCCAGGGCCTTGTGCATGTGAGGCAAGCACTCTGCCACCTGAGCTATCTCCCCAGCCAAATATCTTTATTTTTATTTATTTATTTTTATGTGGTGCTGAGGATCGAACTCAGGGCCTCATATATGCGAGGTGAACACTCTACCACTGAGTTACAACCCCGGCCCAAATAAAGTTATTTTTTTAAAAAAGAAATTCATCTCAGATCACGTGGTCGATAAGCAAGAGTAGAGGGGATGTGGCTCAGTGCTTAAGCACCCGTGGGTTCAATCTCTGGTACCGAAAAAAAAAAAAAAAAAATTACCATCTTAACCATTTTTAAAATATTCAGAGTTCTAAGTACATTTTGCCTTGTTGTGCCAAGCACCTCCAGAACTCTTTTCATCTTGTAAAACAGAAAGTCTATGCCCCTTCTTATGCCCTAGCCCCTGGCCACCATCCTTCCACTTTCTGTGCTATGAATGACTGCTCCAGGTACTTATATAGGTGGAACCATATGGTATGTGTCCTTTTGTGACTGGCTTATTTCATGCCCTGGAGAAGTGACTTTTGCTCTTGCTCACCTCCTTCCCTTGCTGCTGTGGTTTCCCCTGCCCAAACTGTCAGCTCTATTTGGAGCAACTTCCT
The DNA here is from genome assembly GCF_001458135.2 of Marmota marmota marmota. NCBI lineage: Eukaryota > Metazoa > Chordata > Mammalia > Rodentia > Sciuridae > Marmota > Marmota marmota. The sequence goes on from NW_026000229.1 coordinate 8,342,491, forward strand.
CCTCCTTGCAGACTGGTAAAACTTCTACCTACCACCCGGGTGAGCAACTTGACCCTCTTCCTTTCCTGTCTTGCATGTTGACCTGTTCACCCTCAACTGAACATCTCTTCAGGAATCACATACATGTGCCCAGGACAGGTCTGGGCAACAGATGGGTGGCTGGGAATGGTTAAAGCATTATGGAATGAATGAATGAATGAATGAATGAATGAATGAAAAAACCCAACTCAGCTTCTGGTTTTGGTTGTTTTATTTGGATTTTATACATGAGAAGCAAAAAACATTTGGGCTTTTGAGTCAAACTTGGCTTCAGATAGAGGCATCTTGAGGCCTCCGTAGGCAAGCTGGTACTCAGAAAGGAGGGAAGCAGAGAGGGGGGTAAACAGAGGAGGCCGGGGATTCTGGTGCTAAGGTTTCTCTAGACCTGGCCTTAGTTCTGCAGAGAAAGTCTGGAAAGCTCAGTGAATTTTAGCATGGCAGGGCTGGACGACTCTCCCATTTTACAGCTGAAGAAACTGAGCCCAGCAGCGCAGAGCCCGTCCCTAGTCCTAGTCCCTAACCCCAGAATTCTTCCTACTCCTAGATATCTCCTTGGTTTTGCCTCTGGCAGTTTTCCAAAGGTTTAAACTCCAGGCAAGGCTGCTCTGGGTGGCAAGGCCTGGCTGCTCCCGACCCCAAAGAGTTGGGAGGGAGTGGGGTGGGTGGGGGAGCAGCCCTGGAAGGCTGACTTCCAAGCCACCTTCTGCAGCCCCAGCATGAGTGATTTAATGGGGCCTTGGACTCTTCTTTTTTCCCCTAAAGAATGGCCACTTAGAAGCCGCTGGCTTTGTCTAGAAGAGCCTGGGCCTGTAATTAGCCCACCCCAGAGTCCTTCTTCCTGTTTCCCACAATGGCTCCTTTCAGCCTACCCCTCCCCCAACACCCCCCAGGGTCCTTAGGGCTCTTGGACACCCATCCTCAAGCATCCACCTCCAGCTCCGTCCTTGCCCGCCCACCCTGCCTCTGCTCAGAGCTGAGTCTTCCCGGTAAAGCAGGGACATCTGTGAGTCCTCTGGATCCTACCAGGACTTGGGGCTGCGACCATCATCCCCTGCCACAGAAGAAGAGAGTCTTGAGAGAACAGGTGGGTGGTGATGGGTGGACTCAGGTCTTCAGGTCCATGGGCTGAGGTGGTCACCGCTGCTCCACACAGTGGAACGCGGGCCTGCAGCCCCCGGGCTGCTCCTGCAGCTCCCCCGCCTTGCAGGTCCTGTCCCACTCCCTTCAGATCCAAGCACCCAAGCTTGTGGGGGTGACAGAATCACAGACTCAGGCTGGCATAGTGGAGCATGGCAGCCTTCTCTCTCTACTGAACAGATGGGGAAACTGAGATCCAGAGCAGGGAACGACTGTGGTTGTCGTTTAGATTGTAAATGGTAAAGACAAAATTAGAAGCCTTGTCTCCTCCCTCCACAGAGGGCCTATAAACTGTCCCCCATAAATGGCATTTGTGGTCCTGTCCCTATGCCTCAGGCCCACTCAGGCTGCACACCCTGCCCCTCCCTCCTGGTGTTCTACGCCAGGCTCTGTGGAGCAGCCCAGGCCTCCCCAAAGCCCTCTTCCCTGGCTTTAGCTGAGCAGAAACTGGAGGAGGGGAGCAAGGGCCCCCTGGGTGACCCCTGGGCTTGCCCCGACACCTCCCACCCTTGGCCAGCCTTGCCTCAGAGCACCTGAAGTTCCAGGGGTGGCAGGAGGTGGGGGTGGCCTCATTGGCAGCTCCAGCAGGACTGGCCTTTGCCTCTGCTTGCCCAGCTGTCCGCCTCCTACAGCAGGCTCCCAGGACTCACCCCCAGACGGTGGTGTTCCACTGGCCTGGGTCCTGCAGCCTCTGGGGGCTGGAGACAGACACCAGTCCTCCCTCGTGATCACCATAGTGCCCGGGACAGACAAAGCAGGTAAGAGGTAGATAGAGCAGGACTCAGCAGGGTCAGCCCTGGTCAGGCAAAAGCTCAGACTTAGGCAGGGCGGAAGCTCGCTTAGGAAAGGCACTGCCTGAAACCTTTTAGAGGAAAGAGACAAACTTTATAGCCTCAGGGGTGGGGGTGGGGGGGCTAGGGAGAGAGAGACATAGTTAGGAAAGAATGAGGCAAAGAGAGAAGGAGTGACAGAAAGATAGTAGACAGACTGAGTTAGAGAGGGTGAGACAGAGTGACAATAATAGGGATGTAAAGTAAGATTGATGGACAGGGACAGATAGGCAGACAGAAGGACAATGAGACAAAAAGAAGCCAAATAGGAAAGATAGACATAGAGACCCACAGTGAGTGCCCTGGGTGAGGTTCTGCTGACAGGTGCACCAGGCCTTGCATTTAGATTAACCAACTGAGGCGGGGGGCTTCCAGAGAGCAGAACATAGTCCAAATTCTAGGAAGCGAGGTTTCTGGGGAAAGAGTAGCGAGGGGTGAAGGGAGTGGGGTAGGGGTGGTGTAGGGGTGACAATTTCTGGAAAAACTTCTAGCTCAGTTGCTGACCTGGCACATCATGTGATCTCTCTGGGCTTAAGTTTCCTTTGGCTGTGATGGAATATTGTGTGCAGTAGGAGACTCTGAGGTCTCCTGCGGCCTTATGATGTGACCTTAGCTCAGGCTCTGTCTTTGCAGCTAACTTACTGTCCATCCTACTGAACTTAGGACCTTTGCATCATAGTCCAATATGGCTTCTCGAGATCTAGCCATCGCAACAACATTTCAGCCAGCCTGAAGGAGGAAGGGGTAAAGAAAGCACCTCTCTTTTAAAGAACACATCCCAAGAATTAAGCTCAAAACTTTTTCTTTCCTCCCTTCCTTCCTTCCTTCCTTCTTTCTTTCTTTCTTTTTTTTTTTTTTATACCAGGGATTAAACCCAGGGGCACTTAACCACTGAGCCATAACCCCAGTCCTTTTTTTTTTTTTCTTAATTTTGAGACAGGGTCTCACTAGGTTGCTTGGAGTCTCACTAAATTGCTACGGCTGGCTTTGAACCTATGATCCTCCTGCCTCAGCCTCCCAAGCTGCTAGGATTACAGGCATGACACCATGCCTGGTTAAAACTTCTTTTCCCATCCCATTGGCCAGTGCTTAGTCTGTATCTTAGGGTGGAATCTAACTTTGAGGGAGGCTAGGGATGGAATCCATTTACACAGCTCAGTGATGCTTTCACAGATCTGTCCTCACATCAACCTTCAACAGAGACTTACAGTTTCCTTTTACTTATTTAAAAAAAAAATTACACGTGCAATGCATGTTCTAAAATACACATTCCAAACAAGTGAAACTCCCCTTCTCTCTGTCAAACTCACCCCTCCCTCAAGTGTGACCACTGCCAACAGTTTGCTGCATGTCTGCCAGATTCACTTTTTATATCTACACACAGACACACACACACTCACACACACATGCACACGCAAATGTCTACCCAGTGGAAACATAAAATGGGATTGCGACTCATGTATTGTTCAACAACTAGCTTTCTTAGTTACTGTTACTTGGCAGTATATCTTGGAAGTTCCACCATCAGGAAATACCTTGTTCTTTTTAAATAGTGAAATAGTACTCCATGCTGGCTGGTGGTGCAGGCCTGTAATCCTAGCAGTTTAGGAGGCCAAAGCAGAAGGATCAAAAGTTCAAAACCAGCCTTACACTGGGCGCAGTGGCTCATGCCTGTAACCCCAGCAACTCAGGAAGCTAAGATAGGAGGATCGTAGGTTCAAAGCCAGCCTCAGCAATTTAGTGAGATTCTGTCTCAAAATTAAAAAAAAAAAATGGACTGAGGATGTGGCTCAGTGGTTAAGTGCCCCTGAGTTTAATCCTGGTATCAAAACAAAAACAACAAACAACTTTAGCAATTTAGCAAGACTGTCTCAAAATTTAAAAAAGAGTCGGGGGGTGGGGGTGGGGCTGGGGTTGTGGCTCAATGGTAGAGCGCTTCCCTTGCATGTGTGAGGCACTGGGTTCAATTCTCAGCACTGCATATAAATAAATGATTAAAATAAAGGTCCACATTAACAACTAAAAAAAATATTAAAAAGAAAGAAAGAAAGAAAGAGCTGGGAATGTGGCTCAATGGTTAAGCACCTCTGCATCAATCCCTGGTACCAATAAACAAACAACAACAAAAACCCAAAGAAATAGTTCTTCACTATATAGCTTTATCTAAGCTGATGGATGGGGCCTGGGAGCATGTATGTTTGCCTAGCATGCTCAAACACCAAACAAACAAAACAAAACAATGACAACAAAAAAACTTTAAAAGCTTTATTGATTAATAATATGGGTTTATTGTCATTTTTTTTCCCTATTACATTTAGCCTTGAGCATCTTGATTGCCTATCTATGTAAGCTGTTCTTGGGAATGGATTCCTAAAAGTGAGCCAGAGGTTACTTCTCTCTTTGTGTGGGTCTTTTCTTTCTTTCTTCTTCAGTTCTTTATTTTTGGGGGGAGAGGGGTGTTACTAGGCATGAAACCCAGGAGTGCTTTACCACTGAGCTACATACATCTCCAGTCCTTTTTAAAAAAATTTAAATTTTGAGACAGGGTCTCGCTAAGTTGCTGAGGCTGGCCTCAAACTTGATATCCTTCTGCTGCAGCCTCCAAGGGCTGCTGGAATTACAAGTGTGCACTATCATGCCTGGCTCTCTGCGTGGGTCTTATCCTTTCTTCCTATGGCAATTCAGCATGAGGAAGATGGAGGGCAGGCCAGAGCTGGCTCACCACTTCTCTAACTTAGCTTGGGCTGCAGGGAGGGTGCTTTTCCTCCCTGCCTCTCTCTCCTGCTGCCAGCTGCCCATCCTGGCACCATTCTTGCCCCTGTGCCCTCACATCCTGGGTCTTCACCAGCATTGGAAGCCAGGCTCACATCCCAAGGCCTGAGCCTCTGGACTGCCCAACACTTTTATTGACTGCATTGCCTTTATCCTCAAAGAGGAAGAGATCCCCTCCCCAGTTCCCTTCTCTTGAGAATTTAGAACCCCCTTCTTGTCCTGGCCTTTATCCATCCCTCCTCTCCCGCCTGCCACAGCACAGGTTTTGATACCCTTTGAGCTCCTGTTTTCCTTTTCCAGTCTTGTTTGCCATCCCTGCCGGGCACCCTCTCTAGGAGGAAGAGGGAGAAGCATTGTGAATCCTGCTCACGTGCTGAGGGGTCAGGCTTGGCTGTCCCCGCAACTTTGGAGTTTGCAGAAATGTGCTGGGGATGATGAGCAGGACTCCAGAGCTGGAGCCTCTCTATGAGGATTGGAGGAGAGAACTCTCTGAGGGGCCTTTTTGGCTTCCCCCTGGGATGGATCAGACCTGAATTCCAACCCCAAGCCACCTAAAAGTGTGATGCCACCACCCCCAGCCCCCCTCCCAACTCTGGTCAGGGCCCTTGGCCCAGCTGGGGAGCAGCAGGATGCTGATCGGTTATTAAAAGCTGAGTTGGTGGCTGGGCTCAGTGCAATTCATCAGGTGATGGCCCCCTGGGAGTGATGGATGGTGACAAATGAGGGGAGGCAGGGGGTTCCTGAGCCCATCCACCACAGCTGGGGAAACTCAGCCTTCAAAGCTCTGTGCAGGCTTCTCCACTGAGGTGACTCTGAGGGCCAAAGAGATCAAGTTTCGGGCAAATGGTTGAGGGGCGGAGAGGCTCCACTGCAGGAGACAAGCTGCCCTGTGTGCTGTGTGGGGCCCCTTCGCAGCCAGAGAAGGGGGTGGGGTGGGCTTCTGTGATCCTGGAATGGCAGGCTGGAGGTCTGGGGGGCAGGAGGAGGGGCAGGGCCAATGTTGGGAAGGAGGGGGCTGCCTTCCGGGTGGGGGAGGAGGAGATCAAGCATCTTTTAAAGCAGGTGCTGGGGACCCTGCTCAGGGCCAACTGCTGAGCCCACACAACCAGCCATCCTCTCAGGGTCCCAGAGGGTCTCAGAGGAGGTACCTGAGGGAGCACCCTGGAGTCTCCCCAGAGTGATCAGCAAAAGAAGAAGAGAAACGGAAGGGAGAGGTCAAGACACAACTGGAAGAGGTGGGGCTGGAGCAGGCCTGGAAGGCCAGGTAGGATGGGGACAGGTGGGGGAGCAGGGAGAAGGGGTGGCATTGGGATGGAGCATGAACTGAGGCTTGAAGGCTGGAGGGGCAGGATCAGGAGGGCTGGCATTCTAAGGGCTCAGGGGATGGCTGTCCTCAGGCACCACTAGGGAATCAGTAGGGGCTCCATAGGGCAGGGGGATAGCACAAGTCACATCTGAGTAGAGCCTGACTGCTTGTGGGCAGGAGGTTTATGGAGAGCCCCGCCCTGAGGGCAGTGTCCAACATGAAGCCTGCTCCTCAAGGCCAGACCATGGTGGTCCCCCCCTAGGGAAGGTATGCTGGAAAGGAGAATCTGGGCCTCTTACAGCTGGGAAATCTTCAGGGCCTTTGGCCTGTCTACCTCTGAAGGCAGAAAACCCTCTGTAGCTCCTGGGTGTTGCCAGCCGATTTGTTGTTGTTATTGTTGTTTTGAGACAGGGTCTTGCTATGTTGTCCAGGCTTGAACTCCTGGGCTTAGGTGATGCTCCTGCCTCAGCTGGGCCTATAGGCAAACACCACCTGCACCCAGCTCAGCCTTTTCTCCATTGCTTCTGTGATTGCTTCAGGTCATAGGACCTGAAGGGAGGCTCACTACTCTGTGAGGGTAAGAAAACGACGTTTGAACTGAGCTGAAACCTGCCTCCCTGCATTCCCTCCTCCAAGTTAGTTCTAGCCCAGCCCTCTGGGAGGGGAAGAATGTGCTGCTCCCCAGAACAGCAGCTGCCTCTTCCCCGTGCTCACCAGGTCCACACTCCCACCACAGCAGCCTGGCCTAAGTCCCTCATGTTAGGGTGATGCGACTGGTGAGGGCAACAGGAGTCCCAGGAAGGGCTTATGTACCACATGATGCTCTGCCTCTCTTGCATGGCAGAGGAGAGGGAGGAGGTCCAGAGCCACTCACACTCTTCTCCCTCCCTCCCTCCCTGTCTCTCTCTCTCTTTCTCTCTCTCTCTCTCTCACACACACACACACACGCACACACACGTGTGCGTGTGTGTGTGTATGTGTGTGTGAAATGATCCCAGGTGCTCTACCACTGAGCTACACCACCAATCATTTTATTTATCTATCTATCTATCTATCTATTTATTTATTTATTTAGAGACAGGATCTTGCTAAGTGGCTGAGGCTGGCCTCAAACTTGCAGTCTTCCTGCCTCAGCCATCTGAGTCTCTGGGATCACAGGCACCCAGCACTCTTCCTCTCTTGAGCTTGACAGTCAATAACACTGCTTTCCAGCCCACTGCTGGAAATCCCAAGCTAGCTAAGTCCCTATGTGTGCTGGATACCTTTCTGTGTGTGTGTGTGCGCGCGCACGCGCACACACGCGCATGCACATAGGAGTGTGCCGTGGTCCATATGAGCCGACTCTGAGGTCCCTGAGTTCCTGAGCTTGACTCAGCCTTGAGTGTTCACCCATGGGCCCTCAGGGCACCAGGCTGCCCAGACGGGCCCAGGCCATGCCCCCCTATTAGGTTGAAGCACCCTTTGGGCCCTCTCTGCTGTGCTGTGGGATTGGGATGTTGCTGGGGCTTGGGTGTCATAGGACTTTAGGGTATGCTGTTGGACTCAGAGCCAAGGGATAGGGGGAGGTCTCTTGTTTCCTGCAGCTGCTTACTGTGGTTTGGGCCATTTCACATCAACCTGCACTTGCTTTGCCAGTGTCTGAAGGTCCTTGGAGTGTGCTTGAGTTCCTAAGGTATTCTGTTGTGTTTAGGGACTTCTGAGAGCTCTTGGGTGCAATATTAAGGTTCTGGGGTTCTGGTGACATTATTGAAATTCAGGGAATGTTGATGAGATTCTGGAGGTGTCCTGGAGACCTGGGGCTCTTGGGGGGGGGTGTTTCTGAGGTTGTGGGGATGCTACTGGCCTTCTCTATTCCTTCCACACAACTCTTAGCTCCTTCTAATCTTAGCATTTTGCCCTTTGAAGATTTTGATAACCACAGCCAGCTGAAGGCAGGCACGCAGGCCTCTGTTCCTTGACACAAACATTCCTCAGGTTTAATCAACTTGAACAAAAACATGGAGAGGAAGGAAGCCTGGTCCCAAGGCCTTCACAGGCCAACTCCAGCCCAAAGGGCAGGGCAGCTCTGTGCCAGGCCAAGGTGGCAGATGACCTTCATGGGCTCATAGTCCAGAAGTTTGGACTTCCTCCCACAGTGGGCAGGGCTTAACCACCCCCATCCAAGTCCACCCTGAGTCCTGCTGGCCCCAGCTGCTCCTGGGACATTGACATCAGCTCCATCTGAGTATGCCCACAGGGGCCCATTGCTGGTCTCAGCAGGAGGCCAGCCCTCTCCTTGCCTCTGAAGGGCTCTCTCCAGGCCTCTCCTCTGCCTCTTCTGGCTCTCCTAAGACAGACTTCATTCTTGCTACCATTTCTGGCCCTCTCTGGCCTCAGGGTTTTGCTCCACGCCCTTCCTCCAGGAAGCCCCCAAGATCATGTAGGCTGTCACCTTCCTCCCTCTTCCTCCCTCTCTGGGCCTCTACAGTTCTGTCTCCGAGTTCCTCTGCTCTGCAGCCTCTCCTCTCCTGATGGCAAGGCTGGCCTAGGATTCTCCTGGGTATCAATGTTCCTGTGCAACCCACCCCTGAGGGCAGGCCTGCTCCCCGGGCCTTTGGAGAAATCCTTCAGTGGTGCATCTTACCCTTTTCCTGTCCCCAGTGCCTCTCCTGTAGTCTGGCCAGATGACCTCTTTCCAAACATCTCAGAGCCAGCCAGCCCTCTCATTTGCAGCTCCAAGCATTCCCGAGCTCCAAGCTGTTCTGCCCCCAGGCTGAAGAATTACTTTGGGCTCAAGAAATGGGGTCTTTATCAAGCTGAAGCTGTGTAGCCACCCAGTACCCATGGTCTATCCCATGCCCCTGCCAGAGTGGGTGTGGGAGCTGGAGGCCAGGTGGGTCGAAAGGCTATGAAGTCACAGCCAGCCTCTGTGGCTTTGATCTGCTTGCTATAACCAGTATCTGATGTGCTGGATACACATTCTTGGGCCGTGAAGTCACTGAGGGCAGGGGGTGGGGGCCTTGGGGAGGAGAACCCACAACAGAAGAGTCTGTAGGCTGGAGCAGAGGTGGGGCCATGACCTGAGAAGGGAAGGGACTCACTCAAAGCCTCAGGGCCAGCTCCAGGGTTCAAACTCAGGTAGGCTACCTTACCAACTGGCATTTCCTACCCCACCTACCTTCCCACGCTCCTTCCCATTTCCAGCTCAGCCTGGCCCACGGTAGTTGTACCATACTACCAATGAAGATGTCCTCTGCCAGCTGGGCCCATATCAGGGCAGAAGGATAAAGCTCATCTTTTCCTCACCTCTGCATAGGGCTTCCCTGAAGGTGACTTCTGTGTCTCCCCAGTGAAGACGAAGGTGGTATCATAGAACCTGGGCTGTGGAGGTGGGACAGGGAGGGGCAGTGTCCACAGTAGTCCTTTAGGGGGAGCAGGTTTGATCCAGGGAAGTGGGAGAGGGACAGTGCCTGGGCTCTCCTGGGGCAAATCTGGTGCACCCCTGATGCTGATAGAGGCTCAGCAGAGGCTCCTTCAGGTAGCCTGATGGGGTCCCTGCATCCCTTCAGGTACAAGCTAAATACCATCTCCTCAGTGAAGCCTTCCCTGACCACCTGATCCAGAACAGCCAGCTCCTCTCTCTCTGCCTCTCTTCTCTTTCCCTGACTTATTTTCCCTCTCAGCACACCCCCGCCCCTGCCATTATATGTTAAGTTCCTTGAGGGGCAGGACTTGCCCTGTGCTGTATCATTAGCCCCAAGGATACAACCTGGCACATATTTGTTGAGTGAACAAATGAGCCTGGAAGACAGAGTCTGGCTCCCTCCAGGGCAGGACAAGGTTCTGGCCAACTGCACGTCTCTGCCTCAGGCAGGGAGGGCGTTCCCTCTCTGGAATTAACCTCCAATTGTTGGAGGTATCAAGAGGGGGATTAAAGATCAGATAGGAACTGGGCGCAATGGCGCACACCTATAATCCCAGCAGATCAGGAGGCTGAGTCAGGAGGATCATAAGTTCAAAGCCAGCCTCAGCAATGGTGAGCTGCTTAGCAACTCAGTGAGACCCTGTTTCTAAACAAAATACAAAATAGGGCTGGGGATGTGGCTCAGTAGTTGAGTGTCCCTGAGTTCGATCCTGGGTACCAAAAAAAAAAAAAAAAAAAAAATTCAGACAGCAGCTGATTGCTCCCTAAGCTCAGATCTTTGAGTGGTGAAGGGCATGTCGGGCTTTGATATTGAGCAGAGGCCTCTGGAAAGCCCAGCAGGTGAACCCCAGGGCACAACAGGACAGGCCCACGGTTGAATGTTGGTCACTAGAACAAGCAATGGCTTCACGAATCTCAATTTCTAAAGCCCCTTGAGCCCCACAGCCAGGCATTGTGCATCAGGAAGGGAAGAAGAGGCAGGGATTCTGCCCTCTGGGAGCCCACTCCCAGGCTGAAGAGGCATGATTCACCTGAGAACCTGGGATCTGAGGGCCAAGGGCCATCATGGCTCCTGTACTGCATTAAGCTCAGGTTCAGCTCTGAGTCAGCTGATCTCTCTGTGGGAGGGAAGGGAGGTCAGAGCCCCTTTCCTGGAAGAGTGGCTGTTTGGGAAGGAGGCGGAGGAATGAGTCTACCAGAGCTCAGGCCCTAATCCTGCCTTGTGGGCCTGGCTCAGGAACATGGGGGGGGTGAGGACGCTGAGGACTTCAAGGCCTTCTACTCTGAGATTCACTCAGGCTGTTTCCCACGTAGGGACCACACTTTCGACTGCCCCACCCCTTCCTCAGCCCAGCTGGCTTTCCTAACTCCTGATCTTCACCCAAAGGATTTTCTTCAGGAATCCTTCCCACCCCCAATTCCCCAATCAAATTGGTTTTCCCAGGATATAACCAGGGCACCTGTGCCTTCCCTCTGCAACCCTCTGCACCTAAGGCTATTTTTTTTTTTTTTTGGTTCAGGGGATTGAACTCAGGGGTACTCAACCACTGAGCCACATCCCCAGCCCTATTTTGTATTTTATTTAGAGACAGGGTCTCACTAAGTTGCTTAGTGCCTCACCATTCCTGAGGCTGGCTTTGAACTCACAATTCTCCTGTTTCAGCCTCCTGAGCCAAGCCCTGGGATTACAAGCACAGTGCCTAGCCTAGGGCTATTTTATACTGGTCTGGGCCCTCTACCCCCAAAATACTGTTCCCAGGGAACAGTGCTGGCACATTGAAAGAATAAACACACTTTTTTTGAGGGGGGGAGTCTACTGGTAGTAAACTCAGGGGCACTTTACCATTGAACTATACCTCCAGCCCTTTTTATTTTATTTTGAGGTGGGTTCTCCCTACATTGCTGAGGCTGGCCTTGAACCTGTGACTCTTCTGCCTCAGCCTCCCTAGTTGCCAACAGATTACAGGCTTATGGCACCATGCCCTGCAACAAATGAATGTCTTTTTTTTTTTTTTAAGCTTCTTTACTGAATACCTAGCTGGGTAGGCAAGGCCTGAGCCCCTTGGAAAGACAGGGACCCTCTAAGTTTCAGGGCCCCGAACCCCACCCAGGAGCAGTGGCTGAGCACAGTTCTCTGCCTGTCTGCAATTCGCCCCTCCCTGCGGGCTGGGCCAGGGAGAGGAGGGGAGGCAGCAAGAGGTCCAGCTTCTCAGGGGAGGAGGACCAGAGGAACCCTCACCCTGGGCCCTGGAGAAGCAGCAGGCAGGCGGGGCGCTCCTTGCCTGCCCCTGGATCTGGTTCGTGTTTAAAGGACTCATTTCCGCCTATGCGGGTGAGTTATCTTCTTGTGAAATCAAGTTGTAGGAACAAAAAGGTTTTACCAGTGAAACACATGAGGCCTTCTTCATGGAAATCCCAGCAGCAGGCATGGACGGGGCCCTCTCTCTGAATCTGCTGGCCAGCCCCATCTGTGGGTTGCCACAGTGCTGGGCTCTGCGAATGTGGCAGGCAAAAATGTGGGGGCTCCGGGGCAGGCGCTGAAGGCAGGTACGTGTGCATGCACAACCAGGTGCCGCCCTCCAGGCTGCACCCCTCCAGGGCAAGGGGACCACGGTGCTGGGACCTCCTCCCAGGAGGGGGCTTTGTCTGGATTCTGTGTACCCCCATTACTGAGGCACAAGTGGTGAGAGAGGGCCAAGCTGGGGCTGGGGGATGGTCTCCAGAGAGCCTGGGCAAAGTGAGGGAGGCTTGGGCTGGACCCCTAGAGCAGAAGGGGTGGGAACCCAGCTGGGAGGGCCTGACCCCGCAGACCCAATGGAGCCTCCTGCAGCCCGCCCAGCCTTTCATCTCTGCACTCCTTTCTCCTGGTCCTCCCTTCTGCTTGTCTGTGGGTCCGTCTAGGTGGGCTGGGAGGAGAAGGAAAGGGGTCTCCATGGACAGCTTGGGCTGAATGGGAAAATCTCTGAGAACGGTCCTTTGAGCTGAGGTCAGCTGATGGCCGTTCAGCAGCCAGATAGGTCCTCCAGTGAGAGCCCGTGGACCCTGAGGGGGTACACTAAGATAACTACAGGGTGGGNGGGGGGGGGGGGCTGAGGCCGTGCCCTGACCAGGCTTGGGTCACTCAGCAGGGACAGAGTCCCCACCTGGGCCTGGGGGAAGGAGCCATGCTTTGAAGGACTCCGGCGGGGTTCCGACACCTGGAAAACAGCCCTGATCTGGGCAAGGGTATGCCCCACTCATCTTCCCTGACTGCCATTGAGAGTGCAGGGCTCTTATGCATGGGCTGGGGGAGGGGCTAGGAAACCCTTGAGGACTCAGATCGAGCCTGGGGTTAGGTACTAATCAGAGGAATGCTAGGACATTGCCTCCTTGGGAGCACCAGGGCCTGGGCATTGGCGAAGGGCCAGGCGCCTGCAACCAGTACGGTGCTTGGCATATTTAGATACAGTCTCAGAATAAAGTCCCGGCATGGTAGGGACTGGGTGATGGGGACTGCTGCCTGTCACATGTTTGGCACTTGGGATTTGTAGCTCCCTTCTCCCACGGTCAAACATGGAACCTATAAGAATAAAGAAGAGTATTTGAATCTACTTATGCAGTAAAAGCAAGTCTAGATATTTTCCATCTCCNAAAAAAAAAAAAAAAAAAAAAAAAAAAATTCAGACAGCAGCTGATTGCTCCCTAAGCTCAGATCTTTGAGTGGTGAAGGGCATGTCGGGCTTTGATATTGAGCAGAGGCCTCTGGAAAGCCCAGCAGGTGAACCCCAGGGCACAACAGGACAGGCCCACGGTTGAATGTTGGTCACTAGAACAAGCAATGGCTTCACGAATCTCAATTTCTAAAGCCCCTTGAGCCCCACAGCCAGGCATTGTGCATCAGGAAGGGAAGAAGAGGCAGGGATTCTGCCCTCTGGGAGCCCACTCCCAGGCTGAAGAGGCATGATTCACCTGAGAACCTGGGATCTGAGGGCCAAGGGCCATCATGGCTCCTGTACTGCATTAAGCTCAGGTTCAGCTCTGAGTCAGCTGATCTCTCTGTGGGAGGGAAGGGAGGTCAGAGCCCCTTTCCTGGAAGAGTGGCTGTTTGGGAAGGAGGCGGAGGAATGAGTCTACCAGAGCTCAGGCCCTAATCCTGCCTTGTGGGCCTGGCTCAGGAACATGGGGGGGGTGAGGACGCTGAGGACTTCAAGGCCTTCTACTCTGAGATTCACTCAGGCTGTTTCCCACGTAGGGACCACACTTTCGACTGCCCCACCCCTTCCTCAGCCCAGCTGGCTTTCCTAACTCCTGATCTTCACCCAAAGGATTTTCTTCAGGAATCCTTCCCACCCCCAATTCCCCAATCAAATTGGTTTTCCCAGGATATAACCAGGGCACCTGTGCCTTCCCTCTGCAACCCTCTGCACCTAAGGCTATTTTTTTTTTTTTTTGGTTCAGGGGATTGAACTCAGGGGTACTCAACCACTGAGCCACATCCCCAGCCCTATTTTGTATTTTATTTAGAGACAGGGTCTCACTAAGTTGCTTAGTGCCTCACCATTCCTGAGGCTGGCTTTGAACTCACAATTCTCCTGTTTCAGCCTCCTGAGCCAAGCCCTGGGATTACAAGCACAGTGCCTAGCCTAGGGCTATTTTATACTGGTCTGGGCCCTCTACCCCCAAAATACTGTTCCCAGGGAACAGTGCTGGCACATTGAAAGAATAAACACACTTTTTTTGAGGGGGGGAGTCTACTGGTAGTAAACTCAGGGGCACTTTACCATTGAACTATACCTCCAGCCCTTTTTATTTTATTTTGAGGTGGGTTCTCCCTACATTGCTGAGGCTGGCCTTGAACCTGTGACTCTTCTGCCTCAGCCTCCCTAGTTGCCAACAGATTACAGGCTTATGGCACCATGCCCTGCAACAAATGAATGTCTTTTTTTTTTTTTTAAGCTTCTTTACTGAATACCTAGCTGGGTAGGCAAGGCCTGAGCCCCTTGGAAAGACAGGGACCCTCTAAGTTTCAGGGCCCCGAACCCCACCCAGGAGCAGTGGCTGAGCACAGTTCTCTGCCTGTCTGCAATTCGCCCCTCCCTGCGGGCTGGGCCAGGGAG
>NW_026000229.1:8357871-8431468 GCF_001458135.2 Marmota marmota marmota
GTACGGTGCTTGGCATATTTAGATACAGTCTCAGAATAAAGTCCCGGCATGGTAGGGACTGGGTGATGGGGACTGCTGCCTGTCACATGTTTGGCACTTGGGATTTGTAGCTCCCTTCTCCCACGGTCAAACATGGAACCTATAAGAATAAAGAAGAGTATTTGAATCTACTTATGCAGTAAAAGCAAGTCTAGATATTTTCCATCTCCCTTCCCCACCCCCATCCCCCTTCCCTGAAAGCTGGGAGCAGGAAGCTGGGCACAGGGGAAACCCATGGAGATGAACTTGGATTCACCTCTCCATGCGTGAGTCACACCCCAGGGATAGGGTGCACGAAAGCCATGAGGAGCTCTGATGGCAGCTCCCCTGTGCCCTCACTGTGACCAGCACAACAGGCTGGAGTTGGGGTTGGTGGGCACTGGTGACAGTGGCCCAGATGGACTCAGCCTCAGAAATATCCTAAGCTCCAGACACCCTCAATGGCTTCCCAGGGCCTCCTGTGCCTGCTCTAACCTGGTCTCACCTTCTGGGCTGCCAACAAACTGAAAGACTAGCCTGGGGCCAGTCACACCCTCTCTGCCTGTCACTGCTTCCTCAGGTTGTCCTTTCAACAGAGCTTCCTTTTCCCTTCTTTGCCTAAAAAGCTGTTAACCTGATTTCAAACTCAAATCCAACCCCATTTCTGTGGCCTCTCTAAGCATGGAGCTTCCCACCTCCCATGTGACTCCTGTGTGATGTCTGTGTCATCCTGCCTTCCCATGACACAAAACACAAGTCCTCGAGCCATCACCCAAATGTGTGCTAAGGTGATGGGGACTGCTGCCTGTCACATGTGTGGCACTTGGAATTTGAATGAGGGGTCAGGGGGACCGCAGAGGATACAGAAAGGGCCAGATGTTCTCCCAGACAGTGCCCTGGAGGGGATTCCCAGGGCGGAGGTGGCTTCTCATTTGGGAGCGGGGTTTGCTGGAAAATGGCAATGCTGCTCCTGGACAGTGTGCCCGGTCTCTGTCCTGGCTGGACCTCGGAGAACAGGGTGTGGCAGGAGTGGGCCACCTGGTGGGGGGTTGTGCAGACAGAAGGGCTGAGTGGTAGTCCTGAGCTCTGAGCCCAAGCCCACCCCCACACCTGAGTGTGCCAAGGAAGAGGTGGGAGAGGAGAGGTCAAAGCCCAGCTCAGTGATGAGAACCTGATTCCCTACCTGGCCCACCTCAACCCGTGTTTGGGGAAGATGCCACCTCTGCCCTAGGCAAGAAGTGGCAAAGAACAGACTTCTTCAGTCCCCACACCCCAAGGGCAAGCCCAAGGACCAGTTTCTTTTCCACTGCTTACCCTCTGGAATTTCCTGAAAGAAAGCAAGCTGGAGAGAGGAGGCGCCCCTCAGAGGGTCCCAGGGCTCTGCACTCACCCCAGGAGATGAGGAGGCCTTGGTCCTCTCTTCTGTGCAGCAGGAGGGTACCTGAGCTTTCTGAACAGGGACAGCCCTTGTAACCAGTCCTCCTAGAGCATCCACTCAGGTGTCCTCCCTCTGGCTCCCAGGCTCCAGCTGGGCTACCTGGAGGCCACCTTGACCCAGGGATCCAGCTCCAGCTCCAACTCTAGCTCAGAGCTCTTGCCCTACCTGCTTTCTCTGCTGACTTCACTGATCTCTTTATTGTCACCACAGGCTTCCCTCTGTGCACAGCTACCCTGAGAGCAAGACCTCTGCCAAACCAGAGGGAGCCTTTGTGATGGTTAGATCAATGGCCCCCATTTAGCTGTATTCAGCTCTGTAGGTTCAGGGAGTGGGGGGCAGTGTGGCCTGGATTTCCTGTCACAATTCTGTGGCTGAGCAACCTTGTGCAGCAAGCAACCTGCCAGCTGACAGGAAAAGTGGGTTACCAGGAAAGATCCTTCCAGTCAATTGGAGGTACTACCAAGTAGAGAGCAAATCATAACGATGAAGTGTCTGATCCACGTAGCAGGCCCAATCTCTGTTCTGAGAAGAGGTCTGTGGGGCCAGGAACAGTCATGGAGTCTTCCTGGAGGAGGAGGGAGGAAGCGGGACTTGAAGGATTGGAAGCATCCCGGTGAGCAAGAAAGATGCTCTGGCTGAACTGGTGCCCGCTGTTTCCTCCCCGGGAGACTCCTGACTCTTGCTCTATCACTCCAGAGCTTAGCACCTGGCCGGCATACCATGGGGGGAGCAGAAGGTGGAGGAAAGTTCTAGGTGGAGCCTCAGTGTAGACAGCCTCCAACCCCAGGCCCAGCTGCACACTGATGGAGTCTTGCCAGGCCTGAGCCCACCTTCCTTTGCTCTGTAGGGCTGTGCCTTCCTGTGACCCCAGTGTGCCACCTGGCCTGTTCCATGCCTGCCTGGCCTCGCTGTCGGTGAGTCCAATCTGGCTTGCAGTCTGCTGCCAGTCTTGGCAGAGGGACTTGTATCTCTTGTTAGGGAAGATGCAGGGGGATCTGGGAGTCATGGGAAGGGTCTGGGAGTTTTGCCCAGGTAGGGGTCCAAACCAGGATTCAGGCCATGTCCAACCTGTCAGACTTCTGTCACCTCTTGGCCACTCCCCAAGATGCTACATGAGGGTGTACTGGGTAAGTGGGAGGTGTTCTGGGACTAACTGAACTCAGACTCAGACCCTTGGGGACAGCCTGGGCACCCCAAGCATCTTCTGAACTCTCCTTTCAGATCCTTGTGCTGCTGCTGCTGGCTGTGCTGGTGAGGCGCCACTGCCTCTGGCCTGGCTGTGGGCATGGCAGGCCCAGACTGCCCAGGTTGGTTCCTGGGGCCTGGATCCCTCCACTCAGGGGGCCTGACTGACAGGGCCCTCTGGGTGAGGAGGTGACTGGTTGGGTATCTAAAAGCCAACTCTGACTTCAGAGATACCCCCACTTCTCTGTCTGGGCTTTCTCCACCCCCACCCAGGTCTCCTAGGTTAATCAGGAACCCCAGAGGGAGGGGAGGGACTCATCCAGCTCCCTTTGCTTCTGCTGTGCCAAAATTGGGGTAAAAGTCTCCAGGGAACACAAGTCCTCTCACATAGGCCCCAGGGTCTGGACTGGTCACAGCCACCTAATGCTATCTTGACCATCATTTCTCCTGAGAGTCTGGCCTCGAGCTGGAGGTCATTTCCGAGGGTCTGGCCTCCAGCTGGAACTTTCTCATTCAGCCCTGCAACCCAGAGCCTGGGGCAGGCACGACACCGAGGAGATGGGACTGGGCAGACTGGTGTAGGAGACACCAACGCATTGGGGGAGTGGCGGGTGGAACCCGGATGTAGACAGCTTTGTACCCTAGACCTGGGTTGCACATCGAGATGGGTACTGCTGTGCTGGCTTTGTGGTGAGCCACTTGAGGTCTCTGGCTGACCCAGGACAGAGCTTGCCTGGTCTGGGAGAGGGCTCAGAGAGGATGAGCCTCATGAGGGCAAGGTGGAATAGAGAAGCAGAAGGTCTGGGTGGCCTGTCCTGAGCCCACAGGGTTGACAATTAGGACATCTGGGCCTGCTGTCTGCCCTGTACCCTGGGACACACCCAGCCAGGGTGGGGGCTGTTCCACAAGGATGCAGTGATTCACCGTGTTCTCCAAAGATCTGCCCTCCCAGCAGACATCAGCAGACATCAGTTAATGTGGAGGTATTTGGTGCTTGCTCCCACTGGGTGTACGTCCCTCTGCCATAGCACCCAGAACTGGTAGATAGGAGGTACTCATAGACATTTATAGAATGAATGAATAATAAACAAGCCTCATTCCTCAGTTTTCCGGTCTGGGAAACGGGACTGACTCTACCACATTATTTATGGAACACAGTTGGAGGCAATGGGGGTATAGGGGCTGAGCAAGCCCTCCTGTTCTTCCCTGTCTTTGTGTCAGCCCTGTGGATTTCTTGGCTGGGAACAGACCCCAGACAGTGCCTGCTGCTGTCTTCATGGTCCTCTTCAGCTCCCTGTGTTTGCTGCTCTCTGACGAGGACCCGCTGCCCTTCCTGACCCTTGCCTCACTGCCCAACTCAGGTACCCAGCGCAGCCGTGGCCTGAGGCTGGCTTGATGGGATGGGGCAGGGTGGGGTCCAGGGGTATTAAGCTTGGCTCAGGAGGTGATGGTAACCAGAGCAGTTGTCATTGGGAGGAGCCTTTGCTCCTTGGCGTGACCTCTTTAGATCAGCAGACTCCACGAAGTGTGGACATGAGCCCCATTTTGCAGTGGAGGGAACTGAGAGTGAGAGAAAGAAGCAACAACAAAGTTCAACCTTAATTCCTCAAGAACTTACTCAGGTGCTGGGCTAAGCACTGTGCACAGATCTTCTCCTTTTTGTTGCTAGACTGTGATTCTTTCCACAGAGGGGAAGCCAAGACTCCAAGAGGTAACTTGCCCCAGATTACAGCTGATGCCTAGTCAAAGCCTGGGTTTGAGCTCCGAGCTCTTGCCCACTGAAGCAGCTGAGGGCTTGGAAGATGGAGATGGGAGAAAGGTCTGGGTGGGCACCACTCAGGCCCCATGTCTGCCCCCATCACGTGTCTCTCCACCTCTTTCACCTTCCAGAGTCCTGGAAGATTCTGGCCCTGCTCTATTATCCCGTTCTCTACTACCCTTTGGCTGCCTGTGCCGTGGCCGGGCCCAGAGTTGCATACCTGCTTGGCAGCGCACTGTCCTGGGCTCACTTTAGCATCCAGGTCTGGCAGAGGGCAGAGTGTCCCCAGAAGCCCAAGGTAACCACTGACTCACCACTGCCTGGGGCAGGGGATACACGGGAGGAGCCTACTTCGACCTGCGAGGCTCCTTTCATCTCTGCTTACACACTGGGCTTCTCAGCCTCCTTCTGTTATGCACGGGATTCCGGACCTTTCAACATGTGCCTGTGCCAGACTGGCTTTTCCAGGGGTGGGACAGGGGACAAGGCAGCAGGGCCCTGCCCTCAGCAGCTTCCAGGACAGGAGGGGGCAGAGGAAGAAGAGAAAGCCAGCCACGCCCCATCAATCCCTAGGTTGGGCTGGAGTGGGAACAGAAGTGAAGAGAGGTGGAGGATGGCAAGTGCCCAGTCAGGGGATGGTTTCAGGGGCTAGAGAGAATTCCAGAACCTCAGAAACTGGTTCCCTGGCTGCTGGTCAGGACTGTGAAGCTGCCCAGTCTTCCTCATTCAACAAACATATCTGAAGCACGTACTCTGGACAGGGGCATCTCCAGGCACTGGAACAGCTATGAACAAGACAAGCCAAGTCCCTGGACTCCAAAGAGCTGTTGTTCTAGAAGGAGACACAATAAATAGATAAGCAGGTGACTTGAGGAAACTGTTACCTCTCTGAGACTCAGTTTCCCCACCTGTAAATGGAGTTGATAGCACAATCCTTTGGATAGGTGAAGATTAGGAGGTTTCTTTGAGAGGAGGGACTTGGTGGGCCTTTTTCACTACCTAGAGCCTGGCACACACTAAGTTCTCAATAAAAAGACATTGAATTAACCAACAAATGAATGAATACATGAGGAGCCCAACCCAGAAAGGCCTCAGCCCCTGGAGGCAGAGCATGGGCTTCTTGATGCCCAGGTGGCCAACTACATACTGAAGAAATTAGGCCTTTGTCCTGTTTTCAGGGGCCTGTTTCCTGACATGCCTGGAACATGGGAACCTAGAGAGTGGGTATCCTCCATTCAGGGCTCACTGCCCCTGGGGATGGACCAGGGGCCATTAATCTCCCTTTGGCTCCTCCCAGGCCAGATGCTCCTCCCAGGAGCATCTTTACAGGGCCTGAAAGGGTGAAGTGGGCATGTTGGTGAAGGGTGGCCCAAGTTGGGGGCCCATAGAACTGGAAGCCTTCTCATGGCCCTCCAGAGCATCGGAGAGGGAAATGGATTCTAGTTCTTGGTGGGGGAAGAAAGCAGAAGTAGGTCTATCTGAGTGTCTGTGTATCTGCCCAGATTTATAAGTACTACTCGCTGCTGGCCTCCCTGCCTCTTCTGCTGAGCCTTGGATTCCTGAGCCTGTGGTACCCGGTGCAACTGGTGCGAAGCTTCACCCATAGGACGGGAGCAGGCTCCAAGGTGAAGGGACAGGGCAGGGCTGGGCTGGTTCCTACTTAGCACCCAATACATCAGTCTCTCCCATGTCTGTGGTCCCCCCATACATAGCCATGCTTGGTATGAGGCATGTAATAAGTGCTCAGAAAATGTTTTCTGAGTCACTGGGTGACTGCTTAGTGGCTGCACCTTTGATCAGCACCCAGGGTACCTGGGGCACTGGGCTGTGTGCACAGCAGGAATTCAACAAAGGATAACTGGGTCAGAAAACAGGAAGTTCTGGCTTCATCTTTGAAACTGGGCCCATCTCTGCCCAGAACTCAGGATGAGGCCATTCCAGGGCAGATCCCACCTCAACTGAGATGGGCCAGGAGACTTGAGCCTTCTGGGATGCTGAAATGACTCACAAAGTATCCAGAGCAGAACTGCATTACAGATCAATGCTATGTTGGATACTGTTGGATGATGTGAGATGCAGAAGAGGTCTGGGAGGGCTTCTTGAAGGGGGTGGATTTTAGCAAGAGGCCTGAAGGACAAGGAGGGTGTGGAGTGGGGAGACTAAGGAGCGGGCACAGCAGGCATGAGAAGGAGCATGAGTAAGGGGACTGAGAGGTGTGTGTCTATTTTGTTTGTGTCTACCCTGGCAGCATGGAACAGGTTGTAGCACATAATAGATACTCAGCTAACACTTTTTAATTTTTGGATGGATGGATAGATACATCTTGTGAGAGAGAATTCTTGAAAGCTATTGCAATCTTCTTAAGAAACACCTTCTATATGTCAGGCCTTGGGCTAAGTGCTAGGGCCTCCGAGCTGACTGATCCTTGCTGGGCCTCCAGGAGCCTCCCTATGGGGGGAGATGGGTGCAGTGTGGGTGAAATGTGCACGGGGCTCCTCCAGCTGCCGTTGGAACACAGGCACAGGCGGGGTCAAGTGGCTTATACATGGGAGAAGGAACGAACACTCCAGAGGCCCTCAAAGGGGCAGAGGCAGATTATAGAAAGGCTGAGGAGGAATGGGGAGTGAGGAGAGGCCAGGTGGGTCCGCTTGCCAGGACAGCCCTCTGGTCCCAATGGCCCCAGCCTCTTGGTTGGGCTTCTGCATGGCAGGGGAACATCTCTCCGTTGGGGGCCCCTTCTCTCCTCTCCCTCCATGGAAACCTCTCTGCCAAAGCTTGAAAGAAATAAAATCCTCTTTGGACTTTGGTCAAAGAGATTTAAGCCACAAAGGACCCAGTCAAGCTTTGAGCTGACCCACTCCAGCCCTAGGTCCTGGGGTTGCTATAGCAACAGGTGACCGTGGCCTGTTTTCTCCCAGTGATCCAGGGCAGTGGCTAACCTCATGCTCCCATGGGCTTCTGCCACTTTGCAGGCAGCTTAAGTCCTGGAATGTGGCTTAGGCAAATCTGATCACCCTTGTGATGTCCCTTGAGTGGGAGGAGAAGCCTGAGGTATCTGCCCTGGAATGGCCTCATCCTGAGTTCTGGGCAGAGATGGGCCCAAGGGACACAGGCTTTCCTTTACCCCAGTTGCTGGGGTGGGGGAAGGGAAGCAATGAGTAAAGCAGGAGAGAGTTGGAGTTAGATTGTAGGAAGAACAGCATTGAGGGGAGAATTCCTTGCCAGGAAGAGGACACTTTTGCAGGTCATGGACCTTATTCCCCAAGGTCACAGGTCACCGTCTCCACACTCCACTATCACCACCACAGCCAGGTATTTATGGGGACCTACTTGGTGTCCACTCTGGTGCCCTAAGCCAGGGCCCCCGGGATGGCTCAAGGCAGGTCTCATCTGCTCCCCACTTCCCTGTCTCCACAGGGGCTGCAGAGCAGCCGCTCTGAGGAGTATCTGAGGAGTCTTCTTTGCCAAAAGAAGCAGGAAAGCCGGTGAGGTCCCAGGCAAGCGGAATGGCGGGCAGGGCTGCTGAGCAGCCGTGTTTGGGAGGCTGGTGCACAGTGGGGACAGAGGTGAGGAGTGACCAGGCTCTGCAGCTTGGTCTTGGGGCTGGGGCTTTACCTGGGGCCTCCCCTGCCTGCCTGGGTCTTTGCAGCTCCTGTCCTACCTCCAAGCATGGCTTCCTGTCCCGGGCCTGGAGCTGCTGCCAACGCTACACCTACACTCCACGGCCAGGTACCGAGCATCTGACGCTGAGTGACAGGTGTCCTCACTTCTCTTTGCCCAGAAGCAGCAGTGGAGGGCTGGCTCCTGCTCCCCTGCTCCCTTGTCACCAGGAGAAGACAACTGCCAGCTTGGGACAAGGGGAAGATCCTGGCCTGGCCATGGTGGCCCAGGGTCTTATGAGCTCCGTCCCTTTTCCTGGGCCCCTTGGGAGGGATGGGGCCCTGGAGCCTTAGTGGTGCTGTTCACCATACCCCTTCTTTTGGATTCTGCAGGATTCCGCCTCCCCTTGAAGTTAGTGATCTCAGCCACCTTGACAGGGACAGCCATTTACCAGGTATGTCCTACATCCTGTAGTGACCCTTGAATCCCCAATCCTGGAATAGCTCAGGCCCAACTCAGCTCTCCAAATGCCCACCCATGGTCCTGTCCAGCTGCTTCTGGCCATCTTGGTAATGCTGGCCCAGAAGGGCAGGGTGTCAGCCCTTGTTGGGCTCGTATAGCAACTCAGAGCATGAGTTTTGGAGTCACATAAAAATGGATTTAAATCCTACCTCCATTATTTGCTTCCTGTGTGACCTTGAACAAGCCATTCAACCTCTCTGAGCCTGTTACTTCATCTATAAAATGGAAGAAATAGAATCATTTTTCTCTTTGGTTAGTTGAGAAAATTCAGTGAGACCATATATTTGATGAATCCTCACTACCACCACCACCAGCCCCACTCACCCCCCAAAAAAACCCAAAACAAAATCCTGGAAGGTAGGTATGATTTCTCTCCATTTTGTAGATAGGGGAAGTTGAGGCTCAGAGACTTTGACTCGGTCAAATTCCTACAAGTAATTTATCTTAGAGTTGCTAAAATCTGAATCTGGGTATTTCTAGATTAAATGTCAATGCTCATTGCTTTGCCCAACATGAAAAAATTAGAAATTTTATATTCTAAAGTTTAGAATATAAAGGCCCTAGATTGATAGGTAATAGACAGGCAGAGGTGTAGGGATGCATTATGCTTCCTAGGGGACCTGCCAGGCCACTGAGGTGTCCGTAACATACTGTGTAGAGGGGTGCGGTCCCTGCTCTAAGGTGTGGATAGGATACTCCGATGGTCTCCAGGCCTGTGCTGTAGCTAGCCTGCTGCCACGGTCCCCTCTGAAGTCCCCTTGCTTGCACAGGAAACACTTTCTGGGTGGGATACCTGGTGTGGCACAGCCAGGCCTTGGCATCCTCACTGTGGGGCCTTCCCAGGTGGCCCTGCTGTTGCTGGTGAGCGTGGTTCCTACCATGCAGAAGGTGAGGGCAGGTATCACCACGGATGTCTCCTACTTGCTGGCCGGCTTTGGGATCGTGCTCTCCGAGGACAGGCAGGAGGTGGTGGAGCTAGTGAAGCACCATCTGTGGGCTCTGGAAGGTGAGTCTCCCCTCCTCAGGAGCCCCGAAGCCACAGAGGGGCCAGGAGCTAGAATAGGGTCCCAGCCTGCCACAGATATCCTGGGGGTCCTTGGTCACCTTCCTTCCCCTCTCTGGGCCTCCACTGCCTTGTCTCCAAGTGGGGGCAGTTGAAGTTTCCAGTGCCAAGTTTCTGAGACTTAAAGAGACCTGTCTCAGCAGCCCCCTGCCCCTGCCCCCAGCTCCTGGGTCTTTGACCCATTCTGCAGATGTGGTGACAGAGAAGGGTGGCAAGTATGAGCTGAGGGAGGGGAGGGAGGAAAGGAGGCAGTGATGTGGGGCAGTGGGCCAGGATTTCTGGGATAACCCATGCCAGGGGATGGGGTTGGGCAGGGTACCCGTTTTCTCTCCCAGTCCCTGTCTGCTCAGGCCATCTCCTCTCCTTGCCTCCCCTGAAATGAGACTCCAAGCCAGGGAATGGTAGATGCCACCTGGAGTCCTATTCCTGCAGTTACCTCCCCACCCCACCTTCCAGGCCCTCCCCACACCTCCCAGGCTTCCCCACACAGTCTCCACTGGGCACATGAAGAAAGGCTGGCCTACGGCTGTGTGGCGGGGCAGAGTGGAGCCAGGGAGCAATGCAGGTCGCCTGGAGCCCAGGGGCTCTTTCCATCACCATGAGATAAGTCTGGAGATCAAGAGTCTTAGGGCCTACACCCTTGGCTCATTTGAGGGCCCCTAATAATGGGCACCCTGCTTCTGGGGAGTAACCCGTGGTAGTTGGAGCAGAGGCTGCCAGCATTGTAGGCTGCTCTGCAGCTTTCCCGACCATGAACATCATCCTGTCCCACAGACCAAGGCAAGCTGGCAATGCCAAATGGCAGGAAGTGGGGCGTAGAGTGGGGAAGAGGCAGAGGTGTGCCCAGTGACCTCCTCCTTCCCTGCCCACCCTTCCCACCACGAGCCTGAAGGCCTCAGCTCCCACACTGGAGGCTGCCTGGGAACTGCTGCCGAGGCCCACAAGCTGGACAGGTGACAGGTTTGAAGAGGGCTGTGACCTGGGTCACAGGGAGGTACAGATATGGCCTAGCTATGCCCACATCCAAGCTCTGATCTTTACTTGCAGTGGCCCTGTTGGATCGCATGAGTGATCCTGGTTCATAGAACAGGAAACTGAGGCTCTCGGGTAAGAAGTAAAGTGCCCAGGGCAGTGAGTCTTCTTACCACACCTTGCATTTACAGTTGTATGTTCCAGTTTCTAAGCTCAAATATTCCCTTTGGATCTTTTTGGAAGCGGGGGCCAAACAAAGCAGCATTTACTCTCCTAGTTTAAGGATAAGGAAAACCGAGGCCCAGGAGGGATTAGAGATATGCCCAAAGCCATTTAGCAATCTAGTTGTGGAACTGAGGTTAGAGCTGGGCTTGGAGCCTTTGGTCTGTTTTTTTTTGTACCAGGGATTGAACCCAGGTGCACTTGACCACTGAGCCACATCCCCAGCTCTTTTTTATATTTAGAAACAGGGCCTCACTAAGTTGCTGAGGCTGTCTTTGAACCCATGATCCTCCTGCCTCAGCCTCCTGATCCACTGGGATTACATGCTTATGCCACTGCACCCAGCATCCTTTGGTCTGTTCTTAAGCTAAGAAGCTAATGTCTTCTGAGCTCTTGTGTTGGGGCTGCCCATTGGTGCCTGGGCCATAACTCTGGCATTGTTGACAGAAAGCTTAGACCCTGGGTCAGGCAGGCCAGATTATACTCTCAGTTCCATCGATTACAAACTGTAGGACCTTGGACAAGCTGCTTCACCTCTCCTGGCTTTGACTTCCCTACCTGCAATATGGATGCTGAGGTTAAAAGGGCACCCCTGTCCAGGAGGCCCTTGATTGGTTGAAAAAGATGGATCTGTCCACAAGGAATGTCTAGAGGGGGCAGGTGCAGGATCCCAGCAGCCGCAAAAAGAAGGAAGATTTTCTGGGTGCCAGGGTTTGGAGCAACCCCAAGTCTGGAGCCATTGGAGGGAGAGAGAGAGAAACAGCAGGTGGACAGATGGAGATAAATGGCCAACCCAGCTTTGCCAACCCTTCCCCTCCGTTAGCCTGTTCATTTACTTGATGAGGCTCGGCTGGCAGGTTCCTTCCTCTTGGCAGCAAGTGGTCCAGGATGCCCCTTGCCTGGTGCTCAGTTGGCTCCAAAAGGGGCAATGCAGCAGGCTGGAGCTGTGCATGCCCAGCATTATCTCTCAATCATACTTTGCAGAAAAGTATCCCTGAGGGTATTACAGGGGGAAGCCAGGGACAGACAAAGAGGCTCCTGTTTTTGTAACAGTTGTTCTCAGTCCTAGCTGTATATGAGAATATTTGATAACTTTTTAAAAAGTTTCCCAGATTTGGGGCTGGGGTTGTGGCTCAGCGGTAGAGTGCTCGCCTAGCACGTATGAAGCCTTGGGTTCGATCTTCAGCACCACATAAAAATAAATAAACAAAATAAATGTAAAAAAAAAAGTTTCCCAGATTTGAAGCCACCACCCCAGATCTACTGAATTGGAGACTCTGAAGGTTGGGCCCAACATCTATGATTCACCCCGCCCAATAATTCTAACACAAGCAAAAGTTTGAGAACCACCATAGAAGGCACCATTAAGTATTGCTTGGTTGATTGGTTCCAATTCATTGCTGCTGGAAGTGTCACACTGGATCCAAGCAGTTGAGTTCTATGTCTCATGAATTTGGGGAATGAAATCCACAGACACCAGGGTGAGAGTAAAGTAACAGGATTTATTAGAGTAATAGAAAGAGGGCCAGGAGTGGTGGCACATGCCTGTAATCCCAGTGACTCTGGAGGCTGAGGCAGGAGGATCACGAGTTCAGAGCCAGCCTCAGGAATTTAGCAAGGCCTTAAGCAGCTAAGTGAGGCCCTGTCTCTAAATAAAATACAAAAAGGGCTGGGGGTGTGGCTCAGTGGTTAAGTGCCCCTGGGTTCAATTCCTGAGGCTGGCTCTGAACTCGTGATCCTCCTGCCTCAGCCTCCAGAGTCACTGGGATNGGAGGAGGAGGAGGAGGAGGAGGAGGAGGAGGAGGAGGAGGAGGAGGAGGAGGAGGAGGAGGAGGAGGAGGAGGAGGAGGAGGAGGAGGAGGAGGAGGAGGAGGAGGAGGAGGGAGAATAATAGGAAAAAAGCAGAGCTTCCAGAGGGGAGGGTCCCCAAGAGAGGGATGCCAATGGGTGTGTTGTCTCGGGGTTTTTAAAGGCATATCTAATGGCCCGGCACAGGTGATTGGTGGGGTCAGGGGTGCAGCATGGACCAATCAAACTCTCTAAACCCTGAGTTTAATAAGCCAATCAATCCCTTATTTACATTATTAAAGAAGACAGGTCTCACCGGTGATTCTGACACATCTTTTAGAAAGGGGAAGCATTTTGGGTAGGGTCTGCTCGTGGTCAGTCATAGCTAGGGATAAGGGCAAGGGTCACTAAGGAAGGGCTGCTGTGGTGATAGCTGTGAGGGACAGAGACAAGTATTCTACCACAGAAGAAGGCATGGTGGGTAACCCTTCCCTCTCCCCTCCTGTCCTTCTCCCCTCCTGTCCTTCTCCCAAGGCCTTATCCTATCTGCCTGAGGGAGATCTCCCTTCCTACTTCAGAAGAAACTCCTGAAGGCTCTACCTGCAGACCAGTGCTGCTCGGCCTGGCTGCACACTGGAATCCTGGTTGCTTTCCCAGCACCAACGCTGGGTCTGCCCCACAGAAACTCTGATTTAACTGGTCTGGAGACAGCCCAGGCAGTGGGGAGTTCGGGCAGCTCCAGGTTACCCCAATGTGCTACCAGTGCTGAGACCCACTGCCCCCACATCTCTGGCTACATGGATCAGGTGCTTGCCTTACTCATGTGTTTGCTGTCACCTTTCCAGGTGGAAACACAGGAACTGGGGACACTTCTCTGGGCTGACTTACAAGCTCAGAGTGCAGGCAACTGGGGTCCTTCTGGATCTAGCGGAGGGCTGCACTTACCATACCTGGCGGTGGGGTTGGCTGTGTTAAGCCCCCTCTCTGACCTTTTTCCTCTTTGGCCTCCTGGGAACAATTCCTGTGTCTGACCTCCTGGGGTTGCTTCGGGGATCCAGGGTGAGGATGTCTGTGGATGGAGGGTGGGAGGACTGCACCCTGATAGTCTTCAGTATTTGTTCACGACACACCCTCCACTCTTTCCCAGCTCTTTTTCCAGCAATCTCGTTACCTGAGTGCATGGCCAGGGTTGGGGTGAAGGAACTGAGAGGTGGGGCCACACCCCCAAGATGGGTGGCAGGGCCACCTTCCTTGTCCTTATAGATTTAGCACACTGCCATGGACTCACATCCTCTGTGCCCTGAACAAAAGCCATTGGTCAGGCAGGGGCGGGGATTGTGGTCATTGAGTTATCCCAGGAGCAACAGCGTGCCTGGGAGGTGCACACAAATGAGCAAAGCAAGGATCAGGGGTGAGGTACCCCCCTGAAGTTCCCACAGCCAAGAAGTGGTAGGGCTGGAGGCAGGAGCCCGGTTGGGTGGAATCCCTTGAAAGATAGGGACAGGACCAAGATCCATTCGGAGAGGGATGGGGGCCAGGGTCCCATCCTGGCAGGGGTCGGAGGCTCCCTAATGATTCCCCAGGACCCAACCTCCCACTGTGCCCCCTCTCCCCCTCCAGCTTGCTACATCTCGGCCTTGGTCTTATCTTGCACACTCACCTTCCTGCTCCTGATCCGCTCGCTGACAACTCACAGGTTGGTGACAGCTCTGACTAACCCTGTGCAGAAGTGGGAAAGGGCCAGAGACCCAAGCAGGTGTGTGTGGAAGCCCTGGGGCTGCAGGGAGGGAAGGCCCTGGAGACTGCATGGTAGTGGGTGGAGAGGTGGGCCCTGGGGCTGCCTTCTTGAGCGACTGGTTGGGGAAATACCTGCAAGGGAAATGGGGCATGACTGAAAGGAGTGGGTACCTCTGAGAAGGGGCCACCCTGGAGAGCTGAATTCAATAGGGAGGCCATCTGGGCATCTGGCATTCTACCTAAGAGTGGAAGAAGAGGAGGTGACAAGGGACAGACAGTGCTACAGGCCAGAGGAACCTCATGAGAGCATGAGAGCTGGGCATGGTGGCGCACGCCTGCAATCCCAGCTGCTTGGGGAGGCTGAGGCAGGAGGATCACAAGTTCAAAGCCAGCCTCAGCAGCAGGGAGCGCTAAGTTAACTCAGTGAGACCCTGACTCTAAAGAAAGTACAAAATAGGGCTGGGGATAGGCTCAGTGCTCGAGTGCCCCTGAGTTCAATCTCTGGTACCCACACCCCAAGTAAGTAGAGAAGTGGGTGCACCTGACAGCATGAAGGGTGGCCTGGCAGGGGTAGGGGCCTGGAGGGGTTGTTCTGGAATTTGAATGCCAAGCTGCCTAGTTTGCCCTTTTGCGGTGAGCGCTGAAGAGCTTGAGGCATTCTGAGTTCTGGGTGGGAACAGGCCTTGTGGGAAGGGGAGGCAGGAGCTCACCATGGCAGAGAACTGGCCCCCGTGCTCTGTGCACTTGACAGCCCTCAGAGACCCTGTCCAGGGCTCTTTCCCACAGGATTGGCCCCTCTGACCCTGGCTTTCAAGGTTCCACAAGAATGCTTGCCCGCATGCTGCCCTGGTGGCCAAGTTGCGTGTCACCTCCATTCTCAAAGTTGGTTCCCACTATCCCGACATGGCTCAGGTTGAACCTCTGCCTGGTTTTGTCTCCTTAGTCACCCTGTAAGGCTCCCAGGATGTCACCTCTTCCAGGAAGACCTGCCAGCTTGAGTTAGTGGCCTCAGGGCTCTGAGGGTCCTTGCTGAGGGTTTTAATTAGGCTAGGGGTTTCGCCAGAGAGTGCCCAGGGGCACCTGGGAGTGTCTTCCTCCCTGAGGGTGCTGCCCCCCTTGCTCACACCCCAGGGCCAACCTTCAAGCTTTGCACAGAGGGGCTGCCTTGGACCTGGGCCCCCCACTCCAGAGCACTCGACCATCCCATGAGGCCATATTCTGTTGGATGAGCTTCAGCGCCTACCACACTGCCTTTACCTGCTTCGGTGAGCCCCCTTCCCCTCCCCCAGCCCAGACCTTGGTCCCTGTGGTGGTGAAGGGAAGCATGCTCCAGAGTAAGGGCATCAAGGAGCACTGGGAGAAGGGTACCCTTCGCATGAAGACTAACCCTGGGTGCCACCAGGTGTTTACATGCAGGTGTATACCCAGGTCTGGAGGTGGCAAGTTCAAGGTGGCACATTGCGGCTCCTGTAAGGGAGGGTTGTGCTGCACTGGGCTGCCTTGGAAGGTAAGGGGAGCCTGTCACCACAAGTATGAAAGCAGGATTCCATGGATACTGTTGGGGATGGCAAAGGGGTTCCTGCAGCTGGTAAAGCATCCTGAAATTATGGGGCTGGGACCAAGGCTGTAAATCCAAGGTTACATTGGTTCTCCCCACCCTTGGGGGAGGAGAAAGACGTTGATAATGGAGAGGAATTACTGGGACGAAAAGTCATGATTTCTGCCAAGTCTTTTTTTTTTTTTTCCTTCCTTTTTCCAACTGAAGATTGAACCCCAGGGTGCTCTACTACTGAGAGACATCACAGTTCTTTTTATTTTATTTTATTTTTTATTTTGAGACAGTTGAGGCAAGTTGTCCAGGTTGGCCTTGAACTTGTGACCCTCCTGCCTCAGCCTTTGGAGCAGCTGGGGTTACAGGCAAGTGCCACCATGCCTGGCTTGCCAAACCCTTTTGTATGCATTATATCATGTGATCAATTGGTCTGGTTGTTTCCACAGACAACTCTTGGGTACCCACGATACACCAGGCTCTGGCTGGTAGGAATGCAACCCCTGATTTACAGAGGGGTCTTGTCCCCAGGAACTTAGGAGCAAGTAGGGGAAAATGATGCTTGCAAAGCACTTTGGTTTCAAAGAGTTGCCACTGATTCAGTCTCTTTGGATCACACAATAGCCCTCTGAGGTAGGGACTACGATCACCATTTTGCAGAGGAAGAAACAACAGCTCAGAGACGTAATGTAACTTGCTCAGGGCAACACAGCTAGGCAGTAGAAGAGCAGGGATTGAAACCAGGTCAGCCCTTGAATCCAAAGCTCTTGGATTCCCGAGGAAGCAGAGGTGCACCAGTTCCCAGATAACTTGGTATCTGTCCTCTTGTTGTTCCCGATCCCTGCAGGGCTCCTGGTACAGCAGATCATCTTCTTCCTGGGGACTACAGTCCTTGCCTTCCTGGTGTTTGTGCCTGTGTTGCACGGCAGGAACCTCTTGTTCCTACGATCCCTGGGGTCCTCATGGTGAGTGAGGCAAGGAGTGGAGGGCTCTGGAACCCTTTTGTAGAGGGCTGTTAACAGCAACCACCCTCCCTAATCCACCTGCAGGCCCTTCTGGCTGACTTTGATCCTAGCTGTGACCCTGCAGAACATAGCAGCCCACTGGGTCTTCCTGAAGACTCACCATGGATACCCAGAGCTGACTAACCGGTAAGGTGGTCTCTGAGCTTGTGGTTCCCTAGGGCCCTCAGCCTCTTCTTCAGTGTCTCCTACCCAGTAGGTAAAAGAAAGAACTTGCCTTACCTACAGAGACATTCCAAGATATCTTTCTCTATATCACGTGAGGCATAAATTAGCCCCAGGATCCCTTTTTGTCTGTGGGATCTACACTCCTCCCTGTATCCTCGTTGCCCAGCAAACCCTACATCTTCTCACTTTGCAGGAAAGAGGTTCTGTGTCAGATGGCAGAGTTGTGGGGAAACCTTGACCCCACAAGGGAATTTGAATTAGTGGATAGGAGAATCAGAGGAGGAGACCAGAAGGCACTGGGTTCATGGAAAGACCCAGATAGACATGGACTAAAATCCCAGCCCGCCCAACGAGTAACTAGATAGACTTGAATAAGTCACCAGGTTCTCTGGGCCTCAGTTTCCCTCCTAAAGAAGAGGGTGATACCACCTGTCTTCTAGGGTGGTGGGTTGAGAGGAAAGGCCCAGCATAGAACATGTCACTCAGAAGGCATACTTAACAAACAGTAGGCGCTCAATAAACACAGCTGCTCTAGGCCTCTAGGTGTGACACTGGTCCTGGGAGGGGGCTCTGGGAAGCCTGCCTCAGCCTTTCTCCTCCCTGCCCCAGGCGAGCACTCTACGCAGCCACCTTTCTCCTCTTTCCCATCAACACGCTGATGGGTGGGGTGGTGGCCACCTGGCGAATGTCCCTCTCCGCCCTCTATAACACCGTCCACCTCAGTCAGATGGACCTCAGTCTGCTGTCATCACGAGCTGCCACTCTGGACCCTGGTAAGATCGTTGGGCAGGGGCTGGGGGCCTACACAGTGAAGGAGGGGGTTTGCCCCCCACTGCCCTCCAGCAGATATGTTCATGGAGGATGATCATGACCATGAGCATCATGCATTCTGTGTACTGCTGGGGCTCTGAGGGTATGCAGCGCCTGTGGCATGTTCCATGGGTCCACACGTGTCCGTGTGCAGCGTATGTGCCATGGCCCTGTGTGTCTGTAGGCTTGGACGCATGTGTGTCCTTGTGTGTGTCAGGGGAGTCTAGGTGCCTCTAGTCTGCCACTGGCCCCTCCTGCCAAGCACTGCCATCCCCCTCCCCACCCCAGGCTATTGCACATACAGAAACTTCCTGAAGCTGGAGGCCAGCCAGTCGCATCCTGCTGCGACGGCCTTCTGCGCACTGCTCCTTGCAGCTCGAAGTCCCCGCCTCCAGGCTCCAGTGGACCCCAAGGGAAATCTCAGAACTGGGGAGGAAGAAGAAGGTGCGCTCTCCCACTGGGGATGGGAGCCCAGCCTGCCCAGCTCAGCATGTCCCTGCCAGCATAGTGAGCACCAGGAAAATTGTCACCTCCCCTCTCTCTTGGCTGCCTGAGATCCCCCATCCTGGTCCAGTCTCATGATAATTTTTTCCCATGATACAAATGTACACACACACACACACATACACACACACACCCCTTCTCTGTGCACACAGAGAAGGAAATGGCTGCCTTGCTAAGGGACTCTGTTGTGCCCCACCCCATTACCTCCTATCTCTCCCCAAAGTGTGAGGCTTTCCTTCCCTACTGCCCAGGAAGTGTGTAATAGGAGGGAACACTAAGCCAGCTCTGTGCCCTTGTGTTGGCCTTGCCTCTGGTCCCTCCACTGACCTCAGCTCCACCTGCGGAGGCACATCCTGAACCTTCACCCTCCCCCAAGCCCAGCTTCTTCTGATTTCCCTCTCTGAGCTGGCAGCTGGAACCCCAGGCTCAATACCTTACTATACACGGGATTTGCAGACTCTCTGGGATATGCAGTCTGGGGCCTGGGGACACTTGGCTGAGGGAGTTATTCACAGAAGGTTTCTCTCCCTCTCAGGGTTGCAGTTGCTCCAGACAAAGGACCCTATGGCCAAGGAAATGGGGCCTAGAACCAGCCGGAACAGGGCCCGCTGGGGTCTGGCCTACACCCTACTGAACAACCCAGCCCTGCAGGCCTTCCGGAAGACAGCTCTCTCAGGTGCCCAGGCCAATGGTGCTCAGGCCTGAGGTCAAGGAAGGCAGCCCGCTTGCCCTGTGTGTTGAGGCACGTGCCCATCTACCCTCCTCCCCCGTTCTCTGCACACCACCCCAACCATGGCAGCCCCTCCCCTTAGCAGCAGCTTAGCCAGCAGGTTCTTGGGATCAAGGTCCCAGTGACTAGCTAAGGCCTGGGGTCACTGAGGTTGAATGAAGGTTTGTTCCTCCTATGAGCCTTGGAAGGACTGTCATCTGCCCCTTTGGTCTTGGGAATTGCAGAGAGGACTCTGGAGAAAGCAACTGGGGTGGGGGTGAGGGTTAGGGTTGGTCCAGGAGCCAGTGGAGCAGGGTGACCACATCCAAGCCCCTCCCCACCCTGGCTCTGCCACCAACCTTGCAGGGCCTCACTGAGGCCTCTTCTGAACAGGCTCCGTGATTCAGGGCCAGGAAAGCCCTGCATTCCAGCTCAGCCCCACCTCACCCCTCCCTGGTTGCCAGAGCGCTCCCTCTCTCCCAGCTCCCCCCTCTCCTCTCCTCCGGGAGTGACTAGAAGGTTCCCCAGCTGTGGGGCCTGCAAGGAAGCCCATGAGGGCTCCTGACTGGTGGTGAAGTCACAGCTCTGGCCCCACCCTGAGCTGCCCACTCCTGAGAGCCAGATATTTTTGTAGTTTTTATGCCTTTAGCTATTATGAAAGAGGTTAGTGTGTTCCTGGTAATAAACTTGTCCCTGAGAAACAGCCCTCCTTATGGGAGAGGGGATGCAGGGGAACCCTGCCCACATTGTCAGTCAGTCCACACTGTGTGTCTATGGGGTTTTGATGAGTTGAGGTATCTGGCTATGTGTAGGGTTGGGCTGGGGGTGGGGGTAGAGAGACCCCATAGCTTCATCCCTTTGGGGGATGAAGACTGGACCCTATGATGCCACTCCCAAGCAAGTACATGTTGAACTTCTGAGTCTTAAAGGATGGGGAGGGTTTGTGGGGCAGGAAGGGCTTCAAGAATGATGGAGAAGCAGGATGAACAAGGGCATGGGGGTGGGACAGGGGTGCCGTGCTGTGGGGTGATGGGTAGACCAAGCATGCAGAGCAGAAGGGTATCGAGACCAACTGGGGACCCTTCCCTCCCGGGGCTTGGTGAGATGGAGGATGCTTGAATAAGGGAGATGCCCTGGGTGTGGTCCACCATGGGCTGGGGGCTACAGGGATAGTATGGCCACTGCACAGACCTGGGGCATCAGGCCTCAAGAAGTGTCTGTGGTCTGTGCAATTAGACTGGCAACCCCCCACCCCACACCTGTTCCTGCCCCCACTATGCTTCAAACTCACAAAGCTGAGGTGGGGCTGGGGAGCTCCAAACCACTTTCCAGGCTGCCCAGGGAGGCCAAAGAGGGCACGTGCTGATCCCTGGAAAATGCCTTCCTGGTCCTCTGTTAGCCATGGACAGAGTCACAAAGATAAGGACTCAGATTTAGCCTTTGCTCTTAATGAGGAGACAGAGTCACAATGGACTGTGATCAGCCGGGGCTGTGAGCAAAGAAGGGGGCTACTGCACACTGGGGACAGGAGGCATCCTGGCAGGCTTCCTGGAGGTGCCCAAGCTGCATCCTAAAGTATGGCTTAGCCAAATGAAGAACAGGGAAACAGTGCACAGGCTGGCGACAGTACAAGTAAAGGTGCAGAGGCTGGTAATTCAGGCTTCCTCCAGGGTAGTGGGAGCCATGGAAGACTTTAAAGCAGGGGAGTAGCACTTGGCACAATTGTTCCCAGGCTTCCCTGACTCTTTAGGATGTACATCCACCTCCTGTTTCAAGAAGCCAAGCCCACTCAGCTATGAAAGGAATCAGAGATGGCAGGGTCCAAGTGCAGTTAGGATGGTCAAGCCTTAGATAACTAGTCCATTGAGCCCAGAAGCAGTATCTGCTTTACCCTTTCAGTTCTACCTGTCATTTGATTTCTGAGGCAACTGAAGCCCAGAGATGGGCAATGACTTACCCAAGGTGGCACTGCACATCGGATCTGGCTCCATCCTGCTGCTTTCCACCAGACATGGCTGCCTGCTGGAGACGTCAGCTCAGTCAGAGCTGCAAGCTAATGGAGGACAAGGGAAGAGGGGGTGGCCCCGAATGTAGACCAGGAGGCAGGGGAGGGGCTGGCCAACTGCCAGGGCTTACAGCTGCTACCCCAGACCCCTCGGCCTCCTCCACTTTGCTGAGCTCAGCAG
Source organism: Marmota marmota marmota (assembly GCF_001458135.2). NCBI lineage: Eukaryota > Metazoa > Chordata > Mammalia > Rodentia > Sciuridae > Marmota > Marmota marmota. Next base: position 8,379,124 of record NW_026000229.1, read on the forward strand.
TCCTGGGAGCTCTGAGCAGAGGCTGCAGAGCCTCCCCCTCTGGGTCATTGTCCCTGTGCACAGTGTCCTCATTCTTGAAAGTGACAGAATGGAGACCATAGGGAGACATCTCTGACCTGGTGCAGATATGAGGTTCTGCTGAGTGTCCAGGGTCCACACCCACATTTCCCCATTCTGAGACCCCACCAGTTGTAACCAATCCCCACCCCCATCCCACCCTAGGTCAGTTACTGACACATCGACTCGGAGGGGAGAATTTCCTACAGAGACCTCTGGGAACGCTATCTCCTCTTCCTGGAAAGGGGGAAGGCAAGCCCCATTCATTTTCTCTGGCTCCCTTTCCAGTCTGTTCTGTTCTCAGTCTCTCTAGGGTTTTCTCTCTCTCTTGTCCTCTTGTCCTCTGCCTCCTCCCTTCTTGTCTCTCCTCCTTCTTGCCCCTCATGTCCCCCCTTTCCACTTTGCTTCTAATATTTCTTCCAGAAAGCAGGACAGGGAAGTGGAGCCACAACCCAGGCCCTCCCATTGTCTAGTTTCTTTCCAAAATGCCTCAGTTCACTTCTGGTGTAAAGCACTGCTCAGGGTCACTAGTGACCCCAGGAAAGTCTCTCTAATGATTGTCAGGCTCCCACCCTGATTTGTCCTGTGGGCTAGTTTGTAGACAAGGAACATCTGCACCCAGCTCAAGCCAAGGCCCTGCCCCCTCTCACCGCTGGGCCACCCCTAACCATGCTGCCTGCCACGTAGTTCATGTTATGTCCCATAGACCCATGTCCTATGTGGGCACATAAATGTGGCTATCCTGACTCTGTGACTCCTGATCCTAACCCCCAGGAGGGACTCTTAGATCCAGACAAAACTCCAGGCAGACACAGGGGAGCATCAGAAATGCTATTTATTTCTCTGCCACCCCCAGGCTGGCTGGCCTCTTAGGAGGGGCAGGCTATAGAGGCGTACTTGGAGGAAAAACAAGGGTGGGTGTCTGGGCAGAGGGCTCAGGCTGAGAGGAAGGGTGAGAGGACAGGGAGGCCCAGCCTGTATCCCCCATCCTGTTGCAGTGAGAGTAGAAATACTCTTGATATCCCGCCCCCACACGCACACACAAGGTCAGGGAACACCTGGGGGCAGAAGGAGCTGCAGCAGGGCACAGAGCCTCTGGCCACCGCCCACATCCTTCACCCTCTCCTGTGCTGCCTGCCCCAGGACACCTCTCAGCCACACCCCCATGCCCACCCCACCTCCCGGGTAGCCCCCACTAGCTTGTCAGTCACAGTGCCTGGAATTCCCAGTCTGGTTAGGGCATCGCGCCTCTAGCTTGCCACCCCTGATAGGGAGGCTCGACGATGCTGTTAGCAGCATTTAGCACCACAGACGGTGAGTGCTGGGATCGAGTCCCTCCTTGTCACTAGCTCTGAGCAGGTCTAGAAGTTGGGGTGGTAGGTGTTCCAGAGATATTAGGAGGGGAGGTAGGAAAATGTGGAGTTGCCCAAGCAGGCCTCAAGCTGCCCATCTCCAGACCTCTCGGCACTTATAAGGAAGAAGGGCAGCTTGGGTACAGAAGTTAGGGAGGCCCCTGGGTTGTCCCAGCCCTGCCTGGGTCAGGGCATGGCTAGAAGGAAGCAAGGAAGAAGATGAGGAGGCTCTGGCCCAGCAGGAACAGGCCTGGGAGCTGCTGCCCAGTGGCCCCTTCCCCTGCTGCTGCAGTCTCAGGGCTCCCAGCGCGGCTGAGGTAGATGATGACCACGTTGTCCTCAGGCCCAGATGGCTGCACCTCGTTGTCAACCGTATAGCAGCCCTTGCCTTCCACAGCTTTGCCATGGAACCTGCGCCCCAGTGCATCCTCCCCGCCTTCGCCCGGTGTGGCCAGTGCCACATTCACTGAGCTCTCAGCGCTGCCCAGTTCGTTGGTGGCCAGGCAGCTGTAGGTACCCTCCTCCAGCTTGCCAAAGTCGGGGATGAGCAGGCTGCCATTGGCAAAGGCCTGGAAGCGCGGCCGGCTGCTGGCTGCTGGGGTGCCTGGCAGGGCACGCCCATCAGTGCCCACGTTGGGGCTGGCAATCTCCACAGTGCCGCCCGGTGTCTGGATGTGCCAGTGAAGCTGGGGGGCCGGCTGCCCATCCACGTCACAGTGGAGTGCCAGCACGAAGCCAGGCCGAAGCTCGGCACCATCCTGGCTTGGCTGGTAGCTGAGCTGCACTGAGGGAGCGGAGCAAGGCAGTGGTGGCAGGCGGCTGAGTGGAGTGCCCTTGAGCACGTGGGGCGAAGTGCAGGCAATGTTGTCCTGCTCCGGGATGGACACAGCCGTGGCCAGGGCCCATGTCTTGAGCCACACAATGCCACAGGTACAGTCAAAGGGGTTGTCGTTGATCTGCAGGTGGGACAGTGCTGTGAGAGGTGTGAAGGTGCCCTCAGCCACCGTGTGTAGGCGGTTGTGGTTGAGCTGCAGCGAGCGCAGCGCACTGAGGCTGCGGAAGGCATCGCGGGGGATGGAGGTCAGCTCATTGCTGTCCATCTTGAGCAACTGGAGGGCACTGAGGTTGTGCAGGTCACTCCAGGCAAAGTCAGAGATGAGGTTGTGACTGAGGTCCAGGCTCTTAAGGTGTCCCAGCGGGGACAGGGCACCGGCAGCCACTGTGCGGATCTCATTGTGCGCCAGCCACAGTGACTGCAGCAGGGGCACCTCCCTGAAGGCCCCCTCTGGCAAGCCCGGCAGCCGGTTAGCTGACAGGCTCAGTGTGGTCACATTGGCTGGGAAGCCAGGTGGCACAGCCTCCAGATCGCGGTAGGCGCAGTCGGCAATCTGGAAGCCGTACTTCTCCCCACAATCACAGGGCTCGGGACAGGACTGCACCAGGCCCAGGAGAACTGCCCAGCAGAGCAGGCGCAGCTCCTGCATGGTAACTCCTGCGGAAAAGGACACATCACCCAGGTGATCCCGAGGACCTGCCCAAGTGACTCGTCCCTCCCAGGACCCCAGCCCAAACTCACCTCCATCCCAAGGCCCTACCCCCACATAACCCAGCTAAAACCCGCCGCCCCCCATTCTTCAGAGGGGGAAACTGAGGCCCAGAGAAAGGCAGGGACTTGCCCGAGGTCACGCAGCCAGGCAGGGTGAAGATAGGACAAAAGAGGACCCCAGCTTCTTCTTCAAACAGAGAGCTCTCCCTGCCTCGGCCTGTCCCTAGCTGACTTTATGACTCGAAATCTGTTTTCCAGCCGCCCCCTCCCCCAGCACTTTACAGAACCGCCCTCCTGCCCTCCCACATCCTGGTTGCAGTCCCTCCCACTGGAGCCCCCCCCATAGGTAAGCTTTGCCCTGGCCTAGACAAGGCTCCTTGTGCAGGGCACCCACCCCCTTACCCCACCCTCTCCCTCCTGCTGCTCTGACCATGACCACAGCAGACACCAGGCCCTTTCTGCAGAATCACACCCATGGCCTGTTCTGCTCAAACTACGCCAGGCAGCTGCCTAAGAAAACCCCTGCCAGGACCTCTCAGCTGACTTGGGCAAGGCCTGTGGCTCCAGCCAAACACGGCTGGGGTTTCTGGGGTCTTGGTTGTTGAAGGAGCAAGATGCTCCCTGGATGGCTCCAAGCACAGGATTGTCCCCAGCACCGGATCCAACAGGGATGTGCCAAGAGGGAACCAGCTCCTGGGCCCAACCGGCCCCCACCTCCACCCACAGGCCCTGCGAGCCCTTCAACTCCCTGACTTACCTTCAAACTACTCTTCCTTAGTCCAGCAGAGCTTCTTCCAAGATGGAACCAAAAAGCAACAAAAGACCAAGTTAGCACCGAGAGTTAGCAAGGCCAGGGCGCCCAGGGGAGGACGAGGACGCTGGAGGAAGGGGCTGCCTGGTCCCACACCACCTTCAATTTGCACGCCTGTGGCCACCCTGCCGGGATGGGGTGCCTGGGAACCGTGCACTGGGATGAGGCTGCAGGGAGGAGCCAGGGCAGCCACTTGCTGCCTCCTTCCCGAAAAACAACTGCCGCGCTGCAACAACAGGGACCCGTGTTTCATAAGTGACACCAGAAACGGGAGGGGGAAAGAGGCCAAATTTTTTTGGGTTGTGTTTTCTCTCTCTCCCTCTCTTTTCCTCTCTCACTTTTAGCAGTTTCAACTTCCTTAAAGACACAGCACTGTCTGGACTGGACCCAAGACAAGATGAGGCCAGAAGAGTTTTTACAGGGTGGAGGGGAGGGTGAGAAATTGGATATCATGGAAAGTGGGAAACTTCTAACCTCACTTCAAACAGGAAAAAAAAAGGAGCGGCTCCTTTCTCCCAGTCGGCTGTCCGGGTGTTTGTGTGTGTTTGTACGTGTGAGCCTGCACAAATTTAGGGGGTTGAGATTGTGTATTACTGTATGTAGATGGATTTGTAGGTGTTAGTGGAGATTCCAGTGTGAAACTCTGTGTGTGTGTGAATTTGTGTTTGAGAAGGTTTGGGGGGAGCGGCTGTGTCTTTGTGTGCTGGGACTCTGTGTCGTTGTGGGTGTGACACCCTGGCTCTATCTTGGTGTGTGAGTTTGTGTGTGGAAGTGAGTGTGTACTGATGTGTATGTGGCGGGGGGGGGGCCGGGGGGGTCGCCGTGAGAAACTGAGAAGGTCACAGTGTGTGAAGCAGCTGCCAGGTCCCAACCCTCAGCAAGAGGCCAGAATGTTAGGCGTGTTTTTAGGAAAACATCCTGCTGGCCGAGGCAGCGTCCACTGGTGGTGCCCAGGGAGCTCCCAAGGCTCCAATCCCAGCCCCACCCGAGCTGAGTGGGGAGGGACAGGAGGCGGGGGGTGGGACGACAGAAAGCCTGGCTCAGAACTTGGTAACAGAAAGCTGGGGACAGGAACCAGTTGGGCATCAGTGTACCTGGCTGGGATTCGGGGACACCCAGACTCCTAGAGAGGTTCCATCCAGTACGGCCCACTGGCACACAGGCCTGAGGTGGAGGGTCTCACTCCTGGCAGATTCTCTCTGTGGCCTCAAAGTGCTTGAAATCCACTGTCAGTGCCGGACCTCCATACACTCAGCTTGTCAGCTTGTCCCCTCTGGGCCCCGCGGTCCCCAAACTGTGTGAAGGGGTATACACACACCTTGGACATTTTTTTTCTCAAACAGGAGGGCTCAGGGGAATAGAAATGGAGACATAAAGAGGCCTAAAACAACGTTGTTGGAGGAGAAACCAAAAGATGAGGGAGGCCCGAAAAGAACTTTCTAGACTAGATCCAGCTGCCTGTTCCTTTTGTCTGTTAACTTGCTGAATTCTGCTTGTGGCTGAACTTACCCTCTTGGCAGGACCAAGGACGAACAGGAACCATCTTTGGCTGGAAGCATCTGAGGAGCCCGATTCCAGCTCATCACATCCCTCTCTCACCAAGCAAGGCTGCAGAAGTCCACAGTGTGCTGCCTGCAAACACTGGATTCTGGCGCTGAGAATATGATTGTGGTCTAATTTAGATCCCCCACCCCCCACAGATGAAGCCCCCTCTTGCACCATCCTTACTGTGCTGGAGAGTTTCTGAGAAAGTCCTGAATTGGTGAGTCAAGCAGAGGAAGCATACACATCCAGGGGTCAATAAAGCAGGGGGAAAACCAGGGACCGCAGTGTCAGTCAGGGAGGATTTCCTGTTAGAGGGGGCTTCACTGGCTTCTGCACTCTCACTTACACAAAGGCCTTGCCACCATCCTCATATCCAGGGACTCTAAGAAGCTTGTAGTCCCCTTGTCTTTCCCCTCCTCCAAAACATCAGGGTTAGAGTGAAACCCCACCATCACAATCTGCCAAGCCCTAGTCCCCCCAGTGTGGCTAGTTCCTTCTGGCACATGCATTAAACACCACCTTATCAGAGCAGCCTTCTGAGTCCTCCTAGTCTGAAGGAGGTCTCTGTTAATTGCTCTCACAACCTCCCCTTTTTCTTTATGCACTAAATTGCAATGACTTATTCATACATGTTTAAAGTGTGACCCCTCTGCTGGGGGGGGGGGAGGTTCTTGAGGGCAGATGCCTTGTCTTCCCAGTTGCTATCGATCCCTGGTGCAGAGAAGAGGCTCAATTAACATTTTTTGATTCAATAGATTGGGGGAGTCAGATGATTGGATGCCAGAAAGGAAAGCGCTTTAGGGCTCATCCATTCGTGCATCCTCCATCTGGCATAGATGGGGACTCCAGGCCTAGACCCAGGGAAAGGATGTGCCTAAAATCATGCAGAGAAGATTGTATATGGCATAGAAGACCCATAGTCAGTTGGGTGGGTGAGTGAGTCATCAGCATTCCTGGGGTCTGGGAACTCTGGCCCCTCTAACTCTCCATCACTGAAGCCTTTGACAGTAGCCAAACACCAGGCTGTTCTCAGAATCCCACATCAGAACAACCCCCTGGGGGGTTGAGGGCCAAAGCAAGAGGAACTAGCCCACTTAGGCAGAAGTGAGAATGTGTGTGTCAGTCAGTGGTCTACCCAGGTCCTAATGCTGCCAGCAGGGTGCAGTCTGTCCCACCACCATAAGGAAGGAGACAGTCAGACAAGGGCCACCAGGGCTGAGCAGATTTTACCTAAGGACTATCTGACTCTCCACAGTGTTTCATAATGGGACATATGGGCCCACCCTGGGCAGAGCTCAAGGAGCCATTGTATGCCCTTTCATCGGGTACTTATAACCTCCTGAGCTGTCCCTCTCCTCCTTGCTGTCCCAAGCTGAAGTTCTTCCTGCAAAACCCACCCCACAAGATATAACAGTGCGCTAGGAGGCCAGCCAGGAGCCCAGCTCCCCATCCGCTTCCCAGCCTGGAGCTCCCTGCATGTACCTGGGCCACCATGGTTCAAGCCTGGAGGTAGGGGGGCCCTCAGTGGGTATGTGGCACCTTGACTGTCCCCAGATCACTGATGGCAGCCCAGCTGACCTTGTTCCAGGCTCAGGACTGGAGAGCTCTTCTCAGACCCTCTCAAATCCTTTGGCCATCCTGAGTCTCAGCAACCCTACAGCAGAGAAAAAGAGAATTGAGGTCCCTGAAGAGGGAAGCAAGGGCCCAGATTTGGGAGCCCTCATTGCCAGTCCAGGCCTCAGCTCCAGGGATTCTTAGTGTGTAGAGTGACCAACCAACTGCTCTGACTTTCCTGGAACTGATGGGTTTCCTGGGACACACAATTTGCAGAGCTAACATCTGGACATTCTCAGGCAAACCAAGACAATTGGTCACTGTCACAGGGACTTCCTCCATGTTTTTTCCACCACTCCCTCCCTCTCCTGCTTTGCAGAGACTCAGCCCTCTCTCCAGCTCCTCCCACATCCTCTCCCCTTGGGTCCTGCTATCTCCAAACAAGGTGGCCAGTCCCACCCCAGCAGCAACTGCTTAGCCTGGACACTCCTACCGCAGAGAGGCCCTGGGCTGCCGTGGCATAGCACCATGTCAACTTTTCCTAGATGGCAAAAAAAAAAAAAAAAAAAAAAAAAAAATCCTGAAAGAAAATGGAGAGAGAGGGATAGAGCCCAGCAGAAAGAGAGAGAACTGGAGAGAGACAGACGGAGTAGTGGGAAAGAGACCTGGAGGAAGGAAGGGGATGGGAGGGGATGGAGTCACAGCCAGTCAGGGTAGATCCAGGTCAGAGAAGGGAAGATTTAAAGGAGGCAAGGCCCAGAAACAGACAAAGGGCCACAGACCCTGGAACAGATGGAGGGGTGCTGCTGTACCTTGAGCTCAGCCATGGTTGTGGGACTAGAGTCATCCTGATAGAGGGGCACATTGGCCTCAGTCCCTAGCCCACATGCTTGACAGTTTGTTGGCATAATTGAGAGGAAACTCAGCTCACTTCTGGTGGGACTTGATTAAGCCTGTGAGTCTCTAGGGACTGGCTGGCCTGGAACCTTGAGAAGATGGGACTATAGAAGGAACCCTGGGCTGGTATGTGTGAGTACTGCGTACCTGTGCACACATGGAGGGGACAGATGGAGATCTGCCTAGACCACCAAATGAGGTTTCCATTCTCTGGGCCTCAGTTTCTCTGTTATATGTAGGAGTTGTTCTAATGTCCTCCAGCCTTGATATTTTGCCATGCTAGGATTTCTCATGAATGTCTGCATTTACATAAGGAGTTCTGTGCACGTGTTCATGTGTCCTTATTTCTCTGTGCGCGGACGGGAAAGGCAAGCCTATGCTTCTTCTCCACCTGTGCTTGCTGGTGTGTGCACCTGGGGCCATGGGTGGGGAAATGGTTCAGGCCCCACCTTCTCTCCTGCTGTGCCCAGGTGACTCTATTCCAGGCCCTTGACCTTACTTGGGGTAACTGCACTCCCGTCTCCTCCCCACTCTCCATACACCACTTCTACCTCTTCGGAACTCTCTCCTTTTCCCAGGACCTTGGAATCCAGGACTAGCCTCGTGGACAATCAACACCCTGCTACTTCTCTGGAATCACCCCCTGTCTCTGTCCTTGCTCACTATGTTCAGTCCCACATGTCACCTGCTCTCACCTTGAGGCCATTGTTCTTACTCCTTACTGAATTTGGACAGTGTCCTCATATTTGCAGGCCTCACTTCTTGGGGTCATTTAAGATTCATTCAGACGCCACTCCTCAGAAAGGCCTTCCTGGGCCACCTTATGCAGACAGACTTTGTCATTCAACACATCTTTTAGTGTGTTTCTTGTCTGTCTCCTCAATATGAATGTGAGGCCCACATTGGGGGGGACTTTCTGCTCATTGCTGTCCCCCAGGTCTTGGTGAAGGGTCTGCCACTTGGGCGGTGTTCAATAAATAGTTGTCGAGTGACTGAATGAAGAATGACCTCCGGCCTCTAGCAGGAAGCCTTTGCCAGCCCTCCTCTGTGTCCAGAGGCTCCTGAGTCCTGTTCCCTGAGTGTCACTGCCCTCCCTCTCACTGCCCCCTCCTGAGTTCCCCTCAGTCCTCAGGGGCAGGGGACTTCTCAGCAGCAGGGCTCACTGGGGTGTACTTCATAGGAATCCTTTTTGTTCTCCTCCAAGCTGGTCCTACAGTCTCCAGGAATGCTGCCCCTGGCCACACCCTGGGCAGATGTCCAGTTTTTCGCCACTCCCAAAGGCTCTTAGGAATATGAATGAGAGGATTTAGATCAAGATTCCAGACTGGGTCCAGAGTTCCAGGGTTAGGATCCTGCCCCTGTATGAAGTTGCAGGGGCCTAGGAATAGGCCAAGGGTCTTGTTAGGGGTCAGGGTGAAAGGCCAGGATTAGGTATGGATGCAAGTTTTGTGGGTGAAAACGGGTCTGGAACAGGAGAGTAGCAACAGGCCATTTGCTCCATGGGGAAAGAATCAAGTACAAGAGAGAACAAGGAAAACCATGGAGAGAGGGGCAGATGCAAAGGGGAGGGGAAACAGAAACAAGAGAATGGTGGTGAGAAAGGCCCAGCATAGCCAGGAGGGAGGCCAGCCTCTTGCTGACAGCAGAGAGCCATGTGGTGCTACAGGCACCTGCTTCTCATTAACGGGTCAGGCTGCAGTGCTGTTTCCAAGCGATGCTGCTCCAACACCAACCCCTAGACACAGGCTGCAGAAAGGGCCCGGCTTCTCCCAACCCATGGGGCCTACCAGGAGGTGGTAGCTCTGGCTGGACACTGAGGGAGGGGACAGACTTTGGCTGAGGCTGCTGGCCACAGGAAGGGCAGGGCAAAGAGCTCACACTGACTTCATCCAAGAGAAACACCTTAGCGGGAAGGTAGGTGGCCTACAGAGGTGGCATTGATTGCAGAGCCTTTAGGAGGGCAGCCCGGGGAAGGAGAGCATGGTATGAAGCCACTGAAGGTTATAGAAGGTCAAAGGAGGGAGGTGAGAGATGGGGATCAGGAAGACTCCAGGGAGCAAGGGGGAACTTGAATAATTTTCCTAAGTTTCACCAAATTAAAGCATGAAAATGGTCAAACAGAAAATCAAATTGATAGAGAAGTTTACAACAAAACTCTACAATCCTCTTTCTCCTATCTTCCTTTCCCCCCTTGCCACTGCCCAGAGGCGACAGCTTCTGATGATTTCTGTGTTTACTTCTGTTGTGGTCATGCACCTCAGGCCTGCCCGGAATATTTTCAGGGTCCAGGACACAGGTACAGTGAGAGGCTCACACACCATATTTCTAAATATATATATTTAATATATATATAAATATATACATATATATTTATATATTATATAAATATATATTATATATAATGTATATAAATATATATTATATATATAAAATGTGTGTGTGTGTGTATATATATATATATATATATATATATATATACTTTTATTTAATTTATTTGGTGCTGAGGATTGAACCCAGGGCCTCACATATGGTGCTAGGCAAGCGCTCTACCACTGAGTCACAACCCCAGCCTCTGTCTAAATATTTAAAAGGTGTACATCCTACAAGTTGTTTAGTGTGTCCTATTCTCCCACCTTGACAAATATACCTTCATGACCATCTGGAAAGCCAAGTCCAACATCTGGGCTACATAGGGTTCTTTGTGTATTTTTGTAAATTTTCTCAAAATATGAGACTATATCAAAATTTAAAAAAAAAATTAAAGAAATACATTTATCACCTGATCCAGGACATACATACATACATACATACATACATACATATGTTATTGATTGAAATAAAAGTTACCTCAAAAAAGAAATCCAAGTTGGAGTTTAGAATTCTTTGTGTCCTTATAAAAAGTGGACATTCGGACAAAGAAAAAAGACAATGTGAAGTCACAATGAGGATGCCAAATAGAGAAGAAGGAGGCTTTTGGAGTGGCACATCCACAAACCAAGAAATACCAAAGGTTGCTAGCAAAGGGGCAAATTCCCAGGGAGAGGCAGGGAACGGATTGCTGCTCAAAGACCTCAGAAGGAAACAGCCCTGTCACCACCTTGACTTCACACTCCAGGCGTCTGGAACTGGGAGGTGAGAAATTTTATTGTCCAAGTTACCCAGCTTTTGGTTCATAACATGGCGGCCGCAGAAAACAAATATATTCTATGAAAACTAAGGTTTCAGTTCACTTAGATGGCCCGTCATCTCTCCCTACTCTTTTGGATTTTGCTAGTTAAAATATTCTTGGTTCTTTTATTGGTGACATTGGAGCTTTAAATAATACACCTTACTTCCTACTTCACAGAGTGGAGATAAAATCTAATAATATCCCACTACATAAAATGAGAGACATGGCTCCTTGCCTCTCCTCTTCCCCTTCTACTCCTTTCCCTCTCGGTTTTACGTCTTTCATCATCTTATTTTTACATTTTAAATATGATAATATTTAGATATTGTTCTGAAATCATAATTGCATTGGTTGCATTTTGCCCATGGATTGATTCTAAAAGTTGAAAAAGATCAATAAACCAATATCACATTCTCATGCCCATATGAGGGCAGTTCACTGCCACTGCTGAGCCAAGGAATATCTAAGGATTACATTTCCTTCCCTCCTGATTCAATGTCATGATGCCCAGGCCACTCAGAAGGGGTTCTTAGCATCAAGGTCGAATGTATCCAATTTTCTTATGCTTCATCAGTGGCTCAAAGGCACACCACATTTCATTTGATTTATAGATGGACTTTGGCTTTTTTTTTTTTTTTTTGTACAGGTTTTGGTTTTTCTGAAGTTTCTAATTGCTTTCTTTATGCTCATTGTCAGAAGAATAATATGCCTTCACCAAATACTAAAAATAACTCAGCTTTGTGCACATCTCCTTGTGCTGATGTTACCTTGGTTTTAAAAGTACCTACTTTCCTTAATTACTTGCCTCATTGACGTACAAGCTGCTTCTACTTATTTTTGATTTTCAAGCAGCTGGGAGCCCTTGGAGATCCCAAAGTCTTCTAGAATGTAACCTCTAAAATGAGACTGGACTTCAGAAGGCATCTAATTAAAGAGTCCATGTGAAGCTTTACTCTCTTCCCTGATATGTGATTATCATGTCCCTTCTAGAATCCTATCAATGCTGGGAAACTTTTCACTCCAAGAAGGTCCATCCACTTTGGAAAAGTTTTCAGTGTCCTCTTCTTAGAACAACTTTGTCTTAGACCATTTGTGCTACTGTAACAAAATACCTGGAACTAGAGAATTTATAAAGAAAGGAAATTTATTTTCTTATAGTTCTGGAGATTGAAAAATCTAAGATTAAGGCACCAGCAGGTGGTTGAGGAGGACTGCTTCCAAGATGGCACCTTATTGCTATGTCTTCTGGAGGGAAGGAACAGGGTGTCCTCCCATGGCAGAAGGGATGGAAGGGGAGAATTCCCTCCTTCAAACCCTTTCCTAATCTCATTCGGGAAGGAAAAGAATGACCTCCTAAAGGCCACACCCCTTGATACTGTTGTATTAGAAATTAATTTTCAACATGAACTTTGGAAAGGATACCACAATACAAACCATCCTTAGGTACTTGGCTGTGTTCTCAGAGAGCCCCGAGCCAGGGAGCTGCCTTCAGGTTTTTTTTGTCTTTTTCTTTTTCCTTCATGATGCTTGCTCCCGGGGTGGTCCCCAATGTCTGTGGTTGGGAGTGGAAGCATTCTCCTTCATGGACTGTTCTTCCACTCTTGCTGTGCACTTGGGTCTTAACCCATAAGGCCTATGGCCCAAGGTAGAGGGGAGTAGGGGGCAGCATCCTGACTGACCAGATTCTCTTTAGGGTGTGCTGCTCACTAGGCAGGGGCAGCAGCACCACGCTTAAAACCCTATTTCTACCCAGGCAGTTCCATCAACATCCTTAGGAAAGTGTTCTCTGTTTTTTGGACAGAAAAGGTTTAGATAAATTTTATTAATTGTACCCCTCTTTTTAGCTTTTTAAATTATTATTTAAGGCAGGAATTACCAAAAATCATATCTATTACTCTTTACTACATGCCAGTAAGGCCCTTCTTATATAACAACTCCTTACAACCACACTATAAGACAGAAACTTTGGTTGACCCAAGAAAAGAACACTGAGATTGACATTAAAGAATTGTTGTTATCTCCTTGGTTAGGAAATAGATGACCAGAGTCCAAACCCATGGTTCCGATTCTTAAGCTCTGGTTCCTCCATTCCGATGGGGGGTCATATAGACTGGACAAGATGGGATTCAGCAGGAAAGGGCATCATTGTCTACGGCCATACCACCCTGAAAGCCCCTATCTTGTCTGGTCTTGGATAAGGGTAGGATTAAAGATGTGACCAAAGTTCTGAGCCTTCCAGGGAGGCCAGTGAGAGCTGGAATGTGGGAAAGAGCCATGGCCAGGTGCTCTGATGGCTTTTCTCTTGCATGCACCTGAGAGCTAGAATAGGTGCTTGGATATGAGAAGTTCAGAATAAGAACTAGGATTTATAAATTTGGCATCTAGCTGGGTGTGGTGGCACATGCCTGTAATCCCAGGGGCTCAGGAGGCTGAGGTAGGAGGATCATGAGTTCAAAGCCAACCTCAACAATTTAGTGAGGCCCTGACCAACTCAGTGAGACCCTGTCTCTAAATTTAAAAATATTTTAAAAAGGCTGAAATGTGAGTCTCTGGTTAAGCACCCCTGAGTTTTTTTTTTTAAGGCATCTACTACAGGTAAACAAACATAAAATGGGGGAGACAAGGGAATTGTTGCAGGCAGGGAGGGTGGCAAGGAGGCTGTGTCAATGGCACAGGGATGCAGGGGGAGGAAGAGGGACAGTCAGTGGAAGGGGTAAGAAATGACTAGATGGGCCATGAATTGGGTAGCTGAGCAAAGGGGGCTTTTCTCAGAGTGGCAGAGAGAGCGTGGTCACTGCTTCCAGGTGATGTTCAGTAAAAAGGGGGCAGGGGAGGTTTGCCAAACAGACCAGAGATACTTACTCACTCACTTCCTTTATCCCACAAGTACCTCCAGGGCTCCTATTATGAGGCTGGCAGTGAACCAGGTTCTAGGGCAAAGCAGGGCACAAAGTGATGGCCAGCTACCTTCATGGAGCTCACAGCCAGTGACATGAATGAGCCGTCTGAGCAAGAGCGCTCTACTCCCCTCCCCCACTCCTTTCCTCTTGAAGCAGCAAACAGGGGAACATCAGAGCTCTGGAGGGAGCTCCTGAGGGGAGGGAGAGTCTGGCTGACCACCCCCACATAGCTCAGCCAAAGCTAATTCTTTACCCAAGATATGGTCTGTGTCTCGCACATTTCCCAGACCCTTGCCACACCTGTTCCTATTCTTTGGTTTCAAGGAGGAATTTTCTTTCTTTCTGTTTTCTTTTTGTCTCAGTTCCATGGGAGGCAGTTGTGAATGTCCATCAAAATGCCTGGTGTGAAATTTTAAGATAATGAAATACACCTACTAGAATGACTAAAGAAGGGAAAAAAATCTAAACACTGAAATTACTAAGTACTAGCTAGAATGCAAAGCAGCTCATACATTGCTGGTAGGAATGCAAAATGGTATAGCTATTTTGGAAAAGCATTTGAGGGTTTCTTGCAAAGCAAAATATACAACTACCATACAATCCATGAATTCTGCCATTGGGTATTACCGAAGAGAAACAAAAACATGTTCATACAAAAGCCTGCATGCATATATTTATAATAGTATATTCATGATCACCCCAAACTGGAAACAACACAAATGTTCACCAGCTAGTGAGTAGGTAAAACAAAACAGAAAAAAAAAACAGGGGTAAACTGGGCAAGGTGGTGTGTATCCGTAATCCCAGATGCTCCGGGGACTGAGGCAGGAGGATTGCAAGTTTAAAGCTGGCCTGAGTAGCAGGCCCATCTCAAAAACAAAACAAAACAAAAACCCCACCAGAGGTATGTCATATGAAGGAACACTACTTAGTAACAAAGAGAATTGAACTAGTGACATGCATGACAGCATGGGGTATCTCAGAAGCATGGTGCTGAGTGATGGATAGGATCACTAACCCTTAGAAAGACAGCTCAGGACACAGCCATGCCACGCCAGAAAGCCATAGTAATAATAAATAATTATACACATATATGCTACTATTTTTTAAAGCATTACTATATATAATATGAAAAACAGGTAGTGATTTGGAATTATTGTTCTGTATTATTTACAATATCATTCTGTATTGTTTTTTTACATATATTCTTTTCAAACAAAATAATAGGACTATATAGTGGTGATTAGCAGTAACTAATAGGACTAACTAAATAAAATGTGTGAGAAATATATATTTTGCTCCTTTTTCTATCCTCTGATACAGCAATTCAACTTTTTAAATTTCCTTATAGAATATTTAAATTTATAGATTAATTATAGTATATTCTTAAGATACACAAATGTAAGACTTCCAAAAAGGAAAACATAAATGCAATAGGATTAACCAGACAAATATTACATATATTTAATAAAAGATAGCAATGAAACATTTCCTTCTGTCCCAGGAGATTTTTTTACTCGTCCAAGTTAATTTTCTAATAATATTTCTATGATTGCCTGTGGCATTCAGACCAGCCATCTTTTCTCTTATGTAGTGGTAAAATCAGTTAGAGGCAAATGTAAAATTTACTCCAGCTCTGCTCTTCCCAAGCCCACAGTACACTGATTCCTTGTGTCAGATTGATGTGATGACATGAAGCTAAATATCCTTTCAACAAAGTGTCTAGGCATGGAATATGTAGGTTTTACTTACTAGCAACTGCAGATTTTTAGACTTGTAGGAATTAATGTCTACCTTTTGTAGCTAAAGGCTGGTTATAGACCTGCCTTGTTCAGTAGACAAATGTCAGTCAGGTATTTGCATCCATAAATTCATCAGACAAGCTAACCATGTCTAAACTCCATCATCCTAAAACACTTCAAAGGACATTGGATGTCATCTAAGGTAAGCCACTTTTCTCTGGAAAATGGATGTAAAGCACAGAGGCAATTCAAACTTGTGAAATTGAAATTGGATTCTAAATAAGTTACAGTTTTAGCAAGACATTGAGAAAGTCCTGTTTAACTTGGCTGTCCTTTTCTAACGATTTTTTTTTCAAGTTCCAAAAGAGTCTTATACTAAGAAATGAGTCATTTTCCACCAGATGAGTTTTTTGTCACAACCCACATCTAAATGGAAGAAGTCAGGTAAAAAGTTCATCCTTTTCTCTGCCTCCTCAAGATCCTGAAGCAGTTTTGAAGAACATGGCAGACATGTTCCCATCTACAATAACCTTCTCTGTTCTCATCCTCAGTATATTTTCAACTACAGAAAGGACATTTTTTTTCTCATCTCACACTTTGAAAATGTGATTTTATGATAGGCCTATATTTTAACATCTTTTCTACACAACATCTTGTAGGCATATGTCTAAGAAATCTATCTCCTTCCATTTCCATAAGTCAGAAAGCTCACAAAGTGCTTGCTTCTGCATGTTTTGAGGGAACTGAAAAGGGGATCACAAATTTCATTATGAAATCATCAATATGGCAGGGAAGCAAATCACATATCTTTTTAGCATGGTTATATAAAAGGTGCTCAGGACATTTACTGAGATAAGTTTTAAAAATTTTCTTTGATACAAAGTTTATAAACTGGAATTTTCCAAAATTTACATTTACTCCATTTGCCAGAAGTGCAGCTAGATGAGCAAAGTCTACTTTGAATTTAGGCAAAATATCAAAAATCTTTGGTTTTATATTTTCTGCAATTTCATTAAGACCATTATAGATCTTTATAGAAATCACTGCGATCTTTATAGAAATCAGGAAAACAACTTGAAACTCTGTTTTTCAAATCAAAATACCCAAGAGACAGGGAGAATAGGTTTTTGTTGCCAATATTTGCTTGATATAATATAGAAAGCATGCTTGTTGGAATAACTCACAGAATCAGCTCTACACTGTAAAGGGGGGTCCTATCTTTTATCAAAATTTCTCCTTTTATTCCCTCACAGGATATTTTAGTTGCAACCTCCAAATCATGAAACATAACTTTACTTAATTTTTTTTAACAAAATAAAGAAATAATGTGATAATGCAAGTTATTGGTGTGATAAACCCAAGCTAATTCAGTGGCTGCTATTTTCAACTGGCCATTAGTGTTTTTTTGAAAGTGGAAAAATCTTGATTGATTGATATTGAATGATTGATTGATTTTGAAGTACATGTCTCATCCCAGACTGCTGAGACTCAGCTTCCTCCTGCACTCAGCCCAGGACACACACTTCCCTCATTGCAATGACAGCAGTGAGATAAAGCAAGAATGTATCACCTCCCCAAACTAGAACTGTTTTTTAGGGTGACTTTTCTAGACTGATGTGCTGAGCTATTCAACCATGTAGCTGGGAAGGTGGGAGGTGATACTGTAATCATCCTGCCTGCTCCTGGGCCTTCCACGTGACTGAGAGAGGAGGGGAGTGTTGGGCAGTGGGGGTGACCTGAGGCTTTCAGGAACATGAAAGTGGGTGGGCAGGGGGTGGAGGAGGTGGGCAGATGCAGCCTCCTTCATGGAACAGTGAGCAGGATAGGGACATGGATTGGATGCAGTTTTGTCAGCAGTTATTCGTGGGTGGGACTGTGTTCTATTAGCCCTTCTTCCCACCCTGAACAAGATGGCTCTCTTTCAGGTTGGGAAGGGCCAAGCAGAGATCAGCTTTTTGAAAAAGATTTCTGGGAAAAGAGAGGGCTGGGCCACCAAGCCACAGGTTAGCCACAAGGCCAGTGGGAGGAGATCAGTAGCTCTCAGCCCAAACCCCAAAGAGCACACAGGGCGGTGGGGAAGTACCTTTTATGACTGGATAATTCAGTCAGTCTTAGCTTGTTGCTGTTACAAACAGAGGAGGAATAATCAGCCCCAAACGGATTTTAATGATTTCTTAACTAAGGGGGAAAAAATCCATCAAAATTATAAAATCATATCATAAAAATGTCTCAAGATGCATAAATGTTTGCAAAACTTTTCCTTGGAAAATAAATTACCCAGATGGAGAAAAGCAGGGACTGGGAGTGTTCCATTACTAGGGACATTCATATGTGCCCACATTATTTCTGGTGATTCTGTTTTTTTGGCACAGTGGACACTGGTTCTGTTGGACAGTGTCATTTTTCCATGCTCCTTAGAGTTACAGACATCAGGAAGCTGGCAAAGACGCCGGGTGTGTCAGAGGGCAGATATGGATCCAGAAATAGTCCAGAGACGGTGGAGCGTGATGACAAGACCTGGCAAAGCCGCCAGAGGGTGGGGAGCAGCCTGAGCAGCAGATTCAGAGAGAAGAGTGAACAGATTTTAGTTGACTCAGCTTTCTTAAAAGCAGCTGAGGCTCAGAGATTAACTTCCTGCCTAGGGTGGGCCAGGCAGTGGCTGGGACGCTTGTATACATCTGGTTGCAAGAAGCCAGAGAAGGTAGACATGGGCAAGGCAAGGCGAAGGTTGGTGGGGATCTCAAGTAACTGGCAATAATTTTTGTGTCTCCAACCAGTTCTTTTAGCTTCATGTAACACTGTCACAATGAACCATGTGAAGTTGATTACTGTCACCCAGTCACCAACTCTTGCAAAAGCCAAGACTTTTTAGAGATTTGCTCCTAAGAGGCTTAACTCTCTCAGAAAAGTAACTTCGGTTTGCTGCCACCCCCACCCCCCACCCTCCGTGTGACTGCTTTCATTTCCATAGCAGCAAGATGTGTTTCCATAAATCCTGATAGCTACAGCTGTGAATGAGGAGAATGTAGTTCCTAGGCAAAGGTGGGGCCAGACAACAGGTCCTTTTCTGTCTCTTGTGTTTAGCAACTATTTGTTCATTCCTTCATTGGTAAAACACACATTAATGCACCTACTACACCCCAAGCATTGTCTAAGTCCCAGGAAAGAAGCCTGTGTGAACAGTATTTCTAACTGTAAGGAGTAGGCCCTGCAGGTTTCTGACGTTATGCACATTTTCGTTCTCATGAAATGGTGACTATGTATCATTTGTCAAATTAAAAAAATCCACACTTCCATAGGGAGAGTCTTTAATTAGAAAGAAACACAAGGGCTGGGGCTGGGGCTGGGGCTAGGGCTCAGTGGCACAGCACTTCCCTAGCATGTGGGAAGCACTGGGTTGGATCCTCAGCACCACATAAAAATAAATAAATAAAATAAAGGTATTGTGTCCATCTACAACTAAAAATATTTAAAAGAAACAAACAAACAAACAAACATGATTCCAATATGGAGAATCTCATCTCTGGAATCTGTTAAGCATCTCAAAATCAAACAAACAAAAAATGGTTTTCTTTTTTAGGGTGAAGGACCAGTGAGCAGAAATAAGCAAAATCTTCCCAGGGAAAGCTGAACCTGCAAGGGGAAATCCCCTGTAGGGTCTGACAGGAAGTGCTGGCTGCAATCAGGCAACTCCCAGGACAGGCTGATATGGGGGTCACGTTCCACTTTTTTTTTTTTTCCTTGTGCTAGCAATGCAGACAGAGGTCTCTAGGAAAGAGAATCTTGATCAAGGCAAAGCAGAGGGTAAGAAACAAGCCACAGCAGACACTTGGTCAATCTCTGGAACTGATGCTGTCAGATGGGTAGCTGGTAAGTAAAGGCTTCTGTGATGGGTTGCATTCCTCCACCATTTTCTGAGAAGCATCCATTCACACGTCCCATACAGACAGACCCACAGGACTCCCTTCCTGTGGTGATTTTGATTGCTTTACTCTGTATTTCATAGTTTTCTAGGCCACTCACTGTAACTCCCTTCTGATGGGTAAAATTCAACATAATTAAACCTGAAGCACACCCAATAGCTAAGGGGAAAATGAGGAAATGGGTTTAGATAGATTCCTTTGTTTCTTAAATAAGAAAGGCCAGAAGAATCGAAATAGGATTTGTAATGTCCAGACAATGGGAGGAAAAATACAATAAACAAAATGTGACCTAGCTAATGAAACACAATGTAATGGGGGAGGGGGAGGGGAGCATGAGGACAGAAAACTCAAAATAAGATGTTTCCAACCAAGCCAAAATGTATCATTAAGTATATATAATAAATTGCGAATCAGTTGTCACCCATTAAAAGAAAGGCATTTCTTCTGGTGTTTTGTTATCTATTGCTACATAACAAACACTCCAAAACTTAGTGGTTTTAGACAAAAATGATTTATCATCATTTCTCACAATCCTGTGGTTAGTGATCTGGGCAGGTCTTTCTTTTTTCTTTTCTTTTCTTTCCTTTTTATTCTTTTTTTTTTCCTGGTATTAGAGACTGAACTCAGGGGTGCTTTACCACTGAGCCACATCTCCAGCCCCTTGTAATTTTTATTTTGTGACAGGGTCTTGCTAAATTCCTGCAGCTGACCTTAAACTTGCAATCCCAATGACTTGGGTTCGTGCCTCTACTCCCAGCCTCTCAGAGTGTGTACACTCATCCTGATTTAGGCAGTTCTTTTGGTCTTGCTGAGGTTACTGATGTGGCTGCTGTCAACTGACCACTCAAGCAGGGCTGGGGGTTCCAGATGTCCTCCATACATGTCTGGCAGTTGATAATTGCTATTGGCTGGGCACCTCAGCTGTCTTTATATGCTAGTGGTTATCTTAGTGTAAAAAAAGATGTTTGGGGGCTGGGGTTGTGGCTCAGTGGCAGAGTGCTTGCCTACCATGCTTGAGGCACTGGGTTCAATCCTCAGTACCACATAAAAATAAAATAAAGATATTGTGTTCACCTATAACTAAAAAAATAAATATTAAATAAAAGATGTTTGGGAATAGTCCTACCACCCACTGGGCCCACTCACCAGCACTGTGACTTGAAGGGACAGGGCCAAATGTTATATCATTATATGAATTTGTTCTACAGCATCTGGCAATGATGTATGTGGGTAGGAAAGGAAAAAAATATAGAGGCAAAACATGTCTGAAGAAAATTCTTCCCATCATTAGATGTACAAATTTATAAGGAGAATATTCAGTCCTTATTAAGGCTTAGTCAAAGCCAAGAGTCTCTCTGTCAAGAATATATTCTGTATTGCAAAATAGATGTATACCTTCAAAATATTAAGGGAAGCCAGGAGCAGTGGCATACACCTGTAATCTCAGGTACGCAGGAGACCAAGGCAGGAAGATCAATCTGGACAACTTAGCAAGACCCTGTCTCAAAATAAAAAATAAATAGGGCTAGAGATGAAGCTCAGTAGGAAAGCATCCCTGGATTCAATCCTCTGTATCCAAATAAAACAAAACAAAACAAAACAAAAAACCCTTTTTTTATTTTTCATTTTGGAACAGGATCTTGCTAAGTTGCTAAGGCTAGCCTTGAACGTGGGATCCTCCTGCCTCAGACTCCCATGTCATTGGAATTCAGGTGTATGCCACAATTGGCTTCTTCTTTCTTTTTGAGTGGGAATCACATGAAGTAGAATTTATCAGAATCTCTGTTGGTAGAATACAAAAAATGCAACTACATTAGGAAGTTCAATCTACCCAAGGGAATTCAGGTGTTTTATGAATCTCAACTAACAATAATAAAAACAAATTTAGGGGGCTGGGATGTAGTCAGTGGAAGAGTGCTTGCCTAGCATGTGCAAAGACCTGAGTTTGATTCTCAGCACTGGAAAAAAAATTTTTTTTGATCAAAAATGCTAAAGAAAAGCCTGAATTATCTTTTTATTTTCTCTGAGGAAAATATTGTGAAATCATTATCACTAAGAAAAGCCCAGTGGCTTCGTAATATGTTAACTTGGCTAAGCTGAACTGTTTCTCAGAACTCCCTTTCTGGAATAATTTCAGTTGGAGAGACCACAAGAGATGTTTTAGAAGACAGCATGGAGGGCGGAAGAAAAACAGCAGCCATTCATTGATTACCTGCTGTTCACCTCTGAGGTGTGGAACATCTGCAGGTCTATGAATACTCCACCTTCCCCTTCAACTTCTCTGATAACTGGGTCATGTGTAGAGTTAGTTCTTTGAGGGAGGCACCAACTTCTCTTGAAGGACACCTACATGATCAAGGCAGAGAGCGTTCTGATCTCTCCTCATGGGCCATCCAGTTCATGTTCTTGTTTCCAGCTTGTTCATGGTCACTGTCTTTTTTTTTTCCTTTAGTTGTTAATGGACCTTTATTATATATATATATATATTGTAGGTGGACACAAAAATCTTTACTTTTATTTTTATGTGGTGCTGAGGATCAAACCCACTGCCTCATGCATGCTAGGTGAGCACTGACTGTACCACTGAGCCACAACCCCAGCCCTATTTTTTTTTTTTTAATTTATATGCACTGCTGAGAAATGAACCCAGTGCCTCACACATATGAGGCAAGCACTCTGCCACTGAGCCCCAGCCCCAGCCTTGGTCACTTCCTTTTTAATACACATCTTTCTTTCCATCAGGCCTGCCCTGTGGACAGCAAAGGAAAGGCTATACAAAGCATGACACCTTTACTGGCTTCCACAGCTGGATAGGTGAGGTCAGAGCCCTGAAACAAAGGCATAGAGAGATGATAGATAGATAGATAGATAGATAGATAGATAGATAAATAGATTGGAGAGAAAAGTAGAAATATGTACTTCTAGTGGCATCTTCTTCTGACTGAACCTTGGCTAACACTAACTAAAAAGTTCAGGAGAAAATTATTATAAAGTATGCAATGCAATTTAATGTTAATTCCCTTGAATTTGTGGTGTGTGCTTATTTTCACCATTTTCCAAAATGGCAATTTGTTGTCATTTCTTTTTTTCATGTTAAAGAAATATGTTCCAGGATGCATAATTTTCCATTCATGATTTTCTTATAACTGTGTGCATTTTAGGGCCCACAAAATTGGGATAATCATCTGCTTCTCTAGAAATGGTGCTTCATCTCAAAGAGGAAATAAATCAAGAAGAGGAAGATAAAGGTTGCAGGAGACAGGGATGTTGGCCAGGGAAGTCCCAGGTTGAAAGCCATGCAGCCTAGAGAGCGAGCAGCCCTGGTGGGAGGAGAGACCCAGTGCTCCAGGTGTCCCAACAGGAAGAAAAGAAACCAATCTAATATCTAATTATGTAAATATATTGAGAAGAAATTTGTTTTTCTGCCGCAAGTTTTGGGCTGCAGCAATGGAAATAAAGAAAATAAGCAAATGAGAAAAACAAGGTAATTATCAACTCCAGTGAGAACAAAAGGTTGTACAAGAAAAGACATATGAGCATAATTCATTACATGAACCAGCTGTGAATAGTGTTTGTATAATTATCATAATAAAAACATTGAACACCAACTTAAGCAAAAATTGCAATTTAACCATACTGAAAGGATGGAAGGAAGATGTGTGTGTGTGTGTATGTGTGTGAGAGAGAGAGAGAGAGAGAGAGCTAATTCTTCAATCTCTATAGGAAGTCAGTAAATCATATAGAAAATTGAAAAAAATAACAGGAAAACATATATATATATATATATATATATATATATATATATATATAGAGAGAGAGAGAGAGAGAGAGAGAGAGAGAGAGAGAAATAGCAGAAGAAACAAAGTTGGAAGGGGTTGCCCTAGAGAACTGGAAATAGGTGAAGCACAGGACTGTATTTTTTTTAATTATAAATCTTAGAGAGTTATTTGATTTTTAATAAGTTTTAATAATAGAAAAAAGGTATATTAGTCACATACTAAAAAAATTAAGCAGGAGTTGCAATGTTAACATCAGAAAAAAAAAATTCAAGGCAAAATGCATGAAGAACAAGGAGGCTGTGCTGTATGAATGGACAGTACTGTCCACCCAGAAGGCATGACAGGCATTCATTCACACCTCTGAGACAGCCTTGACCAAAATCCATGAATAAAGCTTGGTGCCATGGCACACGCCTGTAATCCTAGCTGCTTGGGAGGCTGAAGCAGGAGGATTGTGTGCTCAGAGCCAGCCTCAGCAATTTATCAAGACCCTAAGGGTTGGTGAGACTCTCACAACTGTGCAGGTGTAAACTAGTGTATATTGAAGAATTCTTTGGCGGTATTTACCAAACCCGAGCATAAATACACTGAGCACAAGCCTACAGAAATGCGAACAATCCCCAAAAGACCTATAGGGGAATATTTACAATGGCATTATTGTAACAGCTCCAAACTGGAAACAGCACAAATGTCCATCAACAATAGGATAAGCACAGGAAGTGTGGTACCTTCCTACAATGGAATGGCACAAAAGCAAGAATGGATGATTTCTCTAATCACATAGATTAATCTCAAACAAACATGAGGTTGAACAGAAGCTAGACTCAAAGAGAACACACTGTGTAATTCCACTATATGAAGTTCAAATACAGGCAAACTAACACATCATGTTAGAAGTCAGGATGGTTAGGGAGGGGCAACTCAGGAAACATGGAGAGGCAGCTTGGGTGCTGGTGGTTTTTTTTGTTGTTGTTGAACTAGGTGCAGGTTATATGGTTGTTTTCTCTTTTTGAAATATTTTTCTGTGTGTTGCACTTCACGAAAGATGCATACACCTTCAGACATGACCTAAAAAATAAACAAAACGAGCTGGGCATGGGAGCATGTACCTGTAATCCCAGCAGCTCTGGAGGCTGAGGCTGAAGAATCGCAAGTTCAAAGCCAGCCTCAGCAACTTAGCAAGGCCCTCTCTGAAAATAAAAAATAAAAAAGAGCTGTAGATGTTGCTTAGTGGTTAGCACTTTTGTGTTTTAGTTAAGCACTTCTGGGTTCAATCCCTAGTACCAATCAATCAATCAATAAAATTTAAAAAAAAATAAACAGTGTGAAATTACAAGGAAAATGGACAAATCCACAATCATAGGAGATTCTGAAACCTTTTCTCAGAAATTAATAGGGCAAGCAGACCAAAAATTAGTAAGAAAATAGACTATGGAATCAACAATATTAGTAAACCAGATCTAATGAACTTGTAAAAATCATGAACCCAATAATTCAAAAACAAACATTCTTTTCAAACTCATATGAACATTTATAAAAATGGACTACGTGCTGTTCTTCCAACCAAGTTCTAATAATCACCAAATAATCAACATCATACAACATTCTCTAACAACAAAGCAATGAGATTAGTATCAAACACATAACAAAAATGGCAAGGAAAAAAAAACTCACATAAAACTGACAGTTTAAAAGCATGTGTTTAAATTATTCATGAGCCAAAGAACAAATCTTGCAGAATGACAACGCAAACCATCACCTATCAAAACTTGGGGGAACCTGTTAAAGTGGGATTTAAGGGAACATTAATAACTATAAATGTATATATTAAGATAAAGAAAGTTTAAAAATTCATGAATTAAGAACTGAACTCAAGAGGTAAACATGGAGAGATATATTGGTCTGGGTTAGACTGTCTGTGCTTTACGTCCCTGCAATGCCAACCAGAAAGAAAACTATTAAATGAGTGCAAGAGGATCCAGGGCAGCCTTAGGAGAGTTCCATGCTCCAGTGTGGAGCACATGAAAACAGCAAAGGACCTCTTTGAGCAGACCCACTGGGAGCCAGTTGAGCCTGCAGACCTCACACATTCCACCCTAGCTAGCACCACCTTCAGGCTGGCCCTGGGCCACAGATTAGCTCCTCACAGCGTCAGCGTGGAGTAAGGACTCCTCTTGACTTATGACCATCAGTACCTTGTTCTAGGAACACCCCACAGGAATAGCACCTGTCAGTTCTGTGTTTGGTCCCCATCTGACCTGCTCTAGGTGATATCCCCTCTCACAATATCCCAGGACCACAGTAATTCAAGATGAAGGGGAGGAGAGCCCTAGACTTCTGGTGTGGTGTAGATGGCACTTGGGGAGACTAAACTGAATCAGGTGGAAGCTCCTTGAGTTGGAATGGCATTAATTACACCACTGCATATTTCCATATGGATATATGCATGTGTAGAAGTGATGCCAAAAATGGTCTGAAAAGATGTCTACTTCTTTAGTAAGAGTGGTTACTATCAAGCAGAGCTCTGAAATTGCAGGAGGTGGTCAAGGGAAGTTTCATTTATCAAATTTTTATTTATTTGTTTATTTGTGGTACTGGAAATTGCTACCACTAAGCCACGTCTACAATCTAAAATCCTTTTTTTATTTCCCTTTCTTTTCTTTTCCCTTCCTTCCTTCCTTCCTTCCTTCCTTCCTTCCTTCCCTCCCTCCCTCCTTCCTTCCTTTCTTTCTTTCTTTTAGACAGGGTCTCCCTAAGGCAGACCTTGAACTTGAGATTCTCCTGCTTCAAATTCCTGAGGGGCTGGGACTGCAGGTGTATAGCACCACACACAGCTCAGTTTATCAGTTTATTATTTTATGATAAGAATGCATTCATATGCTACTCATGTAATGTAATAAAATTATTTTAGAAAGAGACTGAAAAAACATAAATTGTTAACCACATTTTTCGTTGGACAGGGGAATTATAAATAATAAACTACTTTTACCATAAATTTCCGTACTTTTCCATTTTCTGTAACAGCACCACCAAAAGAACTTTCTCTGATGATGGAATGTTCTGTATCCCTGCTGTTTAGTACACAGAGCCACTGGTCCCAGGTGGATATTGAGCACTTGAAATGTGGCTGGTGTGATTTGAAGGACTAAATTTTTAATTGTTTAAGCACATGTTACTTTTATAATGGGGGGTGCTATTTTGAGAAACAAGAGACAGCAAGAGAAACCCCTTTTCTAGACAAGCTCCATAGTTAGCAGGAATTTAATAATATATAAAATATCCTTCACAGGATCTGATTTATAAAGGTATCAAGAGGAGGGTTGTAATGATGGCTAAGAGTTCTGGCACTAGATTCAGAGAACCAGACAAATATCAACCCTTCAAATCACAAAGCTGTGGGGCCTTCAGCGAGTTACTAACCCTCTCTGCTCTTTTATTTATTTGCTTGTAAATTGCAAAAGTAATATTATCACTTCACAGGATTGTCATAAGAATTAATAAAATGATGCTTATAAAGTCCCTAATACATGCCTGGAATATGGTAAGAGTTAATAAATGTTGGTTACATTGGTGTTATTTGTATTAATATTAGGTGATGACCTTGAGAATACTTAGTCAGTTTAGATGTTTAATAAGCCACTTGTATTAAAAAGCATTTGATAGTTAATTCCCCATTCCAGTTCTTTCCCCATTTCAACACTGATCAATTCTTATGAAGTTCTTCTCTAATGTCTGTGATCATGGCAGTTTTTCTCTCAAATGGTTGGATGCCTTGAATGGCTTTTAGACTCAATTTAAGGACCAGTTAGCTAGAGTGTTGCTAAGAGAAAACGCATCTAATATGCCAAAACCAAATTAACTCCTAATACACAAGGGGGTATACTTAAGCAGTAGGCAGTTGATAAAAATATAAACACTTATTCTTCTTGTTCCATGTGGACTTAAATTTCATTATTAAACTTACATCTGCATGTCCAAACAAAGCATACACAATTAGCACAATTTCAGAAATCCAATCATCTTCAAATAACTTATTTAACCAAGGGATGATACAAAGTCTTGACAAATAATTTAACCCAACAATTTGTTTTTTCTACCCAGCCTGGGGTAGAAAAATTATTTTTTAAAAAATCCAAATCAAATCTCCTCAGGAACAGTGATCATATTTAGCTACCCCTCTCCACCACCACCCGTTTCCTGATACTGGGGATTGAATCCAGGGCCTTGTGCATGCTAGGCAAGCATTCCGCCACTGAGCTACATTCCCAGTCCTGCATTGGTTATATTTTAAAGGCAACACTAACATTGTAAGATATTTTGTAATTCAATCTCTTCTATATGCCAGCTACAGCAGATTTTTCATTTTCAATATAATGCCATTTCCTGTTGAGCCCTAAGGAAAAATTTGTCATTGAACACATAGGTATAGGTGGGTGTGTTTCAAAAGCAATCAATTGGTTGACACATTACAACTGAAATGGCTCTGCTTGTTTTAGCCCCGGTTTTCTAGCAGAATTTCTCATCAATACCTGTATGTTGCAGATATTCAGGATAAAAGTATTTGTTAGGTCAAACTTGGCAATTTATGGCTTCAACATAGAGCTTTTTAATGTCGCGGTACCTGGAGATGGTTTTCCATCAGGTACACTGAAAGAACAGTTTCCCTCACTCAGTGCTCATGCAGTCATGATCCTTTCTCTGCAGGTGACACCTCTTTTATATAGATAGCAGGTTGAGTTCTAGGCTTAAAAAATCCAGAAAGGGGCAGTCTTAGCAAGCAAGATCCCTGCATTACCCTGAAAGCCAGGGAAGAAAATTGAGATTCACATCACCATCAGGGAGCAACAATCTAAACATTTGTTGCCATGCCTGATCTTTGGAGATGTTAGCATTAGCTGTAGATGTTACTGGACTGTCAGGTGCGGGGGAGGGCTGCATTCCAGACAAGATCTGGAATAGAGGATCCACATCAGCTGCTTTTTCTCAGAGAAGCCCAGCTAGCCTTTGTTCCTTTATATTAATGGACTTTCTCTGATGATCTAGATGGTTCTCATTCCAGCTGATCTTTACGAAGCATGCAGAAGAGTGGGGAGCTCTCCTTTCAAATCATTTGTGCAGACAGGTTTCTGATCAGATTCAAGTCCACATCCAGGGCATGTGGTGTCTGTAGCTCAAAGAAATACTGACCCTAATGAACTTTTCTGAATTCCAAAGCTACTGCTGTCATATTGCATTTGCTGGCCATTTTCCAGGTTCCCCAAAACACATTAAGAGACACATACACACACACACACACACACACACACACACACTCCTCTACCCATTAGATTCCATTCCCATGTGGCATCCAAATACCTTTTCTGACTAAAGACATTGTGGGACACTAAGCTAGGACAGCACCTGAAGCATACAGTATTGACACTCAAAGAAGGTGCATTGAAAGAAAAACTGTGGAGCCCTGGAGTTAGGGGTGGAGGTAGGGATTACATCTCCAAACCTCTGCAGGTTCTCACAGCCCATGCCAGTGGCAGCCAGGCCTGAGGGGTGGCAGCAGGGAGAGACACATTTGAAACTGCTCAACAAGTGTACCTTGAGGGGAGAGATAAAAAGTGAGTTCCCCCACCTCTGACTAAGTACAAGCCAAGGTTGCACAACCACCTGACATGGAGACTGTAAAAAAGAATTAAATCTCAAGGTAGTTGAATTGGAACAACTGAAAAGAGAACAGAGGAAAAAGATGGGAAGGAAAAAGAAAAAATAAAATTTAAAAGGAAATATGAAGGAAAGCCAGAGTCTAGGGACCATTCTGTGCAGACATTTGGTCAGAAACTGGAGAGTTCCTGAGAGGGTTGGCATTGCATCCTGGTCCTTGGACTCCAACACTACCCATTCCTGTCCCATTAGCAGAGTCTTTGGGCCTGCCCTCTCCCAGGGAGCACAAGGTCTAGCTGAGTAGGGCTTGTTCATCTCTTAAGAAGCTTGGTCCTAGGCAGAGAAGAGGCTGGACTCTCAGCTCCTCTGTGCCTTCCCTAGTGGGCATCCAGGATCCTTGGAGGGCTCTGGAGGGCCCGAATCCTGAAGACTGGGAGAGACAGGAAGGAGCCCTTCTCCTCACTGGAGACCTATGGCCAGAGGATTTGGTTGGACTCAAACCCCTGAGCACCCTCTGGCCCAGCCAGGCCTGTACCTAGCAGCAATCTTATGGGTGGATCCCTCCACCAGCCCTAGGAATTGACTGGCAGGTGGAACAAAGCAGTCCTCTTTCTAAAAGAAAATATTCCAATGGTTGGGCTGCAGTGGCAGGATGTGGTCTAGGACCTGGGGCAGACCTCGTGGCTGAGCCTGTGGCCCTTAGAAGGAATTTTTCCCTCTGAAACAGTTTTGCTGGTCTAGGAAGGGAACCTGGGCCCAGACCCTGAATTATCACCTCAACGGGAAGACAGGCCTGAGGCCACGACAGGATGCTGGATGTCTGACCTGGGTCCATTTAGTGTCTCACTAGCCCAATTAGGAAGACAAGAAACTCACAAAGAGGGCATGGGTGAAGAGATCTGAAGCAGGAATAGAGAGGAAAAGGATGGAATCTACTTGTTCCCCTCATTTCTGTTCTTTTCTTTTTTCACTTCCCTTCCTGGCCACTTCCTACCCCTTGAGGGGATTCAGCAGAAACATACAGGCAGCCACCCCCCGCCTTTTAGGCTGGTGAGGAGCACAGCATCCACCCTTGATCTTCCACCTCTTCTACTTGCCATC
This sequence comes from Marmota marmota marmota, assembly GCF_001458135.2. Lineage (NCBI taxonomy): Eukaryota > Metazoa > Chordata > Mammalia > Rodentia > Sciuridae > Marmota > Marmota marmota. Next base: position 8,409,152 of record NW_026000229.1, read on the forward strand.
TCAAGCCTGATTCCATACATGCTTCCCATCCATGCATCATTCACTCCCCACCTGCAACCACAATACACGCACACTTGGGGACAGTACTTAACCTTAACAAGCTGGTTAAGGTGCCAGCTTGTTCTGTGGAATCAGCCTGCCAGGTTTCCCCTTTGCTGGCTGACATCATTTGCCTGCTCTGATATTTGTGTTGTTTCTCTTGTTCAAGCCACAGCAGTCTTGTTCCCATAAGTACCCCCCCCACCCCGCTTCTAGAACTCAGAGGCTGGTGTTTAGAAAGTAGGCAACACACACACACACACACACACACACACACACACACGTGCGCGCACCATCACACCATAGTCTCAACCAAAAGATGTTATACACTCAAGTGCAAGTGCACATGTACACACTACTGGAGGAAATACATGTGTTCTAGCCTCTTCCCATTCCAAGTGGTTTCACCCCATCACCCAAAGAGTTGGAGGCATCAAGAGCAGGGCCAGATGCAAACACATGGCAAAATCACAAACAGAAATCGCACAAAAGATCTCGATGAGGCTCCTAGGGGCTCCTTCCTTCCGCGATTTTCTCCATCATGCCTTGCCGCAGGCCTACTCGGTCACCCTCTTCTCAACCCCCCACAAAAAGTCACCAAGCCCAGTTCAAATCGATTGTTTTATTGACTGTTTACATACAGACGAGTTTAGAAAAGGATGCGGGCTTCCGGGGGCTACTCCGCCCGGGGCCACGCTTGTGCTGCGCTTCGCGGAGAGGGCTGGTCCCTAGGCCTGAAACCCCACCCCGACGCTTTCCTTTAAGAACGAAAACCTACCCCTGCCCGAGTCCCCGCGCCACGCCCACCCTCTCCCTCCCTCCCTCCCTTCCCACCCACCTGCCTGCCCGCCCGCCCCGCTATTCTACACCGTCACACTTTACAGAACACAGATTTCTCCTACAGACCACGCTGGACGAGGACTACACGCCTGGCAAACACTATTCTCGCTGAAGGAGGGGCGGGGCGGGGCGGGGCGAGGGGACCCGAAGACCGGGGAGTGCTATTCCGGGTCGGGATCCCGCTGCAGTCACGCGCAGGCTTTGTGCGCCAGCCCTCCGGAGAAACTCGGCCCCAGGGAGCCACAGTCGGCTTCCTACGCCCCTGGCGCTTTCCGGCTGGAGTCTGGGCCCCGTGGAGCTACGGAAGAAGCTGTAGTGCATACCGTTTTCCGGAAACCGCAACACTTGGACAACGAAATTGGCCCCGAACCAAGCCGACCCCTTTACGGAAAAGGGGCGCTCGGTCCTGCGGCGCTTTAAGTTAGAAGACAGGCGGGAGAAAACGATTCCCTCCCACACCCCCTGACACACGTACACCCAGTTTTCCCAGAGATTGGAAGGGGGTGTTAGCACCAGACCCAGAATGTCGCTGTCTTTGAAAGCAACGAAAATGTGAAAACCAGAACAGGGAGCCGAAAGGCGCCCCAGGGCACCCGGCTCATCTCCAGCTGGACCGAAGTAGGGTCGAGGTGGAGAGGTGGGGAGACAGAAGGATCTGATTCCCTGTGGGCGTTGAGACTGAAACTATCCAGCTTCTGGGATGGGCAGCCCTGAAAAGGCGGTGTAGGGGTCGAGGTGAGACCCACAACGCTCCACTATGGGGTCATCTACTAGAGGTCTGGGGCCAGAAACAGCTATACCACCAGATGTTTCCAGTGTCTTCGCGGATTTTCTCCGGCGTCAGGGCCCACGGATGGGACAGGCTGCGGGGCGGAATTCGCAGATAATCACGATAGGAGTGAAGGAGTATGGATTTGCCTCGCCGTTGGCGGGTTGTGTCTATATGGGGAAATAAGAGGATTATTGTATTTGGGGGAGTGGACAGAGCCTCCCGGGATAAATACGGTTATAAGTGACCAGGGGCTAGTGAATTCGCCCCACTTCTTACTAGAGTCCCTAGTAATCAACGTTGGGAGGGAGAAGGGGGCGGAGTAAGTGAAGTTCGAAGGCAGTGGAACCGAGGGGATAAATGATATAATCTGCCAGCCCTAGGTTTCCGCTCCCGGGCACCCAAAGCGGGGGTGGGAATGGGCGGTCCAGGCGGGCAGGGGGCTCAGCCCGCCGTCTGCCTGTAGTTGCCGTTAATCTCCTGGGCGATGTTGACTGCCTCCGCACCCAGCGGCAGCCGATCACTGTACTCAGAGCCCGCCTCGAACTCCTCTTGGTTGGCCTTGGACTGGGACTCCACCAGTGAGCATGCCGCCAGGCTCTCCTCCCTCTGCAGGTCCCCACTTGGGTCTCCCTGCTCCGCGTCTTCATCAAGGCTCTCCCCCGGCGCCTCCTCAGGCTCCTCACCACCCGCCTCGCCGCCTGCTGGGTAGCTTTTCTCGGACTCAAGGTAGGAGGCCCGGGGGTCGAAGTCCGCAGCGATGCGCTTCTCCATAGGGTCAGGGACCTGTGGCCTCAAGATTAGACGGTAGGGCTTGCCGGGGTGTTTGGCCAGCAGATGGCAGCAGGCGGCGCCCAGCAGGGGCACGGTGGCCAGCACCAGGAGAAATACACTCACCGCCACGATGACTAGCAGCGAGGGCAGCTCCTTTTTGGTGGCGAACACCACTTGCACATGGCAGGCCTCCCCTGCCAGTGCCAGGCACACTGAGTAGTTGGTGCCAGGCCTCAGGCCGCGGAACCAGTAAGCATTAACGCCTTCCTCCACGCGGGACCACTGCACTGCCGCGCCGCCCCCAGCTGGACACAGATAGAGCAGGCGCAGAGGCCTCCGCCCNAGCGGCGTCAGCTGCACCCGCGCCTCACGCTCCGACACATCCAGTGCGATGACGCCCAGCTCGAAGACGTGCGGTTTGAGTTCTGAGCTTTGATTGAACGCGTGGTTAGACACGTACCGAGCGGGGTCCCCGTGGCCGCAGTGCTGCTCCTCGGCCGGGTCCACAGGAATCTGGTCTTCCGCTTCCTCTCCTTCACCAATCTCCTCCTCCAGCTGTGCCTCTGTCTCACCTGGGACGCTGACCCGAGCCAGGCCTTGGCCTTTGGTTTTGCCCTCAGGCTTGGAGGGCAGGACGCTGTTTCCCCGGCCTTTGTTTGTGGACTTGCGCTCGGAGGTCGGGCCTTGCCCATCAGATTCTCCCCCCACGCCAGGAGCGTGCTTAGGGGGCCCTGCTGCAGCTACTGCCACACGTACTGATGTCGAGTTGACACCCAGCTCATTGTGTGCACGGCATGTGTAGACGCCTGCCTCCTTGGCACTCAAGACAGGCACCAACAGGGAGCCGTTTGCTAGGGCCAGGAAGCGCGGGGTGGCTGGGGGCGCTGGCCATGCGGGTGCCGGTACTGAGGTTGGAGCCTCGGTCTGCGTCGGCGTGTCCACATCTCCTTCCCCTTGCCCTTCCTCTGCCAAGTCCCCGTCGTCCTCCCTGCTCAGAACGGGCGGCTCTAAGACAACTGTGCCACCTGGGATCTGAAGTTGCCATTGCAGGCGGGGCGTGGGGTGGCCTTCAGCTATGCAGTGCAACAGGAACACTGTGCCAGGGCGCAGCGGGGTGCCAGGCTCCTCAGACTGCGGCTCTGCACTAAGACGCACGCTAGGTGGTGCGCAAGGCAGGGCGGGCAGGCGGTGCACCGGCACCCCCTGCAGAGCCGGAGGCGAGGCACACGCAATGGAGTCAGGCTCGGGCAAGGAGACACGAGTGCTCGCGGCCCAGGCTTGCAGCCACACGAGGCCGCAGCCACAGTGAAAGGGATTGTGATACAGTTGCAGGTGTGACAGAGCGCTTAGTGCGTCGAAGGTGCCAGGTTCCAGAGTACGCAGCCGGTTGTTGTTTATGCGCAGAGACCGCAGGTCCGGCAGTGCGCCGAGGGCTTCCCGGGGTAGAGAACCCAAGCGATTGTGGTTCATTTTGAGCAGTTGCAGCGCGCTCAGGTTACGCAGGTCGCTCCAAGGGAAGCTGGATATGAGGTTGTGGCTCAGGTCGAGGTTCTTGAGCTGGCTCAGCACAGCCAGTGCACCCTGCTCCACAGTGCGCACCTCATTGTGCGCCAACCACAGCGATGTGACTTGCGTGACGTTGGCGAAGGCCCCGCGCCTTAGCACAGTGATCTTGTTGGCCGAGAGACTAAGCGTGGTCACATTGGCTGGCAGGCCTTCAGGGACCTCGCGCAGCTCTTTGTAGGCACAGTCAGCAAACTGATGAGCGTACTTGTCTACACAGGCGCACGGCTCTGGGCACGCTCCAGCCACTCCTACGAGTGCCCAGGCCAACCAAAGGGCTCGAAGGGGCGCCATCATGGTTCCTGCAAATAGAAGCCAGGCGAAAAATGAGAAGGTGACTTATTGAATTCAGGTTCTTTCCCCTTACAAGCTCTGTCTCTGCAAACCTGTCTAGCCTAGACTCCACGGCTCCATTACCTCCTCTACATCCAGGAACTTCTCTTGGGCACGAGAAGAGCTCCCCCTCCGGACCCTGACTTCCTTTTTCTAGGGTGTGGACCATGCTCTTGTCTTCCCTACTCTCATTCTTGAGCTAGCCCTCCAAAGGCTCTGCTGCTTGCCATTTGCAGTGAGCTCTGCATTGACCCTCTGAGTGTTTCTAAGTCTTCATTTAACCCGGTAAACTGAATACACCGAAAGGCTATTTTTGCCATATTTTTGCCAGTCCTTTCTGGAACCCTTTGTCCCACGAATAACATGTCACACGCGCCCATACAGGCACACAACATACAAACAGAAATTCAGGCATCACCATCCAGCCACCAACTAGAGGACCTGATGTTCTATCAGAAGGTTCACAATGCATTTCATAGACACAAACACATAGACACCCAGACACCTACACAATGTACCCTGGAGACCTCATTGTTCTGTCAACTGAAACCATCATTTGTACAGTATTTTCACTACTGTGCAGTGTCTTCCTGTTTGTTGTGAGAACTGACAGCCACAAGGACACTAGTTCTCATACAAACTGACCCATAGGGACACAGGCCCATACTTTCATGTGCGCTAAGCCCTCCTCTGAGACCAAAACCTGAGCAGGCAATACCCCAGAACTTACTGCAGAGTGGCTTGAGGCATGGGATCTGGGGAGTCCCTAACCACTGCATAACCTTCTCCATCCTAGGAGATGTCCTCCTCCCCTGGGCTATAGCATCCCGTCCCCATCCCCATCCAGGGTGGTTGGTCACCCTTCGTTCTGGAAAAGGAAACCCTCCCCCATGTCTGGCCAGATACTTGTAGTAGGGACAGCCAAAGCTTCCCCCTTGGGCCCCACAGACTCCAGATGCTTCCAGGGGTAGAGAGGTCCCCGGCCCATAGGTCTGGGAGGTAGTCTCTACTGGCAAATAAAGCTGCAGAAGGTTTAAAATTCTGTGCCTTTCTCTCTATAGCCCCAAGATGCCCTAGGGACCCCCATAAAACCTCATCTCCAGTCTCACAAACACATTTACATAGACTCCCTGCCACCCCTCCCTTGGGGCACCTGTCAGGTTTGTCGGAGCCCCTCCCACACTGTGTCTTCGGAATCCCGTATCTTAGTGCTCCTAGGGAAGGACCCCTCCCTTCCTTATCCTCCCAGAAGGTGATGCTGGGGTCCAGTACTCTAGACTGGACCTGCCCCCACCTGGGTTGAGGTTGTGGGGTGGTCCTTACTACTTACCGGCTGCTCGATGACTCCCGGTATGCAGCCTTCCAGTCTCGGTTTGGCAGAGCTGGGGTGACAGCCGTGGAGAGCTTCCTGCATCTGTTGCTGCGGCTTGTGGGCAAAACGAGGGAGGGACAGAGAAAGGGACAGGTAAGTTTGAGGATTCCCTTGGCCTTAAAGTCCCACTTCAGTTTTTCCTTTCGTGTCTGTTGCCCCACTTCTCTCTAGCTGCAGGTTGGAGAGAGTACTTGCGCGCCCCGCGGCTTGGCGGGAACGCGCATAGCCTCTCCCACCTCCTGCATGCTCTACTTTTGTTAAAGCCATAAAGACCCTCCCCAAGGCAGAGATACGTCGGTCACAAAGGGCACCACACACCCACCGCCCTAGGCTTGGCCCTTCCCAGCCCTCTGTACCCCCTTCCCCCTATTCCCCTACATTTATGAGCCATTGACATTGTCCCTGTCCCTTATCTCACTGCCCGCAAAATATATTCACTAACACACACACACACACACACACACACACACTCCACACAATCGACCTTCACATGTTAGAATTATCCATTATCATGTAATAATCGCGTGTTGGCTCTCACAACGTTCACACACATTTTCACAAGAACACCTTCACCCTGGACACTCACGCCTCTCCCTGTTTCGCACACACACACATTCACGCGCACTCACCCTCGCGCGCCTGTCCCGCCAGCGCCCGTGAGCTTTGCTGATAATTGAATGCGAGCCGTTTTTACGCCCCGCAACACGTGAGACAAACCATCTTTGAGGAATTTGGGGGAAGGAGACGCTCCCGATTGTAGTGGGGGCGTGTCTTTGCCTTTAAACACTTTTGCAAATGCAGGCAGTGGCGCAGAAAGACCTCCAGCGGGACCGACAGAGCTACGCTCAGCCTGGCTGGCGCGGACCCTTCTCTCCCGCACCCCCCTGTTAGCTGCCTCCTCCCCGAAGCCACGTTCAACACGATGCATAATTGATAGTGTTAGCAGAGCGCCTCACCCTCCCTGCCATTTTTGCCTGGATCTGGGCAGATTCAAGCCCTGGTCTCCCCCGCCCCCTGCCAGTCTGCCCCGCCAGTCGAGAACGCGCAGTGATGCTGGGAGCGTGGGGAAGAGACACCCACCTCCCCGACCCTCTGCCGCCACTATCCAGCCTCTTAAGCCGGAACTCTTTACGTCTGGTCTTTTGTAGTAAAGCCAGCGCTAGTGGCCCACCGCCCAGCACGCCAGCTTGTGCTCACCGCGGGGTCGGGTGGGGCGCGCAGGTATTTGCCCGCTCTCTCCCTGGAGGCTAGCTTGAGCGCACCCAAGTACCTCGCTCTCAGGTATTGCCAGATCCAGGCGAATGAGGCACTGACGTTGTAACGACGATGGCAGCAACAGGGATGGTTACAAAACGTCTGCTCCTCTTGAGCACTGGGGGCTGGGGACATAAGACCCGAACGTCCCCCCACCCCCGGTATCTTCACAGCTTTTCAAGCAAACATACAGTCAACCCCCGCTCTCCACAAGCTATGCCCCAAAGCCGTCTCACACCCTCACACAACAGCTGGCCTCAGCAGACTCGCGGACTCGCTGTTCCCTACTCTCCCTATCTCTGGCGAAACCCCGACATTTCTTTTAGCGACAAGGAAGCAGAGGCGCAGGGATGTCGAGGCATTTGGCTAAAATCCGTTTCCACCCCGTGTTGCCTACAGCAGCCTAGGAGACTGAGCTGCTGGTCTGAAAAGGGGTACAGGTCCTGGGAGACCGGCGGAGCCCCCGCCCCCAGCCCTTCCTGTAGACACTGAGCTCTTGGGGCGCATTTGGCCCCCCAGTCTTCACCCAGGGTAGCGGTCTGTCTTGATGGGTCGATGGCGCATGTTTGGGGCCTCTGCGGAGATCAATACCCCGATTTGAGTGTTAAGCATTTTAATGAGCTGGGGAGGAGATGGGGGAGAGAGACCGGCAAAGAGCGCTGCATCTAAAGAGACCACCCGGCCTGGGTTATGAGGCTTCTTTGTAAATTAAATATGAACAGACTGGTGCACGCATACTCCGATTCCCCTCCCTCTCTCCTACTACTGTGGTCGCTAGAGGCGGCCCAGCGAGCTGGAACCAGCGCAAGTTGCTCAATCAAGTCATGTTCGGAACCCAGAACTTCACCACGACATCTGTCCAGGCGTGGGGTCCCCACAGGCGACACAGGAGGAGGGAGCTGGGGCGCCCTTCGAGGGAAGGCGTCTTCGAGAAGGGCCGAGGGTGAGACCACTATGACCCGTCCCCACCGGGGACCCTGCAGTGGGACAGCCAGGAGGGTTCCTAAAGCAGGAATGAGCCCCTGCAGTTTGGGCCGAGAGTGGCACGTGGCGCGGCCGACAAGTCTGGCAGACTTCTTTGTCTGCAGCGCAAGGAGGGCGTCCAGGTTGCGTCGCCAGAGTCTTGGGAACCTTGGGGGAACGGTCCTGGGAGTATTGCCCAGAGAAGAGGGATTCAAGGGGAATAGGGCCCAGCAGCGGGACTAAAAGGATCTGGTGCCAGATGGCGGGTCCTGGGGACTTTTTGGGACGGAGGGAGGCGTGGAGGCAAGAGGGAGGCTCTGGGGTGGAGGCCTCTCGCTAGTAGACTGCCCCACCCCCGCGCCAGCTTTCACCTCTATTCTGGTTCTTTTCGCTTTCTGCGAAGCAAGCAGGCCAAGAGACAACTTAGATGGAGCGAGACACAGGAAGAAAAAAATATAGGGAGTGAGAGGGAACTCCTTAGCTCTCTACCCAAAGATCCCTGGATCGCTGAGACCCACCCCGCCAGCGTCCGGGAAACCTCTCGGGGTCTGCGAGCCGGGAAAGACCCCCGTTTCCTTGCTCTCTTGCCAGGGAGGCAGAAGCCGGGGTGTTCTGTGGGGAGGCATTACTTCGGGCGCAGCGGCTACCCTCGGCCCAGGTGCTAATTCCCGCAGCCCCAGCAGCTTTGGCCAACTCTCCTGCAAGAGCTTTTGTTCCCGAATCCTGCTTTGAGCGAAAGACACCCCTTACCCCTGCCTTTTATCTGGAGAGCCCAGTGCCTGTCCCGGCAGGGCTGGAACCCGAGTCGCCCCTGGCAGAGTCCACTTGGGCCTGGGATGGGAGCCACAACTCCGGATTCAACCTCCGAGTTCAGCGAGAAGACTACGCGCATCTCGCCCTGCGCCGCTCTGCGCGCAGGAGCAGATCTAGTGCTTATAATGTTAATAACTATACAGTTACTGAAAGACCAGGGAACCGAGCGAAGATACCACCCCCGCCGCCGCCTACGTCTTTGATCGTTAAAGAAACAGGCACCTAATCAGGTGCATGGAAGCAGGGACAGGGGAAATGATGGATACAAAGTTCCAAGTCGCGGAAGCGGAGGGCCCCAAATTCAGTGTCTGTCAAGACTGAGCTTGAGCTTTTTACCAGAATGAGGTCCTAACCACAGACAGATTTCGGGGCGGAAATCTGGAGCTCCGAGTCCCTTTCTGCGGATTGACCTCCAATTTCAACCTTGAGGGCAGGGGATCGTCGCAAGGGTGGAAGGGTGGTGGGCTAAAATCCGCAGGATCCGGGGACTTGCTCCAGGGGCCTGTGCTCCACGGACCCAGTACTGGTCCTCGCGCGCCCCCTCCTGGACACCTTCTGGAGGGCACAGAGGTGGGGCAATGGTGGGCTGAGAATTTGGTGGACTATGCGACCAGAGCTGTGATTAGAACCCGGCAACAGGCCCGGCACTGCCCGCTGTGCAGTGCTCCACTGGGGAGCGCTCAACCGGACTTTGCCCGGATACCCACCCAGGCTACGCCCCAGGAATCTGAAACTTCTTCTACCCTCCTTAACAGAGGCACTGTTTTGCGCCCCAAAGTATTTCCAGCACCCAGGGTACAATAGGCGCCCGCCGAATTCTCCCAGAGTCACAATGAGGTCAATTCTTTTTTTTTTTTTTTTTTTTAANACCACCGTCTACTTTTTTTTTTTTTTTTTTTTTTAATATATTTATTTTTTGGTTTCCGGTGGACACAACATCTTTGTTTGTATGTGGTGCTGAGGATCAAACCAGGGCCGCACGCATGCCAGGAGAGCGTGCTACCGCTTGAGCCACATCCCCAGCCCACAATGAGGTCAATTCTGCAGCGAAGAAAAGTTTCTGTATACCTTCCCCACCGTCCTCCTTGTGGCGGAGCACTTTTTCTTCCTGTCCTAACCCCAAGATTCATGACTTTTTCAGGGGCCCATAAAATGTAAGAAAGCTAACCAAAGAAAATCTATTGGCTAGAAGAGGGAAAAAGAAAACTGCCAAATCGGAAGCAATTGATGTTTGATTAAACGTTTAAGACAGGTAACGCGCAAACGATTTGGCTGCAACTGGGTCCAAAATCTTATATGCCCTGCATTTTAATGTGACACTTGGGTGATTTAATGGGCTTGCCTGGGGATGCAGGAAGGAATGCTGAGAATAAGAAAGCCAGGGCCCAGATGGACATCAAACATCCTCAGCACAGCAGCCTGCTCTGGAGACCTTCCCCACAGCTGCCCTCCAGCCGGAAGCTCCCCAACACTCACTCAATGCCTCCTTCTAAAGCTGAAAACACACACACACACACACACACACACACTCACACACAAGTGTTCCTCCAGCCGCCCTCCTCCCCAGGCTGATTTCCTTTCCTAATTTCCATCAGAAAGATTACTGCTCAGGGAAAAGGGCCATTTCTACACTACCTCCTGCCCCCACTCCCCCTTAGCATTTTTCATATATACTCTATGTAGTGGCTAGAAGGACAGGTTCTAGCATCAGATTCTATTGTGTACCAGCAGTGCAATCCTGACCAAGTTCCCTAACCTCTCTGTGCCTCAAGAAAAAAGAGCATAAATAAGAGTATCTATGTTTTGGGGGTTCTTGTGAGGATTAAATGAGGCAAGGTAGGCAAAGCACTTAGCACATGGCACTTAGTGCTTAGAAAAGAGGCTATTTTTTTTTTCAACAGTAACTGAATAGAATTAGCCACTGTAATTGCTATGCAGAATTAGATACAGGTATGAAGGGATGTGCTGCCACACACAACGCCTACATGCTTGTGTCCTGCCTCCCCCCACAGGGAGAGGACCTTGGCTCTGCCCTAGACATCTCTGTTCACCACCACCTGCTGGACACACAGGCTATCAGCATAGGCAGCAATCAAAATTATTGCTATTAGGCGCTGGGGATGTGGCTCAAGCGGTAGCATGTTCGCCTGGCATGCGTGCGACCCGGGTTCGATCCTCAGCACCACATACAAACAAAGATGTTGTGCCCGCCAAAAAACTAAAAAAAATAAATGTTAAAAAAATTCTCTCTCTCTCTCTCTCTCTCTCTCTCTCTGTCTCTCACTCTCTCTTTAAAAAAAAATTATTGCTATTATTTGTAAAGGTTTCTAATGTCAGATTTATACATGCAGATACTGATGCCTGTGGCTGTCACCAGCATGCCTGCTTAGAGAGAGAAACCTGCAGCTGCAGACTTGGTGGAAGGTTTTTAATTAAAACCACATTCTGTTTAAGTATTTATTGGGCTCTGTTACTTTAATTATTTTCTAGGGAAAAACAAAAACATCCACATTGGCCTATGGGAAGGCTGTTGATTTCAAAGGGAAAGTAGCAACCTGTGGCAGTTTGCTGGAGGCAACTGGGAGGAATTTCCTGAATGGTTCAAATGAAGCTCGACATTATTAATAATCCAGGATCCAGCCTATGACCTTACTCCCAGTGCTTTCATGAAATTAGCTTAACATGCTGGCAAGGCCATTTATTGCCATCAAAATTAACGACAGCTCTTCCAGCGGCAGCTCATGTAATTATGTGAGTCTGCGCTTGTCTCACTGATGCTGGGGAACTCCTGCCTGGAAGGGGCAACATTCCTGCATGTGAGGGGCAATATGTTTAGCTGTTGCAGCCCAGCCTGGTCAGGACTGGCTCCCTTGGAGGAGGAGAGGCCCTGAGGCAGCCAGCTCCTGCAGGGGAGGTCTTATTATGGTAAAGAGGTAGAGTGGGGTGACACAGTGTTGGGGAGGTGGGGATTGTGCATGATGTGTCCATCTGCTAATAATAAAGTTCCCACTTCCAAGGGTAGAAGCTAGTAAGTGGACCATCTCACAAAGCAGGAGGCTTCTGGATTCCTTGATTCCATGGCTTAATGACATTAGCAGTCCCAGATTCACTTTCTCTTCTCTCTCACCCTTAACAAGACTCTAACCCAAGGTGTGTGTCATTGATGCCATTGGAGAGCCCTGACTTCAGCAGGAGTAGCATACTTACTGTTAATAGGCCAACGGGATGGATTCACTTTTCTGAAATCATAGCCCCTCTTTGGGTCCCATTGACACATATTGGCTTAGGACACCCCTTCTTTGACCCAATTGTTGGCCAAAGGGTTTAAACTGACTGGCTTATAGTAATCAGCTAGTCCTGAAATGAATAGCAAGGAGTCCCCCTCAAGATTTTCTACAAGCAAGTTTCCCTCTAAGTAGCTGGATTGGGGGTTGCATGTTCAGAGTTAACAAGATATTTTGAGGAAATGAAATGAGAGTGACTGTGATTATAATGAAACAGATTAGATCTAGGTTCTTATGTGGAGATGAGGCCAGTCTATGTCCACACTCTGTATCCAGGGTCAGGACTCGGGGCAGCATGAGTGGCCAGGTCCAGGGAACTCTTTTTGATGGGCATATAAACCAGAGGATCCTCGCTTTCACAGAATTCTTGAAAGGATAAAAATCTGTTCTTAGAATGCCTGTGCTGGAATCGAAAGCTATTTTGGGAGCAGCAGAAGCTTCAGTCGTTAGTTGAAGATTTATGAACAGGATGTTTATGAACTCAGAGATGTTCCCGCATGGCTTCACACCCCGAGCACAGCACCAGCCCTACGACAGAAGAGAGGCCCTGCACTGCCAGGTGGAAAACAGGAGGAAGAATGTTACTTTGATATTAGGAAGAATGTGGAGGTAGCATAAAGCAGTGCAGGCCACTCTGGGCTTGGCACTTGTGGTCCGAAAACTCCCTCTAACTATAGGCCTGCAGTGTGATCTTGAGCCACTTCTCATTCTCTCTCCTTCTTAGTTTCCATTTTTGCCATGCTAGAGAATAAACCAGGTGTGCACTGAGGTCCTTCCAGTGTTGCCCTTCTTGAGACCTTGGTTCTGGGGTGTTGTGGCTTGCTGGTTGAGTTGGATTTCAAGAGATGGACTGTATTGGAAAGGTCTTCTTCAAGAAGATGTCCTCTGTGAATCCTGGACCATTGCTTCCTCCCTCCTCATACTCTTGACATTGTCTGTTCTTCCTCCCATCACACTGCAGCCTGCTTCATCTCTTGAGGTTGTCTGTACATTTGGACACCAGGAGCTAACCCCTCCCCACAAATTGCTATGTACTGCTCAATGGGCAGGGAGAGTCCTTCTGCTTTTGAATACTTCCCAAAGGCCCTTCACTCAGGAGGACTCAGGTGGCAGGGTACTATTCCTAGAGATTAAAATCTGATCACTGGGGCTGGAGACATAGCTCACTTGGCAGAGTGCTTGCATTGCATGTGCAAGCCCCTGGGTTCAATCCCCAGCACACACACACACACACACACAAAAAAAAAAAAAAGAAAAAAAAAAGAAAGAAAAAGAAAAATCTGATTACTGAATAGTTCAGACACCTGAGATAAGGACTGAGCAAGGAAGACCAAGGTCACTGCTCCTTTGTCTGGTGTACCCAAGGATGGGAGAGAGGCCACATGAAATGCATACTCAGAGATTCCTGCACCCAGAAGATTCCCTGAGGCAAGTCCTGGAATCTCCTTCTTCTCCATCCCCCAGCCTCAAAGTTCCTGGTGGACTGTTCCAGGCCTTCTCATCTACTGTCCTCATCAAAATAGCCCAGGGAGGGAACATGGAAGGATGGAATAAAACTGAATTTCTTCTCAGCTGTCTTTTGTCTCTGGCTGTCAATGAACTAATTTCTTTTGGTTTTGGAAATGGTCCCTCAGAAGCAGAACGGAAGCAATGTTTTGTGTGAAAGTAGTCAATTAAAGAAATGCCCTGGTGGAATCCAGTAAGGTATAATTGGATATAAGGAGGCACAATTCAGTGTACAGGGCTCCAGAGCAGAACAGGGGCTGGCAGGCTGAACTCAGTCTTTTATTGACTTCCTGTCAGATACTGGAAAAATCTCTCTCCCTTCTGGGCCTCAGTTTCCCCTCCTGTGCTGCTGGGCTAAACATCCCTCCTGCCTGCCTCATCTTGGGCTCAGGTTGATCACATTCTCACTCCTTAGGCCAATCTAAACTCAAGAGGGTGCCTCATCTCAGTGCCTCCCAGGTACAACCTCTAGGCATAATCTTTGAACCCAGGGTGCTTAACCACTGAGCCACAAACCCAGCCCCTTTTTTTTTTTTTTAAACAGTTTGTTGAGACAGGATCTTAAAATAATAGGACCTTGCTAAATTGCTAAGGCTGGCTTTGAACTTATGATCCTCCCTGAGACACTGGGATTAGAAGCATGTGCCACCACACCCAGCTGGCATGGTCCTCTTTGATGTCCTCTTTGAAGTGTACCAAATAGTCTTTGCTGGCAAGTCAGTGGAAACAGGCTGCAAGGGCTGTGAATGCCTCAGCTTCATCTCCCTGCATTCTTATCTCCAAACCCAGCTGGAGACTTGATGTATTTATTTGCTCCTCCCAGGGCCGCCTCTAGCCAACCTGCAAGTCTGCCAGTGCTGTGAGAAAGTGACCTTCCTACAGATGGCTGTCTGGTAACCAGGTGGGGGTGAGGAGGAGGGGGCTACTATAAATCCTTCCAGCCTGCAACCCAGAGGTGACCCAGTTGGGGCAGAGAATGCAGGAGGCTTGGAGGAGGTGGGGGTACAGGAACCCGGAGAAGTGACTGGGGATAGGGTCACCTAGATCCTAAAGGGACTAGAATCAGAAGAGAGGCGAATAAGAGAAGGAAGGAAGAGAAAGGTAGAAAAGGGAAGAGGCAGGGATGGGGAAGGGAGGAAGGAGCAGAGTGGTGAGAGGGGAAGAAGTAGGCAGTGCTCTCTGGAATGTTCTGGAAGTCAGCACAGGGCCTTTTGCATGGTGTTGGATTCTAGTGGTTTTTATTGTGTCAATTTAAGTACTTTATATATGTTACCCCATTTAATCCTCACAATTTACTATGTATTATCTCCCCCAATTTGCATATGAGATCCCAGAGGCCAGGTAATTTCTCCAAGGTCACACAGCAGAGCTTGTATTTGAACCCACATCCCTCCAAAGCCTAAATTCTAACTATAACATGCACCGTTCAGAGAGTACCTCCAGGGGGCAGGCCTCACCCCTCCTCCCTACCTCTTTTGATTTACTGTAGAATGGTCCAGCCTGAGGTGAGCCACAGCCTGGGGTGAGCCATAGCTTTGGCTTTCTGGCTGTAGAACTGTAGGGGAAGTCAGTCCTCTGCCCTCCATCTGCGTGATGAAGGCAGATTAAGACCATCAGACAAGCCACTCTGGATTCCACGGTGTCTCCTATCACACTTGTCTGACTGGCTTACTTTTTGGAAAATTTCTGTGGTTAGTTAGCTAGCTAGCTTTTGTAGTCTGCTTGGCTATCAAGTTTAGGATATTTATAATATTTATAAACTGACTTAAGCATAGTCTAGGCGGCTGGTTATTTTAGAGAATTCCTTTGGGCTGAGTATAAGGAAGTTCCTAGAGCCAAGAATGAAGGAATTTCCTCCTCATTTAACAGCAAATATATTTTATAAGGGTGTATAGAGACTTCCAAACTTCCTATTGTTGTTGTATTTTGTTTTTCTTATTTATTTATTTTTGCTTGGGAGGAGTCAGTGGAGATTCTTCACCAGAGTCTCCACTCACAGCTGCTGAATTCAGGTTCAATTGAGTTGAACTTGGATTCAGAGACAAAAACAACTGGTGGTACTGTCTCCATCCTTCCCTCAGGCCCAGGCCTGGGCTTGTACCTTAGACCAGGACCCAGGCCAGGCCCTGAGAAGCATGTTCCCTCCGAGTCCCTGGCCTACATTCTATTTCATCTCCCTCCAGATGTCCTCATCCTATGCCCACCCTCATGGAGGGGTTAACACTCCCATGATCACTCTTACTTGCATTGTAGCTAGAGATGGGGATTTCCCAGACAATACTCATCCTCAGTGGGGACAGTATCACTCTATAAGGGGCAAAAATTCACCCTGGGTGGGTAGCTAACAACCTCAGGTATTGCAATGGTTTCTGACCCTCCAAAGGATCACGCTTCATAAGTATGTTGTGCACAAAAAAGAAAATGGTCTCATTTTCATGCATGATCCTTTGGTTTTTTTAAACTCAGACTTCACACATGCTGGGAAAGGGCTCTACCGCTAAGCTACACCCCCAGCCTTCAGATGATATGATCTTGTGTCTCAAAAATCTTCAGGAATTTACAGTGTATCTCTGGCATTAAAGTTTCATTGGTTAGAAAATGAAATTAGGGGAAAAAAATCTAAGAACGCTCTTTAGGGGCACAATAATGGAAAAAAGAGAGACCGAGAAACGCTTTCCTAAAAGAAAAAACAAGAATTAGGATAAGTTGACCAGAACGCTGGGTGGGTAGCATTTGGAGACCTTTCTAATCATCTGTGATTGGCAGACCAGGAGGGAATAGGAAGGGGAGACCAGGAAACTTTCCCCCACCCCGAGGCTGGGTCCTCTTTAGTGTGTACTACAGATGATGCCGGTCTAGACACAGGCTCCCTGTGGGCAAACCCCAGTTATGCCACAGGCAAATGTACTGACCTTGAACAAGATATTCAGCTTTCTGTCCCTGTGTTCATAGCAGGATGAGGAAGATGTCAGCTGTAGGTTTGCTGGGAGGATTGAATGAGATTATTTGTGCTAAATGGTTTAATAGAGTCCGGCACTTAGTTACTTTTCTCTTGTCTGTGAACTTTATTCACCTGGTTGTCCCAGGGGCCAGGTTTGCCCACTCCTCAGTCCCTCTGATCCTATTGGTTGCCTGGGCCCCACTGGGGTTCATGAGCTGAGGCAGAGGCCCTGCCAATGCTTCTAGAACAAGTTCTGGGGAAGGAAGCAGACTGCACTGGGGAGCCACCTTAGCAGTCCTCTGCAGGAGCTCCTGCCCACGTGTCTACGGTTCCATGGATTTCTCAGTTGCCAAAGTCATAAAGACCTGAAGACTCTCTGTTCCTAACTCTAGTCCTAACCTTGGTCACCAGTGACCCAAAATCTGATCTAAACCCACATCCTACCCTAGCGCCCCAAGATAAGCCCTTCAGCCCCTCACCCAGGTTCCTAACCCACCCCATCCTTGCCCTGATCTAACCTGGGCCCTAACCTTAGTGCTCCAGCTCTCGTGCGAGCTCTCTCTCTCTCTCTCTCCTGTAGCCCTTATCCTAATTCCACTGGTAACTCAGAATTTCCCAAACTTAGGTCATTCATTTCCATTGTCACAGTGTTGCTGTCCTTGTGTCACTTCTGAGCTTGCAATTATTTGGTATCTGTCCTAAGTGGATCTTGAAAGAATCCCACATTAGCGCTTGAGCAACTCTCTCAGAAATCATGGTTTTGATAGGTTGGTTTTAGTGTTTCAAAAAGATGTTAAAACAATATAAAATGTTTAACATTTTGACACTGCTCTCCATGCACCCGCTACCTAAAGTTTTCTCCCACCGTCCTCTAAGTGTGCGTGGCACTTTAGAAAGGCTGAGCTATTTCAGCTTAGCCTGTCAGCGCCAGTTTTCCACCCACGCCCCCTGCCTGGCAGCAGCCTCCTACCAGACGGGTAGGCTGCAGCGCCCTCTGCTGGCAGAGCCTGCGAGCAGCCCTAGCCTTGCTCTGCTGGACAGGTTCACAGTATCCTACCCATCTCTGGTCCCACGCTTACTAGCTATAGTGTTCCCTTAATTTTGTAGAGTGAAGCAAGGTGAGAAGGACACATGTGGGGGAGTTGGGTGGAGTCAAACTGAGGCCAAAGGAAGAGCTAGGATCTAAGATCTAGGGGTCTGCTGGGAGGAGTGGAGTGAAGGTCAAACTTTGAAGTGTAGAGTTGTCTGGGCAGGGCAGGTTCAGTAAGAAAGGGTGCAGGATGGGAGAACAGTGGCACCAAGGGTCGGGGTAGCAGCTAGGAGTTGTACGGGTGGAAGGATGAACAAGGTTGGGGCTGGGATTTAAGCAGATTTTTAAGCGAACTTCACGGAAGCATGAGCCCTTGGTTCTTAGAGGAGGCCCTGAGGCAGGGCTGGGCTGAGTTGTCATAGGAAGGCTTGTCTCTGTCTCAGGCCTGTCTCCCATTTGGTGTGTCAGGAGCACAGAGCCACCTATTGCCCTGATCCCCCAAGGTAGGCCCCCTGTTCTTCTTGGTTCCCTCAGACCCCATGGCTCCAGTTGTCCATTCTGTCCCAGATCTCATTGAGAGAGAGAGAGAGAGAGAGATAGTGTTACTAGGAATTGAAAGGTTTGTGTCACCTCACTGGGCAAGGAGGTAATTCTTGAAGTTGGTGCCTCTATCCCTTCACATGGCTTTCCCCTTTGGAAATGATCCTGAGGCAAGCTTATCCTGGATTCCCTACTTGCAATAGGGGTCTCACATTCAAGCTCTGAAAGATCCCTCAAAGCACAACTGTGCTGGGCTAATGCCTGCTCACCCATGCCTGGGAGAACCCCTCCTTCCCAGGGAAAAGGTATCTCAATGGCTCCTCTGAGATGGACTTAGCAATTTGTGATCAGGCTTTTCCTCAGATTCACATCTTTATTAAAGGTTGTGACAGTGGCAAAAGGGCAGAGTGTCCCTTTATTGTAAGCAAACATAGTGGGACTGGGCCTCAGTGGGCACTGCTCAGCCCAAGGCTAGTCTGAAGGCAAAAATGAGAAGTGGCCCCAGATGGCCTTGCCATCTGCCAAGAGGGTCAGAACAGCCAGGCCTCCCTGGCTCCCTTCTTCACCTTCATCCATTGGCCTGTTCAGAAAAAGATTTAATAGGCTAATATTGTGATCTTATTTTAGATGCAGTTTTCACTGTTAGAGCCAGTATGATGGGAACAAGTTCCTATGGAATGCCTTAGTGGGTCTTCAGGGTACCTACTGGGTGGGCCTGAGGCACGGACACACAAGACTTCACCAAAGTCCAACAGCCATGGAGTTCGGAGGCCTGGGCTGTCTGGAAGCATGCCAGGAGCCAGGAGTCAGGGAGGAGGAAAGGAACAGGGGGGAGGCTGGGGAAGGCACAGTAGTTCTGCTTGTCAGTGGGGATGGTCCTGACCTCCCTGTATTCTGATACTGATCTCTGGTGTGACCATGAGCTGGGCAACCAAAGGCTTAGGATGGGAGCTAGGGTTCAAGGATGAGAACACCTCTTATCCACTACCCCAGAGACCTGCTATTCATGCCTAAAAACCCAGGATGGCAGAGCTGGATGGGAGCTCTGAGGCCATACAGGCCTGTTGGCCCATTTCACAGATGGGGACACTAGAGTTCCAAAAGAGGCCTCTTCTTAGTCACATTCAATGCACATGGTCAGAGACAGAGACAGGACTTTCTTAGCCATGCCATGCTGCTTCCCCCTGGAGGAGTGTCTATCAGAGCGGGTGTTCTCAGACTTGAGCATGCACTAGGATCACCTGTTGAAACAGATTGCTGGACCCACCCCCCAGAGATCCTGAGTCTGCAAGCCTGAAATACAGCCCACAGATCCACATTTCCAAGAAGTTCTCAGGGGGGTAGCAATGCCTCAGGTGGAGCTAGGGACATCCCTTGGGACATTGCTGGGGAGGGCTCAAGGTGGGGCAGCACAGGGAAGGTCAAGGGCCATGTTGAGGTGGGGGTCTGATGGCCTGAGGACCAAAGAGTGAAGCTATGATGCAAGGAAGGCATTTTCAAGGCTGGGAGGAAGGAAGCAAGTTTTGAAGGGTCAGACTACAAGAAGGTGGAGAAATGGCTTCTAGCTCTCTCTGCTGATCTGAGGCCCTCTTGGGATGGAAATGCTTCAAAAAGGAAGTGAAGAGAGAGCTGGCTTCCAGGTGTGTAGAGGCTGGGAGAACCCAGATTCAGGAGAGGTTTAGTTTGAAAGGCACTTTGGGTACCCATGGGGCTACTGGTGTTGCTGCCAGTATCATCATAGATGGCCATCTGTGGGAACAATCAGCAGATCCCTTAGGTCAGGAAGGTGGAATGGTTGGGGCAATAGGAGGGCCACTTAGAGAGCCCAGAGGTCATGGCTTCTTCCCTCAGGACCTTCCTGATTCTGGCTCCTGGAGAGAGAGGCCTGGGGATTGGGTGTCTGGGGCTGGTTAGGGGTAAGTGCTTTGCCTCTTTTTAGAGAGGTTTTTAGAGAGGAGGAATTTGGTCCCAGAGAAAGGGAAGTGATTCTGGACCAAATGATAACTGAGTACTAAGTACTAGAACTTGGGAATGCTGTGATAGGTGGGGCCTGGCTCAGGGACCCCCTCCCTCTCTGCCTACCAGAGACCCTATACCAGTCATCCCCTCCTCTCAGCTCTGCTTGGCCTTTTCTGCCAAGCTGTGGCCAGTGAGAGGTGTGGAGCTGCCTTCTGCCTGTGCCAAGGCCGGGCCCTCCAACAGACCTTCCAAGTAGGTGCTCAGGGCCTGCAGGTTGAAAGCAGGCTGGGCTGAGGGTGATGAGGTGGTCTGCAGGCTCAGGTAGTGGCTGTACTTCTTCAGGCCCCGCTGAGGGTCACTGCGATGTGTGGTCAGCAGCTCCAGGAAGCTCACATTGTGCAGGGCCAGGAGGCGGGCTTCAGCCCGGGGCAGGACGGCCGCCTGAACCAGAGGCTGCAGGGAGGCGAAGCACTGCAGGCTACTGAAGGGGTAGACGTGCTGGGCCAGCTGTGGGCCTGGAGAGACCTCAAGGAGGCGGCACAGGTCACGCATGGCTAGCACGGCGGCCAGGGCACTGCGCTCACTCATGTTTCTTGCTAGGTAGGTCTTAGCCAGGCTCTTGAGTTTAAAGCTTCTGGCCCCTGGCACGCGCTCCCGGATGAGAGGCAGCGCAGCCAGGAAGCCTGAGATGGCCTCCTGGAATTCCCACAGCCTGTTAATGTCCTCCAGGGCCTGGAAGAAGTTGGGGAGGCCAGGCCCCCACAGCTTATAGCAGGCCAAGATGGGGCGGCGCATGGAGCTGAGGAAACTGAGGAAATGCTGCAGCCCCACCTCCAGGGAGACGGCCTTGGAGTAGACGCTGAAGGCCTCGGGCTGGATGAGCACACGAAACTTGCTTTCCCGGTTCACAGCTGCCAGCTGGCTAATCTTCTGGGCTGGGCAGGAGAGAAGGGCAGGGTGAGGGCCCAAGAGCACTGGAGGGCTGGTGCAGGGGGACATCAAGGGGCTATCAACCCACCATTTAGAGATCCCACCTTGGGGCCTGCTGGCAGGAACCAGATGCAGGTTGGACCTGGCTCTGATGGGACAGAGGTCAGGTAGGCCGCCCACCTTGTTCACCTGGGGATCTAGCTCTTCCCCATACCACCCATAGCAGAGTTGGCCAAATCCTCAGGACCCAGATTCCTCCTGTCTGTTTTCTATCGGCCTCTGTGACCCCAGACTGTTTCTTCCCAGCCCCTCACTCCACACTCCTGCCTCCAATCCCATCAGTCACTTAACTGAGGCTCCCCAGAGCACAGACAGCAGAACTGCCCAGCATAGTCCCCTAGGACCATGGCTACAGCCTCCTACAGAAGTATGCAAATGACTTTCCTCTACTATGAAAACACCTGCTGCTTCTAGCCCCAATGTCAAGTCCATGCTGCAGGGCAGGGCCCAGGGCTTCTGGCTTCAAGAGGGGCATTACGGAGCCAGGGAAAGCATGAAGGGGAAGGAGAACAAAGGGCTTCTGAGAAAAGGGGTCATAGGATCTGTGACCTTGACTCTGTTTGCCTCCCTGTGCCTCCATCTGTGGGATGGGCCTGGTACTCAGAATTGTACAGCCATAGCCAAGGTCTCGAAGGATTACTAGTCTCATCAATGAAACACACTGTTTAGAAGTGTGTCCCCAGGCTCTAAGAGATGGTCTGGTCAGAGGTGAACTCATGGAGGAACATGCCTCCCTCCCAAATGCAAGTATTGTTCCAGGCAGATGACCTGTTCAGACCGCCAAGCCATGCATGTGTGACAACAGGGGAGCCAAAGAGCTCTGCCCACTGTGGCTGCAATCACTGTGGCTGAGCTCGGGCTGACCTGGGCCTCATTGAGAGCTCTGCCTACACTTTTCTTGGAGACTCAAAGACTAAGCTAGAAAGGGGTGGAGGTGGCTTCAGAAGAACCCACTTTCATTGTCAATCTTGAGGTCAAAGAAAACCAGGGGCCTGTCTTCTGCTCGGGGGTCGGCGAGGCTCTCGTCCAGGACCCTGAGGGAGCTGGGGCCCTCCAGCTGGAGGTCACTGGACTCGCTGCTGCTGTCATCCAGCTCTCGGGAGGACTGCAACACAGAAAAACCAACAGGTCAGGGGTTCAGAGGCCTTAAGGAGGGAACTGGCAAGGTGAGCATATGACCAGGAGCAAGTGTGGGCACTTGCCAGGGCCTCTGTGTGCACATGAGGGAGGGCACATTTGGGGAATGTAAGTTCAGGACAATGTGTTTACATGTATGTGTGTGTGTGTGTGTGTGTGTGTGTGAGAGAGAGAGAGAGAGAGAGAGAGAGAGAGAGAGAGAGAGAGAGA
>NW_026000229.1:8431715-8470621 GCF_001458135.2 Marmota marmota marmota
TCAGGGAAAGGATGGCCTTCCCTAGTGGGCAGAACCTGAGCTATCTGCTACTAATTTCATGTCCCTGCATAGACTCAGAAGAAACATCACAAACTTGGGACAGGAAGGAGCCTCATATGGAACCCAAGGAGATTTTTTCAGAAGGGGCCAGAAACCTGGTTTTCCTTGTCCCCAAAGCCAGCTGAGATCCCAGAGTCCTACGCAAGGGGAGAGGGAGAACTGCTCAGCCTCCTAAACATCACATCTAGGTGGACACATAGGTCCCAGGCAGTGAGAGGGCAGTGGGGGAAGCCCAGAGCCCTGGAGCTTGGAGACCACTTATCTTACAGCATCTAAGCCCCAGCTGCACAGAGGAGCCTGGGTGTCTTGGGCTTGGCATTTGAAATTCTGCTCTCCAGCACCAATGTCAGCCCTGGCTGGAACACTGTCTGAAAGGCCCCAAGGTGGGGATCCTGAGGAGGTGGAAAGTGCTCCAGAGGGCTGCAGAGCGGGGTGTAGCCTTTGGTGATAAAAAGGAGTTAATTGGGGGCTGGGGTTTGGCTCAGTGGTAGAGCACTTCTCCTATCATGTGAGGCACTGGGTTCGATTCTCAGCACCACATACAAATCAATGAAATAAAGGTCCATTGACAACTAAGGAATATTAAAAAAATAAAGGAGTTAATTGCTTGTCATGTGCATAACTGCCAAACCCAGATGTCTTGTCTTTGGTGAATGTCCTGTGAATGCCACCTGTGGATACTAGTCAGGGACCAAGAAGAAGTGGCATGGCCACTGTCTCAGAATCAGCTGGGGGCACTACGGGGACAGAGCCCACAGAAGTCCTCATGTACTTATGTACTATCTCTGGCTTGTCAATGGAGTTGGTGTCACTTGGGGCTGGAGCTCTATTTACTTTGGGCTCTGGCTAAATTCTTGGTCTAGGAGTCCAAGCACATTCCCAGGACCCCTCCACTGTCTAGGTGAAACATTTGTTTTCCACAAACTTCAGCCAAGAGAAAAATCATTACTGCCCACAAGCAAGTAAAAATGCGGTGGATTTTACTCAGAGTAACTGCTTTTTACTCCGTTTGCATTTCATTGCCTCACACCAGGCTCTCCAATTTGTCTCCAGTCACTGACAGAAGTAGACCTCATTATGGATGCATCTAGAACTGGTTTTGCCTTTTTACATCTAAGGATCTGAGGAGCACTTGCCAAATACCTGTATCTCTGCATCCTTGCTCGGCTGCATGGTCAAAGGCTGATTTGACATCTTACTGAGTGATCCCATCATACTGCTTTCTCCTTTTGTAGGGATCCTTCTTTGAGGAGTCCTCCAGGTTGCTAGCTGGGAGACTTTAGACTCCGCCTTCTTGCCTTTCTTGGGCAATCAAACTGTTTTCTATCTCCAGGCCCTTGAGGGGTGGTGCTGTCCTGCTTGGGTTGGTGGAAGGAGCTGGGCTGCTCTCACAGGTCTTTCCCAAGCCTCAGTTCCTTCTTGCCAATGGCTGAAGAGCTGTTTCCTTGGCTGAGCCCATTCTGCTACCCACGGATATGGCACATTGGGTTTTCTTGTCTCCATTCTTCTTTTTGCTCCAAACATAACTACAAATGCTCCTAGATGGCTCTGAGCACTTCCACCTGGCTCATTCCTTCAGACCTCAGAGTCAGGCTTCTCACCTTCAAAGCTGTCTTCCAAGAGGAGGGCTCTCCAGAGAAGAGAACCACACAGCAGTACCTTTGGACCTCCTTCCCTGTCTTCACAGCAGGTCATTCAGGGATGCCACCAGAATCTCATTTAGAGCTTCCCATTGTTGTAGACATGGAACTGTGCTTTGTCCTGAGTGAAATGAAGCTGCTTCCCTAAGGGAGCATGGCTGGTTCCTCACTAACAGGACACTCCCTTCCCTGAGCTTGTCAGTGGAAGAAAGGCGGGAGCTTTCAGCCCTGACACCTCCTCCTCCACTGTTCCTCTTGAGGGGTTGCTATAAAGTATGGCGTGAGACCAGTAAAGAAGGACTGGTCCCACAGGAATGCCTTGCATTTAATCCATCCAGCTATAAACCCTCAATCCCCCCTGCTCCCCTTCATTCCCAGCAGCACAGCAGGGTTGTGCTGAAACCCGGCACTTTAAGCAAGACTTTTGTAAAGTCTCAGCCACCAGAAGGGCAATCAGCACCTAGAAGGCCTGGCACCAGACATCTTTTCCTCCCTGCTCACTAAGGGAAACTCTCCTGTCCCACCTTTCAGGCCCCACTCCTCAAATTCTTTATTCCACAAATCACAAAGCTGGGTGTGAGGGCAGGGGTGCACAGAGCAGATAGTCCTTGGTAAAGGTTTGCCTGGAGGGGAAAGCAAAAGGGGGAAAGAAGGCAGTGGGGTAGAGAAAAGAGGTGCCTGTTCATGGGTGAGGACCAGAGAAGGAAAAATGATGAACTCTGGAGTGGGAGCAAGGGGAGGAGGAATTGCAGAAGTGCTGGTAGGGGTCATAAATTGATTCCCTTTACTATTCTCTGAAAGAGGCAAGTACATACTGGAAGGCATTTATTATTATTATTATTATTATTATTATTATTATTATTATTATTATTATACTTGGTTAGTGAACTGTGTTTCTCTGAAAGCAAAACCACTCAGATGGAGCCACATGGGATCCAGGACATTTTCAGAATATAAAAGCAACTAGGGTAGACTTGCACTGTGGCTCACCAGCTGTGTCTACCTCACTCCTCCTCATCACAGATCTCAAGCTGGAGTGGGTCAGCTGCACTCCAATTCAATATGGCAGGTCTGTCTGCCATACCAAGGGTGCTCATGGGAAGTGATGGGTTGACACTGGAGCTTCCAAAAGTCCAGGAGGTTTACTCAGAAGATGCCTAATGTATTATACCCAGTATGAGTCCATTCAGGGCACATATGTACAATTGAATCCCCCAATTCAGTGTCCCTTGACTTTGGCTAAGCATTAGTAGCATTGAAAAACTCTGAAGCCCAGGCTGCGCCCTAGACTAATGGAATTAGAACATCTGGAGGTGGGACCCAGCAATCTGTAGTTGCTAAAATTCCAAGCTAGAACAACTGGAGGTGGGACCTAGCAATCTGTAGTTGCTAAAACTCCCAAGCTTGAGAACCACTGTCCTAACTTCAGATTCATTTCATGTTTGGTCATCAGCCAGACATGAGCCAAATTCTTTGACAGTCACTAGATCCTAAAAGGATCTAGTGTCTGACATTAATGCTCTGCAATAGTCCCTGACCTCCCAACTTTTTAAGCACCCAAGCTTCAGCTACAGCTGGGATCATTTTGGTAAGACACACATATTTTTGGTTTTTGCAGACACAAACCCCAGCTCTTATAATCGTGAAGGCTCTGGAGACACAGCACATGTAACAATGAACTTGGGTCATCCCATTGGCTAGCCTGTGGCCTCTGCAGCCCTTCCGCTTGCTGCTCTGGCCCCTGTGAAGGCAACACTGCCCCGCAGCAAATGTGGCTCTCACCTTCTCAGCCAAGCACTCAGGTCTTTTTTTTTTTTTTCTGATATGCACACTCATCAGCATCATGGCCCTCCTCTGGACCAGCTGCTTCCCACAGGCCTCCCTTCCTCTGCTGGTCACCACTGCCATGGCTGACACAGGCCACCCCTAGGCCAAGCCCCTCCTATTTCCGTTTGGTTCTGCTGCTGCCACTGAGGCACTGGAGCCAGTCATCTGTCACAAAAGTAGATGAGAACATCTATCTTGTGCTGCTTTATGTATTAAAAGAAGGCCCCTGTTAGAGATCTTGCTGACCCACTCTTGCAGTTTTTAAACAGTCCTCATCCCACAGCAGGCCTGGGACTGGCCCTCCACCCCATGACTGCATGCCCACTCCCTCCTCCAGCAGGGATGAACTCTTTCTGGAACATTCCTCTTTGCTCAGTTTCTCACCCAAGTCCCATAAGGGCAAAGTCCAGCAACAGACACAGCCGAAGTCCATGCAGAGTCCCCTCCTCATCCCAGGGACACTTGGAAAATGTGCAGCTTCAGCAGGCCAGTATTCCACAACTCTCACTCACTGTAAGGCTGGATAAAGGCTGCAGATGGGGAGGACATAGAGATGGGGCCCTCTAGAGCACCCTAACCCCTTGCTCTGGGGAGTGGGAACTTGCATTGGAGATACTGAAGGTGCCCTAGGATCACTAGGGGTCTGGAAGGGACCATGAAAATGGGTGAGAAATACACAAAGGGGACTTAATTTGTTCTTGTTGTTTTAAATACTACATATATATTTGAAAGTTTGGGACTCCTATAATGATTAATTTATTTTTATGTATTTCTAAAGATTATACATGCAAAAGCAGTGGGCGTCTGGCTCTCTCCCATATCTCCGGTCCAGCTCTAAAGCAAGCAGGCTTCTGGTTTTTCACTTCATAACTCAAAATATACTTATCCCTCCAACCTGATTAACCCCACTGACTCCTTGTGGATAGCTGGGGTTGGATGGATGCCTTTCTTCCCTCTCTGCCCCCACATATTACTGGATTCAGTTCCTCAGCTCAGCTCTCCAGGATATGTGGTGAGGCTACTGGCATCACCATCCTCTTCTCCGTCTTTCCTTCCTTGGGCTTCTACTTCTACCTAAGGTCAGTGGTAGCTTTAACCTTATCAAGATCACAGGATGGAAAAAATCTCCCAGGTATCAGGAATATGGCCCATGGAAAGACATAACTCAAACATTAGCTGGATGTGAGGAATAATGAAAAAGGAGGGGTTCTGGGTGGCTCTGGGGTCAGAGGGTAGGACAATCCTTGGAGAGGAAAGAAGAGAGGATGAGGCTGGGGTACCTCTACTGCACCCTAGTTGATCTGTTCAAGGCCACTGGACACACTAATGTGGCAGCAGGAGCAGACATGGGCCTTAGCTACCCCAGAGCGGTAATTGGAATCATGGTACAGCTGAGATCATCGTGAGAATGTGCAGACTAAATAAAGAGGGTTAAAACCAAAGCTGGAAGAATGCCAACGTTACAAGAATGGAGAGACTCAAGAATGGAGTACCCACAGCAGCAGGAGGAAACCGCTGATGCTGATCAAGGATACCCAGGATTGAAGGGACCACTGCACTCATAGGCAGGGGATTCCCTAGTGCCAGTGGGTAGGGTTCACTGGCATGGCAGGGAGGCACAGAGAAGTGGGGTGAGGAAGAAGCATGAACCCTAAACAAGGGGAGGGGGAGTGGAGATGGGCAGGACGTGTCTCCAGGTGTTGAGTTCAGAAGGAAGTGAAAGCATCAAAAGGTGGAGAGATGAGGATGAGAAGATGGAGTGAGGCTCTAGGGAGCTGGGCCAGGACACAAGGTGAATCTTAGAGGCAGGCAGACAGCCCCACCACCCTAACAAAAGGGACAGATGAAGCGATGTGACAGGGTCAGATAAATCTGCAATTAGGTAGCAAGATGTCCACCATTCCTAGGCCATCAGAGAGCTTCTCTCTGGAGCAGAGTACACTCACCAGCTGAAAGTGAGGGTCAGGATGAAGCCTAGAGAAGTGGTGGTAGGGAGCTGTGGTGGCAAGCAGGAAGGTGATGTGCAGGAGCACCAAGGGGCCCTCAGAGGCTGGATACCATCCTTTGCATTTTTCCTCTCTGGGTGTCTTTTCTCCAATAAATCTCGCCTTCAGGGGGCAGCAAAGAGGCAGCAAGCTCCTGAATCCTACTAGGGCTGTTTCAGCGGGGCAGGCCTAAAAGCAGGTCCTGTGAACTGGGATCTGAGATCCTGATGCTGATGAAGAATGACTGAAAGAGGATGGTGCTGGCAGTCAGGACCAAGGGCTCAAGGAACCTGAGACTGTAGTCTGAGTGGACCAGGTTAGAGGTCGGTGGTTCTTGGCCGTGGTAAGGTACGTGATATGGCCACAGGTTTGGTAGCTACAGTGAAGTGAGGTGAAGATCCTTGAGAGGTTGTAGCAAAGGGCAGGGTGAGGGATGTTGAAGATACTCAGTAAGAAGGTAGGAACTGAGTGGAGGAAGAAATCTAGGTGGCAGATGCTCACGTCTTCCCTCTAGAGGGGCGGGGGGTGGATGTCTGAGGCAGGGAAAGTTGGGTACACCCCCTGAATTGGTCCTCAATGGCACAGGGGGTCTTACCACGTGGTGGGACTGGGACAGTCCAGGGCCTTGCCCCACCTCCCACCTCTGATGCTGAGGAGTGTGGGAGGAAGAAGGAATGTGGTATCCCTGGAGTTCTGAGAACCAAGTTTTCTGCAGGAAGGAGACAAAACCACCTGCAGGGAACAGCTCAACCCACCAGGGAATCTGATGGTCATGGAATAAGGGTTCGCAAGGATGATCATTCAGCAAGAATTTATTAAGCAGCCACATCTGCCAGGTCTTGGGATAGACACAGTCCCTGCACACAGGGGCTCAGATCCTGGCAGAGGCTCAGGGGACAGGCTTGGGTAGGGGATGGAGATGGGGCTTGGGACACAGGAAGGTACAAAGGGCAAGAGAACTCCCCTCTTGGGCAAAGAGGCCTGTGAGGAAGGGTAGCCCAAATCTCAGCAATGCCTTCAGTGTCCCTTCAGTCATGGGGGCCTCGTCTCCTTACCCAGAGGTCCATTCATTCCTTGGTCTCTTCCTTGATTGGGAATTAACCCATGTCTACTCTGCAGGCCTTTAGGTATGTGGGCTGGTGAAGGCAGGGGGTCTGGCTGCAAAGTTGGGAGGGGGGTGGCCAGTAGCTACAGAGGAGGGAGGCACTCAGGGCTCTCAGAGGTCTGTCTTAGGGGTATCCGGGCCTAGGCTGGTGGGGGGCCTCTTGGGAGGGTGGGAAAATAGGAAAGCAATTGGAGAAACTTCCAGTTGGGACTTGGACTTGGGGATTCTCCATGGGAGCTCTGCCACAATCCCTGGGGGGAACTCTTGTTCTAAAAGTCTGGGGTACTTGGCCTCCCTGTGGGCCTCTTATGGAAGAGGCATTAAATTGGGAATCCGCGTAGGAGCGAGGGAGGGCAAAGATATTTTGGAGCCACTGAGCTAAACGGCGGGAACCCCTGAGGGAGCGGCAGCGGGATCGTAGGGACCTGCACACCTGGCGGGGTGGGCTGATGGCTCTCTGAAGACAGGGAGGACACTCCTGGGCATTGGTAGGATGGCCAGGAGACCCTGTGGTAGTAGAGGTGGTAGCCTGGGCAGCAGGGGGAAAGGAAGTCCACATGGGGGCACGATATAGTTGGGCAGGCAAGCGGAGAATGCGGTGAAGGCGGTTGGCTCTCTGTGCCCTGCACGGGTAGATGCTGATCCCACGGTGGATGGCAGCATGCTCCTGGTGATCGGCAGGCTGGCTGGGAGATTCAGCATCGTGGACGGCCGTGGAATGGTGGGGAGGCCAGGTTGGCAAGTGGCCTGTGCCTTGGAGCTGGTGGGAGGCTGGATGGGGGTGGGCAGCTCCTGGCGCGCTCAGCAGGGAGTGGGCTGGTGAGGAGTGTGGCTCAGCAGTCTCCGGCGGCTCCGTGCACTTTCCAACACAGAACCTCAGACTGAGGGCCGGAAGGGACCTCAGGACCACCCAGTTTAACCTTTTGCTCGATTCAGATCCCTCTTTCCCTGGAAAGGTGACAGCCCAGCCTCTAACACACCTCTAGGGACAGAAGGATCACTACCCATGAGATCCCATGAGGCCACTGGTTTCACTGAAGGATGGCTTTAAAGAAGTTCTTTCTTACATGGAGTCAAACTAGCTTGTCTGGCCCCTGCACAGTGCTGCCTGTGCCTCACACCCTTTCCTTCTCTTCACTGACGCTCACTGGCTAAGATTAACCAGGGAATGGGTTCTTGTCCAGTCCTTCTCACAGAGGATGTAGAGGACAGAAAATATGTGAGGAAGTTGCTCCAGACAAAATGCCTTGGACATTCCAGAGGAGAGCCAGGGCCCCGAAAGGAAGTGCTCTAGCAAGCATTGCAAGAATACATGCGGCCACCGAAGGCTCCTGCCTTGGTGTGGTGAGAGGGCTGGGGTAGTCCAGGCATTTAGCTGGCACTTAAGAGACTCTCCTTGGGACAGCTTAGGCCTTAATGCCTTGCTGGAAAATTCCCTAGGCGCAAGGCAAGTCTGAGAGTCACCTGCTGTGGCTGTGGCCCCTGGGACCTGGAATAAGGGGAGGCTGGAGTCCTGGGTCGAACTTCTGGGCCACTCACCGAGTTCTCGGCATCTGAGTCTTCTGAGCTGCTGATCACAACGATGCGCTCCTCTGAAACAGCGAGGGAAGGTGACATTAGGTCCTTCCTGGAATGCACACTGGCTAGGGTGGGGGGTGCTCACTGGGATAGAGTGGGGTCCTTGCAGGTCAGTAGACTGGGGGTGATGAAGCATTGCGGGGTGATGTGAACATTCATCACATGTGCCAGGGTGGATCTGCTTTCTGTTCAGGTTTGGGTTACTAACACATGAATTTTTATCACTCCCTATTGTGCCTCATCTATGAATATTTAATGCAGCTACTGGTCCTGAATGCAGAATTTGCTCTCTATATAGGAGGCCTTAACAACCACTACCTGGTTTAGAACTTTTTGTGATTTTTCTTTTCCCCCCAAAACAGGGTCTTTCTATTGACCAGGCTGGCTCTAAACTCCTGGGTGCAAGTGATGCTCCTGTCTTAGCCTCTAGAGTTATAGGTGTATGCCACCATACCCTATAAACCTTTTACAGTCCTAAAGAAGCACATTGGCTTGTTCCAATCTTAGCCCTGTGAGCTTAGCTATCTAGAATTAAAAGATGCTTCATCTAGTTAATAGAAACCCTTTGATGATCAACAGCATTTGTGAATAAGGAATAGCAGTCAGGGCTCAGGGTATGACAAGGGTCAGGGGTCAATCTGGGACCTACAATGAACAAAGCTGAACTCTAGGTCAGGAAGATCCATGAAAAAAATTAAAACAAACAAACAAACAAACAAACACCCTGTTATTCCAGCATCCTTGGTATTGACCTCAATTCCTGCTCAAGGACTCAGACTAAGATATCTCATGACTAAACAACTCAGTGAGACCCTGTCTCTAAAAAAAAAAAAAAATCTCATGAGGACAAAGGAGATACTTAGGTAGAAAAATTGGGGGAAATGATGGACATGAACTTTACCCAAGTCCTCTTTGGGACTGTGCTAGTCATTCACCAAACATTTCCTGGGGACACCCACCCTGTGCACAGGCATGATGCTAGGCACTGGAAGAATGTTCTGGGGAAAGGATTCATAGCACTGAGCATGCTAGCCCCTCGGTTCCCTGAACAGGCATCACAGCAAAGCACACAATAAACTGGCAGCTCAGAGAAAGACACACAAGGGCATCCTGTTGGCTTTGCATTCCTGGGTAGGGTCAGAATGCAGAAGGGTCCCACCCAGACCCTGGAGGGCAGCATTTGCTGCCCTAACCACCTCCCTACCTGCCTCCCCAGCGTCGCCAAGCACGTGGTTGTTGTTGGGCAAGAGGACCTCTTTTCCTATGATGGGGCTTTCAGGGCTGGGGGGCCCATCCAAATGGGGAGGTGAGACAGCCTTGGAGGTACTGGGCCTGGGCTGCTCCGGGGAACTTGGAGCCAATCTCGCCTCCTTGTCTTCCTCAGACTCCAGCTTGATGACCTTCCTGGAACACTGGGTATGGCAGGACTTCCTCTTCTTGGGGGTGGTTGTGTTGGAGACCTCCTGTGCAGTGGGGAGTCACAAGGCTAGGTCAGGGGCTCCAGGGTTGGAAGCAGAGATCCTGTCTGGTTGCTGGAGTCCTAGGGCCATGTTTTTGCTCCTGTTATTCCCTCTGCCACACAGAATGCCCCTCTTCAGACAGGAAACCTCCCACACCGCCATGCGCACTGCTCCTAGCTGCTGACCACCAACCTCTGCTGCTCTTTGACAGTACTGGGTGTCCCAGCACCCCAGCTGGGCTGGAGTGGCTCATGCTTAGAGGAGAACTTCATGATGGTGCAGCCAAGAGCAAGGGAGGGCACAGAGTAGATGTCAAGCAAATACTTCCTCCTGAAGAGCTTCTGAAGGCTGGGATTTTCACCCTAGCTTCAGCTGACTGTCCTGGTAGAATGTGGGGGCCTTCTGAAAGAGGCAGGGGCTGGGAGAGGCTTACCTCACTGTAAGAGGAGCCTTTGATGGAGAAGGCATACAGTGGCACAGGGTGTGCTCCGGGCACCGACTGTACCACAGCCACAGGTTGGGCCTCAGCCAGCCCCAGGGCCTGGGCCTGCACCCTCTGTGCCTCGTCCGGCTGTGAAGTCAGGAAACAAGAGAATCAGAAATGATCAGGCAGCAGGTCTTGGGCCCATGACCCCAGGCCTGCAGGCAGCCTCAGATAGACTCCCTGGTCCCAAGCTTGGAGCTCACTGGGGACAAGGAGTCTTCCCTCTCCATGACTTCACCTGCTCCCGACCTTGGTGTCCAGGCACCAATTAAGTTCCTGGGTATCTTAACAAGGCTGGAAGATACCTCAGGGACCACTCCTCCTCAAGACATGGCCACGAGCCAGCCCGGCTTGTACGTATCCAGGCACAAGGTGCTTGCTGCCAAGACTACACATTTCCATCAGTGAGAAATCCTCCCACAGGGCAGAACCTGGCCTCCTGTGAACTTGAGTCTGCCCCCTGGGCCTTACCTCTACTGGTCAGCTACTATACAAGTTGGACCAATTACTTAAAACTCACTGAGCCTCAGTCCCTTCTGTAAAATGGGAATAACAATACTTACCTCAAATGGCAGTATGGAAGAAATGTATTAAATTCAAGCAAAATGTTTAGGAGAGCACCTGGCACTTAAAAAGTGCTATTAATGGTGATGATGATGATAACGATGATGATAAATACTGTTTTTATTACTACTCAATGCCAGGCTCAGGGCCAAGTGCTTCATGTACCTATATCAAAACGATGTAGCAGTCATTGCTGAAACCGTATATCTCTAAATATTTTATGATACTCCATTTCTGGGTAGTATTCTTATATAGACTATATCTGTAAGCATTACCTCTTCAATAATAATTGTTATAATTATTACATAATTTTAATGCCTTTTGAAGAAACTAAGCAAAGAAAAAAATAAAAATAGATATTTAGGGGCTGGGATTATAGCTCAGTGGTAGAGCACTTGCCTAGCATGTGTGAAGCTAGGTTTGATCCTCAGCACCACATAAATAAATAGGACAGGGGTTGTAGCTCAATGGTAGATCACTTGCCTTGCATGTGTGAGGCACTGGGTTCGAATCTCAGCACCACATAAAAATAAATAAATAAATAAAGACACTGTGTCCATCTACCACTAAAAAAAAATAAAAATAAAATAAATAAAGAAAAAAAATAGATAATTTTATTTCATATTATTTCTTTGCAGACGTCCACTTTAGCACTGTTTGTGGTAATAAAACTACCGACAATAGGGAACTGGCTAAACAAGGCACTCCATCCATTTAAAAGACCACAAATAGGTGGCAGGAAGCTTTCTACTACTGACTTCCCCGCCAAAAGGTGCCAGGAGACAGGCACAGTGGTGTACACCTGTAATCCCAGTGGTTCTGAAGTCTAAGGCAAGAGGATTGCAAGTTCAAAGCCAGCCCCAGCAATTTAGCAAGAGCCTAAACAACTTAATGAGACCCTGTGTCTAAATAAAATATTAAAAAGGGCTAGAGATATGGCTGTGGTTAAGTGCCCTTGGGTTCACTTCTTGGTACCAAAAAAAAAAAAAAAGTGCCAGCAAAGTATTAGGAAGCTTTCTACTACTGACAGGGAAAGAATTTTGAAACACATCATTGAGCACAAAAACCCAGAGTACAATACCATGTATACATTGTGTTATGCTATCTTTGCATAATAATGAAGTAGAAAAGGCAAGCATCTACAATCATATTTTCTTATAATTACATGAAAAAATTCTGAATGATTTATAAGAAATGAAAAAAGATAAGTATCTGGGCATAAGAATTGGCAGATGAGGGAGGAGGGAGACATGCTATTTGTCACTTTCTATATTTTAATTTCTGACTGTGTGACTATATGACCTATTAGAAAATAAATTAAATTGCCTTCTTATTTTGAAAGTATGTATATGGGGATGCAGTACCCAAGGTAGTAAGAGTTGGCTTTTAATCCTGCCTCTAGTTTGCTGTGTGTGGCCTTGGGGAAGGCCTCTTTGGCTTCATCCTCTGAAAAGAGGGGCTTAGACTTCATACTCTCTTCTAGTTCTAAAACTTTCAGACTCTTAAGTCCTACCTCCCCCAGGAAGCCTCTCCTGATTGCCTCAGCCCACAGCAATCTCTCTGTCCTACGGATCACACCCTGGTAAAGCTTGCTGTACCTCTGCCTCACCAGAAGATTTGCTTTCCATGGAGAACTGCTCAGTGCTGAGCCCAGACCCTTGACAGGAACATATGAGCTGGAGTGACTAGTCTGGGGAAGAGACCACCTGGCAGGTCCAGGAAGGAACTGAGAAGGCTTACCCTGCTGGAGGGGAGCCATGCCTGTGAGCACTGAAAGGGGCAAGCTGAAGGGATGCCACCACCCAGGAAGAAATTTCTAAGTCAGAGCCATCCAGAGATG
The DNA here is from genome assembly GCF_001458135.2 of Marmota marmota marmota. Classification (NCBI taxonomy): domain Eukaryota; kingdom Metazoa; phylum Chordata; class Mammalia; order Rodentia; family Sciuridae; genus Marmota; species Marmota marmota. The sequence goes on from NW_026000229.1 coordinate 8,444,259, forward strand.
GGAGTGGCTGCCTCCAGAATGAACGAAACTTCCTGTCTCTGGAGGGGTGCTCACGAAAGCTGGACAGGGGTTCTGCAGAGGTAAAGCCAACATGAGATGGCATATGAGATGGCTGTCGCTCTTAGGTATGATGGCCCTGGAATCATACCTAGGAAGGAGATCTGACTCCTGGCCCCATTCTCTCAACCAAGAACCATGTGTGGGGGAAGGACGAGGGTAAGGTCCACCTAAGTTGACCCCAGGAAATGACTTACATGTTTGGAGTAGAGTAAAGGGAACAGGGAGGTCATCTGCCACATTCAACAGGGCTGCTGCCAGTAACCACTGTCTTCTCCACCTCAGGATCTAAGCCCTCTGAATGCGGCTCTGGGGCTCCTCCTGGCACAGGCGGTTGAGCGCTTTGTGCACGAAGTCATGCATGTCCATCAACAGCTACTTTGGCATGTAGGAGCTCAGAGCCATCTAGCCAAACCCTCCTTAATGCCTTCTTCAACTCCCTCCCAATAAATGCTCCAGTCTAGCCACTTGCTGTACTTCTCAGACACAGGGACACCACCTACTACCTCCCCTTCACACCTCAAACCCCTCTCACCAAGTCAACATCAAAAGGCTCCCTGGGAGTTCCGGCAGTCTCTGGGCTGGCTCTCCTGCATACAGCTGCATCTGGAGAACACAGAGAAGGGATGGCAGGTCAGAGACATCCCAGTGAGGGGCATCCTGGCCTGGGACAGTGACAGAGAGGAATTCTGTTGCTTTCTCTGGACACCCATTCTCCAGGACATCTCTGTGGAGAGGGTGGCAGTTGGAAGAAAAGCTCCCTTGTCTGCAGTAGGCCTGAACCCAGCCAGAAGGGAGAAAGGGGCAGCATTAAAGAGCAACTGTGTTTGACTCCAAACCCCAAGTATACCTTTCTCCATCTCCAAGCCAACAGCAAGGCAAAAAGTAGATGACCATTTCTGCTCACTGACTCCTATGGGGTGAGAGCTCTTCCTGATCCAATGCCTGGCTTAAATTTAATCTAATATAAAATTCTCATGCTTCAGACTAAAATAATTCTCTCTCTGCCGCTGACCAGTTACAATATCCAAAGCACTGTTTAAACTCTGGGGTCATTTCCCAGATATGGAGAAATACTCACTGCTTAGGTGGAGAAGGCACAAGTCATGCTCACTCTAGGAGCATGCCTTTATGAGCCCAAGTTCATCAGCTCCAGGTGAAGTAAGTAAGTTCTCCACCACTGACACCTGCTCAGGTAACTTTGGATTGTCCCTCTACCAGCTGCTCAGAGCTCAGATTCCAGCTTAGAGATTTAGTCAAAAAGCCCTGACATCCCCCATGTGCCCTGTTCCCCTCTCCTAATCATTTTGAAAGCCCCACACAGAGCTGCTTCAATTCCTGGAGTTTGATGCAGAGCCAAGCACTGTGTCATTCTCCAGCTCCCAAGTGCCCAGTACTAGGCAGAGTCCAGAAAGGTTGTCAGCTGCCAGGGGTAAGGTTTTGAGCAAGCACCCAATCACTCCCCAGAGATTTTGTTAGGCCCCACCTTCCAGCTAACTTCTCTATTCCTGAGAACGGGGGCTTAAGAGCCTCCTAGAGTGGGCTAAAATGATATGCCAGGTTGGGTTCTCAGGTCTGCAGTGTGTCAACTTCCACATGTTCCTCAGGGGTCACAGCTATTCCACAGGGTCCTATAAAAACCCTCAAATGACCACAGCTTACCTGTTCCCTGGGTGATGCAAGAGACGAAGTCCTGCAGGCGAACCTTGAACTCCTCGAAGCCATCTGTGTGCAGGGCAGCTTGCAGGCTCTGGGGCTCCTCCTGGCGTAAGCGGTTGAGCGCTTTGTGCACGAAGTCATGCATGTCCAGAACCTCCTGGTCGGAGGCATAGCGCTTCATCCTCTGCACCAGCGCACCGCCAGTGCGGATGCGCTGCAGCACAGCATCCAGGCGACGAAGCTGGCTGGCCATCTCTTGGTAATCTCGCTGGTACTGCTCATTCACTGCATCCAGCAGCTCGCGCTCCCGTGCCAGCACATGTGCTACCACCTGGCGTACATGTGTGCTAATCAGCTCCTCTGTGTCCGCGCGCGCACGGCCCAGCTGGCCAATGGCTGAGCGCATCTCTGCGTGCGCAGTGCTGAAGGTACTGTCCTGCTCTTGCAGTGCGTGTGCCATAGTGTCCAACTCCTCTTGCCGCTGCTGGATCTCTGCGCTGATGTCGCACTTGAGGTCGCTGTGGTCCCTGTCCAGGAGTGCACAGGAACAGCACAGCGGCTTGGAACAGCCTCGGCAGTAAATACTGCGGACACACAAGACCATCCCTGAGTTAAGGCTCTCCTACAATTTTTCCCTTTAAATTTTCATTATTAAATTCCTATTCCAAAATTACCAAACTTTGAATCATGACATGTTTTTAGGTTCGTGCTGTTCCCAATTCAGTGTTAATGGTTATGTTGGTAGAACAACTACCAATAAAACAACAGTGTTTAAAAAGTTACTACAGCTGTACGCTGTGGCGCATGCCTATAATCCTAGCAGTTTGGGAGGCGGAGACAGAAGGATTGTGAGTTCAAAGCCAGCCTCAGCAAAAGTGAGGTACTAAGAAATTCAGTGAGTCTCCAAATAAAATACAAAATAGGGCTGGGATGTGGCTCAGTGGTGGAGTACCCTTGAGTTTAATTCTTGGTACCAAAAAAAAAAAAAGTTACTACAGTAACAATTTCTCCATCCATGCAGAGATGCAAAATTATACAAAAAAGAAAGTAATACTCTCCCTTCCACCACCTCTGAGGCACCAGGTGAGCATGTAGGATGCATCCTTCCCACTTTTCTCCACTCAAATCACCTTACACAGATGCCCTGGCTGCTGCTGCTTGTAGAATTCTAAGGACTGGACATAAATCATNAGGGGGGGGGGTGCCGAGCGCTCTGCTGACTCCTTTTATTGAGGAGAAGCTAGTCAAATGAGGCAAGGGGTCAGGTTTCAGAGGGCTGAGTCTAGACTCATGATGTCTGCTGTCAGCAGGTTGACTGACATCTAGGAAGGCCACACCCAAGGGCACAGTAAGAGAAGGGGACACATAAAGGGTGTTTCCATGGAACATTCTATCCCAAACAGGGCAAGGGGTAATATTACAAAGGAACAGGTAAGCATAGCTCCACCCATGGGGATGTAGGAAGGCATGCCCATGCACGAAGAAGACACAGTAGCTTGCACCCTAAAGATTGGGGCTATCGTCTGGGTTGACCCAGGATGCCGCCCCAATCAGAAGGGAAGACAGACACAGTCACGTGCTAGTCCACCTCCCCCCCCACACCTGTAATCCCAGCCACTGGAGAGGCTGAGGCAGATGGATGGATTACTTGGGCCTAGGAGTTGGAGGCCAGGCCTGGCAGCATAGCAAGACCCTGACTCAAAACAAAAACAAGATTATGCTACATCATCACTTTGTAACTTCTTCCTCTAGCCTTACTTCCATTTAGGGCATTTCTCTAGTTCTATAGGAGTAGATCTAATATTCTCACATTCATATTCTCATTCTCTCTCTCTCTGTGTCTCTCTCTCTCCCCCTCCCTTCCTCCCTCCCTCCCTCCCTCTTTTGATATTCTTCCCTCCCTCTTTTGATATTGGGAATTGAAGCCAGGGGTGTTTGACCACTGAGTTATATTCCCAGTCCTTTTTATTTTTTATTTGGAAACAAGGTGTCACTAATTTGCAAAGGTGGCCTCTGAACTTGCAATCCTCCTACCTCAGTCTCCCAAGTCTCTGAGATTAAAAGGTACGTGCTACCACAAGAGCTTGTATTTTCTTTAATAGATCCATCATTTTCTAAATAGACAATGGGTTCAGTCATTCTCTCTTTGACAGGCATTCCTGTGATTTCCTGTTGGCGCATCTTCTTCCTTCCTTCCTTTTTATTTTTTTCCAATATGAACAATGATGTAATTACATCTATGTTATTAAATGTTTTAAGTACTTTTTTCCTATGAAATAAAGTACAAATAAGAGGATTGCTACATCAAAGAGTGTATATTTTTAATAACTTATGTAATTGATATATTTAATTAATAATTAGTTTGTGAGATAATGGCTATTTTAATTAGGTGGATTGAGCCATTCCACGATATATACATATTTCAAAACATCATGGTGTGTACTGTAAATTATGTAATTTTTATCCATTTAATATGTATTTTTCTTTCTTTTTTAGCTAGCAGACATTTTGATAGATTTTTACCACATTAATCTCCCTATCAAACCTGTGAATGTTACTTTACATGCAGAAGGGACTTCGAAGGTATGACTGAATTAAGAATCTTGAGATAAAGAGATTATCCTGGATTATCTGGGTGGATCTAATGTTATCCCAGTAGTTGTTATAAAGGAAAGAGGCGGGAGGCAGAAGAATGAGAGGAGATGTGAAGAGAGCAGAGGCTGGAGGGATGCTGTGCTGCTGGCTTTGAGAATGGACGGGGCAATGTACCAAGGAATGAAAGCAGCCTTTGGAATCTGGGAAAGGCAAGGAAAAAAGTCCCACCAAGAGCCACCTAAAAGGAACAAAGCCCTGCTGGCACTTTAATCTCAGACCCATTTGAGACTTCTGATCTCCAGATGGACAAGATAATACATCTGTATTTTTTAAGTCCCTAAATTTGTGGTAAAATGATTTTGTTATAGCAGCCATAGGAAACTAGTATAAATTCTCAGGTAAGAAGGCTAAGTTCATGCCTTTCACCACTGCTTTTTCAAATACTATCAAGAAAAATATTGCTAGTTATTTCTCCAGAAATATTGCCATAATTTGCTCACACCACCAATGGTATGAAAAAGCCAGCCCACCTGAGACCAGGAAAAGGGTCTTAGCTGGGGCTACTTTGGCCTAAGTCACCAAGATCAAATTTTTCTGGAACTACCAACAGCCTGCTGACTGGCCTCACTCCTAACTCATGTCCTCCTTCACCAGCTCTCAACATTCCCATGCCATCCTAGGTGGTCAGGTCTCAGGGCTTGATCCCCCTGATCAAACACTGGAGACTTATTCCAGGCCAGCAGAGGCTTCTGGAGAACACAGATGTGGGAACAGGTGTCGCCAATGGGTCATAGGTATTCAGCTTTTCCAGCCTTGGGGAATCTGATCCAAGTAGGAGAGACCTATCAGAGACAGGGCCTCTGATGGAAGTTAAGCAGCACCTGGAGCAGAGACAGTATTGGGCAGTTGTGGGTCTGATGTTGACTCTATGTCCTTGGCCAAACATCCCCAGAGCCTCCAGCCCTCTGATAAGACTGAGGTGTAGATGTCGAACTGGAGTGACCCATTCAGGGGCTCCCCTCAGGACCAGGAATGACCTTCTTAGTCAACTGGTTCTTCCACCCTCATTCAAGGGACACTCACTGAGTCAATACTATGTGCTTGGCAAAATGGGGGAGACCAGTGGTGAGGTGGGTATCACCTCAGCAAGAACCCAAACTCAACACACACAGGAGGAGGTATCTTTGGAAAGGCAAATAATATTTATTTGCTCCTGGAATTAAAAAAAATAAATAAACAAAATGCTGTTGTATTAATAATAAGAAATTGCTCCGCAAAGTGGCTAAATTGCACCAGAATTGACAGAGGGGGGGTGGATAAAAAAAAAAACCTTAAGTCTATCCCTGCAAATGGGGATATATATATATATATATATATATATATATATATATATATATGGGTTGGGAGTGCAGCTCAGTGGTAAAGTGCCTGCCTGGAATGTGCAAGGCCCTGGGCTCAATCCCAGTACTGAAAAAAAGAAAGAAAAGAAAAGAATGGGGAAAATTGCATGGTCGCATTCACAATAGCAATCTCCCCTCCCCCGCAAAAAGCTATAAAATACCTAGACATAATCCTAACATGATATGAAGAAGATGACAAAAACCCACTGAAAGATAAAGTCTAAAAATAAAACCCAGAAAAATGTAACAAGGTCCCAATTAGAGTTAGAGACATCAGATAGTATAAGATTAACTCTCAAGTTAATATAAAGATTTAAAGCAACTTTTGTCCAATTATGAATGAGATTTTGATACTTAGCCAAAATAAAGGGATAAAGAGAACAAACAGCTAAAATTTTTCTGAAAAATCATCATAAGGAATGGACTTTTCTTGGCTAAAGACACTTGATAGAAGTGTCATTATTAAAAGAATGTTGCTAGGTGTAGTGGCACATGCTTGTAGTCTCACCTACTTGGGAGGCTGAGGCAGGAGGATCACCTTAGCCCACGAGTTTAAGACCAGCCTGGGCAACATGGCAAGACCTCATCTCAAAAGCAAGCAAACAAAAACAACAAAAAAGATCATGGTACTCAAAGAAAGATCAGATAGACACCCTGGCATCCACAGGAATGTAATATGCTATAGAGCAAGGAAAGCATCTCAAACTAAAGGGGTTTCCAAGAATGGGAGCCAGGGAATTGGCTGGCATTGGGGGGACAGGAGTCCAGCGACAGCCTTGCTCCTTTCTTCACATGCAGATATATTTCCAATGGATTTCAGATTTAAAATGAGAAAAACAACACCATGAAGGAGAAACTTTAGTCAACTCTTCACTTATCTCTTGATGCTGTAGAACTTAAAATCACTGAAGAAATGGAAGAATCAAACAATCCACAGATACTACTGCCTCAAAATTCAAAACGACACTTTAAAAATTTTTTTTTTGCAAAGACATTCATGATTTATGTAATGACATAAGAAAGGCAAGTTATAGACATTAAGTGTTGTTCATTTTGTTTTAGATGATAAGAGACAGCAAGAAGGAAAGAGTCTATGGTAATACAGTGGTAGTAATCTCTTCCTTTCCCTCCACTCCTTTTCACCAATTTAGATCCTCCAAAAGTTTCTGTAATCAATTCTAAGATAAGGAGTTTGGACTTTAAATAGGAGCAATAAAGAACCCTCAAAGAGTATTCCATTTAGACATTACAACAAAGCTTTCTCTCCTTCCCTGGAATATATTGTTTTGCTTATCTCTTATGCCCATTGAGTGAATTTCCTACATTGTTAATATTTTAATAGTAGCTTCAGCATGTTTCCTGGGTTCTCAGCTTCCCCATCCTAAAGTGTCCATATCACACCAGGGCCACAGCATAGCAGAATGGAGGAGACAGTTGGGACTGAATCTGAGCTCTCCTAGTTCATGGCTGACCCTCTTGAGCAAATTCTCTCCAAATCTTAATTTCTCCACCTGTAAAACAGGAATCATAATGGTTCCCTCATAGACTATCATGAGGACAAGACGGGTTGGTATACATAATGTGCCCAGCACAATGCCAGTACACACTGGACATTCTGGAGCCATCAAGGAAGAGGGGGCAGTAGCCACACATGTACATGGCAGAGGTAGCCTTCTGCTGGAGGGAGAACCTCTCAAATTCAGATAGTAAGGAGACATCACCACTGAGGGTGTTCCCTGGGCTGTCCCCTTTCCAGCATGCACATGTCATTCCAGTCCAGTCACATCTCCTGAAGAAGACAGAGGAACAGGTCATCTCTGCTGTTTTAGGAAACAGGTAACTTGAATACAGGAAGAAGAAGCACTATGAAAATAGAACTGGCGGAGCTGGCACCAGAGCAGGACACTACAGCAGGGCCTGGTTTGCCTGAATGGCAACTAGAAAGCAGCCCCCCAAGCCTCCACCTCCACATGGCAACTTGGAGCTTTCACTCTGGTGAAGTAGCAAAGGAGCAGCTCTTCTGGAAACTCAAACAACTATAGGGCATAAAGGGACCCATCAGTCATCTGCACAGTAGTGTGAATGTATTTAACCAGAATGGTTTCATGCTATCTCTCTGGTGACAAGAATGAGGAAACAAGATTTCTAAAGCCAGGAGGAAAAGAGTAATTCTAAAACCTGGATTATTTTAGAAGAATGAACACATTATTCCTATTGATCTTCTCTCCAACTACTCATTGGTGTTTATTTAAAAAAAATTTTTTTTTGTTATACATGACAGTAGAATGTATTTTGACATGTTACACGTACATGGATTATAACTTCCCATGGTGTTTATTTTTTAAAATTTATTTATTTTTTGGTACTGGGAATTGAACCCAGGGTCTCAACCACTGAGCCACATCCCTAGCCCTTTTTATTTGCTAAATTACCTAGGGCCTTGCTAAATTGCCAAGGCTAACCTTGAACGGGAAATCCTCCTGTGTCAGCCTCCAGAGTCATTGGGATTAACAGGTATGCACCCAGTTAGCTTCTCATTGGTTTTGAGAAGGTAGAGTGGAGAGCCTGAGAACTCAAAGAAGAAAACACCAGAAGTTAGAGAAGCAATAAGGAAATAAGTGAAAGAGGGAAGCACTTTCTATCTCATATTACATCTTATGCTGGCCCTTTACACAAGAATGAGGAAGAGAAAGTTTGTGTTTTCTTTCCCTACTCTTCTCCACACAGGTGCCTCCTCCCAAGACATATGGCAGGTAGATGGTGGAAGACAGTGTCTGTTGGACCACATCACTTATTCAATAAGTAGCAGGTATGTTGCTGCGTGTATTCCTGCTCCCCTTAGCATCATTAGGCCAGTGAATGGCACTACCATTTGGCAGCCACTCAAGCCAGGGACCAATGGGGTCATCCCATTGGATGCTGCATCACTTCAATAATAATTCATCATTAAGTTTTCCTGAGAGAAAACTTTTTAAAAAATATAGGATTGGGAATATAGCACAGTTATAGAGCACTTGTCTTGCATGCATAAGACCCCCCCTGGGTTCAATCCCCCAGCCCAGCAAAAAAAAAAAAAAAAATTTAATGATGAGTATCAACTTTGTGAAGGCATGAGCCTGGAGTGCAAAGATGATAAAGGCAGAATTCTGGCCCCTCAGCCTGTCACATCAGCTCCCACTGTTGCTGTTCTTTGTTCTTGCTTTGATTATTGTTCATCTCCCAGGGCACCATCTTGTACTTGGCCTTCCCACCTTGGTCTCTTCAACCCCAATCAACTTTTCTTAGTATTTTCAACATGGAATTTTTAAAGCATGATTATTAGCATCAGAAGCAGAGGTGATAGCAATGATACCCCTCATAAGTACAATCAAAATAGTGTCATATCTGTTATATTGCTAAGAAAGGAGATCCAAGCTTTGGAGAAAGTCAGATCACCTAGGGAAATCATAACAATATACTACAATTATATAGTATTGAATGCTGGTGCACATTAACATAACATGGATTTACCTGCCAATAAATGTTACCAGAAATAAGACAAGGTTTATCACCTAGAAAATACAGTGATTACTGAGATGTTTTTACTTAAATCTGATTTGCTTTCAGTAAGTGAAATGTCAAAAGAGATGGGAATAGCTAAAGTAATCAGTCAATTAAAAGTAAGCATAAGAAAAAAGATGTTTGATATTTAAGGTAACAATAACACAACATCATATTAGGCAAGTAACATATGGTTAAAACAAAAAGTTCCATCTGGTTGTTCCAATCCTGAAATACCTCACTAACCCTAAAAGCTTTGAAAGAAATATATCTTTGAAGCTTGGAAGTCTTTTTTTTTTTTTTTGGATACAGGGGATTGAACCTACTGTAAAATCTGCCACAGCAGGAATTTGTTACAAAATTCAATGGCTAAGTTAATCATTAAATGTTAATTGAATTCAATGACGTAGAAAATAAGCAGTTAACTCCGTATGTGACATAAATAATTCTGATATTCTCAAGTATTTTTAGAATAATGTGTAGAAAATTATTTTTATTTTTTAAAATATGTTTTTAGTTGTTAATGGACCTTTATTTAATTATTTTTTTATTTATATGCAGTGCTGAGAATTGAACCCAGAGCCTCACACATGCCAGGCAACTGCTTTATCCCTGAGCCACATCCCCAGCCCGCGAAAATTATTTTTATATAGCTTTGAACATATTTGGTGGTTCTGATATTGGTTACTCATTCAATAGTCATAAAATAAAGAAGTTCCCTGAAATATTTTTAGATTACTAATCTGAAAATACTTAAAATTAATAAATAAAAACAACTGTAATTCTAGTGGAAATAATCCAAGAAAAAGAAAGCAATGAGAAGGAAGAAAAGGAAGTCAGAGGAGTAAACAATTTCATGGAAAAAAACAGAATTTTTAAACTGAAGGAGCATGCCATTCCTGAATAATTTAATATAAAATGCTCAATACCGAGACAACTTGGTTAATTAATAAATTTCAAGAACGAAAACTATCTTTAGGCATCAATACAGAAAAACCAAATCAGTTTGGCCTCAACCCTCAGTTCATGAACATTAGATGGCAGACAGCAGTGTCTACAAAGTTTTGAAGAAAAGATTGTGACCCAGAACTATCATACCCAGAAAAGATGCCATTCAAGTATAGAGTACACAGAGACATTCTCAACACCAAGAGACTCAAGGAACTCAGAACACAGAAGACCTTCCTGAAGAAAATTGCTTCTTGTTGACAGCATTCATCCAAGAAGAGCTCAACTGGAATACAGAATTCAGGGGCTGGGGATGTAGCCCATTTATTGAGTACCTGCCTAGAATGAGTGAGGCCCTGGGTTTGATTTCCAATACTGAAAAATAAATTAAAAAAAAAATATATATATATATATATATATATATATATACAAAATTTGGGAAAAACAAGGTTAAGGTGAAAGAACCAGTGCCAAATGTCTACTACTACTGTCTAATATGGAAGCTTTTCATTAAAAATGAACTATGAAGGCTCCAACTACTTAATGTCTTAGTATTTTTTTTTTTTTAAATCTTAGAGAGATCTTTTAGGAAGATTTGTTTTGAGGTGCTGGGGATTGAACCCCAGGGACTCACACATGCTAGGCGCTCTACCACTGAGCCACACCCCCACCCCTAGAAAGATATTTAAGAAAATATGTCTTTGAAGCTTGGTAAGTCTATTTTTGGGGGGAGGGGTTACTGGGGATTGAACCCAGGGGCACATAACCACTGAACCACATCTCCAACCCTTTTTATTTTTTATTTTGAGACAGGGTCTCACTAAGTTACCTAGGACCTCACTAAGTTGCTGAGGCTGGCTTTGAACTTGTGATCTTCCTGCCTCAGCCTCCAGAGCCACTAGGATTAGAGGAGTAAATCTAATTTTACATTAGTTCTTTTTCTTCTGTTAAATTAAAAAAAAAATTAAGCTTCACATTGCTTAAGTAGCAAGCTCACTCTTAATAATATAAGCCTATGGGAAAATGCAGTCTTGAGCTCTAAATGAATGAGGAGCAAAATTCTTTCTTCAATTCAGTCCTTATTGCTTGTTGCCAGAGCCTAAAGGCAGAGGCCAGCTTGAGCAAAACAGGGGCACACAGTCTGCAGTCAGGATCCTGCAGCCTGTTCTCAGCAAGCTCTTCTGTCAGGTAGCTCCTTTGGACAATGGAAATAGTTCTCTTCCTCTACAATTTTACAGGAGGGTGCTGGAATTAAGATAGCACACGGCAAACATCTCAAAAGGCAGGATCTTGCTCTATTGATTGAATAAGGAAGGTGGAATCCAACCGGAACAGCCAATTACCTGGCTCCATTGGAAAGGGGCTGCCCAGATCCCCAGGAGTCAAGGTGCTCCACTTAATGCTGGCTTCAAATCTGTCCCCTGTATGTAGTTCCATTGTAATCTACATACCTAGAGTACTTTTTCTTCTTGGCTTTCCTTTGCAGTAGACATTTTTCTAAGACATATTAAAGGCACATTCTATATTCTATCATTCTGGACCTCCCTTCAGGGAGCCACACACTCCTTATTCTTGGTCCAAGAACTTTGGGGGAGCATACGACTTGGGCACAAGCCAACCTGAGTATCCCCCAGCAGCCTGAGCAGTCTTTTAAGGAGAGAACCTGACCCAATCACAGAGACGCTGAAACTTGGAATTCAGGGAGAGATTCTCATTGTCTTCCCCTGGATTTGAGATTGAGGGTGTATAACAGAAAGGCAAGTCACAAGAAATTCAGAGAAATCCATCCTGAGACATGATCAGAATATCCAACTGGGTTAGGTCAGAGACCAGCTCATCTTTATTCACTTGTATGTCATCCATCCATTCATGTTTTTGCTTAAGCCACTACCTTAAACATTTCTCACTAATTTATACCAGTTATCATCAAAGCTCACAGAACCTACAAACCTCTTCAAGGTACAGCTCAATGCTGACTCTTTTACCAAGGCTTCCTTAATCCTCCACCTAATTAAATGCAAGTTCTTCCTTCTTAAAATTGCCACAGCCTTATCTGGACTAGTGGGTCCTTGCCATGGAGCACAGCACTGTGCATGTACCACACAAAGCTCTCTGTAGAATCAGACTCCAAAGACACCAATTCTCATATGCCCGGCAACAGCATCCCAATGCCAGGCATGGATAGCTGCCTCATAAATAACTGCTTAATGGCTGGCTAGGCAGATGGATGCATGTGATTCCAGTTAGCCTAATTTTATCATTTAAGAATCAACTGCTAGCCAGGCACTGTGGCACCGCCTGTAATCCCAGTGGCTCGGGAGGCTGAGGCATGGGGATCATAAATTCAAAGCCAGCCTCAGCAACACAGCGAGGTGCTAAGCAACTCAGTGAGACCCTGTCTCTAAATAAAATACAAAATAGGGCTAGGGATGTGGCTCAGTGGTTGAGTGCCCCTGAGTTCAATTCTTGGTACCTACCCCCCACCCTACGCCCCACCCCCCAAAAAAGAATCAACTGCTAATTTCTTTTCTTTTTTTAAAAATATCTTTATTCATTTATTTTTATGTGATACTGAGGATCGAACCCAGTGCCTCACATGTGCTAGGCAAGCACTCTGCCACTGAGCCACAACCCCAGCCCTCAACTGCTAATTTCAATCTTGTGTTCAACAATCTTCTAAAATCTCCAAGGCCTCTATACCTAAGCAGCAGAGCCTACTCCCACAGTTGGAAAAGGAGAGATCAGCCTCCATGAGAAGTAAGACAGTACACTAATCCTAATCCTGACCTTGGTTTGTGTTTAATTCATTGCTTTCTTTCTCCAAAATATCCAAAGGGATTGGTGGTGGTGGTGGTGGTGGTGGTGGTGGTGGGGAGTCCCTTTTATCCACATATTATTCTACCAAATGGAACTTTTGGTTCCTCCAGGAAAAGGAAAACAGTTGCTCTGGCTCTGAAACCAAGTCCCCCAAGTAATTTCACAGAAAACCTTGGAAAAGAGTCATTTATTGTTCTTCTGTCTTGCTGCCCAACTTCTGCCAGAAGCCCTTCTTCTACCATGTGGTACTTCTCATGGGCCAAGAAGCAATCCTAATATCACCATCCCCAATAAGATGAAATTTACTGAGAATTGCATGTGGGGCATCAGGCAGGGCTGGGACTGAAAATGACAGCAAGATGCCCAGGATGCAAACTTTGGCGATGCTCATTTTAGCTTCAAGAGGGCAAGCAGGCGAGGGCCTCCTTAAAGCCTGCACCTTCAACAGTGGGCTGGCCTCCATCAGTCTTACCCCATTTATATCTCTCTTTTCTTTTTTTCTCTGACATCCTGGGGATTGAACTCGGGGGCTACTAAGCTACATCCCCAGCCCTTTTCATCTTTCTCTGTCTCTCTCTCTTTTTTTCCCCTTACATTTGCCCTTTTCATTTTGGGACAGGGTCTCCTTAAGTTGCCCAGACTGGCCTTGAACTTGAAATCCTCCTGCCTCAGTCTCCCAAGACACTGGAATTACAGGCACACATCAACAAGCCTAGCTGCCAGCATTTGTCTCTTCCAACTCCTCTTCAGCCAGCAGCCCAGGCTTTCCCTGCCTTGTCACCAATTTTGCCACTGCACGTCATTAACCTCTGCCCTGAACCCTCCCTGTTGCCAATCACCATAAATCCTGGTCTTGGGAACTTTCTCCCTCTTATGATCTGGTACAGTTTTAAACTCAATTAACAGATCTTTTGTTTTCTCCACTGAAATACAATTCAAGCCCTTGGCTTCGATGCCCCTGGATTAATTCCCCCACCTCAATTGACCAAGTTTTAGGTTCTAATAATCAGACATAGAGGGACCTAGGCCCTACCTGCAGTCCTCGGCACAGACCACTATTGGGTGAAAGCCCCCTCACTCCCAGCCAGTACTTCCCAGGGCTCTTCAGGGTCCTGCAGGCCCTGGCAATGTGAGACCCTGACCTTCCCTCCACCCTTCCATCTCTGCCATATTACAGGCCTCACTCCTACCTTAAGCATGGCCTCAGCCTCCTAATGAGGCTCCTTTTTTCCTGTCCAGACTCTTCAGCTTCAGTTTCTGAATATATTCAACATATGGTAGTAAATCTCATCAAAGTCTTCGTGGAATGGGGTGAAATATGTATGCAATCAAATAAATAAATACTGGTCTCTCTGCTCCTAAAGTTGCCCCCTCGAGTCAAAGTAGCTGAGTGCAGGGAGAAGATCTAACCATGTACTTCCTCCTCAACCCCCTCAGTGGGAGCATGCAGTAATCTACCAGATACCCACTGGTAAGACAAGAACATGTGCATGAGAAAGGGGTAAGCTGAGCACATCCAATGTTCTGGAAATTGCAGGTTAGAGTCCTAACTCCTTCCAAGCCCCATCCGATCCCAGCTCACCCTTTCTGTCCCTGTCCTCACGTAAACCCCATTATCACAGTTTCAGATGCATTCTGACCAGTGCCCCTGCTTTGCGCACACAGCCCCTCCTCTCTGTGGCCTATCTTTCCTTACACAGCCTGCTTAGTGTGATACCATCCTGGAAGCAGCCTCCCCCTGCCAATCCAGGCTGGGCACGTGTCTTTCTGCGATCACTGGCTGTTGTGCCCACTTACCTTTTTCCTCTGTGTTCTAATAGTCACCTGAGCACACGTGGATGTCAGTGTGTGCTGAACAGGGGTTACTGCCACATAATCCCTCTATGAAAACACAGGCACAACAGAGAGCAAGTGACACAGGCTTCCTCTTACCACTCTGTGGTCTTGATTATTCATTGATGATTTGGTTCTTCTACCACATGGTAACCTCACAGAGGGCTGGGGTCCACTCTAGCTATTCAGATTTATATCCCAGCGCGAAGCAGAGAACATGCTACAAGATAGGTGTGACACGAACATGTGCTAAGAGAATAGACTCCACAAGCATGTTGATCAATGCCAGTAGCCAGATGGTGTCCATATACCTGCCACCAGTCCTGGGTTTAAAGCCACCTCTTGGGCTGCTCCCCAATATGAGCTCCAAGTCAGCTCAGTAGCAAATGATGGGGTGGTTTATTACTGACTTGAGATCAGAAGGTAGTTGGGGTTATTCATGGAACTGAGAATTTGCAAAGAAATCATGAGTTTTCCCTATAACTACTGGTAAATAGTAAACAGTGAGCTGTGAGTGTAAATAACATGGTCAGGTTTTTTTATAACCATCCTCCATGGTCAAGGGACAAGAATCCTGCCCTCTTGCTGGCTGGACCAGCCTTGTCTGGTGTAGTGAGTCAAAACATGCCACTTTAGCACAGGATGATTTTGAACTGCAGGCAAATGAGAATCAACAGACACAGAAAGCAGCCTTCTCAGAGCTTCCTTTTTGAACAAAGCAGAAACTTCTGAGACATGAGGACTGCTGTAAATCTCCTCTCTTAGGGAAGGTTTATGGTCATGAAGAAGACAGAAAGTTGGCACCAAGATGGGCCACACACACAGCCCATACTCCTTTAGTTTCCCCATATATTTACCTTCCTGAAGTCTGCTACCTTGGAAACCTTTTCTTTTGTTTCTTTTTGTTGGTACCAGGGATTGAACCCAGGGGTGCTTAACCACTGAACCACATCCCCAGCCCTTTTTTATATTTTATTTAGAGAAGGATCTTGCTGAGTTGCTTTAAGACCTTGCTAAATTGCTAAGGCTGGCTTTGAACCTGTGATCCTCCTGCCTCAACCTCTGAAGCTGCCACGATTAAAGGCATGTACCACCGAGCCCAGCCCTTTTCTTTCATCTTATCACTTCTTTACAACTTCGTTTTTCATTTGTTAAGATGCTATATAAGCCGAAATTCTAACCAACTCTTATTCCTGGAGACTCCCATGTATAAGAACAATGTACAAGCTAATAAACTTGGCTTTTTCTTGATTATCTGTCTTTTGGTGATCTAATTTAGAGGGCCCTAGCAGGAGAACCTAAAATGGGTAGAGGAAAGACTTTTCCTCCCTTAAACTGGGGACAAATACACCTCCTACTCCTCTAGTGAAGGTAGATTACTTACAAGCTGAGTCCATCTGGGGTTCTGGGGGCAGACCTGTCCTCACTGCAGGGGCAGGGACAGTAAACTGTGCCTTACGCAACTGCTGCCAGCTCACATCGGCTGCCAATACTGAACAATCTTTAGTACATGGTCATGACCCAGAACCACAGGACCTATGTGGAAACCAGCAGTCAAAATGGAAGACCTGATTGAGCAAGTCTCTCCACCCCCAATGAAAAACGGAGGAGACAGGAAACAAAACTTCTAAACATGCCAACTTTTTTTTTTTTTTTTTCAGAGATGTAAGAACATATTACATTGAGACAATAAGAAAAGGCTGTTAGGGAAAAGCATACTGAGAACATTAAGCTCTTCTGGCAATTAAAAAAAAAAAAAGCATGAGTACTAGGGAATCAAAACAACTCAATCCAGGTAATAAAACATTGAAAGAAGTGTATAGGAGTTGATGGATTAGAAAATCAGTTCAAGGAGCCCTCTAAGAATCTGTGAGGAAAAAGGCAAAGTGACAGAATTTATAGGAAAAAAAAAAAAAAGGAAGATAATATACAGGATGTATTTGGCGTTCCAACATCCATATAGCAATAGTAGTAAAAATAAAAATAAGTAGGGAATCAATATATAAAACTGTAGAAGACAAATTTACTGAGCTGAAGACTTGAGTGTTCAGATCAACAATGGTTATGGAGGATTCCTGGAAAAAGAGAAAGATCTATACTCAATACAACTTATCAAGGATTTCCAAGAGAAAAAAATTATATAAGGATCCTTAGTAAATGAAAAACAGATTACTCACAGAGGAAAAATAATTAGAATTACTCATCTGAAACACTAGAGGCTGGAAATTTATGAAAGAATTGTGATTGCAACCTCAGAATTTGACAGCAAGCTAAAAGTTCCTTTATGTGTGACAGCAAAATAAGGACATGCAAATTAAGACACTGAAGGTCTCAAAAATAAAAATAAAATAACTAAATTACTTGTTGTTGAGGTATTCCAGCCAAAAGGAAATTCAATCACATTAAATATTTCAAGAAAGGGAAAGACAAAAAAAGAAAGAAGGAAAGACAACCTACAGAAAAAAATTTTTGTGAGCAATGAAACCAATTAATGTCTAAGGTTATGAACAATTGTAATGTGATTATGAAGCTTAGTAATTGTTAAAATGGATGTTTAGAATAGAAAAGGCAATAATCTGGAACTACAAGTTCACATTATTTCAACCAAGTATGAAAGTGGGAAGGGAAAGATGGAAAAAGAAAAGTATGCAAAAGGTTTTATTTTGGCTGGAACAAAAATCATATTTTATTCTTCATAGCGACAGACAAAATAGGTTCTAATGTGTGTACCTATACATGTATATGTACAAATATATGCGAGTGTATATATAGAAACTACTTGTAAGCCAAGTGTAGTTGCACATGCCTGCAATCCCAGCAACTCGGGAGGCTCAGGCAGGAAGATGGCAAGTTCAAGACCAGCCTCAGCAATTTAGCTAGACCCTGTCTTAAAATTAAAATAAATAAATAGGGCTGGGGATGTAGCTCAGTGGTAAAGCACTCTTGGATTCAATCCCAGTATCACATACATAAAAAAACTTACATATATATATCTCATGTACACACATTCAGTCAGCCCTCTGTGTCCACAGGTTTTATATCTGTGGATTCAACCAACCACAGATAAAAGTATTCTTAAAAATTGCATCTGTACTGAACATATATATATACAGACTTTTTTTTTCTTATTATTCCCTAAATAATACAGCATAACAACTATTTAAATAGCACTCACACTGTACTAGGTATTATAAGTGACCTAGAGGTGATTTAGAGTACATGCAGGAAGTGTGTTTGAGGTGGGGAGCGGTCCTGTGACCAACTTCCCTTGAACTACCGAGAACCTATTATCATATTCAAAAAAATGAAAGCTTACAAATTCAATAAAAAATTAGTATAAAATGTATAAGAAAACCTGACAAATCACACATATTTTATACAAAATTGATTAACTTTATAGCTAGACACAGATGTGCATGCTTGTAATTCCAGCTACATGGTGGGCCGAGGCAGGAGGATTGTTAGTAGGCCAGCCTGGGCAACTAAAAGAGACCCTCTCTCGAGATAAAAATTTAAGAAGGTCTGGGGATGTGGTTCATTGGTAGAGTATTTGCCTAACAAATGCAAGGTCTTAGGTTCCATTCCCAGTACCACACACACACAAAATGTATTACATTTATGGATATAGAAAATAGCCTAAACAAATATTATTAAATGGAAACTAGCTGTGAATTAAAATAATAGCCATCATGACCAAGTAGGGTTTTTCCTTCTGGTAATTAAACAATGGGCAACATAAAGAAACACATATTAAATTAATTTTCATAGTAAAAAGTGAAAGGATACCCTTACAGAGTCCTAAAGGACATCTATTCCTGTGGTAAAAATGAAACAATATCGGGGCTTAGAACCTGTCTCAGTGACAGAACATTTGCCTAGGGAGTGCCAGGCCCTGGGTTTGATCCCCAGCCTGCAGAACAACAGTAACAAAAACAAAAGAATAGTAACAACAAAATTCTTGGTAAACCAAGTACAAAAAAATAAATTTCTTAATGTGATTTTAAGAAATTACCTAAGGAAGTCAACAATAAACATCATACTTAACAAGAAAATATTAGAAACTTTCTCTTTAAAGATAGGAACAAGATCAAGTTGCCTTTTCTAATCACTATTATGCAATATTGTTCTGGTGGTTCTGGACAATGAAACAAAGCTATAAAAAGTGGCAACATGTACAAGTATCCAGAAAATGAAAAGCCCTACGATTTTCAGATTTGTGAACCTAGAAAATCCAAACAAATCAACTGAAAAACTTAACAGAGATAATAAGAGAACTTGATAGATGGCTTAATATGATATTAATTTACATAAATTAAGATTAGTGAGGACTAATCATAATCAGTTATAAATTATAATGTAAAAAGATCTCATTATTGAGTATTACAAATTATAAATTCAAGACCTATGTTAATAAAACTATAAAATCCAAAAGAAATAATCAGGGATTAGGCCAATTATCCCCAGATTTAATGCAATTTCAATCAAAATCCCAATGAACATGTAAGTTTTGAAACTGTATAAACTGTAAAAGGAAAATAAGTTTCGAAGAATGGGAAAAAGCAAAAAGAAAAAAAGAACAGAGACAGTCAGATCATTGGCATAGGACAGAGATTTACAAACACACTCATGACTACATAAGCATTTAGTATAAGATTTAAAAGGGGGCTGGGGTTGTGGCTCAGCAGTAGAGGGCTCGCCTAGTGTGTTGCAAGGCCCTGGGTTCAATCCTCAGCACCACATAAAAATGAATAAATAAAACAAAGGCATTGTGTCCAACTACAACTAAAAAAAAAAAAAAAGATTTAAAAGGGCATTTCAGGGGATGGGGTTGTGGCTCAGTGGTAGAGCACTTGCCCAGCATGCGTGAGGCACTGGGTTCGATCCCCAGCACCACATTAAAAAAAAAAAAAAAAAAATTAAATAAAATAAAAAATAAAATAAATAAAGGGCATTTCAGATCAGGGCACAGTGAGTATCTGATAAATGCAGTGGAGAGAACTGTTTTTCCATTTGGAGCTAGGCTACTACAGGCCTGTAATCCCAGTGGCTCAGGAGACTGAGGCAGGAGGATCGCAAGTTCAGTTGGTCTCAGTAACTCAGCAAGACCCTAAGCAACTTAGCAAGACCCTGTCTCAAAATAAAATATAAAAAGGACTGGGGTTAGGCATGCCTGGGTTCAATCCCTGATTTAAAAAAAAATCCATTTGGAGAGAAAAACAAAGCAATAATTCTTATACCATGCACAGAAACAAATTCCATATAAATTAAATTATAAAAACAAAGCCATGAAATTATTATTTATTTATTTTTTGTGTGGGGGGTGTTGGGGCACTGAGGTACACCCCCCAGCACCTAAAATATGAAATTATTGAAATAGAATATAGGAGAACATTTTTAACATTGGTATGGGTCTTTCCAGGGATGCATAAAAGCCACTATATCATGAAGAAAGAAATGGACAGATTCGACTACATAATACTAAAGACCTATGTGAAACACTATGCCACGTGCTAAGTGAAATGACAAAGGTCAATGCTGAGAAAACATATTTGCATTATAATAACTTCTTACACAAATAAAGGGAATAATTCCTCCAAGGACAGGCAAAGGATCTAAATAAACAACTCACAAGGTTGTTTACTTAAGAACTAAAGGGAGGTACCTGAGGAAACTCACAGAAAAACCCAGTAGCTAAAACAGCCACTGGACCTTAACAATCAGCAAAGAAATGCAAATTATTACTATAGGCTGTTGAGGAAAGAGGAACAGGGAGGGCTCTGCCATAAATTCAGCTTGTAAGGCAGTTTATCAGGAAAGTACAGTCGTTTTCAATATGTCAGAATGAACAAGGAATAACTTCCCTTTCCACATGGATCTCCAAGAACTATAAAGTAGTATAGGAAGAGCCTTATATATCAATCTATTTGAATAGTCAAAAGTTCAGTTTTGTATGCTACCTTATTGGCTAAATGGGAGGGAAACAAGACCTTATAAGACTATCCTATCTATACATATGTTCACAAAGAAACTGCAAAGAAACATTCAAAACTAGTAACAAGGACTACTTACAATCAGAGGGAGGCAGAAGAGGTGGAAATTAGGCAGATAGGAATAGAATGGAGACTGTGTAAATTATTTGTGAACCATATAAATGTATTACCTATTTAAAAATGAAATGAACATCTGCTGTTTAATGATAATAATTATAAGTGGATTTGGGGGATTTTGTTTGGTTTTCTTTTCATATATACATTCCCAGAGAGCACCGCCTAGCCTTACGATTTAGACTTTTCAGATAGAAACAAATACTTGTGTCTGATCCTAGAATTGCGCCTTACTGAGATTCCCTGTTGGCACTTAGGAAAAAGTCCACTGTAAGATTTTCTAAAGGGCAGTTTGGTAATATATATCAAAACGTAAAATGTTCACGCTTCTTCGCCCAGCAGTGGCACTTCTAAAATTTACACTATTCATCCACGTGGGGACTTATAGCACAAACTGAGGTCATTGCCACAGAGGCTGCGGGTCCTTGGACCACATTTTAAGCTGGGAAGACCTAAAAGCTCCTTGTCTGCCTCTGTGTGACTTTTTTCATCTTTGCTCTCCCCAGCCCCTACCCGTGGGGCCATCCACCCAGGGCTGTACACTTACCTAGTCAGCGCAGGGGTGCGGTGGTTGGGGTTGGAGCAGAAGATGTTATTGGACTTGCGTGTGCCATCCAGGAACTCACGAGCTGACTGGCTGCGGAGCTCGGCCAGGGGACGCGCCTCATGCTTGAGGAACCACTGGTGCGCCTCAAAGCATTTGGAGCAGAGGAGCTGCTCACACTCGAAGCACCAGAAGTCAGCCGGTTCTCTGCAGCGGGTGCAAGCCGCCTGCGCATCCAGGATCTGCCGGTACACGGACAGGCGCCGCTGTAAGCTCTCGAAGAATACGTTATCCAAAGGCGGGGAGTCATCGTCGCCCTGGGGTCGGGGCGCCTGGCAGATGGGGCACTGCAGGCCCGGAGCCTCCAGGCATCCTGAGCACAGCGTATGCAAGCAAGGCAGCAGCTTGGGGCACTTGGCTGGTGCCTGGCATCCCTGGCAGTGCAGGAACTGGAACTCCTCTTCCATGGATTGCTGGAGAACCAAAGAAAGGGAGGTGAGGCCAGAAGTCCCAGGAGTCCCCACCCATTGGCCACCAGCCAATTCAATTGGAAGTCAAGAGTGAGAGCTCACATTCCATTCCAGGCAGTCATTTAATGATGCAAAATCCTGGCCTATCAGGCCCCCAATTCCCCCACTTACTCATGCCTTCTTAATCTCACCATACAATCTACTTTCCCATCAGACAGAGTATTAGGCCCAGGGATATAAAAATGCATAGGATACATCCTTGCCTTCAATGAACTCAGTTGAGACCGTGAATATACTAAACACCAATCTCATTAACACAGTTTGTGAGGAGGCTCAAAAAGTTAATCTTAGAACTATCATATGACCCAGCAATTCCACTCCTAGATATATACTTGAAAAAGACCTAAAAACAAAGATTCAAACAGATATTTGTACACTAATGTACATAGCAGCATTAGTCACAATATCCAAGAGGAAACAACCCAAGTGTTCATCAACAGATGAATGAATAAACTAAATGTGGTCTACACATACAATAATGGAATATTAGTCAGCCTTAAAAAGGAATGAAATTCTGATACCTGAACCTTGAAGGCATTATGCTAAGTGAAATAAGCCAGACACAAAAGGAGAAATACTGAGATTCCACTTACATAAAATATCCAGAATAGTCGAGTTCATAGAGACAAAAAGTAAATTAGAAGTTATCAGCGAACAAAGGAGCTATTGCTTAAATGGTACAGGTTTATAGGGTGATGAAAAAGTTCTGGAAATAGATGGTGGTGATGGTTACACAACATTATTAATGAACTTAATGTCACAGAATTATACAGTTAGAAATGGTTAATATGGTAACTTTTATGGTATGTGTATTTCACCACACACACACACACACACACACACACACAAGTCCCACAAAAGTGCTCTCAATACAGTACTTGGCACATGAGAAGTACTCATAAATTTTAACCAGTATTGTTAAGTAATGTTATTCTTAGTTTTAAAATGTTAGTAATAAAAGTTACAGCAATATGATGTTATTTGTGCTCTCATGAAGGGGAGCAAAAGGGCCCGGAAAAACATAGAACAAGGTGCCAAGTAGTTCCTTTGAGGGTGAAGGTGAGGGTCCCCAGGAGAAGGCTAAGGCAAAACTTGCAGGAGAAGGACTTAACAAACCCGCTTGTGGGTCAGAGGTGGCCAGGAAGGGTGTTCTGAGAGAAGGACTGGGAGACTTCCTTAAGAAGAAACCACAGGAGCTGGAGCTAGGCCTTGGCCACGGTAACCTCTCCCTTCTGGGTTACAGTTCTTCACTTCTGATCTGGAAACTTGGGTGTTGTGGTTTTGCCGAGCCTGGGGCATGCCTCTAGCTCCAGGTCAGTGCAATAGGGCTACTACCTGCATTCTCCCTAACCTGAGGTCCATCATCTGGGAAAAGGCAAGGCTCCAGGGTAAGTGGAAAGGCCAGTCAGCTGCCACTGACCAAACTGTTCAGTGGAGAACCACAGTCCAAATCGGTCCCCCCAGCTCATCTTGGTTCCCCTTCCTACTCTATCAGGCCCTTTGGCTACCCCAGCCAAGAGGGTCAGGATCCTGATGTCTGGCCTTCGCTCTTAGTGTCACTCTTTAAGATACCTGGCCTCGATCTTCATTACTCTTCGCAACTCTCCCACCACAGCAAACCAACAAAGCCTAAAACCCTTCATCCCCAAACCCATTAATACCTCTGCTGGGCTGTGGCTGGGCTGGTGGCCTCCGGAGGGGGACTCCGGGGGAGGCATGGTGGGCGTATGAGGCAGGACAGGGTCCTGCTGGAGGCCAGGAGATCCAGCGGCTGCAGGTTCCTGCTGCATACAGCCCAGCGCAGTTTCGATTCTCCGTTTGGATCCTCCGTTTGGATCTTGGAGGGCGGGAGAAGAAACCCAACTCGTGGCGTCAGTCAGAAGGCGGTCTCCTGAACTGTCTCCAAAGGGGAGGTACCGGCGGAGGGCCCGCCTCCGGAGAGGAAGTGAGACAGGGCTGGGGCGGGCCTAGGCGCCGAGAGGCGGGCTGTGGATTTTGAAGACTGGAGCGGAGCTGGGAGGCCAGCAGGGGAGGCGTGGCTGAGCTCTGATAGAGAAAGCGAGGCTGAGCATTCCGCCAGAGAGGCTTTGAGTCATTCATACATCTCACCTTTGACCTAGCTTTGTGCCCACCCTAGCTGGTACCTGGAGTCCTGGGATCCCGAGATGAACCACACACGGCCCTTGCTTCAAAGAACCCCAGATCTAGTAGAAGAACCAGCCCCCAAAAGGAGACTGTCGCGTAGTATGGGGACTGGCTGGAAAGGAGATTATGCATTTGGGATTTGAGCAAGCAGCGGGAATTCAACAGGGATGAAGGGACTGGGCGGGGCGGGGCGGGGCTGCAGAGGGGTGGGGAACACTAAACAACAGCTGGGCAAAAGGTATGGAGGTTTGAAACAGGAGAGCCTGTTGGCGAGGTAGTTTGGGCCACTTTCAGATTTAAGAGGGAACTCATGAGGAGTGTACTAAAGAGACTGGACCAGTTTTGTAAGTGATAGGAAGTTTGTGAAGGGTTTGGAACCCAGGAATCTCACTATCAGCAGTGTGTGTTGGGACAGTCTCTCTGACAACCTAGTTGGACCATCCTAGGAGAGGGGTGTTATGCTCGAATTCGGGACCCCCAAAAGACCACCAGAGACCCAAGATCGATGTAAGCAGCAAAGAGGTGTTTATTGCGAGCTAGCTTGGTCCTCAGCGTGCACACAGCAACTGGTGTCGCTGAGAGGCCTCCGTGCCCAGGGTTTGCAGCAGTTTTATACATTCTTTTGGAGAAGGCAGGGACCCCCACATACACTCATAGCATCTCTTAGCAAATCATCACACACCGCGGGAAATCAAACAACAACTCTAAAACATGATTAGCACATTCACTGGCCGGGAACAAGTTGGAGGGTGATTGGTTAGTACTTAGGAGGGGTNGAATGTGCCTAGGAGTGCTCTGTGCATCTTTCCAAGGACAAAGGTCATGTCCCTTCCTTGGACAGGCTTTGCTCTGAGGTAGAGGCTGGTTTTTCAGAGGCTATGGGATCAGGATGATGTCTTGTTTGGCAGTTGGGGAGACTTGTGCATCTGAGATGGTGGGAGAAAGGAAGAAAGTGTGTATGGAGCAGGTATGAAGAGGTTAAGGAGACAGTAGGTTAACTCTTGGCTGATGAAAAGCAGGCCAGATCCTAGCCAGTAAAGGTAGAAGGGTGCAACTCCAGGCAGCTTCACTGAGCCAATGTCTGGCTTCAAACTTCAAACCATCCCAACCACTGCACTGGCCCCTGCATGCACATCCTGTGCTCAGTTCCAACATGGAATAGACTAGAAGAGATTGTGTCGAGGCATTGCTCTTGTAAATAGTAGAATCTGAAGTGTATGTGTAGGGTCCAGAGCTGGAGGGAGATCCAACATCCAGGAACCGTGAGAGCCTTCAGGAGAATGCCATATCCTCCACACCTGGTCAGTGTCCCCTAGGCCTTTAGAATCAGGCCACCAAACTAGGAAAAGCCAAATATCGTGGGTAGCTATATGCAGAAGGGATTTGGTAGTGAGCTGTGGAGAGTGATGAGAAGCCCAAGGAGACAGAACTGGGAAAACTTTATTAGTTTCATTGTAGTTTTGGAAGGTAACCTGCTCCCAGCCTGCCCCAACATCCTGTTGGAAGTTAACACTTTTCAGAATAAATTTGCTATTTACATTTGGGTTAACTACAGACATGGAGAGGCAAGTTCCTTTGGTGCCTGGATCAAGGGTTGTGCTGTGATGCTCTGGTGACTCTGATCCGTTAGCTTTAGTCCATCCTTTCCTTCTACTCTGCACCCTGAGTCTGCACATGAAATTGTTCTTTTGGTGCCAAAGTTCAGCCCTTCCCGCTCCACTCTGTCCATAGTGACCTGGCTACACCATCATTCAACAATATGTACTGAGATCTGTTCTGGGACAGGCCCTGCTTGCTGAGCTGTGGGGACAGAGAGCAATTATTTTGTGATGTATGTTCTAGAGAAACCCTAAGTCTATTAAGACCTCGCTCCCTGCGTGAGTTTGGACAGAGAGTGTTGAGAAGGCTGAAAACAGCATTTCCTTTGTTCTGGAGATTTGGCTCCTGAATGTCCTCTTATGAAACCCAACTTCCCTCCTCCATTTCTAAGTTCAGGTAAGATCTGGGAGGAGGTGGCAATGACCCCGCGGGCTGCCAAGAAATCAGGCCACGCCCCGACGCCTGCGGCCGCAGTTCGGACCTCCCAGCGCAGGGGGTCGCCATGCTACAGCGGGCGCGGATCCGGGTCGGCCTCCTGCTCCTGTGCCCAGCCGCCGCCCGTGGCTACGCCGGGGAAGCCGGAAGCGGCGGC
>NW_026000229.1:8470646-8482203 GCF_001458135.2 Marmota marmota marmota
CGGCGGCCCGCTGAGGTTGTGGCCGCACACAGGCGCGGGGGTGTGTCCCTGTCAGGAATCATGCTCGGCAGGTCCGGGTACCGGGCGCTGCCCTTGGGGGATTTTGACCGCTTCCAGCAGTCGAGCTTCGGCTTTCTGGGCTCGCAGAAGGGCTGCTTGTCCCCAGAGCGGGGCGGCGTGGGTCCGGGGTCCGGTGAGTGGTCGCCCAGCACGGCGAACCCGGGAGAGGGGAAGACTGGCCAGTACCCACAGGCCGGAACCCTCTGCCTCTAAGGAGTCGGCCGGCCTTGCACCCTCAGAGGAGGGACCGAGAAGGGGAACGACTTGCAATGTGGAGAGGGGGCTGGGCCCGGCGCTGGGGTGTTTCTGCTGATCTGCCCTCCCTAGGGGCCTGGCACTGCAGCCTCAGAGCCAGCGTAGCTTCCATCTTCCCGAAATTAACCGCATCACATTTCTCCTCGGCTTTTATCAGGGCATAGGTTTCAAGTTCCCATTATGCATAGGTCATCAGCACCCTACAGGCGCCTGTGGAGAAATGGAAGAATATTCACCCCAGGGTGGAAACCCAGGGACCTGCCATCTCCTTTGTAGCTGGAGAAGATACACAGAACAAAAAGGCAGGCCTTCAGCAATCCATTGTCTGTCCTCGCCCTGTCTTGCTCCAAAGCTCTCTGTGGTTCCTTTGGCCACAGGCCAGATCCTATACTTCTCAGCCTGACCTTGGAGGTTTGGTCCCTCCCTGACCCTTCTTACTGACAGCTGCTCCTGTCCAAGGATTTCTTTCCTGCAGAGGTCACAGTGGGTCAGAGTGGGTCAGGCAGGAAGTGGAACCTTGGTGTCCTGGGGCTTGGGAAACCCAGCAGACATGAGCTTCATGAAAGATGGAACCGAGGTTCCTTTCTGCTTCCTGTCCAGGATTGGAAGAAGAGGAGCAGAGAATAAGCTCATCCCAGATTCTAGGGCTTTCTCTGTCATCCTGGACACCTGGTTCTCTCTTTAGTTTGGATGTGCCTTATCTTCCTACCTCCCCCCTCCACACCCCAACCACCACCACCATCAAACTGCTTGAATTGAAATATGCATTTTTGATGGTTCTTAGGGCATTAAAATGGAGTGAGGAGTAGAAAAGAAAATTTTATCCCCATCTCAGGCTCCTATTAATGAGAAATTAATGCTGTATCCCTATCCCTATAGGCTAAGGCATTGTTTCCATAAGAATCCCTTAAAAGCGTTCTTCTGGGGCATTTGGTAGAAGAGGAATGTGTTATGCCAGCAGCATTCAGCTCAAGCCAGCACACATTTAAAGATGCCCAGGTACTCCTGGCTCCATGACAGGCATGAGTAGGCAGTATAAATTAGACAAGGGATTGATTCCTGCTCAGTCCAATAAGGACAGCATTGGATTCTCAGGTTCAGAGACTTGCCTAGCAAAGAATAAGGTCTCGTGAGGGTTGTACTTGGGATAGATTAGTTTTGATGTATGGGAGGAGGGAATGAGCATGTGTCCAAAGATATGATTGAGAACTGTGAGAAGGGTAAAGTGGGCAAAGGGTACACCTGACCAAGCTCATTGTACTTACAGCTGTCCTGCCAGGCCATCTGGTGTTCCTTGACTGCCTATTCTCTCTTGCCCCCAGATATACCCCAAAGCTGGCCCTCCTGCCTCTGCCATGGCCTCATCAGTTTCTTGGGGTTCTTGCTGCTGATGATCACCTTCCCCATTTCTGGCTGGTTTGCCCTGAAGGTAAGACTGGCTGGGTCAGTCCTAGAGTGGTTAGGTCATATTGAAGTTTTTGGCATTGATGAATGAATTCTCCATATTCTGTTATCACAACTCTATGAAAGGGGCAAGGCAAGAATTTTCTTTCCATCTTTAATATGAGAAAACTGAGGCCCAGACTTGTCATCATGGGAATCAGTAAGGAGTAGAACCATTAGGAAGTCTTCCCAAACTTCTGAGTCCTGGGATCTGGACAGATATCTTGGGCAGATCATCCTTCCTTTGGGTTAGGCCAAATTAGAAATAAAACACCCAACCTGGCCCAGCAGGCAATTTGCAATAGGAAGCCAGGCCTCATTTTCAACAAGTGGTGGTATAGATGGAAAAAGGATAAGTAATAGATCTATACCTGCAAGCTGTGGTGAAGGTGGAAGCCCTGTCAGGCCTTCCTCTTTGTGTGGCCCAAGACAATAGTCACCTTTTCTAGAAAGCCTCTAGGTTTGTGTGATCTGAAAGGGAGTTCTTTGATGATCCTAGATCCTAGTTCTGAAATGCCACTGAAATAAATACCGTGTGACCTTGGACAAATTACTGTGTATTTCTGGGTCTTCAATTCTTAATTTCTTCAACATCTTTAGGATTCCAGGGACCTGAAGTTGGCAAAGCCTTTTGTTTGCTGTTACAACAGCTCAGCCTTTCCCCCAGCTAATCCAAGGGCAGACAGTTTCCTGATGTGAGTCATGCCTAGCTTTAGACAACAAAGGTGAAGTTTCCCTAAAAAGTTAGGGGCTGGTAGCGTGTTTGCCTGGCATGTGGGAGGCACTAAGTTCAATCCTCAGCACCACATAAAAATAAATAAAGATACTGTGTCTATATACAACTAAAAACTACTTTAAAAAAAAATCAAGTTAGTACAGTGTGGTGATTAAGACATATGACCTTTGGAGTCATTCAGAACTGCATTCAAATAGTGCCTATTTCACTCAGGTGCTATGTGATTTCTGAGTACCTCTCTAAGCCTGACCTCTCTGAGCCTTGGTTTTCTTATCTAAAAACAGTTAAGGATACTTGATTGTGACCGAGCAACGGGGAGAGGGAAGAAGGAGGGATCTGGGAAAATGTCACTGGCCAGCTTAGGCAGACCACTTCCAACTCTTTTTTTTTTTTTAAATATATTTTTTAGTTGTAGGTGAACACAGTACCTTTATTTTATTTTTATGTGGTGCTGAGGATCGAACCCAGTGCTTCACGCATGCTAGGCAAGCACTCTACCACTGAGCCACAATGTCAGCCCCCACTTCCAACTCTTTTCCTTGCCATTGTGGACAGATCGTGCCCACCTATGAGCGGATGATTGTGTTTCGACTGGGCCGGATCCGAACCCCCCAGGGACCTGGCATGGTTCTGCTCCTGCCCTTCATTGACTCCTTTCAGAGAGTGGATCTGAGGACACGAGCCTTCAATGTCCCTCCTTGCAAGGTAAGAGACTTCCCAGCTGCTCTGGACAGACAGAGTAGGGCTTTGTGGAGAGTATTCTATGGGTGCTAGGGCATTGGCCTGAAAGTAGCCTTCTGGGAGAGTGGGAGAAGAGAACAGAAAGTCAAAGTAAAAGCTAGGAGGGCATCCTCACTCTTTACACCTGATCCCATGTACTTGGGGGACACCATTTTGCCTTTAAGGAGTTATCTGCCAGGTGGGTGGGTCAAATTGGGTGGTCCCAGTGGGCATGACCTCCTTGTAGCCCCAGCCTCCTAAGTGTCCTTTCTCTCTCATGGCCACTCCCAACAGTTGGCCTCTAAGGATGGGGCTGTGCTGTCTGTGGGGGCTGATGTCCAGTTCCGTATCTGGGACCCAGTGCTGTCGGTGATGACTGTAAAGGACCTAAATACAGCCACGCGCATGACAGCCCAGAATGCCATGACCAAGGCCCTGCTCAGAAGGCCGCTGCGGGAGATTCAGATGGAGAAGCTCAAGATCAGCGACCAGCTCCTGGTAGGCGGCTCCTCACAAGGTAGAGCTCAGAGCTGGCACCTGGTCACTTTGAGCAAACACCAGTTTGTTCTAACTTTAGTTTACCTTTTGTGCCAAGAGTGTAATCACCTCTGCTGATCCAGTGATCTGAGTTGAGGAATAGAAGGTAGCCTAGTCATAGTAATCCTGGGCACACATGGTCCTAATAAAGGAAAGCACCCCTGCGGGAACTCCTAGGGCCCTGCCTCTGACTGCTGACATCAACATGAGGCCTCAGGGCCCTCTGCAGTTCCTGTTGGAGTCAGGGCCCAACTCTCAGGGTGGGTGGTGGGTGATAGGAGGGGGACCCTTCCAGCCCAACCCCCTGATGAGAGTTCTGTGCTCATAAGGGAGCATATGCATTTTTGTGGGCTGATTTTTCTCGCTTGGAACAGAACAAAGAAACATGGAGACATTTGATCTTTTTCTTGGATTTTCTCCATGTATATGAAAATGATCTACATGGAATTCACCTTAAATTCTTTGTTCTAAAAGATAGGATAAACATAAGTGCAGGAGCAGTGGCACGTCCCTCACAGCCACACTCAACTTGTGCTTCCTCCCTTTTGCTTGTCCTCATGGAGGAAGATGAGAGAACTTTTCCCTCTTTCCCCTCCACTCTTGATCTAAACCCAGGGGTATGGGATTAGAGGACAGAGAGGGAGTGGGATGAATGCCAGTTCTGGAGATCCCCAGCTCATTCCATCAAGGAGGTCAGCAAGCAGCCAGCTAGGTGAAGTTCCTCAGAAGGTTACTCCTGATCGTAATAATAGCCCTTACATACTCTGTCTGTCAAGGTTCACAGAGCCCAGTGCTTGCCCCAGAGTATCTCATCTTCACATTTTTGCAGCAAGAGGGCCAGTATTACTGGAGGGTGGAAACCCAGACTCAGAAATGATTCAACTTGCCTTTAAGAGCCACAACTGGCTGGGCATGATGGCGCACACCTGTAATCCCAGCAGCCAAGGAGGCTGAGGAAGGAGAATGGCAAGTTTGAGGCCAGCCTGGGCAACTTAGTAAGACTCTGTCTCAAAAAATAAAAAGGACTGGGATGTAGCTCAGTAGGAGAGCACCCCTGAGGTCAATTCCCAATACTTCCCCACTTGCCTACACGCAAAGAGCTGGACCAGAGCCAGAGCCCTTGATCCCCCACCCTCAATAGAGTGTTTGATTTAATACAATTCAGACAATAAGTTGATAACATATTTTTATTCATAAAACCTCACACCCTCAGGAAGCTGAGGCAGAAGGATTGTGAGTTCAAAGCCAGCCTCAGCAAAAGCAAGGCGCTAAGACCCTGTCTCTAAATAAAATACAAAATAGGGCTGGGGTTATGGCTTGGTGATCGAGTGCCCCTGAGTTCAATTTCCAGTAGCAAAAAAAAATCAAACCCATATTCCATTATATTTATCTTTAGGAAAAGAAAAGTGGATCTGTGCCCTGTTAAAAATTGCCCTGGTGTGAAAGGGGCAGTCCATCCTGTAATGTGAGAGTTACTCAGGGCCATTGCCCATACTCTGTGGGCACCTGGCAAAGCAAGGGCAGCACCTGAGGTTGAAGCAGAATCTCCCCAGCCCTGGTTCAGGCAGGGATTTTCAATCTCATTTCTTTTTTGCCCACTTTTCCTCTGAAGGGATTGCAGACTGCCCCTCACTTGCTGGCTCCTCCTCAGTGGCTCACCCGCTAGTGTTCTCAGGTGGCTCCACCTCTCTGCTGCCCTCCTGCAGCCTGGCCACCCCATCACTCTTCAGCAGCTCCTGCCTCTACATGCAAGAAAAAAAGAAAAACAAACTCTCAGACAGGAATCTTTTGGCCTCCAGCTTCAACCTCCACACCCTTCTGCATGCTTTTCCTTACTCATTTCCTGCCTGCATGCCCTTCTTGAGGCTCATCTCTTCATAGGACAGTGATCTGGGCCCTACCTTCTCTAGGACTCCCCCTCTCTTTCCTTCCCTCTCTCCCTCCACTCAGGTTCACTGTCTCTTTATTCTTTCTTCCCTCTTTAATGCACAGAAACATTCTCCTTTTGCCTGCTTCACCTCTAGCTCTTACCTCTCTCCCCTTCCCTTCTGGAAGACTCCCATTTCTCTCATCCCATCCTTAGTCAGGCTTCCCCCAAGCTCCTAAGATAGCTGTGGTGACATGGTGACCTCCCTCTTCCCAGCCCAGCAGACACTTCTCAGCCTTCCCTTCCTTCACCTGATGGCAGTGTTTGTGTGTGTGACTCCTCCTCTTCTGCTCCCCTTGACCTTGCTGGTTCTCCTGCCTTTCATTGTCCAGGTTCCTGCACTGTCCCCTTCTCATCTGTCACCTCTCTGGGAGAGCTCAGCCACCCAGGACTTGTTTCCTCTGGGCACTTATTGTTCACGGCACACAGTCCAGTCTGACTCTCCTGCACCTTGCTCCCATTTATCCAGCTTCCTGTGGGACCCTTGCTCTCCCACAGACACCCAAAACTTTCAGAATTAAAAAACAAACAAAAGAGCACTTATCACACACACCTCCCCACATCCTGTTTGTGTGAGTCTCTAAGTGAATGCCATATTCATGAGCCCAGGAAAACCACAGCAGAAGCCTGCTTCCCCCTCCCCTGTCCTCTATGCCCTGGCACAAACAGGCAGCCATAAGCCAAATGGCCCTGTGGCTGCTGCAGCTTGGCACAGTTGGCAGAGTTGTGCTCCCTCAGTGAGTCTCTGCTTCACTTCACCCTCCTTCCCTCCACCAAACCTGTCTGCTTTCTTCCTGCAATTTGAAACAGTGACGTTTGGTCCCCAAGCCTCCATCATCAGCCCATCCAATTCAGTGTCCACACAGTAGCCAGGAGGGTGTTTCCAAAAAGTAAGTCTGTTCTGTCACCTCCCTGAGTGAACTCCTCTCTGATGTCCTTGTTGCCTCAGAAGAAATCCAAGTGAGTAGGAGGAGGCTGCCTCTGAGACTTCAGCTGTCTCTGGTCCCCCAGCCCACACTTTAGGTTCTGACTAATTGGAACTCTGGCTGCTTGAAGTGCCCAGACTTCCAGGTTCTCCTCTCTAGGCTTTGCGCATGCTGTTCCTATTGCCTGGAAGGTCCCCCACCTGGAGAGTCCCCCACTGCCAGTGTCACTCTCCCTGCTGCCAGTCCTCCCTCCTCCTTGTTTGAGCACTTGCACAGCTGGACTGTCAGCATCCCCCGCCTATGCTCCCTAAGGACAGGTGTGGGACCTCCAGGTCCACATGTGGCCATAGTGGCCCACCCAAAGAAGGTGCTCAGGAAAGGTTTATTGCATGAATTCCATGTCTTCCCCACTGTCCTTCAGCTGGAGATCAACGATGTGACCAGGGCCTGGGGGCTAGAGGTGGACCGCGTGGAGCTGGCAGTGGAGGCCGTGCTACAGCAGCCCCAGGACAGCCCAGCCGGGTCCAGCCTGGACAGCACCCTCCAGCAGCTGGCCCTCCACTTGCTGGGAGGGGGCATGAACTCAGTGGCAGGAGGTACTCCATCTGCTGGGCCAGGTGAGGAACCTGGGGAGCAGGAGGGAGGTGCTGTTCAGTTTGTCATGGAGCTGACTTCGCTACTTGCTCCAAGCACAGTGCACGCTCTGCCTGTCTGTTTGACCCATACTGATTCTAGGGTCAACCCAAGCTAGGGCAGTGAGAAGAGTCCAGGTTGTGTGAGTATGGAGAGGCCTGTGGCAGCCACCGTGAGAGGAGATAGCAGTAGCTGGAAAGAGGGCTTCACATCTGATCTCAGCTGGAACAGCTAAGAAACAGGATTTGGGTGTTTAGGGTAGAAACCTGGGGGCAGCCTCCTGGCAGGGAAGCAAGTTGATCAGAAGCCAAAAGAGGCAGAGGCCACCTGTCCCTGGGAACACACTGACCTGCCTCTCTGCCTCCCTCCCCAGCACTTTTGGCCACCCCAGCAGATACCCTGGAGATGGTGAGCGAAGTGGAGCTACCTGCATCTCAGGGCCTGAAGCAGCCTGTGGCCGAGGGGCTGCTGACTGCTCTGGAGCCTTTCCTGTCTGAAGTGCTGGTCAGCCAGGTTGGGGCCTGCTACCAGTTCAATGTCATCCTTCCCAGTGGCACCCAGAGCATCTACTTCCTGGATCTCACCACAGGTGCAGCTGCCCTCCCCGCATCCCCCTCATATCCAGTTGCTTATACACCTGATCCCATGGCTGTTTTTTAGGCTGCTCTCACATACCCTGTAGGAGCAAGGCTTCCTACTCTTGCCACAGTTTGGGGATGAACCCATGGCAGTCAGGGGCTCTGACACCATTTCTAGACAATAATTTTCTGGGCCTTGCTCTCTCTGCTGTGGGAGGACAATTGAGACAGCCAGGCTGCTGATACCAAGTAAGTCTGTTCTGTCACCTCCCTGAGTGAACTCCTCATGTGGCAGGAAGCCTGCCACATGCCAGGCTCTGTGCTGAGCACTTTTGTGCATTATGTCACCTACTTCTCACCATCAGCTTTGATTTAGGGCTCATAATCCCCTTCACAGATTTGCACACTGAGGCACCAAGTGGCCTATAGGATTAGAATCCAGGGTATTAGAACCCAAACTGTTTGTGTGCACATGTGCTGGGGATGGAGCCCAGGGCCTCGTGCATGCTAACCAGGTGCTCTTACCACTGAACTACACTCCAGCCCTAGAACCTAAACTCCTAACCAGTATTCTTTGCTTCTTCCAATGGGACATGCTAACTTCTTCTTCCCTCCGTAGCTGTCTGTCCCACATCCCTACTAATGCTCAGTTTTCTTTCCACCTACAGGGCGAGGCAGGGTGGGACATGGGGTTCCTGAAGGTGTCCCCGACGTGGTGGTGGAGATGGCTGAGGCAGACCTGCGGGCTCTGTTGTGCAGGGAGCTGCGGCCCCTGGGGGCCTACATGAGTGGGCGACTGAAGGTGAAGGGCGACCTGGCAGTGGCCATGAAGCTGGAGGCAGTCCTAAGGGCCCTGAAGTAGCAGCCCTGGCTGACCATCCATTGCCCAGCCTCAAGTCTGGCACTAAGCTAGGGGGCTTCTTGAAGGAGGAGGTGTTGATCTACACTGTAGAAAGTTGAGGCCCTGAAGAGTTTCAGGGCCAACCAGGAGCCCATGGATGGAGGCTGGGGGCCAGCAGCAGCTAGGAGTTCCTGCCTGCAGTGGTTATTTGACAGGCCTTTGCCCCCACCAAGTGCCCAGCCCTGAGCTGGCTACACAGAGTAAGGACAGGAGAGCCAGGACTGCCCTGTCCAGCCGGCTCCCTGACAGGAGAGGCAGGACACACAGAACCAGCCTGATGGCAGCTGGTGTGGTACCTGTGTGAAGGATCAAAGTGCATGGCTCAGGCTACAAGCTGAGGGGATCTAAGAGGGTGGGGGAGGGAGAGGGAAGGCAACTCCCTGTAAGAGGCCCCTGCAACAGGACTGGGCTGGGCCCACCTTCCTGATTGCAGTCTAGGCCAAGCTGGTGGGGGAGGGCATGGGACTGCAGGGCCTGCAGCTTCTATGGCCCCACTCCTAAAGACACCTTGATTCATCTGCCAGCTCCATCCTGCATGCCTGATGAGCTGGGCCAGGGCAGCATGCAGGAGAGCCCTGCTGTTCCTGTACGTCTTACTAGAGGTTTAAAAGACTCTGACAAATAAATGTGGTGTTTCCAATGTGGAGCAGAGAAGAAGTGAAGTGTGGCTATGGGGGTATAGGGTGGGCTAGGAGGGCTGCAAGGTGATGCCCCTCTGCTACCAGCCCAGGAAGGACCTAGGCCCTGGAGGCTGACCTAGAGCGTCTGGATACCTGTAGTTCTTCCTCCTGAGTCTCAAAGCCCCAATATGCGGGGCCCAGGGCTTCTTTCTGTTCTTTATATTTGGGGATACAGGTTGATCAGGAAAGAGGGGCGTGGTTCTACAAACATTAACTTGATACAGGACAAGGTGAGGGGCTCATCACATTCAAGAGGGGAGTTGGGGCACTGCCAACTGCTGCCCAACTTCTCTGCTGAAGAGAAGGAAACAGGCAACCAGTCCTGGCCCTGGCCCAGCCAGCTTTCTGCTCCAGTGCTCCAGCTCACAGAGAAGGGGCCTCTGACTCTCCAGTGCTAAGAAACGAATCTCGCTTCCTGGACAGACTTGTAGGGGGAAAACCAAAAGCAAACTGCAAAAACCAGAGCTGCCTCCTTGAGGAACAGCCTTCAGCTTGTCCTCTGGCACCAGGCCTTTCCTTTGGGGCCCTTTCCTTTGGCACCAGGGCCCGTCCAGTTTGCCCCTCTCCCTGCTGGTGCCAGACACTTCCTTGGCGAGCCTTCTGCCTGGCCTGGGGTGCCTTCTTCAAGTCTAGCATGTCCCTTACAGCTGCAGTCATGGAACTTGGATCCCAGCTGCGGGGCCCTCCTCAGCCCCAGCCTGCCGCTCCTGGCTACCCCTCTCTGCTCACCTAGAGGCCTCTCATGGGCCTGTCCAAGGCTCTCCTTCTAGGACTCAGTTCCAAAGTCCCCACTGGCCACACTGCTGCCCCTGAAGCCCAGCAGGGCTGCTCCTCTGCCTCTGCCTGTCTCCCCTCTTTCAACTGTCACTGCCTGTTCCCCACTGTCTGCTGCTGTACCTTTTTGCTGGGACGTGAGCTCCAAGTAAGCACAATTCACCCGCAGATGCCTCCATGGCTGCTACACATGTAATGGCAAGTGCCCTGGGAGTACCAGGCATCTTCACCATGGAAGCTGGCACTATCTCTTGGCAGGGATCAGGGGGAGCAGTGAGGAAAATGAGATCATGACTTGAGAGAAACTGAAACTCCTCAGGTTTTCTCCATGGGTGTGGGAAGATCAACAAATTTTAGGGGAAACCAAAACTTTTCCAGATGTCTAGGTGGAGGGCAAGGCCTGCCACCACCTGCCACGGCTCCACCCTGTGAAAGGAGGCAAGGCCAGCACTATAGGAACAGGAGCCTGAGGTTCAAAGGCCCCTGGGCTAGGAGGACCAAGCAGACCTTGCAATCCACACGTGAGGGAGGGCCAAGGCCACCTAAATGGCTTCCCTGAGGAGGCCAGGCCTGAGACTGCTGCCATGTGGACCTTGAGAAGAGATGGGAAATTCACCCTGCAGAGGGGAAGTCCCTGGCAGAGCACAGATGGAAAAAGCAGGCTGGCACTTCTGGGGAACTGAAACCAAAAGTAAGAGAGGTTGTGTGCAGGGACTTTGTAGGGGACGCATAGAAACAGTAATTACCCTGTTTATGTGCTGAATATGTCCCTATACTGGACTAGGCACTTGATACATTTTCCTTCAAATAACTTGGATGATGATCCACTATTCTAGTTAATGTACCAACATATAAAATGCTATTTTATTTTCATTTTTAGCACCACTGGGGATTGACCCCAGGGGCACTTTACCACTGAGCTGCATCCCCAGCCCTTTTTATTTTTGGAGTTAGGCTCTTGCCCTGGTTGACCTTGAACTTTCAGCCCTCCTACTTCAGCCTACCCAGTACCTGGGATAAACAGGCCTGGCTTTGATGTTTATTTTATTTTATAAATTAAAAAAAAAGTTTTTAGTTGTAGATGGACACAATATCTTTATTTATTTAGTTAGCTTTTACATGAACTGAGGATTGAAGCCAGTGCCTCACACGTGCCAGGCAAGTGCTCTACCTCTGAGCTACAACCCCAGCCTTTGTTGTTAATTTTAAATAAGTATTTTCATTTTGGATAGGTAACACATTCACATGATTCAAAAATTAAAAGAATTGTCCCTCACTCACAACTCATATACTCTTCCCCACACCTTTTTCATATGGATTTCCCCCGCTATTAGTTTCTTGGTGGTTCTTTCAGGGTTTTTTTTTTTTTTTTTTTTTTTTTTTTTTT
>NW_026000229.1:8482228-8577253 GCF_001458135.2 Marmota marmota marmota
GGGTTTTTTTTTTTTTTTTTTTGTTTTGTTTTAACCAGGAATTGAACCCAAGGGTGCTCAACCACTAAGCCACATCCTCAGTCCTTTTCATATTTTTTAAATTGTAGACAGGTCTGGCTGTATGACCTAGAGCCTTGCTAAGTTTCTGAGGCTGGCTTTGAATTTGTGATCCCCCTGCCTCAGCCTCCTGAGCTGCTGGAATTATAGGCGTGCACCATTATACCCAGCTTATTTTTTATTCTGAGACAGGGTCTTGCTAAATTGTTTTCGGCCATTCTCTTGCCTCAGCCTTGGGAATAATTGGGATTACAGGAGTGTGCCACCTGAGCCTGGTTTGGTTGGTTGGTTGGTTTTTGGCACTAGAGATTGAACTCCAGAGGTACTTAACCACTGAGACACATCCCCAGCCCTTTTTTTGTATTTTATTTGGAGACAAGGTCTTACTACATTATTTAGGGCCTCACTAAATTGCTGAGGCTGCCTTTAAACTTTTGATCCTCCTGCTTCAGCTTCCAGAATGACTGGGATTATGTGCTGGGTCACTGCAGTTTGTTTTTTAGAATACATACAGTACCTAAGAAAATCCAAACAGACATCCCTCTGGGCTTTTGTTGATGCTGTTTTTACACAAATTGCAGCATACCAAACATAATGCTTGTTTGTACATCTAACATTACCCTTGAAAATCTTTTCATATTAGCACACACAGACTTTCCTGATTCTTTTCTGTGGTTACACAGGATTCCACTGTGTGGATGTGTCATTTATTTAACCTGTCCTATATCTGGGGACAATTGGCTCATTCTTGCTTTGTGTTACTTTGAACATTGTTGCAGTCC
The DNA here is from genome assembly GCF_001458135.2 of Marmota marmota marmota. Classification (NCBI taxonomy): domain Eukaryota; kingdom Metazoa; phylum Chordata; class Mammalia; order Rodentia; family Sciuridae; genus Marmota; species Marmota marmota. The sequence continues at coordinate 8,483,068 of NW_026000229.1, forward strand.
CTAACCTTTAACAGGTAGTTTCACCTATGGTTGACTTTATCTGTAGGATGAAATCCTAGAAATGAAACTGCTGGGTCAAAGTATTTGTAGTTTAATAAATATTGCCAAAATCCCCTCGTTAGGAATTATACCCATCATAAGTGATTGAGAGTATTTTTTTTCTCATAACCATGTCAACACTGTGTTAATAAACTTTTGGGATTTTTGGGGGGGGGGCAGTCTGGTAAGTGAATAAATGGAGTCTTGGTTTAGTTTTTTGATTATTGTTCAATTGTTTGTTACATTTTAACAGTTGGGGGCTGGCAGAGCCTGAGGCAGGAGGATCCCAAGTTTGAGGCTAGCTCTTGAACTTAGTAAGTCCCTGTTGCAAAATAAAAAGGGATAGGGATATAGCTCAGTAGCTTCTGGGTTCAATCCTCAGTGCCAAAAAAAAAGAGTTGGCTTTCCAGTCCCAGAAAAAATGTAGCATATATTTACTATTTTTAAAGAAGGTAAAATTTACATGTAATAAAATGTGTCATTTGATGTGTTTTGACAAATGTGAACACCTGGGTAACTGCCATGCACTACAGTGAGACAGAACATTCCCATCCACTAAAGTTCCCCCTTGTCCCTGAGGGCCTGGATAGTCCCAGCCCCAGGTGATCACTGATCTGCTTTCTGTAACTATTGATTACCTTTGCCTTTCTAGAATGTCATAAATGAAACCATATAGTAGGTACTCTTTGTGTCTAGCTTCTTTCTGCCACTGTAATGGTTTTGAGAATCATACATGTTACCATGTGTGTCTGTAGTTGGGTCTTTGTTATTGTTAAGCAATATCCCCTTGTATGGATAGAAGCACGTTCATTCTTCATCATCATTCACGTACTGATAGATATTTGAGTACTTTTCAGTTGGGGTTCTTTTCTCTTTTTTGTAGCACAAACCCAGGGCCTCTTACATGCTGGACAAGCACTCTTTTCACTAAACTATATCCCCAGTCTTGAAAAAAGTGGCTTTTGATATAAGTTGTAAATTTTTTAATCAATTTTTGGTTTGTATTTTGACTTTGCTTATGGTATATTTCCATGAAATTAAATGGCTAATTTAAATTTAAATTAAAATGGCTCTTGATTAAGACATAAGAAAAAGACCCACCTGAAAATATAGCTCAGTGGTAGAACACTTGCCTAGCAATCTGAAAGCCCTGCAAAAAAAAAAAAAAAAAGGAAGGAAGAAAAGTCATTCTATTAGGGGAGTAGGGCACTCAATCACCGAGCCACATCCCCAGCCCTATTTTGTATTTTATTTAAAGACATGGTCTCACTGAGATGCTTAGTGTCTTGCTGAGGCTGGCTTTATGATCCTCCTGCATCAGCCTCCCTAACCTCTGGGATTATAGGCATGTGCCACTGCACCCGGCAGCAATTCCATTTTGAGACCATTAAAGAATTATGTGCACTTTCTTTTTTTAAAAAAATTATTTATTTTTAGGTGTAGATGGACACAACACAATGCCTTTATTTTTTTTATGTGGTACTGAGGATCGAACCCGGGTCCTGCCCGTGCTAGGCAAGCACTCGACCGCGGAGCCACAATCCCAGCCCAAATTATGTGTATTTTCATTCTTTCTCTTTTTTGACCCATTTAGAACTTAAATGAACACAAAGTATAAAATATGGGTCTACATTTTTTTTTTTTTTTGGTACTGGGGATTGAACTCGGGGCACTTAACCACTGAGTCACATCCCTAGTCCTTTTTTGTATTTTATTAAGCAACAGGGTCTTGCTGAGTTGCTTAGAACCTTGCTAAGTTGTTGAGGCTGGCTTTGCTTTTGATCCTCCTGCATCAGCTTCCCAAGCTGCTGGGCTTACAGATGTGTGCCACCAAAACCTGCTGGAAATACATTTTCTTTTTTTAGCACCATGTATTTCTGTTTATGGGACTACTATGGGTTTCTGCCTGTTCCATTAGGCTAATGTTTATCCATGTTCTCTTTTTTTATTTAAAAATTTTTTTTTAGTTGTAGTTGGACACAATACCATTATTTATATGTGGTGCTGAGGATTGAACCCAGGGCCCCGCATGTGCTAGGTGAGTGCTCTACCACTGAGCCACAACCCCAGCCCTGTTTATCCATGTTTTAGGACTACTTTTTGTAGGATTAATTATTTTTAATGCTTTTAAGGTCTTCCTGCCTTTTAAATGAAATTCAGAACTGCTCAGGCTAGATTTTTTTTTTGATTGTAGATAGACGCAACATCTTTATTTTTAGTTATTTACTTTTATGTGGTGCCAAGGATCGAACCCAGTGCCTTACCAGGCAAGCGCTTTACCACCGAGCCACAACCCCAGTGCCCTAGTCTAGTTTAAAAAAAAAATGTTGACATGTTTATTGGGATCACGTGAAATTGTAGAATAACTCAGAAAATTGCAATCTTTATGACATTAAGTTTTCCTATTCATGAACACGATGTGGTTTTATTTCTTCTTTTGTGTCCTTTGGAAATTTTAAAATGCTGTTTTTATTGGCTTTGAACATTGCTTATTAAGTTTATTCCTAGATTCTTTATCTTTTCTGATGCAGCTATCTATTAGGTCTTTTCTTCCAGTGTATTATCTGATCAAAATGCAATTGACTACTCCAAAGTAATTTTGCATCTTAGTAACTTAACTATTTTAAAAATATTTACTAGCTGTAGATCAACACACAGTATCTTTATTTATTTTTATGTGGTGCTAAGTGCCTCACACATGGGAGGCAAGCACTTTACCACTGAGCTAGAGCCCCAGCCCCATAACTTACAATTTTAAAATTTTATTTCTAGTATTTCATCTTTGGTGTGTAGTCATAGTATCTATAAATGGCGGAAACTTTGCCTGTTCTTTCTGATTTTTTTTTTCTTTTTGTGGTGCTGGGGCTTGAACCCAGGGCCATGTATATGTGAGGGAAGCACTCTACCAACTAAGCTATATCCCTGGCCCTTCTTTTTGATCTTTAAAATGCCTTGTCTTTTCTCATGACATTGGCGAGTGTTGGGGAAGGCATTGTCAGGTGAATGGAGTGTGGGGTCCACCATGCGGCCTGCGCAATGGTTTCATTAATGAGGTTTTTGGCATAAAAGTTAGCTAGAAGAGATCGAAATAAAACACACAGATTCAGTTACCTTATTTCTATTGCCAGGTCCGAGACGGCTCCCCTCTCTGGTTCCCTCCTCTAACCGCGCAGCAGGGCAGCAAGGATTACTCAGGGCTAGCAGGAGAGAGAGAGAGAACACGCCTGGGAGTAGCTTTTTATTGGGGAACAAGAGATTCAGGGGAGAATTCCATCCAATGAAGGTTGAGGGGGGACTGCACTCAAAGGTCAGGGTCAGTGATTGGGCCCCCCGGGGTCAGTGGTCAGTCACACCCTCACACGGACGGGTTCTCTCATCAGGAAAGGGCCGGGAAAGTTCCGACACAGCCAGAACGCCTCAGACCCTTAACGGGAGCTGCCCAGTCACGTGTCAGAATGGCTCCCCACAGTGGGGCATTACTGAGTGAGAGGAAAGAGCCAGCCCCCTGGGAGAGGAGTGGGAGGAAAGAAAAGAGAAGACAGTGACTTTCTAGAGGAAGAGAAGGAACTGGGTTCTGAGCCCTGGAGAAGGGACAAAGGAGTGACACCCTGTCTTGGAGAAAGAAGGGAGGAAATATGGGGGTGGGTAATATCTGAGTGCAAATGGAAAATCTTTGTAGTTCAGTCATATTCTCCAGGCTCTGGGATGTTTATTAATCGGAACAGTTTCAAGGGGACAAAATGCTAATGGCAAAATCTTAGTTGTTGGGTTGCTGACAGGGCCCAACCTGGGTCAGCCCCTCTGTAGATCCTCCCAGCCAAAATCCACGAAGTGAGAGGGATGAGGGGACTGAGGAAATTTATTTATTGGAGGGTGGAGGCTGGGAGGAGCCAATGTCTGGCTCTTTCTGGGTGGCTCTTGATTCTTATCCTGTGCCAAGAGAAGCCCAGCCAGGACAGCAAATCTTTTAGTAATGATCAAAGGCCAATATCATCAAGACTGGTGAGGAGGCAGTTGGTGTTAATTGAGGCCATGAGGCAGGGGTGGGTGATAGTCTGGGAGAACTTGAGGGAACAGAACAGGAAAGGAGCAGGAGAGTATCAGTCTACTGGCTCACGTCACAGATCAGAAGACGGAGGCCCAGCAGGCCCAGAGACACTCTTCCCAGAGGGATTTGTAGCTGGTTCCTGAGCTGTCTTATGGCTCCTAGGAAGGGCCAAGGGGAGGCGGGATTGGCTTAGAATAAAAAGGATATCAAGATCCTGGGGCTTCCAATTGCTCTGCCAAGTCTGACTCCACCCTATGGGGCTGGGTGGGGCCCTACTCATGCAGCCCCAAATCCTACCCCACTCAGGAAAGAGGTGGGTGGAAGAGAGAGAGGAGAGAGGGAGGTTGAAGATGACACTCTTCCAAGCCCTGAGGGCTTGCCCACCAGTGCCTGATGCCTCTGCAGGGAGCTGGAACTCCAGCTGCTTTTGCTGGACTTCCATCTGCAATTTAATGGGCATTATCAACTGGTTTTTAAAATTAACTTGCTGATTATGATGAAGAAGTCTTGGATATTTGCAAAAGACAGAAGGAGGGAGGGACAGAAAGAAGGAAGGAGAAAGGGAAAAAGGGAGAGAAGGGAGAAAGGAGAGAGAGAGAGAACACGGGGGGGGGGTAAATGAGAAAAGACAAAATGACAAGGAGCCAGGGCAGAGCCAGGGAGTAGGAGACAGAAGAGAGGCAGAGACAGAGTGAGAGCAGAGAGACACACAGCAAGAGAGAAGCAGAACCTCAGGAGAAAGTTGTAATAGAGATGGAGCTGGAGAGGAAGGCTGGGCCGGTGAGTGGGGAAAGATGGCAAGGTGCTCTTGAGTTGTTTGGGGGCCATAGGACTCTGGTCCCATTCACACTCCATCCCAACTTTGGCCTTAGAGCTTAGGATGAGAGAAACCTGCCCCAAAGGAGGCCTGAGGCTCCCTGCTGGCTTCTGGACCCCATGGGCATCCAAACTGTGAGGCCTGCCACAGCAGTAAAACAAACCTTGAAAGTCACCCTGGAGCAGCCAGAGTCACCCCTGAAAAGAAGAAGCCTGGGGAAGGGCACCCAAAAGCCTCCCAGGGCAGCCTTAAGCTCCTGGGTCTCTCTCCTGTTAGAACCCACCAAGGCCCAGCCTGAGGTTGTGGCGCCATCTTGTGGTAGTATGGTGCATAGCCGGTTTCCTTTCTGGATGGAGCTTTCAAGGGTCAGGAAGGGTCCTGAGGGCCAGTGGAGTGAAGAGGAAGAGGGGAGCTAGAGAATGTTCACCTTGCCTGACCACACAAACACAAACATCCTTGTTGTACCTGGACCCAGGTAGGCTTGGGGGGGGGAGAATAGGGAAGGAAGTTGGGGATTTGACTAGGAGAAATTGGGGGTCAGTGAACTAGCATGACCTGGAAACTGCAGATCCTTCCTTAATCATTACGATGAAGCTAATTACATCAAAGAGCACTTTAAGACTTTCCTAGGATGAGGTGCTATTACTTTTAGAAGTTTCTTCCCACGGCTTCTCAAACATTAAAATGCATAGCATATCTATATTAAATATAACTCAGTTTTATAAAATAATACAAAGTGATTTTGTAAGTTTTCCTTGGGAATTATTTGACCGAGTGTAATTCACTTACAGTACAATTATCCATCATTTCTCAGCCCTCCATGACCACTTGTTTGCACTCTTTTTTTAAATATTTATTTCTTAGTTTTAGATGGATGCAATATCTTCATTTTACATTTATGTGGTGCTGAGGATCAAGCCCAGTGCCTTGTACATACTAGGCGAGCACTCTACCACTGAGCCACAACCCCAGCCCTGCATTCTTAAAAAAAAAAAAAAATACATATATATATATATATATATATATATATATGTGTGTGTGTGTGTGTGTGTGTGTGTGTGTGTGTGTTTGTGTGTATGTTGTTGATGGACCTTTATTTTATTTATATGTGATGCTTAGGATTGAACCCAGTGCCTCATGTGCCAGGCAAGTGCTCTACCACTGAGTCACAACCACAGCCCCCCCCTTATTGGCATTCTTGATGTGCTGACAAGAGTTAAAAACTACCTAATCTACAAATTCTTTTCAAGTATGATGAAATTGTTATGAATACTACACTTAATAATTAAAGAAGGTGACATAGAATTAATGACATACCTAGCAATAGATAATTTATGGACGTTTTATACTTTATATAAATTCAATTAAACTTTTATTAATTTTAATTATCCTATAGTTTTTAAACTTTGGAGCCAAGGTTTTTCAGGTTTTTAACATTTAGGCCTCTGAAAAGCTCAAGCCTCTTGGGGAGTTACTGCTTCCAAAAAATAAGTGATCCTAATGGCACAGCCCAGAGAGCTATAAAGATTAAAAGTGGGATACTAGATAAAAAGCACTTAGCACATTGCTTGGCATATTCTAAGCATCCAATTAAAATATAGTGATGTTATTAAACATATTTTAGCACATATACTCATATATTCATTCATTTGTTTGTTTAAAAAATTTATTGGGCCAGGTATGGTGGTGCACACCTGTAATCCCAGCAGCTCAGGAGCCTGAGGCAGGAGGATGGTGAGTTCAAAGCCAGCCTAAGCAAAAGCAAGGCGCTAAGCAACTCAGTGAGACCCTTTCTCTAAATAAAACACAAAAAAGGGCTGGAGATGTGGCTCAGTGGTCAAGTGCCCTGAGTTTAATCCCTGGTATACACCACCCAAACCCTTCATCTACAGTAAATAGTCCACCCAAAAAAATTATTGGGCTGGGGCTGTAACTCAGTAGCAGAGCACTTGCCTAGCATGTGCAAAGCCCTGGGTTCAATCCCCAGCGCTGAAAAACAAAACAAAACAAAAAAAGAAGGGTTGGGGGTTAGGTACTCATTCTGTGCCAGACAAGGCAATGATCTAGGTGGTAGTTCTATAGCAGTGAACATACTCAATCTAAACAACTATTCTGGGGACTTTACATTCTAGTTGGGAGAACTAGACATAAACAATAAACATTAAAAATAAGAAAGCTCACACAGTATGTTAGGAGGCCATAAGAGCCTTGGGAGAAGGCCTGGCATGTTCCAGAACAGCCAGGAGTCCAGCATGGTTAGAGCTGCAAAAGGTGGAGAGTGGCAGGTGAGGCCGGGGTTGGGGTTGGGGGGATGGGGCCCTCTTCATGTGAGGCCTTGTAGGCTATTATGAAGACTCTGTCCAATGGGGAGTCACTGGAGGGTCCTGAGCAGAGGAATGTGAGAGGTTGAACATATGAAGGGAAAATATATAAAACAGAACCCACAACCTGCCACCACCTACCCAGGAAACTAAACCCTTCATCTACAATAAATAGTCCAGGAATCCAGGGTGCTGTAAGTCAGACTCACAGAGGAAGCCAGATGCTGTCTCTAGCAATAATCTAGGGAGCAAAAAAACTTCTGTAGCATATAGCCCCAAATGGTAAGGACTTTATTAATAACTGGCAGCTTCCCTAATGTTTGTCCCTAATTCCAAGTTAGGACGAACCAGAGAAAGACAAATGTGCACCCCCAATCCCATAAAGTACCACTCATAATTACCCTCTTCAGCTTCCCGATGCCTATAGCCTCCTTCACACCTGAAACCCTCCTGTTTTTCCACTGTAAGATTTCCCACCCTTCTGTCTGTCTTCCAGTCGCTGTCAAAATGCAAGCTCTGGTGGTCAAGTCCCTTGTTATGGCAATTTCTGAATAAATAGGTTTTGTGTTTCTCATTTGATTGGTTTTTAGTTATTTCTGCAAATGAAAAACTCTATATTACATTTTTAAAATCTGCTCTCTTGAGAATAGACTGTAAAAACAGAAAGACCCACTGAGAATCTGTTGCAATAGTTTAGACAAGAGACAAGAGGCAAGGGACAGGCTTGTAACAGGACAGGCGTTGTATTTTGGTTACACTTTTTTTAGATGTGTGAGAGTCTCACTAAGTTGCTTAGGGCCTCATTGAATTGCTGAGGCTGGCCTTGAATTTGCAATCCTTCTGTCTTAGCCTCCAAATTGGCTGGGATTATGTGCCACTGTGCCTGCCTCATTAAACATGTTTTAAATTTCTTACTTTGAAGTAATTATAGCTTCATGAAAGTTTGCAAAGGAATGTACAGAGAAGTCCCACTCGCTGGCTCATGCCAACATTCCTACAACCACAGTACAACAGCAAAACCACGGAATCAACATTGGCATAATCCACAGGGTTTATTCAGATTCATCAGTTGTGTGTGCACTGATTTGTGTGTGTTGTTTGGGTGTAGCTGCAGGAAATTTAAAGTTGTGTGTATAATGGGAAATACAGATGGTCCCCAAGAAGGTTGGACTTATGATTTTTCAACTGGTAGTGCAAAAGTGATAAGCATGGAATATAAACCATACTTTGGATTTTGAATTTTGATCTTTTCCTGGGCTATTGATCTGCAGCCTGATAGTCTTATGATGTTGGACAATGGCAGCAAACCACAGCTCAGTCAGCCACCGGATCCTGAGAGGAGAAGATTGATCCTCTACGGAGCACTCTGTGGCTAGGCAAGGATATTCAGTAGGTAGGATAATTCACACATTTTCAATTTAATAACTTTTTTATTTATAGTAAGTTTATTAGGATGAAACCCCCTTTGTTAGTAGAGAAATGACTGGATATATTTTGTCTTTATCCTGGTTCCTGGCAGAGAGCTCCAAAACCCCTCCTAAAATTTCCTGAGTGATAGAGAAGTATCTTTAGTTCTTCACAAGCCCCTCTCAAACCCTCTGAGTTTATGCCAATGGTGGGTATTGCAGAACCCTAGATAGCACCAGGAGCCAGGCAGGTCACCAGGAAGACTAAGTCATAATGGTTAGAGCTAGAGCTTTCAGCCCAGTTCTACAGCCTCCCGGAGGGAGAGAAGCTGGAAATGAGTTCAATAGCCAATGACCAATGCTTTAATTAATCAAGCGTACATAAAGGAATTTCTGTAAATACACTAACAATGGGTTTTGGAGTGTTTCTGGATTGGTGACCACATGGAGATGCTGGAAAGGGTCATGGCTGGAGTAGGCAAGGAAGCCCCTCCTTGCCCTTTATATCTCTTACATTGGCTACTTCTGAGTGGTACCCATTATAACAAGCCAGTGATAACAAGTTAAATGTTTTCTTGAATTCTGTGAACAATTCTGGTCAATAATCAAATCCGAGGAACAGGGATCATGGGAACCTCCAAATTTGTAGTTGGCCAGGAAGAAGCAGAGGTGATCTGTTGCATGGTACTACTTGTGACTGACTTCTGAAATGGGGGCAGTCTTGGGGGGCATACATGAACTCTAGGTAGCTAGTATCAGAATAGAGATAAATCATCGAACATTCAGTTGGTGTCTGAAAAGCAGAAAATCAATTGGAGTTGGAAATGATACCACTTGCTTGGTGTCAGGCAAAGAGCACAGAGTAGCTCTGTACAAGCTTGGTCACTTTTGTGCAGCCTCGAGTTGCCTCCACAACAATTCAGTTGTTCATTTGAACCATGACCACAAAATTCCCTGGCACTACCCCTTTAAACCATGCCCTCCCCTCCCATCCTTTACCCCTGAAAATCACTTACCTGTTCTGTCTACAATTACATCATCTCACAATTGATACACAAATGGAATCATACAGCATGCATCCCTTTGAAATCGGCTTTTGTGGATACAGCATGTTCGTTACTTGGATCAACAGTTCATTTGTTTTCATTGCTAAGAAGCAGTCTATGGTATGCACAACAGTTTGTTTAACCATTCACTTTTTTGAAGGGCATCTAAGTGTTTTCTGATTTGGGGCTGTTACACATAAAGTTGCTCTGAAAATAAGTGTTTCATAAGTTGAAGGAAAATAGTGTTCATTTCTCGGTGCAACAGTGCAATTTCTGGGTCCTATGGTAAGTTCATTTTTTGTTTTGAAATGAACTGGTTCTGTTGAAGATAGAGTCTAACATGATCAGCTGCTAGATTTGATGTGGGTGAAAAAAAAAGAAGTGTGTGTTTGTATTGGGGGAGATTCCAACTGTAGATGAGCAAACATACTTGGTACGATGCTGGAGCCTGGTAAGGACTTGGTGAGCACCAGCCACACCAGAAGAAGCAATTGTGACTCAACATGGAGGAATGAGAAAAGCCAATAAGACACTGTAAGCTGTGGACATTGCCCTGGAGGGTGTTAGGGGTCACTCAAAGGACACCTAGTGTATGGAAACTCCTTTGATTATTTGCATATGTTAAAAGTGAAAGGCACGCATTGGCTTCCTCTAAGGATGTAGAAATCCACAGGAAAATATCATTCCCATTTTAACAATAAGATAATTTGCAAAAACCATAATTTCTTAAAGCTGGCAGAGAGCTGAGATCCAGACAACTAGAGAACTCAATTTCAGAGGGACAAGCCCCTCCCAGAATGACTGGCAGGACCTGCTGTTTTGCCATGGTGGGCATGTGAGGGCAGGAGTGTGCCTCCCCAGGGAACTCTCTTGCATAGGTTTTCACTGAATGTAAAGGAGAAAGCCTGGGAGACAGGCAAGCCCCTGTGGTGGTGGGAAGAAGAGGTAAGAAGTGCTGCAGGGCAGGAGGACAGGCTCCACACCCCACCAGCTTCCCTAGCAGGGTGCTCTCAAGCAAAGCCACAGCACACTGGCTGGCCCTAGGGTTGCAGGAAGAGAGGCAGAAACAAAGACCCACGGCTTCTGGGGCGGAGATGACACTATACACCATCCTGTGGAAGTGGCAGGAAAATTCTTGTCAGATCTATCAGAGGTGGAGGGCACCAGCAACAGGGGTAGGCAAGCTTTGAATACCCCAACTTCCGAGACCCAGTACATACACTCCGCAGAACTGGGACTAGGAGAACCACGCAACACCCCACCAACCCAAATACGACCCACACGCGATGCAAACTGCCTCCATCGCCCACTTAACAGGGAGTAACAGCAACATCATTTACCACTAGGGGGCGAGCAAAAGTGCAGAGAATGTCCCGCCACAGAAGAGGCAGGCTGGACGTTGAAAACAGGATGGAGCTGTAACCCAGGCTATGACAAACTCACCTTAAATTCAAAGATCTAGGCACGCTAAAAGAAAAGGAAAGGGGGTGGGAGGAACATGTCATGCAAATACTAATCAAATGAAAGCTCGAAGCTGGGCACGGCAGGGCATGCCTGTAATCCCAATGACTTGGGAGGCTGAGGCAGGAGGAGGATTGCCAGTTCAAAGCCAGCCTCAGCAACTTAGCAAGGCCCTACACAACTCAGTGAGACCATGTCTCTAATAAAATATTTTTAAAAAGGGCTGGGGATGTAGCTCATAGGTTTAGTGCCCCTGGGTTTAATCCCTGGTACCCCACTCCCACCCCCCCGCCAAAAAAAAAAAAAAGAAAAGAAAACAAACCTCAAGTGCCTATATTAATTTCAGCCGAAGTAATCTTAGGAGCTCAGAATATTCCCGGGAGTAAAGGACTTTACAAAAAGGGGTCAGTTCATCAAGGAGATTTAACAATTCTCAATGGGTATGCACTGGAGAACAGACTCTCAGGATTCAGACTGATAGAACAAGGGAAAGAAATGGACAAATCCACTTCTCAAAATCACACAGAACAAGCACATAAAATGCATCAGGAGGTTGCGGGTATAAGTCAGTAGTAGAGTGCTTACTAGCGTGCGTTTGGCCTGGGGTTCTATCCCCAGGACCCAGGAGTCGGGGACAGGATGTAGGGGGAAGAGAAAAAGAAAAAAAAAATCAGGCCTTATGTGGGTCACTTGTACAATACCATAAGCCAACATGATCCTATTGACATTTATAGGATGCTCCACCCAACAACAGCAAAATTTACATTCTTTTCAAGTACACAAGGAACTTTACCAAGATAGACCACATTCTGCTCCACAAATCAAATCTTAACAAATTAAAAATAATTGAAATCATACAAAATACATTCTATCATCCTAATGAAATTAAATAATAACTTAGTAACAGAAAGATACCTGAAAAAATCTTCAAGTATTTAGAAACCAAACAACACACTTTTAAATAATTTATGGTTTTCAAAAAAGAAACCAGGAGGATAATGAGAGATATTTTAATGAAATGAAAATAAAATCACAGAGCATCAAAATTGGTGAGACACAATTTAAAGCAGTGCTTACAGAAAATCTTGTGATCTTGTTTAGGTAAGGATTTTTTAGATGAGCTGAAAAGCATAAGCCATAAAAGAAAAAAACTGATATATCAGCTCTTACCAAAATTAAAAACTTCTACTCAAAAAGGGCTAGTAAGAAAATGAAAAGACAAACCACAGATTGGGAGAAACTATTTGCAAAATACATAACTGATAAAGAACTTGTATACAGAATAGATAAAGAACTCTTCCAACTCAATAATAAGACAAACAAGCCAATTAAAACTGGGCAAAGGATTTGAACAGAAACCTTGTTGGAGAACAGATGTGATAGTCATAAGCCCATAAACAGATGCTCAATTTTATTATTCACTAAGGAAATGAAAATTAAAACCACAATGAAATACTACTACATATCTATTAGAAACTTAGAAAAGATGAGACAGTGATGCTGGAGAGCACAGTAATAGTATTTTGGAAAACAGTTTGGCAGTTTCTTATGCAGTTAAACATATGCATATTGTGTGACTCAGTGACCTCATTTCTGGCTATTAAGCCAAAAAAAAAAATAAAAACATATATGTCCACCACCCAGAGACCTGAGTGTGAATGTTTAGAGTGTTGTTGTTGTTGTTGTTTTCTATGATGGCCTCAAACTGGGAACAACCCACATAGTCATCTACTGGTAAATGGGAAAACAAACTGTGGTATGTCCAAGGCAGTGGGATAAAGGGACAAAGTACTGATATGGCAACATGAACGAATCTTGAATGCATTATATCAGACAGGAGATATATACAAAAGCTTTGTGTTGCTGTGACCAAAATACCTGACAACAACTTAGAGGAGGAAAAGCTTATTTTGAATCACAGTATCTGAGATTCAGCCCATGATGGGCAAGTTCCATTGCTCTGGGCCCCAGGTGAGGCAGAACATCATGGCGTAAGGGCATGGTGCAGGAAGGCTGCTCAGCACACGGCAGCAGAGAAGCAGAGAGCAGTGTCAGGGGTAAAATATAAACCCCAAAGGCATGCCATCAATGACCCACCTCCTCTAGTCACACCTTACCTGCCTTTAGTTATCACCCAAACAGTCCTTTCAAACTGGGTTGGACTGATTAGGTTACGGCTCTCACAATCCAGTCGTTTCACCTCTGAATATTCTTGCATTAACACACAGGAGTTTGGAGGGACCAAACTACAACACATTGTCTCCTAAGCTTTTTTCTTTGAAGTAGCACAGCATAGCGAATAGAATAAATAATGTATGGAATGTTTCAAAATTCCAAGATAGTAAATTTCAAAAGTGCTTACCACACACACACAAAAAAATATTTGAGGTGAAGGTTATGTTAATTAGCTTGATTTAATTATTTCACATTATACCCATATATCATAATGTCACTTTGTACCCCATAAATATATATAACTATAATTTGTCGATTTCCAATTTAAAAATTAAAAGTTTAAATTAGAAAAAAAAGCATTGTGTTCAGTGAAAGAAGAGAGATACAAAAGATTACACCCTCTGTGATTCCATTTATGTGAAATTATGGAAAAGGCAAAACTACAGGGATAATAAACAGCTTTGTGGTTGCTAAGAGCCAGGGGTAGTGGGTAGGAATTTGACTATGAAGAAGCATGAGGGGACTACTAAGGGTGATGGGATTTTTCTCTACATCTTGATTGTGGGGCGATTTGTGTATTTCTAGCTTTGCATATATTTTTCAAAACATCACACTGTATACCTACAAGGGTGAATTTTGCTATATGGAAATTCTTCCTTCGTATACCTAAATTGTATTGAAAAAATGAAAGAGACAATGGCTGTGAATCAGAGAGGAGACGGCCTCTGAAGTTACATAGCCTGGAAATAATCATGTGTCCCTGAAATAGTCCAGGGGAACCAGAAACCTGCTCCCCCTGGTGGCCTTCCGGGAGCAGTGACAGTTTGCTTCAGGCTGAGAAACTCCCAGGCTGCTGGCATGGGTGCACTGACAGCTGGATCAGGTCCTCTGGGCTCAGAGTTTGGTTGCCCAGGGCACTTCAGGCTCTGTCACCAAGTTTTTGGGGAGTATGACTACTGATACAGCAAAGAGGGGCTTCTATTAGGATTTTATTTTGCAGCGATGGGGCAGTGAGGACAAGGTCTCCCTGCTTCAGCCTTCCTGAGTAGCTGGAACCACAGGCACCTCCATGTCTGGCTAAATGGACTTGATTTTTCAAAATTATTTTTTTGGGGGGATCAAGGGCTTTGTGCATGCTCTACAACTGAGCCACATCTCCAGCCCAAGAACTTAATTTTTAAAATCAGATGTTATCCAACCCTGCACAAGGAAGAGCACAAACTATTAAAAAGAAAAACAAACAAGCAAATAAGCAAAACCCCTACTTAAGTACTTCTCCAAAATAAGAGAAATGTCAAATTATCATGCTCACAGGATATTCCAGCTAGCTACAGTTGCGAGCAAGCAGCAGCCATCCACCTGGTAGTCATTGCATACAGTATTTTTGCTAGCCTTGCAGATTGGCTTCTTACTCTCTCTGCTTCCTAAGAGGGGCACTTAGGACCACACAAAGTAGATGTTATGTCCAAATTACCAGGACCCAGATCTCAGCTCCCAGTTGTCCTAGCACAGATCCAAGTTACAGGAGACCCAAATGCCAGCTGGACCAGGCAATAGAGTGGTGTGGGTTCAGGTTGCCAACCTTTAATCCAGCACTTTCATATCCATGGCCAGAAGTAAGGTTGGTCTATGGTCGTCAATGTGAAGGTGAGTGGGCTAAGATGGCTTATCTTCACCAGATTTGGTGTCAGGATTATGTTAGCTTCATAAAATCAATGGAGACATGTAAAAATCAATTCTATATTTTTCCCTATATACTCTGGAAGAATTTAAACAGCAGAGAAATTGCCTCTTCTTCCAAGTTTGAAAGAACTCATGCTAAACCTGTCTAGTTCTGATGTCTTTTTTAGAGATGACAACTTTTAAATTTTCTTCTCTTTAATAGGTCTTTTAGTGTTGTTTACTCCTCAAGTTAAACTTGGCAATTTATATATTCCTAGAAAAAATTATTTAATGTTGAAACACTCCAATTTATAAGCAGGCATGAGTTCTCTTGCATTTCAAAAGCCATCTCGTGGCTGTACTACATTCTGCTGGAATCCTACTTTTTGTATTATTACCACATTTATGACCAACTGATGGTTTACTTTAATTCGCCTTTCCCCCTTTCACTAAGAACAGTCTAATTCTGAATTATACTACTTCCGGAAGGAATTATGCTTCTTCTTACCCATCCTCTTTTTTATTTTTTTACAAGGGATTAAACCCAGGGTGCTTAACCACATCCCCGGTCCTTCTTTATTTTTTATTTTCAGATAGGGTCTTGATAAGTTGCTTAGGGCCTTGCTGAGTTGCTGGATTGAACTTTCAATTCTCCTGCCTCAGCCTTCCAAGCTGCTGGGATTATAGGCGTGTACCACTGCACTCAGCTGTCCATTCTCTTTTTGAGCAGCTGTTTCTGAGAGGAAGGGGATGAGAATTTGGACCGTGGTCTGGCTGTTCCCAAGTACAGATATCTGCCTTTTTTCTGACCCCAAGATTCCTTTGAGGATCCGGGGAAACCATGCTCTTATCTCCAGAAATGTGCCTGTGTTTAAGTCCTGACTCCTATCCTGAAGGAACCAGAAGTCACATAACCTCTCTGTTCCTTAGGTTCCCCATCTGATGGGGGGAAAATAGTGCTTCCCTTATGGAGTCTCTGTGAGGATTACACGGTTTAACCTTTGCTTATAACATTTAGAGCAGAGCCTGGCACATGCCAAGTGTAGGAGAAGTTTAGCTGTCATCGCCGTTATTATTCCTGGTGTTCCTCTGTTGCGTCTTTTTCTCTTCCCCATCCGCAGGAGCCCCTTGTTCTTCCCCACCCCAAGGGCCAGAATCCAAACTGGCTTCTGTAATCTAAGGCACAGGGTGGGACGATGGAACGCTGGAACATGGAACAGTGACCCAGAAGGGAAGGGGAAAAGAGGGAGTAGTTAGAGAGGGGCGGAGGAGGCCCAGGAAAGAGGCGGTGGCCTCATCATTCTGCCAGCAGCAAGGACAGTGTCCAGCTCCTGGCAGTGCTCTGGGAAGGTGTGAACCTCGAGGGACATGGCTGTGTTATATCCTTGTTCCCAAGCTTTGAAGGAAGCAGAGACACAGGACACAGCCCTTGGAGGTTCAGTCAGCTAGTCTGTGCACAGTGATGGGGAACTGCGGACCACAGGGCCCCCTTCTGATGTTCCGGGCCACAGGGCCACCCTCTGGTAACATGACCTCAAGGGTAGGAATAAAATGACTCAGGACATTAAATGTTCCACTTGATATTCAGGGGGCTCCAAACAGATTGAATCTGATTTTGAAAAAAATTTTGTAAGAAAAGCTATGTCATATAACCAGGGTCAGGGGGGAACCCAAATCCATCTCTGCTTCTCTGCTTTCCACGTGTGGCGTTTATCCTTACTGCTCTTCCAGGACTTTCTCATTCTTCTCAGAGTCAGCTGCAACTTTCAGAATGACATGTGTCATGTGCACCCTTGTGTCCCGGAGCTGGCTGCTCACCCCCTCATGCGCAGGCTCCAGTGAGGCTCCTGGGATTCAGTCAGTGCCTCCCATTCTCTCTGCCAGCTGGTGCCAACCCTGGCCAGGCCTGCCCACAGCACTGCCTGCATGATTCAGCCCGGGAGTTGCAAGGTGTGCGGCCACTTTCCAACACACTCTGTGGCTGTGGCACACTGGGTACAGCCATGGTGGAGAGCCACTGTGTAGGGCACATCCCTGCGAGTGACCAGCTCAGAGGTGGCATGTGGGAGTCTAAGAGGACCTTGATCTCTCTTGCCTTGATCCCAAAGGACAGGAGATTACTGGCAGAGCTGGGAAGTAGCCCCCTACCCAAGGCTGGAGGGGTGTCCCCAAGATCCCTTAGGAAGTGCCAAGGGAATCACAGCTAACACCAGCTGGTCCAGGGGCTGGGTGTCAGAGTGAGCCACACATGTGGGCCAGCACAGGACATCATGAAATCATGCAGAGATCTCCAGTGTGAGGGGGCCTCAGACTAAGGAGATGATGGGTCCTCTTTCTCCAGAGTCAAACTTTGAAGTCTCTTTTTTCATGGAGTCTGTGAACATCCTTTGTAGACCCCTCGCCCCTAACCAAGCAGCCTATTGAAGTCCCTCCTCAGAGTCACTTTGAGGACTATCAGACTCTTGGTCTAGCAGTCAGATGGCACATAGGGCCTTCCCTGCCATTCACACCTGAATTATGGAATGTCTTCGTAACACTGGCCCAATTACAGCTTCTCATAACAGGGGGTTATGTGTGGCTCTAGAAAAGACAGGATGGGCCCTAGAGGAGGAGTGCCTCTGCCCTGAGTAGAGGGGACATGGCCTGGAGCTGTGTCTGGGGCTGGGAGAGCAAAGAAGGTAAAGCAGTGGCCTGGATGGACATCTGGTTCTAAGGTGTCCCATCATGCTGTTTTTACAGACCACCTACTTTGCCCAAGGCAGCCAGGCACTCTGTCTCCTCCAGTGAGCTTTTCTGAAGGTGCCAGGCTCAGCTCCTAGTTTGGGGTCTAATGTCCCTGCTTCAGACCCCAATATTGGCATCCCACAAGCTGGGTGATGCCCCAGCAAGAACTAGGCCTCAGCCTTAGCAAACTCTCAGCCTGGCTGGCTACCAAGTCCAGTGGTGGCCCCTCAGCCTGCCTCCTGCCCCAGGATGGACCTTCCCTCTTGTTCTCCTTTTCTCCCTCCCTTTCCTTCTCTCCCCTCTCTTCTCTTATTCTTCCCTGTCCCCTTCCCTGCCAGACTAGGATGAGCATTGGGGGTCAAGGAGCTTGGCCCCTTCAAGATGCAGGTAGGGACACTGAGGCCCATTGGAGGGGAGAGTTAGGGCCACTGGCATTTTCTCTGCTCTTTCTGTCCTTTCCAGTCTCCATGTGTGTCCATGCTAATGGTTATCCCTTAAGGGATTCTGTGGTTCACACCAAGGGAAAGCCATAGGAGGCCAGCTGCACCTCATGGGGTTCCCACAGGCAGTACAGGAGTGATGGTGAGCCCCTCAACACTGGGGCAGAATGAGGAAAGGACAGGGAAGGATTCTGGGCACGTGACCTCGAGGGCCTTTATAGCCCAGGTTGAGTCCAGCACACCAGTGCCCAGAAGTGCTGATGGAGACCTTCTTGGTCTGTGAAGGCCAGAGGGAGGTGCTGCCTCAGGAATGGAGACCATACGTACATGCACTTCCTGGCCTGGGGAAGCCTGGAAACCTTCTCCCACTCCATGTATGTCCATGGCAGGGGAAGGGGTGGGAAAGCCCTGGGTGAGCTACATAGGGTACCCAGTTTATGTGGGGAGAAGGAAAGGCTAAGGAAGGCTTCTAGGAATTGGGGTTTTAACTGGTCCTTGAAGGACAGATGGGAGACTAAGGGGGGCAGATGAGCCTGCTTCCTGTGGCCTGGCTTCCCACGGGATATCTCTCCCTGCACCTGGGTTGGGGAGGGGTCCAGGTGATCTACTTCTTCCCAGATGAGCATAAGAGAGGAGCCAAAACCAGGTGACAGCAGGGCCAGAGCAGAGGACGCTGTTCTCCCTGTGGTGGCAGAGGCAGGGAGAGACCTGGCTCCCACTCAGTTGAAGGCCTCCTGACTGCCCCGCATCTGCCAAGCCCACTGCCATCTTTACAACTGTCTCTCCCCTCCCCCAGACACAGACACTCCATCCTGTAAGGAGGCAGAATACCTCTCGAGCCCTGCCCTGAGGCAGTGCTGTGAGGGGGACAAGGGCCACCCAGGGTCCTCGTCATCATGGCTGTATTCCTTTTCTCTGGGTGGGACCCCTCTTTCCTTTTCAGCCCCGACCCCAGAGATCTGTCTCAGGAGGTTCTGCTGGCATGTGGAGACTGGCCCAGGTGTCCCCACCCCTAAGGGTCTGAACTTCAGGCAGAGGTTTGTATACACATGGGGACAATGTGTCAGGAAGTCTCCATGTTTGAGTGTCCCCCACTTCCCCATAGTTTGTATGTAATGTGTTTCTTTAAGGAAAAGCCCCCACTCTGCTCCCCTTCCACTCAGCCCTGTTTTCTGCTCCTGATACCTCCCGTAGAAAAGCGCACATGCCTGGCATTTGGCCCTGGCCCAGGCTCAGAGACATGGGTTCTGGCACCGTGACTGCCCTAAACTTGCCTGTGGCCCTACACAGGTTCCCATCTTGAGCCTGTTTTCTGACCTAGGAATTGAGGACATTTGAATCTACCTCATAGGGGCCTTCTCAAAGTCTGGAATTGGGTGGCTTTGTCTGACCCCTTCCAGCTTACTCCTGGGGGCACTTAGAAAGGCAAGGGGGCAGGGCTGCAACAGGACAGTCACTCAGAGGCACTCATGGACCACTGCTGTTTCCCAGCTCCCACGGTCTCCTGGGCCAGTCTCAGAGGAAAAGTGGCAGGCTGTGGCAACCATCCTGTGCCAGGAGAGTCAAATCCTAGCAAGACTTGGTTGGGGGAAAAGCGGGGTGTAGCCATGCCTCTCTCCCCATCAGAGGACCTACTGCCAGGATCCCTGAGGCAAGGATAGTGTCAGAGCCCGGAATAGAATCTCCTTAGGGGATCTAAGTCCAAAGAGGCTAGTCTGAGTGTCGAGGGCCAGCACCTGGAGCTCACCCAGGGCTTCCCTACAGCAGCAGCCATTGGCTCTCCATGGTAGCATGTGAGCCAGGCAGGAGAGCATTTCCATTTTATTGATGGGGAAACTGAGGTCCAGAGGTAAATAGCATACCTGGCCAAAGTCATAACCACAATTAGTCTGGATTCCAGAGACCTGGTTCTTGGCTCGAGTCTCTTTCCCTTTCTCACTAGCATTCCTCTGGTGGGAAGAAAGAGACCTGGCAGAAGGCAGGGGGTGCAAAGAAGTTCTGAGGGATGGTGGGAAAGGAAGGAAGAGGGGCTGAACCCTCCTTTTGCTTCTAGATCCAGCCCAGTGTTTAGGACTTCTGGGATGTTTCTAAGGCAAGAGAGCTTGCTTCAACTCTCTCCATCTCCCAATCCCACCTTCCTTGACTCTAGGACCCCCTCATTGCCTTTGCTCAATGCTACACCCTCTGCCTCCTTTCTAGAAGGAGGCCCCCTTTCATGTGATGGCTCCCCCAGGCCTCTCAGGTACCATCTCTCTAGGTGTGGCATATACCCAGTCCCCATGTGGTTGTGTGAGTACCCTGGGGGCAGGAACTGTGATTCTCCTGTGTGTGCCCCAGCACTGTGCCTGACATTCAGCAGCTGGGCAAATACAAGGGAGCAAGTAGTTGGAGGGAAGAGTGACCATAAGAGGGAGCTCATGGGAAGGAGGCGGCAGGCTGCGGGGGGCGTGCAGATGAAGGGGTGGGCATCACAGCAGGGCCCAGGGGTTGCAGCCACCCAAAACCTGCTGGGGCCCTCACCCAGTGGGATGGGGTCCTTTTCCAGGGAAGTGGGGTTGGCCTTGGGCTAAACTCACAGGGTCTCCACCATGACACCCTCAGACTCTGGGCACCTGACAGGTTGGTGGCTGGTCTTTCGACATTTTGCAAGGGGAAGGATGAAGGATGAAGCCTGAGGAGAGCCCCGGAGCCAACCCAGTGGTGGTCATCCTGACCAGCAAGCCACATGCAGAGCCCCAGAGTAGAAAAACCTTGTTTTATTCAGCCCCGACCTGGGCAATCTTGCTCTGTGGTATGGCCAAGATATAAAAAATAAAAACCAACAACTGGCAAAACAATGTTGTAGAGAAGAGTTAGGTACAAAATGGGGCCTGGCATCCAGAATCCCTGTGGTTTGGTCCACGTTTGCTCCCTGAGGCCGGCAGGGAGGGATGCCCCTGGCGTCTAGCTGCCCCGCCTGTTGGTTGGGGGACTGGGCTCCTCCTCCGTGAGAGGCTGCCTGGGGAGCAGGGTCTGCTTTGGAAGGGGAGAGGTTGTCTGTCTGTCCCTCTCGGAGATCAGGATCTAGAGGAAGAAAGAGAGCAGGTCAATGGTGGCTGCAATGTGGAGCCCCCAGGCCTCCCCAGCTGGGGCTTTCCTTCCACACTCTAGACCCCTTGAGGTAGAGCAGGCGCAGACTCTCTCAGGAATTTGGGTTCAGGGGAAAGGGGCTAAGTCCTCAGCCCAGGTCCAAAAGAAGAGGTTTCGTGGATTCCCACCCACCCAGGGCCCAGGGTCAGTATGCCCCCCGCCCTCACCCCAAGTCCAGATTGTTTTCTAGGCTGTGTCAGTAGAGCTGCTACTGTCTGGAAATACTTTTTGGCTTGTTTTTTCTAACTTAGCCCTTAAAAAAAAAAAAAAAAAAAAAGCCTTCTTTTTCCTCTTCAGAAACATGATGGAAACCCACAGGCGTCAGTCCCTTGGCCTTTCTGGGAATGCTCCATCCGGCTTCCTGTGCAGGCTGGCCCAGCAGCCGCCTGTGGTCAGGGTCACGGGGACGCTCTAATAAGACCTGGGCCTTTCCAAGCACTTATGTAAAGAGGCTTCGGAAGGAAGGGCCTCGGCCTCTTCAGCCCGCAGGCTCCCCTAGGAATAGAAGGGAGGCCCGGCTGCTTCTCTGTCTGCCTTCTGTGGGCCTTCTGGGTGCTCAAGGTACTTCTGGGACATGGGACACTGCCCCAAAGCCCCTAGAGGGAGAGGCAGGCTCCCTGTTCGCCTTAGCCCTCAACAGCCTTCCTTCCTTCCAAGTTCCCTGGAGTTACTTCCCAGAAACCCTCTACCTCAGGTTGCCCCAAAGGCTGAATGGCTGATTGAGGTAGGCCTGGGGAGAAGGAAGGTGCTGGAAACTCAGGTCTACAACAAACAAACAAACAAACAAAAACCCCAACTGCTAGAGCTGAAGCAGGTGTCAGTGATTTCAAACACCCTCTGCGCCCTGGGTAATTGTGACCTGATCCTATTCATGAGGAACCCAATCTCCTTATTGAATTAGCGGCTGCTGTTTCCGTTTTTAATATTCATGGTGTGGTGTGTGTGTGTGGCAACGGGGTGGAGGTGGGAGGTCGTAAACAGGTTAGAGGTAGCAGCCAAGGGTGAAAGAGCTGTTTCTAAATGAACTCTGACCTAGGCCACAGACTGAACCCTGACCCTGGTGACATACTAAGCCTTGACCCTGGTCACAGATTAAACCCTGATCCTAGTCACACTAGTCACACACTGAGCCTTGACCCTGGTCACAGACAACCTACAGGCTTAACCTTTCATACCTACCTTCCATTAATGAGCATACACTTTTGGGGCAAAATGTTTCTCTGGGCCTTAGAATCTCCATCACCTGTCCCTATTTGATGGACTAAAGCTCAAATTTCCAGGGCTACTTTTTTTTTTTTCAATGGACAAACTGCTTTGATCTGATCAATTAAATTCCCATGGAAAGGGTGGGGTTCTTTGTGAGCTTGTAAGCAGGGGGTCCCTCTGCCAAGTGCTTCCTGTGAGGAGAGACACTGAGGACCTTGCTCAGCAGTCAGGTGACAAAGCCAAGGCCCAGATTTTATTAACTTCCTCCACAATGGGCCTTAGGGACAGACAATGGTCCATTCTAACCAGAATTACTTCTAATCTGGGCCTGTGTGATGGTCACAGCTGCCATTAATTGAGTGCTACAATGTGCTGGGCTCCTGAACACGCAGATGTCAGGCCTGTAAGTCATCATCCCAAGCTTATGCCAGAGGTATCTGTTTATCCTTAAGAAAAGTAGCTCAGAGGGGAAAGGTGAATTATCCAATATCACAGAGGGGAGAAGTCACAGAATTCTCTGCATGAGATCACATAGTCATGCCCTTGCACTGAACCACTCTTCCTTCTGCTGTTTTCCACTTGAAAAATCTTAGGGAGCCACATCACTGGGCCCTAGATCAGCACTCCACAGATGGAGCCCCACCATAAACACTCAGCTTGGGACTGGCATGGTCTAGGCTCTTCCTGCTGGGCCCAGCTGTAGCTGTGTTCAGTGACCACCCCCCCACCCCAAGTGCAGGTGTCTTAGGAATTTCAGGTGGCTCTGTCTGTTTCCCAGGCAGGAAAGTGGCTGGGGTAGGAAGGGTGCTGGGTAAGCACGTACTGAACAATTTTGCAGTTTGTTGTAGAAACATAGCGCCCTGTGTAGTGGATGTTGCATCTCACCACATTGTTGGTGAAGTCAGACTCCAAAACAATGTACTTTGGGTTCACGTGCACCTGGAGAGGAGAAAGAGAGAGAAAGAAACTTAGTCAAGGAGGCTGCCCTTCACCTGGTCACCAGAGAAAATGGTGGAGAGGCAGGCTGACAGATAGACACAGAGGTGACAGAGGGAGACAGGGAGATGAAGAAAGACCATGAGAGACCAGGAAACGGGGAGAAGGAGACCTAGAATGACATGGAGAGGAAAGAGGCAGCTGGAAGTCCAAGAAAACACTATCCAATCTCCTTTCTTATCAGAAGATGGGAAACTTCCCCAGAGCCAGAACCTGGACCAGGTGTATCCTGCACAGGGCCTTTGGGGTCAGAGAGGCCAGGCCTACCTCAGAGAATGCAGTAACGAGGGGCTGAATAGTCAGTGTCTCCAAGGCTCACAGTCAATCACTGCGCATCCTTATCCAGATAACCCATGGTGGGGGCAGTCTGATGCCAGGTGGCATCTCTTGCCTTGGAGCCCAAGGAACCTGATATTCATTGAGATGATGGTCTGGGCATGACTTGTAATTTTTGTCTGGAAAGGAGCTACTGGGACATAACACTGACAGTTTGGATTAATTGGGGTAGGGACCTGCATTATTTGCAGAACACTGAAGAACAGATACAGTACCCTAGCATGCTCCTTATGGGCAGGAACTGAGTATGAGGTCTGTATGCCCAGGATAAGAATGAACTCAGATCTTCAATCATGTTTGATGAGTAGCTGAGGGAGGGATGGAGAAGAATACCCCTGACATTCCCAGCCCAGGGAGAGGCCTGGCAGGGTCACGCGTATGGAGTCTACCGTGAGGAGTTCAGATGGGGCTGCAGTGAATTGCTTCTGGCTCTTGCTTTCTGGATGCAGCCTCTCTCCCAGTCTGTCTTTCTGCAGGAAAAGACACCTCCTGCAAGCCCGAACTCCACTGCCTCCTGCACTGAACTTCTGCATGGAGTGGGTCCAAGAGAACTGGCAGAGTGACCCCCAGCCTCGCTACGTATCTTCACAGAGTAGGCTGAGACGGGGCTTCCCCAGGTGAGGCCTTGACGGAGTGGCCCTGCACAGCCTTTATGGATGTACCAAGTTGGGCTGTGTGTCCTGAACATACTTTTCTACTTGTCCCCCCAGCTAAGGGAAGGGGTGATGGAGTGAGTGACATCCTTCCCTCTGGAAGGGCCTCTTGGTCACAGGAGCCCTCTGATCTCTCTCCCAAGTTGAATAAAGCTTGCCCGGTCAGCAGACAGGGGGATATATCATTGGCACTTTGTCACTCTGAGGGGATGGTGTCATCACTTTCCTAGCATTACTGAAGCTGGGCTGAAGGTTACTTGGGGTCTTCAGAGAAAGAGATGCTTTAGGTGTCTGCCTAAGACCTAAACCCTCAGATGAAAAGTATAAAACCTCAGGTGGTGGCCCAGATGGAGACTGCTTGGCAGCTGGGGAAGAGGGAACATGTCCGGGAGTTGAAGTTGGGCACTGGGCATGGCCATCAGGTTGGACGGAATGTAGGATACCATAAGGCTCACCTTGAGGATGTAGTTCCCAGGCTGCACATCGGTTATGTCAATCCATTGGCAGTCGATGTCCGCATTATAGGTATCATAGCAGCCTGGGCTCAGGCCCTGGAAAAAGGGACCAGAGGAGAGGCTGTGGTGCTCGTCCCTCTGAGCCACCGCATACCCACATGCAACAGTCAGGAGCCTCCTTCCTCTGGCTTCTACCCAGACCCTGGTCCATGGTGGGTCTGCCCTTTAACCTGAGGTCACTGGATGGATGGACACATAGCCATAGGGAGGAATGAAATGGAGTGGGGAGGATGCTTGGCAGGGATGGGTGGAGGGATGGATGAAAAGACAGACACGACAGACATTCAGTGGCCACTGGATGGACAGTTAGAAAGACAGCCCGATCCCTGTGTTTCCATGCCACCACCCAGCTGCCCTAGCCCAACCTGTGTGTGAGAGGTGCACGCATAGCGCTTGAGGTTGCCAAAGTCGCAGGTGCTGTCCTCCAGGCAGAAGCTGGCCTTGTGGCCCTCAGCCACCTTCTTTCCCGTGGCTGCGTCCAGCAGGTCATAGTGGCTGAATTCGTCCATGCTGTGGTAGTGTCTGGGGGCAGGGGAAAGGAGGAGAGGAAAGAGGTCTAGTCTTCCTGGATCTCCCATCCCGTCCCCTTGGGAGATGGGTCAGATGACATGTTGTGATGCAGTCTCCTGACCAGTCGGGGCTCTTCTGTGCCTCTGAATCCCACTCTGGTGCTCTCCATCTAGCCAGGTCACCCTCATATAATGCTGCCTCAAGATTCCTCACTTCCTTTTTAGTTTCCTTCCTGTACTGACTTCCACTGGGCAAGGCCCTATATTCTAGACATTTCCATCCCTTACCAAGACCAATCATTCTATGGCCATCTTCCAGCCTAGTCTGGCTAAGGCTCCTCTGAGAAACTCGCCCAGTGATCGATTCTTGGCAGGAAACACCATGGTGAGGGGGGTGTACCTCCAGTGGGCACCTGCATGGAGCTCAGGCACCTAGACCCCTGGCCCAGAGGAGGTAGGAGAGGCTGGTAAATCCTGCTCACTCACTGGTGGCAGCTGTGCCACTCCCAGGTATGCCGCGGCCGGTTGGGGAGGAAGTCTGCTGTGCCCTGGTTCTTCACGCGCTGGGGGAAGCGCAGCAGCACCCGCAGGTCATAGTCAGTGGCCTCAGGGGCATAGGCTGTGCTGTGGGAACAAGTGGAGAGACAGGAGTGGGCCTGGGGCATAGGGACACCAAGACCCAGAATGGCTGCATCAGGCCCTGCCCCCAGCCCTTGGCCACTAGTCCTCCAGGATGACCTCCAGCCTCTGAAGATCCTAGCATCTGATCCTGAAATATAGAGAGGCCCTGGCCTTTTCCATTCTCCCAACTCCACAAAGGCCTGGCTCTCTCCTCCTGTCTGGCCTCTGCTGTGTGGCTGGAAGCTGCCCATTGGGGTCTTACTAAAGTGACATTGGCCTGGCAATGAGCCTCTGAGGGTTCCTCATGCTTGTAGGTGACTCAGCTGGGGACAGCCCCTGGGGCCATTTAGAAATAAGCAACCCTACCCAGGAGATTCTCTGGACAGAGCCCTAACCCGTGACCCAAGAATGTGCTGTCTCCAGTATGAGCCTAAAAATCAGGCTTGAGCTCCTCGGATCAAATTCTTTGCACTTTGCCGCTTCCGTGTGTTGTCCTACTCCCACACACCCAGCTCCCTCTTTCTGCAGTTCACCCTTTGCCCATGCTCATCATTTGGCCTAGAACTACAATGCACACCCAGTCCCCTAGGCCCACCTCAAGTCCCCTGCTCCCAGAAGTCTGCCATGATTGCCACACTTAGAGGAATCTGGACCGCCCCTGAGGTCCCACCTGCAGCTCACCCCCATGCCACATGCATGCTGTGCTGGTTTAGGGGTAACCAGGCTACCTCTCCTTGATGGCATGGCTTCACGGCCAGCAACCTGCTCTTTTCCCTTCAGGGATCATGGGTCTGGCACACACTGCCTGCTCACAATTTACTTGCTACTCCAAATTCCCAATGGAGGTAGGCTTTGTAGGAAGAGGAGAGAGGGCAGCAGTGAGAGGAGACGCACACATGCATGCACACACCCACACGCACGCGCACACACGTGCACATGGGGGCAGTAGGAAAAAGAAGGTGGGCAGCCAGCTCCCCTCCCTGCAGCTGACTGCTGACAGCTGTCCTAGCTGGCCTCAGGGGCGCTTCCCTGGCAATCACTAAGGTCTGGGTTGTAAGGCCAGAGGCGAGAGGTGGCCAGTTGTAGGGATTAGCTCTCTCTGAGAGTATGTCTGGACAGCAGGCAGCTCAGACTCTGTCTGCCAGGACGTAAGGCCCTCGGCCTTGTCTGGGGGAGGCTTGGAATCCATCTGCGTCTGGGTTGAAACAAAACATCCTCCTTCTCTGTGTTCGGCTAAATCCTGCCCTTCTGTTCAGCTCAGCACATCGTGGGAAACCATCAGGATCTAGGTTCTAGGACCAGCTTGGCTGCAAGCTCACAGCGAGACTTGGAGCACATCCCTCTCCTGCTCTGGGTCCGGCCTGCAGTACGACCTGGCCCAAGTCTACAGCCTACACCGCAGACGATCTTGGAGGGCCTGTCTGCTTCAGGGCTCCATCTCTGCAGTATTTTCTGGGTCTGTAACCCTGCTCCCAGCCTCCCTGCGTGTCTCAGCACTGCAAAACCTCATTGCTCTGACCTTGCCAGCCCCAGTCTGGGAACCATGTGTCCCAGCTCTCGCCCTACTCCTGCTGCCACAGGGGCGTAGGCAAGGGGACGCACTCTCCAGCTAGACCAGGAGGTCCCTCAGGACAGAAGGCAGGCTACCTCTTCCTTCCTGTCTGGGAGCTCAGGTCTGGGCACCTGGGGTGCTCTCTGAAGTTTGGCTTTGACTAAAACCCTTCTGAACTGCAGGAGCTGCCACGGAGGCCATGAATTCCTCATCACTGAAGGGACTGACAGCAGGAACATTATGCCCTCTTCCCTAGGACAAGTGAATGAGAAAGACAAGACCTGAATGGGCAGGCTGACTGTGTGGTCCTGGGACCAGGGCCAATTTGATGTGAGTCTGTGATAAGAAACTTTCACCAGAATGTAAATCAACCACACCACTAATCACTCTGGTTAGTTCATATGACACTTTTCTTTTTCTTTTTTATGCAAGTCTTTCTCAATGAAGAAAGCAACAAACTGAGTTATGTTCTGGGGCAAGCTCTTTATCCTGTCACAGACGGGTAACAGTTTGTGATCAGCCACTCTGAGTGTCAGTGAACTAGAAGTTATAGAAATGAGATAATGTTGAGATTCCGAAGGATTTCCTAGATAGTAAAAAGCAAAGGGAGAGTTCAAATGTCAAAGTGAGTAATTCAAGGAAAACAGGTGCTTTCAACATGGATGTCAACAAAAGCAATCTTTAGTTTTTAGCAGAGGAGATGCCCCCAAACACACGGTTGAGCAGAACATGAACCATTAATGTAGACGCAAGTTTTGCAGGAGGCAGAATCACCCTTGAATAAAGCAGAGTGGGC
Source organism: Marmota marmota marmota (assembly GCF_001458135.2). NCBI lineage: Eukaryota > Metazoa > Chordata > Mammalia > Rodentia > Sciuridae > Marmota > Marmota marmota. The sequence goes on from NW_026000229.1 coordinate 8,511,520, forward strand.
CAAGCTCACTGCCTGGGCTCGTGTGAACTGGATTCCTTTCCTTCTCTCAGTACAACGCATAACAGGCCTCTGTCCTTTGCCCCTGCTGTGACCAAGCAGAGACAGCCTGGGCCAACCATAGGACACAAGTGTCCTCTGTGGACATGCTCCATAATCCTGCATTCCTTCTTGCAGGCCTGTCTGCCCTACAGGACTTTCCTGATCCTGTGTGAGCATAGAAACTTGGCTGTCCTTAAGGAGCCTTCCCATTGGGCAGCTCAGATCTGAATGGTTTAGTTGCTTTCATTGTACCTCATTTTCCACATGGGTCAACACACACAGCAAAAGCAAAGTTCTTTGTATAGTGATGCACAGGAAGGTTGGCTGTCTGCTCATACCCTTCCCTGTCTGAATTTTTGCAGCGGGTAAGGCTCACAAATGAAGATGGCAAGGTCACTAGAGGCTAGGGCACTTGGTCAGGGTCATGAGTCTTGCAGGCAGCCTCGTGTGAGTACTGGTTCTGGGTGATTCCCAGGGACTGTCCCAAGGCTTGACACTTCCTCTTTGTCTCCTTACCTGGCCAGACACTTCTCTTCTGCAGCACAGCGCAGGGAGTAGAGGTGGGCTCTCTGCACGTAAGTGGATGCCTGCACATAGTTGGGGTCCGGAACCAAGTCAGGGAGACCTGGAGTAGGCAGTGGGAGAGAGGGAGGAGGGAGGCATTGAGAAGGTCAAGCTGTCCACTGCTAATGCCCAGGGACCTACCCCACCCCAACCACCTGTTGCCATTCTCCCTGGGCAGAGGATCCTGGGTCCAGGAGGTGGGTCAGAGAATTTGGGCAGCAGGCGGTCACCCCTAGAGCTCTGTGTTGTGAGAGCCACTGAGATCTCCTGGAAGAACTGGGACACAGACAAGAACTGGGAGGCAGGGTGGAATTTGGAGCGTTAGAAAGGGAAAAGGTGTTCTTGGCAGGGACAATGGCCTGGCATGAGCAAAGGCCTGGAGGCAGGACTGAATCAACCAAGTAATTTCCTGACAGAAGCACTCCTTCCATGTCCTTATTCCCCAGGCCTCAGACACCAGCCCCCAAATGCCCTCTGCTTCTCTCACCTTTGCAGCCAGCTTCCTTTGTGAACCACCAGAACAGCCCTGGGCTTCTGGCCCAGAGTGAGCCCCAGAAGGCTTAGGGCCAGAGCCAGGTGGATGTTGGCTGGCAGCAGGTGGTGGGCAGGAAGGGACGGGTGGGAAGGAAAACAGTTCCCCAGAGCAAGCTGCTGACCAGGCGGGATTCTGAGCCACTCCAAGATGCTTCCCTCCTGGCATGGCCCCTGTTCCTGTCTCCCCTCACCTGCTACTACTCCTGGCCATCAGCCCCCCAGACCTGCCCACACCCTCCCCTGTCTGCAACATCTGGCTTCCAACTGAAGGAGGCCCCAGCTCCCTCCCTGTTCCAGCCCTTGTGACCACTCCTTCCTCAGGCTGTGCCAGAGCCAAGGGTCTGTGCTTCCTGCCCTGGCCCCCTCCACCTCCCCTGCCATGCATGGATTAGTCCCAGTTAATCTAGTTATTATTAGGAACAAGTAGAAACCAAACTCAGGTATCCAGACCCCATCTTGCAGTGGAATACAGAATGGTCTCTCTCTCTCTCTCTTTTTTTTTTTTTCCTGTCCTGGGGTTGAATCCAGAGCCCTGCAAATGCTGGGAAAGGGCTCTACCACTAAGTTACATCCCAGTCCTTTTAAAATTTTTATTTTGAGACAGGGTCTCACTCAATTGTTCAGGCTGGCTTTAAAATTCTCTTGCCTCAGTCTCCTGAGTTGCTGGGATCACAGGTGGGCACCACTGTGCCCAGATAGAAAAAATGATCTTTTGATTTGTTTTTGGTACTGGGGATTGAACTCAGGGGCACTCAACCATTGAGCCACATTCTCAGCCCTTCTTATATTTTATTTAGAGACAGGGTCTTGCTGAGTTGCTTAGAGCCTCCCTAAGTTGCTGAGGCTGGCTTTGAGCTCACAATCCTCCTGCCTCAGCATCCTGAGCTGCTGGGATTACAGGCGTACACCACCGTGCCTGATGATAAAACGATCTTAATGTTGGGAGGGATGAGTGGGGGCAGGTGGTCAGTGGGTTACTCCCAGAGCCATGCACTCTATTCTAGTTTGGCCACTGGCTTAAAAGGGAATGATCCTGGTACTTCCAAGTCCCTTTTCTCAGGCCTCAGGGACTCTGTCGGACTAGTGATGACAAGAGGCTGTAAGTCCTTCTTGGTTTCTTTGAGCTCTCTGCTCTTGGGCTTGAAATGAAAGGAGAGACAAGAAAGGGGATTTTAGCATGTGGGGGGCTCTCAGTCCTTCTTCTTGCTGTCAAAACCCTCCCATCAGCTCTTAGGCTCAGACATTAAGGCCAAGGAAGGGAAGTCCTCTAAGCCTTTGACAGAGGTGTTTACCTGCGTGTACACAAACCCTGGGCTCCCAGACCCTAGCCCTGCTTTCCCTGGGGCCTGGGCCTCCTGGGGGAGCCCGAGCTAGGCAGCCAGGGTGATCTCACCTACTTGGAATGGAGAGGAAACTTGGAGTACAGGGTGGGTGAGGATGAGGTGGCTCCTGGCTATTGGGGGACCTCTTGGCTAGTCTAGGTCCCATTACTCGAGCCCCCTGGAATGTTCGCAGTCATTTCCCAAGGGATCCTCCTCAGGCTCTCACACCAGCTGGGAGCTGGTTCTTACCCTCTGGTTCCTGGAAGCTTCTGGAGGAAGGGTGAGAGGGAGAGGGACGGTCCCCTTCTCTATTGTCCAGTGCCTCAGCAATAGACAGGGGTGGGGCAACTTGTGCTGGAGCCTCATGGGACCCAGCGTTCAGCACCAGACAGTCTGCCGCCCCCACCCCAGGCCCGGTTTCAATAAATACTGCACAGATGGCTCCGCAAAGCTTTTCTGGCCTGACCCTTCCTCCCCAGGCCGTTTCATAAGCTGGCTCTGCAATCTGAGGATGTTGGGAGAGACACAGTGAGAGGCCACCAGGGGTACTTGGGGCCTGATATCAGTTTCTGATGGAGCCCTGACCATGGTCATAGGCTAAACCCTGACTGTGGCCACACATGGAGCCCTGCCCCTGGTCCCACACCAAGGCCTGACCCTGGAGATACAACTGGCCCTTAACTCTGGCCACACACTGAGACCTGGCATCTACCAACAACTCTGAACGTCAGTCTTACTATCCCCCATCTCTGTCCACGGATCCTGGGCTAACGCTCTGTATTTTTAAAAAAGAAGAAGAAAGAAAATGAAAAAAAAAAAACGAAATAAAACCTTAAAAAGGAATTTGCTTTAACATCATCTGTCTTTTCTTATTAAACCAGAGTGGGTGGGTTTGTTGTAGGGGCCACAGCTGTGGGGGAGGGGCGCTTGTACAGTACTACATGTGGGGCTTTAGGGGAGAGACCAAGGACACACAGCTCAGGGATGCTGGCCACAGTCTGAGCCCTAACCCCGGCCATAGACGGTTATCTTCTTCCTCCCACTGTTGGGCAAACACAGGCTCAAGCAGAGGCCTCCTGTTCCAGGATGTCTTCCCTGATTGGCAGTGACATTCCAGGCCATACACATTTGTCCTCTCACTACCCATGGTATTGATCTATAATTAGATGTAATCATATTCACCTGTATCTCCTCCCCTCCAGACTGAGGGCTCCCTGAGGGCAGGACCTCAGTGACAATTCACAGTGCTCAGGAACTCTGGCTTTGGATATTACTGAGTGACCCAAGCCCCCTTGGCCTGTCAGGCAAGCTTCTTTAGTGATTAGGCTCCCTATGTAACTGTTCTAGGAGTCCATAAGTGTGCTCCACCTGTAACCTCAAGATACCAGGGTACATGATGCTTTTGGAAATGTAGAGGAAACAGGCTCAGAGAGGGCAATGAATTTGCCCACAGTCACACAGTCAGGGCAGCCCCAGGAGGAGATCCTAGGTCCTGACTCTCTTCCAGGACTCCAATTATTCTTTCTATAAAAATGAACATCTTTAAAGGTATAAGCTATACACAGTCAAATACACAGGTTTTAGGAGCACAGTTGGTAAGTTCTAGCAGATGTTTATGCTGTGTACCCACTATCCCTATAAAGCTAGGGATTGCCACCACCATCTCTATTGTTCTTTTCCAGGGAAACCCTCCCTCTCTGCCACCCAAGGCCATCATTGATCTGCTTTCTAATGACCATATATTTTTCTAGTATCTAAACAAAATTACTCTAACCATTATCTGATCATTTTCTTTCTGGCCACCACCAGGTCCTACTGTGATGCCCTCCCCTAAGTCCCCACATCACCCCTGTCATACCCTCTTTGCCCTGGGAATTCAGGCTGAGTGCCCCCACCTCACCCTCTGATCCCCTGCTGAGGTCCCAGGGAACAACAGGCCCCCTCCCTCTGCTGGTATGTTTTTCCAGGAGGGAACAATGCCTCCTTCTCCCTGCCGTTCTCCCAAGGGACATTCTCCCAAGGGACATTCCGTCAGCAGCCAGGCCTGCGGGCTTGGGCTTGGGCGTGAGGTGGGGTGGGGGCGGGGTTGATATTGGAAGGGATGAGGGAAGGCTTGAGTGGTGCTGGTAGGCATAGGGCTGGGGGGAGCAGTCTGCTGTTGCTGGCTTGTGGGGACAACCACGCCCTCCAGGCAGGACGGTCAATATGAAGTTGTAATCAGACTGTGTGATCAACCCTCATTCCAAGAAATGCACATTTTAAAGAAAAATCCTGTGGAGTTGGGGGGCTTTGCTTGCTCCAAACAGTGGAGGATCATCAGTCATCATGGTGTAATTTTGAGGAGGAGCTGGGATGACTTTTCCAGCATACACAGAGTCATCCAACCCTCTGGCCTGGAACAGGAGACTGCAGAACTGTGGGTTTTGGGGAGATCTTTTTCCCTGAGACTCCTGTATTTATAAATGTAGAGAACTGAGTTAGTCATAGTTCTCAGTTCAGAGCAAACTAAGCAGTATCCATGGTCCACTCATGTAAGGCTTCCCTCTCATCTTACTTATTTTAGCCTTGACCCTCACCCTGACTCTCAGATATGCCCCTGAACACTGGTGGCTACATATGGATCTGTGGTACATTTGAGATGGGCATTTTTTTTTTTGGATAGGGGCTACTGGGAATTGAACTTAGGGGCACTCAACCACTGAGCCACATCCCCAATCCTTTTTTTGCATTTTATTTAGAGACAGGGTCTCACTGGATTGCTTAGCAAATTGCTTTTGCTGAGACTGTCTTTGAAATCTTTATCCTCCTGCCTCAGCCTCCAAAGTCATTGGGATTATGGGCATGCACCACCATGCCCAGCTCAGATGGGCATGAATTTTTAAAGTCTATAAGTGAGTCTCACAGAGCTCATGCTTTCTTGATTTTGCAGTCAATGTAAACTTTTGAGGCCTTTCAAGAAGGTTTGTGGCCTGTCATTGCTAAACAGGAGCCCACAGGGTGCCTCTCCATATTCCATCTAGTCAGTGTCCTGGAGGGACACCCAGGTGGCCTTTGACCCCCTGTTCTGCACTCAGGCTGAAGCAGCGAGCGGCTTGGCATGTGCCTCCTGGGCTGGTGAGGACAGATATCACTCTCTTCCTAACCCTGGGTCACCGTCAGCCTTGCTCAGCTTCCTTCCAAGCTCCCAGAACCACGGTGGGGCAGGGTCAGATTGTTCAAAGGCTGGGAGATGGCCTAGCTCAAGCTCCCCAGGGAGGCCCTGGTTACATCACCCAGGAGGGAGATTGAGCCTGGCTCTTGCCTTCCTCTGTTGTAGACTTTCCATGTGGCCCTGGACTGACAGGTCCCTTCCTAGGCCTCACTTCTGCGCACCTGCATTTTATCCACTTCTGATTGCCCCCTCCCCCATTTGTAGCCTGGAGCCCCGTGCTGGCCTCTCCTGGGCACTCTTTCCCAGAAGGAATGTGTTGGCCATAGGAATTCATGCTGCCCACAGCCTGGGCCAGAATGGTGGGAACACTGGGTCAGAGGGCAGCAAAGCTGCTTGGGATAGCCAAAGCCAGGTTGTTCTGCTGGGGAGGGGCAGGATATGAGATGATTGGGTTCCAAGGCCATTCTGCAGGCAGCGAGCCACTGGTATGGGGGACATCATCTGACCCTGGTGGGCACAGGCGGTGAAGACTCCTAGCCAAGGGAAAAGGCCCAGCACTCTGCATTCCAGCTCTGACCTTGGAGCTTCCTCTGCAGGCCACCCAGGGTCCAGTGGGAGGACACACCATAGTGACTCTTAGGGCCAATGTGTACAGGACAAGCCCACCCTGCCGTTCTGCCCAGGCTGGGCCTGGCACTGCTGGACGTCTCCCGTGACAGCCCTGTGAGCCTATGGGCAGCATCTATCAGTGTCTTCCCTAGCAGGTTCCAGTAGAGGCCCAAGACTCCAGAGGCAAGTTTACTCCCTTGTCCTGCCTATGTCCAATCTTTCTGTTGCCAAATTCCCTTACTCTTAGGCTCAGTTTCCCTATCTGGATGACAGGGAGATTGGACTAACTGGCCTTTGAGCACAGGTTGGATGGATCCATAAACACTTGGTGATTAAAATACTTTTTCGGAGCTATTCAGTCCATTCCCTAGCCTTGGGCAAGAGCCCGGGACCTCTCATGACCTCCACAGCCCATACTTCACCAGTCAGGAAATTCTCCCACTGTCTGACCTAAATCCTTCCTGCTTTATTAGAAATCTGTTCCCTCCTGCTTGGAGGGGAGGGCCCTGTGGCTACAAGCCTGTCACTGCTCATGCCTCACCTGCTTCCCTCTTGACTTCCCCTTTTCTGTGGGTTCAATCAACCTCCTCTCTGAAATCTGTCTTCACTTGGCCTCCTGCTCCCCAGGAGCAGATCACGGGAGGGGGAATGCAAAGGAGCCCTAATCTCTTGAGCCCAGGGCTGGAGGATAAACAAAGTCCAGCAGGAACCCATCAGTCAGTCGGTTGTGAAATATGTGCTGAGCGGGATGTTTTGGCTAGCGCTGCCAGACTCCAGAGGAGCCCCTAGGTGGGGGAAAGCAGCAAGCTCTACTGAGCACAGCACTGAATAAAGATGAGCCAGAAGAGGGCCTGCAGGGCAGAGCTGGCAGCCCTGAAACCTCGGAAATGGTCATCTAATAATCGAAACACTGAGTTGTCCACATCAGCCCACGGGTGCCACACCTTCCTAGGAGAGTCCACTTTGTTCCATCGTGAAGGGGCAATCCCTACCTGGGCCAAGGGTTATGATGGCTACAAAGTCAGACCTAGAGCCTTTAATGGCTCCCAACTGCCTACAGAATCAAGTCAGGATGTTTCAGGGTGGTAGCTAGATCTGCTGTGGTCTAGTCTCTACCTGGCCTGCCAGACTCTTAACCCTAAGGATCAGGAGGCAGCTCCTTAGCCTGGTTCTACACACTGCCATGGTCCAGGATTTCCCTGCTACACAACGCACACACACACACACACACACACACACACACACACACACGCGCATGCACTCACACTCTCTTTTATGCTGCAAAACTAAAGCCTACCTGGTCAGTCTTGACCTCCCCTCGTCTACCACCCTCCACCTTCTTACTTGTCTCCCACCCCCCCACTGACCGGGAGACATCAGCAGCAGTGACGACCCTGCCCCTGTGTGTAGCACGGCCACCCAGTGAAGGGGAGGGGTATGTGTTCAATTGAAAGGGCTGCCAGGGAAGCAGGCTGGGCCAAGCGAGGGGAGGGCCTTGGATGCTCAGCACCTCCTCTGACAGGAACCTGCTGCCACCTCTTTGCACACCTCACTCAAATCTCTTCCCAGTGTGACCCGGCCCCTGCCCTCCAGCCCTCCTGTCCCTTACTTCCCCAGATGCTTCATTCAGTCCCCTCAGGTTCCCTCCCTGTTCCTGGAGGCTTTTCTCAGTGATCTGAAATTTTCACCTTTCTTACAAAGCCAGTTCCATCCACAGTCTTTCCATCTCAGCTACCGTCATCCTTCCAGCAGCACAGACCATAAACCATTGTGCTCTCCCTGGCCCTTCTCTTTCTGTCACTACCCACATCAATCCATCAGGAAATTCCATAAGCTCCATTTCCAAAATATATCCTAAATCTGGCCTCCCAGCACCCCCATGGTTCCCACTCTGCATGGGCCTCCGGGGTAGCTGCTCTCAATCTCTCTGCCTGACTCCTGACTGCCCACTCCCAGCATAGCAGTTGGACCCCTATTTAAATGTCACTTCCCAGCTCAAATTCTGCAGTGATTTCCTGGGGCACAGAGAGTAAAAGCCAAAATCCTCACAGTGACCCCCTTGAACCCGTCTCCTTTTATTCCCCTAATTCTATTCCACTCTGTCCTAAGCAGACTGAAACACACTTGGAAACCCACAGAATTTCTGCCTCAGGGCCTCTGCACTGGAGATTCGCATCTCTGGAGTACTCTTCCTGCAGATAGCTGCACAGCTCACTCATATGCCTCCTTCAAGTCTTTGCTCAGATGTCACTCTGACCACCTGGGCAACCTGCCCCTTCCGCCTACTCTGATCTTCTTACCTACCTCCATGGCATCTATCATCTTCTATCACTCATCTATGTATTATGTTTACACATAAAAATACAGATCCGTAAGAGCAAGAATTTTGTCTTTTTTCACTAATGAATACCCAGCTCTAAAGCAGTACCCAGAGCACAGGGAGGAACTAAAAAATATTTATTGAATGGCTTATTGATACATGATATATAGATTATTGATATTGATATATGCCCTCTCAGCCAGACAAGAGCCCCTGAGGTCAGGGGTAGGGGTGGGTGGCACTGTCCTTTGTGTATACCCAACTGCCAGCCTGGTCCCACAGGTACACAGCAGGAACTGGGAGCTGGACACAATGAAGGGCTTGGGTCACTCTGCATCCCAGGAGCCTGAACTCTTCTTGCTAGTGGGTTCAGACCTTGGCAAGGGCAGGGATGGGCCTGGGGCACCTCTGAATTCCTTACACCCAGGTACCACCCTCAAGGACTGGTACCTGTATGTCCTTAGAAAGCATACGCCTGCACCCCCAAAGGGTCTGGTGTCGTGTAAGTCAGGCTGCACTCTCAGACAGAGGCCGTAATCGATTCCCAAAGTCCTTTCTTTTGAAAAAGGATTTGCTCTGGGTTTGGAAAACCCATGTTTCCAGTTGGCCAACAGTAGGGGGAAGGGCGGGCTGTCTCTCAAAGTTTTGATGGCAAAGGCCTCCATCCCTTCCTGCGCTGACATTCTGAGCCCCTCCCCCAACATTTCCAGGTGTTTGTGAAATGCTCAGTTTCTGGAGTGCCCATCACCAATGGGGAGAAAGACCCAGGCCCCACCCTCACTCGGTAATCCAGACTGCACACCGGAAGGCCCCTCTGTCCAGCTGCCTGTGGTGAGGAGGTGGTGAGGTCAGGGCCAGGGGAGGGAACAAGTCTGAGCCTCTCCTTCCAGCCCCCACCTCCCAGCCCTGCTGCTCCACAGGAATGCCGGGCACAGGAATTGGAAGCAGGTGTGGGCTGCCTAAGCCGACCTCCGCCTCCTCTCTGTTCTCTTCCTTTCCTGCCCATTGGAGCCATCGCCCTGGGGAGATTTCCATGTGTTCTTGGCTTGGAAAAGAAGTAGGGTGGACTCCGGCTGGGAGCTTTGGGGGAGGGTGCTCCTTCTGAGACCAGAGGACCGTGTAAGATGGGGATCCCTGGGGTCAGGAGAGAAGAAGGAGTGGGGACAAAAGGCTAGAACTCCCTAGCCAAGTCCAGCAGGATCCTGGTGCCAGCAAAGGCACTAATGACTTCCCACACTGTCTCCCCACCATGACTGGGAGGGAGATGTGTGTGAACTCGAAGGAAAAATCTGAATTTTGGTGGGGGGGGGGAATATAAGAGGGACCATGATGAACAGAGACAGGTGACTCAAGATGTAAAATACTCTTTCTTGAGGGGCAGAGCAGAGGGAGAGCGGGGTCATTAGGTCCAAGCTTGACCACTCCTAGCCTTGTGACCTTGGGTGAGTTCCTTAGCCTCTCTGAGCCTGGTTCCTCATCTGTAAAGTGGGGATGATAATACTAGCTATTTCACAAGGTGGTTGAGGGGATTAGATGAGAACAAGAGAATAAATACTTGGCACAGTATCTGACCCATAAATGGCAGATGCTACTGTTATTTCTATTATTTAAAGTAGGAGCTGTCTCCTCCCATAGGAATGGGCCAGGCTGAGGCCAGGGGAGGTGCCTTATAAGTGGTTGATGAAAGAGGAGACAGAAAGTTTGACTAGAGGCCTCCTAAAGAGGCTGCTCAGGACACTGTTGTTTGTTCACACCCTCAGACCCCCCTCTCTCTCCACCGCTCCCTTGTCAACTTTCTCAACCCAAAGGTTACATTTCTTTCTGAAGAAGCAGCTGAGACCACTTCAGGGAAGGAAGGAGGGATGCGAGCTGTGACTCTGGCTCCAGGGAAAAGCACTTAAGCTCTTAGGGCCTCAGTTTTCTCACCTGCAAAACGGGGATGCTGGCAGTACCTGTCTTCTAGGGCTGTTATAAGGACTCCAACTATAGAGCTCCAAGAACAGTGAGAGGGCTTGGAAAGCCCCGTGGAAGTGTTTGCTAAACACATTTTGGAGCCTAGAGTGAGGATGCCAAGGCCTCACTCCAACCCACACTGAGGAGGGACTGTTCACCTCCCAGTTTTTCATGTCCACTGTCCCATCTCACCCTGTTACTACCATGCCCAGAATATAGTAGCCAAATATCTACTGACAAGGAATACATGACCAAATGAATGAGGGAATAAACAAAGTGTGCCAGATAAGCAATAATACACAGAAACAAAATTTAAATGGTGCGTGGTTAAGAAAGCCAGATGGAGAGTCATGCAGACTCCAACCCTGTTTTCTCTGTTAAAAAGCAGCAAATGAGGGTTGGGATTGTGGCTTAGCGATACAGTGCTCGCCTAGCACGTGTGAGGCACTGGGTTCGATCCTCAGTACCACATAAAAAATAAATAAATTAAATAAAGGTATTGTGTCCAAGTACAACTAAAAAAATTAAATTAAATTAAAAAAAAAAAATTGGGCAAGGGAGCCCATCATCTTAGCTACAGAATGGGCCAAATAGCAGTACCTGGTGTGGACCTGGGAATTAGAGGAGATATGTATAAGAAGTTAAGTCAACCGAAGTGGAATTCTCTCCCTGGATGAGAGAGAGCTGAGGTGCAGAGAGGGTCCCAGCTCACACCCGGCCTTGCCTGGCAGGCTGAGCCCGATGTCCTCCTGGGTCATCTCAGTGCAATGCAGAAAGTAGGCCTGGCCTCTCTGAATTCCAGCTTAGCTACACCCCACTGAGTCACCTCCTTAGGCCTCAGTCTTCTTTACTAGGAGCACTAGAATCTCCACATCACTAGGGGTTTGTGGGGATGAATGAAATCACACATTTAAGCCACTAAGCTCAGTAGGTGCTCTTCAGCAAATGGCCAAATTGTTACTATTTGTATCTTAGTGCTCTAACTCTGGGAATTTTTTGAGTGGAGTCCTGTTCTGTCCTTCCCTGAATCTATTCCAAGCCTTGTGGAGGAGGAGGTAGGTGACCCAGAGGGGCAGGCAGGCCCAAGTGAGCTAGGGGGTCCAGCAGTGGGAGTAGGGGTAGAGATCCAGGGCTGCTCTCAGGGACAGAGGGTCCCAGTTCGGCCTCTTGGGCACAGAACACTGGACAGAAAAAGGGGGTTATCTAGAAGCACCCTCAGGTATGGGTAGGGAAATGTGGCATGTGAGCCCAGGAGCAGTACAGTCCCCATGTGGGTTACAGAGACCTCTGAGAGGAAGGAGAAGCAAAGGAAAGGAAGGAGATAACTACACTGAGGTATTGAGATCTTGTCCTCAGAGTCCTAGGGAGCCATAGAATCTTCTTGAGCAGGGGAGTAAACTGGTCAGCACTACAAGGGTTTATGTGCCCTACATATAGGGTGGTCTGAAGAGAGAGCAGTTGAGACCAGGGGAGCAGGAAGGAGGCAGCTACGATTCCCTCCTGGCCTCTGACTGGCCAGGTGAGGACAGGGTGGAGGACACATGCTAGGCAAGGCCAGCACAGCCATCACAGATGGCCTGGGAGGTCACCTGGAGCAGCCTGCTCTGTGCTCTTTTCACAGGATTGCTGGAGCTGGTGAGTGAGGCCAGGTAGAAAGGGGGAGGCTCTTGAGGAGAGCGGTAGTCTTGTGGGGCTCATCTCAGTACTAAGACCCCCAGCTCAGAGAAACTGAGGTGGAGGGAGGCAGGAGCTGGGAGAGGATGTTGGGAAAGTAGGGCCTGACAGCAGCAGAGTGCGAGGCCATGTGTGAGCCGGCTCCGTGCACGTTACACAGCGGGCCTGGGAAGCAGTCGGCCACCCTCCAGTCAGTCCTCTCTGTGAGAATGTGCTCTGAGAGCTGGCTCCGGATGTGACCCTCTCAGAGCCTCTGTTTTCTCCTTTCATTCTTTCCAGCTACATGTTTCAGAGTTGGAGACGATGGTACTGTAGGAAGCCCTGGGTAGCCCCAGCACCAAGTGGGAAGGAAGAGGGTACAGGCACCCAAGGCAGAAACAGGCGCAGGACAGCCACTTGGAAACCCACCCGCCCATGGAGGGACGTGGGCGATGCTCACATGTGTTTGGTGTTGTGAGGACACATCCACGCCCACACACACACACAGTCTGCCAGCGCCGGGCCTCAGACCCCTGGGTGTGTGGCCAGGAGGAATGAAGTCAGGCTCAGAGAATCCGCCCTGGGCTCCCACACCAGGCCTGGGGGTCTGATCTCAAGTACAAGGCTTGGACTTCTTTGGGTTGGGACTTTCCACGGTCTCAGCCTAGTAGGGTGGGGAGGGAAGAACCAATGATGGGGGAGACTAATGTTCCTACACTGGCTTCTTTGTGGGCCCCAGACTAGCTTGTATCCCCCCATCTCATTTTCTCCATGATTAGGGGAGGGATCATTCTCTGAGAAGTCCTCCCTGAGCCCCAGCCTCTGACTGGGGAGGCCCCTCCTCCAGATTCCCATAGTCCCTTGCTCCTGGTGCTCACCTAATCACAGTAACGAGCCACTTCTCTGCTATGCTTCCCCCAGGACAGGGCCTGGATTTGATGCATCTCAGCCTGCTCAGCTTGACACCTAGGACACTGCCTTCAGGGGAGAAATGTCTTTGACCCAAAATAAACTGTGGGGCTCAGGAGTAGTGGCCAGAGGCGCTGCTCAGTACCCATCCCACCACTCCAGACATGGCCTTGTTCTGCCCCATCCTCCTTTGAACAAACTGACTTCCTTAAGAACCCATAGGCCAAGGAGGGGCCCTAGAAAACATATTGGCTTGAAGCCCAGATGCCTAGTCTCAGGCCTGGCTCTGCCTGTGTTGTGGCATTTGAGGCCTCAATTATCCCCTCTATCCAGAGGTGGGACCATTCTGGCTGAGCCGCACACTGAAGTCTTGAATTCTAAGAAAAGTTGTCACAAAGATTGAGCACCTGATAGGTCAACATCTCCTCTAAGGTGCTCTTGGGCAGTTGGTGCATAGCTGTAATACAGCCTGCTTCAGTATGCTTCAAGTTTCTGGTAACACCCAGGAGGGGTGGATGTACCCTTCAACACATTACATAAGGGCCCCTCATCTTACTCTGAGCTTCCGCAGTTCTCAAAGTGGGATTCAGCAACCAACTCATGTGCTGCACCTTGGATGTATGAGAAAGGGCACAACCTGGGAGATACTTCTCTCCCCTAGTTTTGGGCTCCACCAGCGCCCTTGGCAGCAGCCCTTCACTGAGGCCATCTTGACTAGAGACTGGGCATCACTCCCATGCTGATAGGGGCTGAGGAGTGGAGACTGAGGCCAGCACTAGCACCAGCACCTTGGGTCATGTATGGTTCAGCAACTGTGATGGGGAGCAAAGAATCATAGGCAGAGGGCACTGACAGCAGCCTGAAAGAGGCAGGGCAGAGTGGACTGAATACGCATCAAGGACTGAGCAGGAAACTTGGACCAAAGAGCTGAAACCTAGGGAGAGAAGTAGCAAGGGAATACCAGGACAGTGAGGATGGGCTCATGGCCATCCAGCCCTATCCAGACCCACCAGTCGGCCCTAGTCCAGCCTGCTAAGAGAACTGTGGAGTCTGTCCATCTGACACAGGAAGACTGGTTCCACCCCTGTGACCTTGTGTACAGCAAAAATGGCTTGGCCTTTCCAAGAATAGGCCACATCTTCACTCCCTCTCCCCCCAAAGCCTCAGGGTGGCCTCTTTACAGTTGCCTCCTGGGACCTTTCCCTAGGGCTGGGACTAGGGTAAGGCTAGTGTGGCCCTGACCTAGGCTATAAAATTTAAGTGGGCACCAAAACAAAAACCCAAACAAAAAAACCTCAGTAATAAAGATAAGTGATATTTAATACAATTTTTTCCAAAAAAATCAAAATCAGTGCACAAAATCTGTGAACAAATATCCAAATAAAGACAGGACCCAAGTTGATTTTTGAATTTGCCTCAGGCATCCTAGGGCACCATTATTGATTCTATTTAAAATTTGGATACACTTGTTCATGGTGTATTTGGGAGCATTGTTTTTTCTTTAAAAAAAAAAAAAAAAAAAAAAAATCGAATTATTACTTATCTCAATTTCCAAGTTTTTTGGTGTCTCCTTAAATTTCGTGCCCAGGTCAGTGCCTCGGTGGCCTCTCCAGCATAAATCTCACACAATCCCCACCAGGGGTCTCTCAGTCATCTAGTCTGAATTCCTCCCTGGGGCAAAAAGTCCTCTCAGATCAGCTTAGCTGGGGCAAGCTGTGCATGCCTAGTGATAGGGAAACCGCACAACTAACGCCTTTCTGACCCTGAAGAGCTGGCACAGGGGCATCTCCAGGAATGGAAGGAGGTACCCTGATTGGAATGAGAAAGAGTCAGGAAAAAAGGCTTCTTCCCTTTGTCCTCAGATGATCCAAGCTAGGTCTGAAAGGGGCCTCCTCCCAAAGCCTGGCTAGTGCTTCCACCCTTATCTCCAAAGCCTCGGTTGGAGCCCAGGCCTGCCTGGCTAAGTCCTGACACTGACTGATGATGCCTGGCTGTTAGGCAGGCCGGAGGTGAAGCACCACGGGGTTGTGGGCTGGGGCTAGGTGTGGTGCGGGGTTCATACTTAGCAGCACAGGGGAGGCCTCTGGAGAGGGATGGGGAAGGGGTCTGGGCGCCTGGAGCAGTACGTCATGAGGTCGGGCAGCGGAGCCTTAGGCCGCGGGCGCGGGTACTGTACTCACCACGACCGTTCTGGTTAGGTCTGTACACGCTGCCCACGCTGAGGCGGCCCTGCTGTGCGCCGTTCCGCTCCCCACCCGGCGGGGGCGCGTCGGAGCTGCGCACCGGCAGGTAGGGCGGCTCCAGTACGCGGAAGGGTGGCTGCGGCTCCACCGCACGCGGCGGGACATAGGCCTCGGGTGGCACATTGGAGTAGGATGGATACCAGCCGAGGCGGGGGTCGCCGCCATAGGCCCCACCGCCGCCCGGGCTCTGCGCCGCATCGGGGCTGGGGTCGGGGTAGGCCTGCTCGAAGCCCGCAGTGCCCTCGTTGTTGTACAGGCTGTGCGAGTAGCGGCGGTCCAGGCCGTCGGGAGGCTGCGGCTGTGGTTGCGGCTGCGGTGCGTAGGGCCTCTCCAGAGCCGGGTAGAAGCCCTGGGCCGGATACTCCGGCTGCTCCTCGCCGCCGCCTCCGTACTCCTCGTAGCGCGCTCGGGGCTGGAAGGGGTAAATGACCCCCGCCGAGGCCACGGCTGCTGCCCCTGCACCCATGCCACCGCCCGCACTGCGGTAGTACACGTAGCCCTGGTCGTAGGTCCGCGACGCGGGGTCGTAGTTCTCGTACTGGCTGACGAAGGGCGCTTGCGGGTAGGGGAACTGCTGCGGATAAGAGGACGGCTGGCGGTAGGTGGTGGCGAAGGCCGAGNNNNGCCTGGGGTGCGCCAGCCAGCAGCACCCGGGAGCTACTCTCCGCGCGCTGAGGCCCGGCAGGCACGTACTCTGAACCCGAGTTGAGCAGGCTGTACACCTGCCCGTTGTTCTCCCACTGAATCAGCTGCCGCCAGCGCCCAGGGTCCGAACCCTGCCCCGGCTGTGCCTGCTGCCCATGCACCAAGACGCACAGGCAGGCGCCCCACACTACGGCTCCCAGCTGCCAGCCGGCTCGGACCAGAGCCATGGTGGCCCCTCTGCAGAGGCCGGGTAGACAGAGAGGCTCTCAGGAGTGGCCCCTTGTGCGTACTTCTCTTCCCACGGCCTCGAGGACAGGACGGTTCCTTGCCTGCCCCAGCTCTAGCTTTGTCCATCCTGGCCTTGTCCCGAGCGGGACGACTCCTCCGATGACACCATTTCGAGGCCAAGAGGTCAGGGCAGGGCAGGGGCGGTGCCCAGGGCTGCACGAGGCTCTCCGCAGGGCACGGGCGAGCAGGACCGCCTGGGGGCCTTACATGGCCAACCCCACACTGGCTGGCCGCTGGGCTGGCGCTTTCCCACTCTGAATGAATAAGCAACAGGCTGGGAGCGACGGGAGGTTTCGGGAGCCTGGTCCGCCTGCTGGGGCCTCCTCCGCGGGGCCCTATGGCCCGCCGGGTTTTAGCTGTGTGGCCTGTCCCACAGCTGCAGTACTCCCCCGGTCCACTGAGCCAAGCCGCAGACCTGCCTCTGAGGAAGGGAGTAAGGCAGAGAGTGGGATTGGGGGCAGGCGCCCTCTGGGGACTCAGGCCTGGTAAGTGGGTCTCTGACAGGCAGGAAGGGACTGGGTGTCAGTCCCGCCCTGCCTGGTCCTCTCTGCTTTGGACATGGCATCCATGTTCTCAACCTTACCTACTGGTTTTGCCTTTCTCCAGGATTCCTGGGTTCCCTTTTCCCTTGTTCTCCAGAACCATTGCCAGGAGACACCCTTCTTGTTGATGGATCTCCTTGGGGAGATGCTGAACAGGATCCACCCTCTAATTCTGGACCTCAGGTGCACCTTTTTCCTTGGGCCTGGGTTTAAAGGTGATGGAGCTTCAATTTTTCCCTCTTGGCACATCTTCCAGCCTTATTCTTTCACTCTGTAGGATGGGGTGTGTCCCTGTGCTCAGTAGGACTTGTGAACTCGTGGAAGAGACCAACTCTTGCACACTCTGAGTGGTTTCTGTCTTGCTTCTCTTGATTCTATATGGCCTGAGAATAATCTGAGTGTACACATGAGTAAAATGAAACCCAGCGGCTGTCTCTGCTATGGGATGGGGTCTTGATGAGGCAGAGAAGCCTATAAGCATTGAACAGCAAGAAGGAGGATTCAGGAGAATTGTGGCTGCGAGATCTTGGGTAAGTCCATTCCCTCTGATCTAGTTGCTGCTTCTGACCAATGGAGGATTAGCCCACATGGTCTCTAAAAGTGCTTTGGGAGGGCAGCACCTATGGGGTGCCATTACAAGAGTTCTGTTTCTATTTTTCATACTTGAATAAATCCTACTCCTTACACACACACACACACACACACACACACACACGTGTGCTTTGGGAGAGTCTCTGTTTCCACTGGGGGATTGCAGTGATAGGAGGAGTCCTAGAAGTTTGAACTTCTTGCTTTGGTGTCCGAGAAATCACACTCTGAATGCTGCTCTCAGGGCCCCACCCACTGGGCTCCCCTCTCTAGCCTTGCTCCTTGGAACTGGAGAGAAGAAATTGCCCCTTTGTGTTTATATACAATATAGGGAAGACCCTGCAGATTCTCCCTCTATTTTGGAAACTCTGAACCCACCTTGGGAGGAGACAGAGTGGACACTCCTCAGGGACAAGGTCCCCCTTCCCTCCAACCTTGCCAGGCAGTATTTTGTTGTTCTTGTTTATTTTATTGTATTTATTTATTTTTATCCATTGCTCTATTCTTCAGGACTGAGGCTTGATTCAGATGACTTGGGACATTAAATGCCTATAATCTAGCCAGGATGGTGGAGAGCTTCTAACACCATTCCTGGCCAGAGATCACTCAGCACTTAACTCCCCAGCATGTGGTTTGGTCTCAGACTCCAGATGGGATTCCTGAAAGGAGCCAGGACACCAAACAAGATCCTGAGGTCTGGGCTCACTAAGGGCCGGGACCTGGAGGGTTAAGCCTTCCCTCCCTCCTGCCTGCCCCCTGCAGTGTTGGCCTCAGCTGCTTGGAATCCCTGGGGTCCTGTAGGGCCCTCCCGCCAGCCAGATGGGCAGCAGAGAGGAGGAGGAGGAATGGAAACAGGCCTCAGGGTACCCCTAGGCATGGAGGGGAAGGGAGGAGGAATTGAGGGAGGACAGAAAATGGTTGCCAGGTAAGGGAGCCTGTTGGCAGAAAGTGGAGAAGGCAGGTCCCCTCTCCATAAGCTAGATGGGGGCAGAGGCTTCCTCAGGGCTTTGGTGTGGGGAGATCAGGGCACAGGCCATCCCACTCAGCCGGCTCTGCTCTCAGAGCCAACTCTTGGCGTGAAACCCTACCCGGAGCTGGCTCCAGCTCCTCTTTCTTTTTTCTTAATAAGGTCGAATCAGAGTGAGTCAGAAGAGCCAAGTTTCCTGTTAGGCTCTGTTTGAATAAACTCTGCTCTGAACAGAGCTTGGGCCAGTACTGTGGCCCTGCCAGCCGTCCCTGCTGAGGCAGGAGAACTTGGGTCCACAGGATGACTTGAGCAATGGGCCTGGCCTGGCCAGACCACTCCCCAGAGAAGCTGTTAAGCTCTCAGAGCTTCAGTCTTGCCTCTGAGCCTGGGGGAAATAATACCTTTCTTGGGGCAGATATGGGAGTTTGGAATGAGAGGATTATGAGAAGTACCCAGCACATTGCCAGATCATGTGGCCACTATTTTCTTCTTTTCCCCTTGACTTGTGAGAGAAGGGAGGGGTTATATCTGGAGCCGGGGGTCCCCCATGCCATTTCCTCTATCCCTTTCTTGTTTTTATGTGTCTTTATTCTTCCTTGCCCAGGATGAAGCTTGTGCAGGGCAGGATCAATCCTCTTCCCTCCTCCCTTCTCTCAGAGTCCAACCTCCTTCTGTTTCTAGTCTAGGCCTCCTGCAGTATCTGACTGGGCCCAGCTGGGCCATGGCCAGCAACTCTGGGAGCCCAGGAGTCTGCCTGCCTCTGCCTCTCCACACGCAGGGCAGAGCTTGCATCTGTAGCTTAGGTATCCTGGCATCCTTAGGTTGAAACCTGCAGAGTGGGGGGGTCTAACAGAGACCATGGCAGAATATGGAGGGTATAGAGCACGGGTCAAATGAGGGCTTAGATTCACTGGGCTGGGCTGGGACAGCTGTCTTTGGGAGGACAGCTTCTCTTTCAGCCCTATCCCTATAGACTGGGATTCACACCCACATTTTTAAGACCTAGATATGTGGTTGAGGCCAGATCCTGGCACTAGAAACCAGTCTCAAGGGATCTTGGAGGGCTGGTGATGTAAAGTTGAGTTTGTTGGTAGTACACATCTTTTTATAGCACCTACTTTGTGCTTAACTGTGTTGCTGGGGCTCCCATGGAGCAGCCAATGTCCTGTGACCCTGAGATGGTCCTGAAAAATCCATGGGGAAGCAAGGAAGTGCGGACCTCATCAGCAGAGGGGTGTGGGAACAGAGAGGGATAGGAACTGTGGATGCCCCTTTGCTTGGTAGACAAGGGCCGTGAGGCCGACTGTATGGGTCAGAATTTTCTGTGGTTGAAGGGAAGGGATGAGGGTAGGCACTGGGTCGCCTCTGCCCTCTGGCTCCCAGACTGGGCCTGACTGGGTTCCCCCTCTTCCCCATGGTCACTAACTTCTGAGGGCAGGTCTGGGCACCTGCACCGCCAACTCAGGAAGGCCACTGATGGGATTCGTGCTGAATTGGGAATGAAGCCCCAGTCCCAGCAGTGGACTGTGTGGTCCCAGCTGCTGCCTCTGGAAAGTGGGCTGGAGGAAGTGCTGAGCGAGGAGGCTGGGCGAGCTGGCACAGAAAGCGCTGACTCCACAGGGAGAGGACCACCGAGTGACCACTGCCAGCTGGGCCCTGGGCCCACCCCTCCCCTCCCCCGCAGCCACATCTGGTGCAATGGTGGGGGAGGCAGGGGGGACTTTGGTCCCCAGAGCCAAGGCAGTGGTGGAGGGGGCCCGAGGAAGGAGCTAGGGCATTTTGGTTTGGAAGTGTCTCTCTTAGGGGCTGGAGCTCCTAGAGAAGTCAGGAAGTGGGGGAGGGGAGGTCAGAGCATTTTTCAAGGGGCAGATGATAGGGGTGGAGGAACCTACCTTCTCCAAGACCCAGAGGAATTTGGGGCTCTGGCCACTTCCCCCTCCCTGGCTCTCCTGAACCGCTCCCCTAGGGTTCTGGGGAAATTGGAAAAATCAGAGTTGAGATAACAGACTGGGCATGGAGGACAGACCCCAGGAGGGCAGGAGGCTCCCTCAGCCCCTTCAGAGCTTCTCCCCTCTGACCTCCCTGGACTCTGAGGTTTGCTGAATGGTAACATTCCCTGTCTCCACTCCCCACTTAAGGCCCTGGGTGATTGGAGGCAGAAGTGGGTCATTATTGCAGGAAGAGGGGCAAGTGAGGAGGATCTGCCTTGGGTGGTGGAGGGATTTTGCATGGTTGTTGGCTGGGGCCTGCTGGGTGGGAAGGCTCCCTATGACAAAGTTCTGGGGATGAACTTCAGCCAACAAGCAATTAGGGGAAGGAGGCAATAGCATCCACAGGCCCAGGGAGAGAACTAATAGAATTGAGCAGGGTGCCAGCCCTTTAGGCTACAGTCCCACAGAGGCCTGCAGAACTAACCGGAAAACTAAGGCAGGAGCCCACTGTTTCTGATGGATAAAACTGTGGCAGGGCTAAGGGAAGCCCTTTCTGCCCAGCTCCACTTTAGTTTTTGCTTCTCTAATTTCATTTGGATCTCCCTGGGTTTTGAAAAAAATTGTTCAACACCCTCCCTGTCTTCTCATTCATTCATTTGTTGTCTTGGTCTCCCTTTCCGTGTCTTGCAGTCTTCATCTGTCTCCATCTGTTTCTGTTCTTTCCTGTCCCTCACTCACTTTCTCTTATTGGAGTTCATTAGTTCATTCATGCCCTCAGACAGCATATTCCCTGGCTGCCTGCTGAGGGCCAGGCCTTGTACTGGCCAATGGAGTTACAGAGAGTCACCAGACCTGCCAGGTTCCCAATAGCTCCCAGGGTGACACAAGTGACCTCCTGTGTGGAGGTGAAGCCAAACATTGTATTGACTCTCTGTGAGGCATTGCTATTCTCCATCTCAATGTCTGTCTGTCCGTTCATCCATCCATCCATCTCTGTCCACTGGTGACTCTACCATTGTTCCATCTTTGTGAGGTGACTTTTTCTGCTTGCTGCAGGACATCTGGAGTTTACTTGCTTCCCCCTGGTGAAGGGAGGCAGTGGAGCTGAAGAAGGGCAGGTGGTCTGGGCTGAGGGTGGGGTGGGTATTGGGAGAAGTGAGGACATGGGCCTGCCGGTGTGAGGGACTGTACCCCTAGGACATAAGTTAGCTTGGGAGTCTACTCCAAGGGTTTCTTTAAAGGCAGTTGTTGGATGAGTTAAGATGATGGTCATACGTATGGGTTAAGCTCTACTGCGTGCTAACAGGATTAGACAAAGTAAGGCTTTTTACTAGTGGTGTTTCCTATAATTTCGTGTATGTGATCCCTACCCACACCCAACTCCACCAGTCCTCACTGAAGTCTAATTTTGCCCAGCTGGGGTCTGGGAAAGGAAGTGATGGAAGAAAGAGATGAGAAATCAGCAGTTTCTCCCTTCTGATTTTTTGTATAACCTTTTATTTCATATTATAAAAGAAATATGTTGGGCTGGGGATGTGGCTCAAGCGGTAGCGTGCTCGCCTGGCATGCGTGTGGCACTGGGTTCGATCCTCAGCACCACATACAAATAAAAAAAAGATGTTGTGTCCGCTGAAAACTAAAAACAATAAATATTAAAAATTCTCTCTCTCTTTAAAAAAGAAGAAATATGTTAATTCTAGGAAATTGAGAATATAGAATTAAAAAAAAAACAATTCTGTAAGCTTAATGGTTCTTTGCCTACTCATTTAAAGAAACAATGGCATATGCCCTATAAAGGGCCTTTTGATGTTCACTGAGGAACAGTTCAGGGATCAGGGTAAGTGCCAATTCACCTTGATCACAGGGGCTCTGGCCTACCCAAAGAGGAGGTCAAATCTTTCTTTCCCCACTACTTGCCTCCTACTGGGAGCTGAGGGGCTGGCTCAGGTGAGGCCTCAGCCCTTCTGCTGTTAGTACCTTGTCTTTTCCAGAACTGGACCTGGATCCTGAAAATACAGTCAGATCCCCAGGTCTGCTCTGAGATCTGAGGTCTGTAGCAGCTGTAAGCTTATCCTACTGGTTGAGATGGATGTGGGGAGGGGGTAGGTACCTTAATTTCTGTCTGCCCAAGTATCCAGCCATTTCCTGCTCGTTTTCTTCCTGAAGTATCAGAAGAACCAGGCTTTCTCTGACTAGGAAAGTTTGTTAGCAAACTCCCATTGGAGCAAATGATGACTGTCAGTATATGTAACTGAGAAGGATCCCCAGGACCTGCTCCCTGAGCCCAGTAGATCTGCTTCACAGACCTCCTATGTTCCCCTAGGAGAAGAAGCACCCAAAAATTTATTGAAGGAACTTGTAAAGAATGTTCGTATGACATACAGAAAAGTATACAAATCCTCCATGTACAGCCAGACGAATGATCCCAAAGGGAACACTCTGCTGGAATTGCTGCCTATATCAAGAAATGGAACAATCAAGCAGCTGGCGACTTCTAAAGAGATGCTCCTTGTCACGGCACCTGGCTACATTCAAAACTAGTTTTCTGAGACAAGGTTTTAAATGACTGAATTGTCTGGAAAAGTCATACTTGAATGAACAAGTTGTCTGTTGATTTCTTTGTACCGTCTTAGCTATCATAGGTGATGCTCTAATGAGCACTCTTGAACAGAAATCTTGGCGTCTACCTCTGCTAGGTATCAGCGTCAGGGGGCCTGGGTTTGGTTCTAGCCCTCCTTGTGTGTAAGCAATGAGATTTGTGCCTTTTTTCTTTCTGTGAAATGGGAATGATAAGGATTTAAATGAAGTGGGTTTAGTACAGAGCCTGGCGCATCTAAACACTTAATAAACACCAGCCATTGCTAGTCTAGTAGATTATTTTATGGAAAGTTGGATTTCTGGTGAGAGGATTTTAATGTTTTTAAGGCTTTGGCACAAAATAACTAGCTTCCCCCAGAAGGATGATCCCCATTTCCTGTCCAGAGTGCTGTTACTTTTATCAATATAGGGGGCTGCTTTTGTTTTTAAAAGAAATATCATTAGCACAATAGCTAAACTATGGAACCAGACCAAGTATCCATCAACAGATGAATGGATAAAGAAAATGTGTGTTTTCTCTCATATGTGGAACCTAGAGAGGAAAAAAGGAAAAGAAAGGTGGGACAGATGGCATGAAAATCAAAGGGACATGACTAGAGGAAAGGGACCCTGGAGTGGGAGGTGGGAGGGAGGGGGGAAGTACTAGGAAGTGATATTGGCCAAACTAATTGTGTGCATGTTTGAATATGTGACAACAAATCCTATCATTATGTAGAACTATAACACACCAATAAAAATGTAGAAAAATAGCATTAAAAGTTGGCTAGATTAAACAGAAAGTGAATAGTTAGCCCTTGGTGTCCACAAGGAACTAGTTCCAGCACCGCCTTCCCACCATGGATACCAAAATCTGCAGATGCTCAAGTTCCTTATATAAAATAGTGTACCATTTGCATCATTCTCCTCTGTTTTTTTATTTATATATTTATTTTAGAGACAGGGTCTCACTGAGTTGCTTAGGGGCTCACTAAGTTGCCGAGGCTGGCTTTGAACTTTTGATTCTCTTGCCTCAGCCTCCTGAGCTGCTTGGATTACAGCCCTGCACCACTGTGCCCAGCCTCCTCCTGTGTTCTTTAAATCATCTCCAGATTATTTATCATACCTATACAATGCGAATGCATTGTATAGTGGTTATACTGTATTATTTAGAGAACAGTGACAAGGAAAAATGTCTGTTCATGTACATGATGCAACTTTTAAAAATTTTTCAACCTGTGGTTGGTTGAATTTACAGAGGTGGAACCCAAGATATGGAGAACCAACTGTGTTTAGTTGCATTTTTTTTTTTTTTGGTTACCCATGAGAGTGAACCTTGTGTCTTATGTTTGTTGACCTCCCCAATGGCCTTCTTGCTTCTCCTTTGTTTCCTTCAGCCTAGTCTCTTGAGAGAATGCTCCTTTTGAAACATAAGTCAAAATTTCACTCTTGGGCTCAAAGCCCTGCAGTGGTACGCCATCTCACAAAGAATAGAAGAGAAAGTCCTCTTTATGGCCTACAGAGTCCTCACATTTGGTCCCTTGTTTTAGCTGCTCTAATCAACCAGTTTCTCCCCAGCCCTCCAGAACACTAGGGCTGCCTGGTCCATGCCCTCAACTTGTTCCAGGTTTTACTCACCTCCCTACCCATGAGCTGCCCACCCTACTCCTGATTTTTTTTTTTAACCAATAGTATGTATCACCTTCTAAAAGACCTCATGTTTTACTTGTTTATTGTCTTTCTCTCTCCATTAGAATGTGAGCTCCCTGAAGGCAGGGACCTTTGTCTTCTTTATGGCTGTGTTCCAAGTACCCAGAACAAGTATCTAGAACCTTTTGTCTGGCACATAAGAGGTGCTCAATAAATAATTGTTGAACAAATAGATGAATAGTGAGTTTCCTGTTCATATTCCTTGACTATTTTCTGTTGAGACTGTTGACCATTTTTGTATTGATTTGTAAGATGTAGAATATTTAGCAGCTTTTCGTGTATCACTCTTTATCGCACATTATGCAAGTAATTTGTCTTTGCATCAGACTTTTTGATGCTTTCTTTATGTACCAGAGCACATGATTTTTAAGCTGTCCCATTGTTAATCTTTCCTTCGGGGTCTCAGACTTCATTGTTGTATAACCTTTGCTTAAGAATTTGTGTATTTTCAGTAAAATTTTTGTCTATGATCTCATGGTTTCATTTTTTTATACTTCATTCTTTGTCTTCATATGTGGTGAGGGAAGAACACAACTTTAAAGCAAATTAAGCAACAGTCTCAACATGAATCATAAACAACTTCGTCATTTCTCAATGATCTGAAAGGCTATTTATCATAACCAAATATTTTTATATGTTTGACTGGGCCTGCTTTTCTGGTCATTCTTACGCTAGGATTGAGTACTCTATTTTAGTCATTGTGTCTTTCTGTTGTTGTTTTTTGGTGCTGGGGATTTTACCCAGAGCCATACACATGGTAGTTAAGTGCTCTTCCATTGAGCTACATCCCCAGTTCCAATGATTATGACTCTTGAATAATAACTAATAATTGACAGCACAAGTCCCCTTTATTTATTTTTAGAAATTGTCCTTTGTGGTGTTACCTATGTAATCTTTAAGATGAAGTCTGGACTTTTCTTGGCCAACTTAGGCAAGCAAACAAAAATTTCTCTAGGATGTACAGTTGGATTAAATTTAGCGCCAGTCAACTTCTTTGCAACACTGAGTATCTTCCTTAGGCCATCTTTATTGTAGTTTTTCAGTGATGTTTTATTTCATGGAGGAATATATGTGTTTGGGGCTCATTCTCATGAATTGCAATGGCATCTGCAGCAGGCAGCTTCTGAGCCCTGCCTACTAGAAGTCGCCCTCTTGAGTGATCCCCTCCCTTTGTGTGTGGCCTGCACCTGGGGACTGGCTTGTAATGGGCAGAATATAGCAAAAGTGATGGGCTGTTACTTCTGAGATTAGTTTATAAAGGATAGCCAGTCTCTCTCTGGGGTCCTGTCACTTGACTGCTCTGATGAAACCAGCTGTCACAATGTCAGCTGCCTTAGGGGAAGGCCATGTGGTAAGGGACTGGGGGTGGCCTCCTGCTAATAACCAGTGAGGAGCTGAGGTCCTCAGTCCTCAAGTGGGGACAAACTGAATCCAGCCAACACCCAAGTGACTAAACTTGAGAGCAAATCATTCCCGTTAAACCTTGGCTGACACTTGGTTGTTTGTAGCTTTGTGACAGACTTTGAGTCAAAAACTCAGCTGTGCCATATCAGGATCCCTGACCCACAGAATATGTGAGATAATGAATGTTGTTGGTCTAAATAAGTTTTAACTTGTTACACAGCATTAGATAACAAATACAGCTTTTTTTTTGGGGGGGAAGTATTAGGATTAAACCCAGCTCTTTTTATGCTTTTATTTTGAGACACAGTCTTGCTACGTTGTTTAGGACCACAAACTTGGGATCCTCCTGCCTCAACCTCCTGAGTCCCTGGAATTACAGGTGTGCTCCACTGTACCTGGCTACAGCCTCTTCAAAGTCATGTTTTTAAACAAGTTATTAGGAAGTGGGAAAGCTATTAACTTTTCTATAGTTGTTTTTTAACGACTACTTTACTTTTATTATTTTGTGTTTATTTTCTTAGTTTTTCTGGAAAGACAATTCTGAGGGTACACAGAGGCAAACAACTCAGTTTTTCCTACTAAACTCCCATAATACCGAACACCCCTGTGAGGTTTTCCTAAACACACACCAAACAATCAGTTCTGCAGGAGCTCTAATTCAGTTCAGTCAAGTTCACCAAGCACTATGTACCTGGAGTAGTATCAGATCCCACAAGTTGAGAGCTCTGTCCCACGAGACCACCTCCATATCTAAACCTATTGAAAGTGAGGGACCCGGGAACTTCTGGCCAACCTGGCTATAGATCATGGTTCTAGGACCCCCTCCCACACCTTCCTGGAACCTCCACAAGTCTGACTATCAGAAACCCTCCCAACTCAGTCCCTGGTGGGTTTGATGGAGCAGCCCTATGGACAATAAGCCTCCCCATTATTGCTGGATGGTGTGATCCTCACTGGACCCTGACAGATACACCCCACGTCATATGCATGACAGGTTTTTTTTTAAAAAATTTTAATATTTATTTATTTATTTATTTTTGTTTTCGGCGAACACAACATCTTTGTTTGTATGTGGTGTTGAGGATCGAACCGGGGCCGAACGCATGCCAGGCGAGCGCGCTACCGCTTGAGCCACATCCCCAGCCCGCATAACAGGTTTTAAATGTCTACTTCCAGATCTTTTATACAATGACTTTCCTGCATTGATTTTACTATTTGGATTCTTGCATGTTATGAGTATATCTCTGAGTAGATCTATAGAAGATATAGATGACATTTCCCCTCCCCATGAAAGGTAGAGCCATTCCTGGCAAATATCTTAAGTGCTGGCATGTAGGAAAGTCTTTTTCACTTGTCTTCATTCATGAATATACCTGGCAAATTGTTAACATTTTAAGTCATAACAGTGCTTTTTCAAAATTCCATAGAAGAGTGGTTCCCAAAGTATATTCCATTGAGCACCAGTATTTTCACATAATCTATGGAAAAGAGGTTCATAGTTAAATAAATTTGGAAGATGATGCTTCTTTATACTGCCAACTTAACAACATGCATGGACACTTTAAAAACTCTGAGAAAATTTCAGTGTAGGCTTTTGTCTTGTTTTGATTAATTTGGCTTTCCTCAAGTTAGTTGATTACAGAAGCCCACCCCCCATCACTTGCATAAGTACTTAATATTCACTGGGACCTCTCTTCAAATTAGACATTGTAGGAATGGTCTTGAAGATGTTTCCCCTATGTTTCCTTCTACATAGACACTTACAGAGTTATTTCTTCTTTTTTGGGCAGGGTAGTACCAGGGATTTAACCTAGCAACGTTTAATAATTGAGCCACATCCTCAGCCCATTTTTATATATTTTTTATTTTTGAGACAGGGGTCTTGTTAAGTTGTTTAGGGCTTTGCTAAGTTGTGAGCATGGCTTTGATCTTGAGATCCTCCTGCCTCAGCCTCCCGAGCAGCTGGGACTGTGCCAGGCAGAGTTTTTTCTTTCTGTTAAAACTGAAAAGATTCTGCTTGGAATTTCTAGGTCTTAATTTCTTTTTTCATTTTCCTTTTTATTTTGGCTGCACTGGTGATTGAATCCAGGAGTGTTTTACTTTGAGCTACATGCCCAATCCTTTTTATTTTTTCTTTTGAGACAGTCTCACTAAGTTGCTTAGGGCCTTGCTAACTTGCTGAGGCTGCCTTTGAACTTGTGATCCTCCTGCTTCAGCCTCTTGAGCTGCTGGGATTACAGGCCTACACCATTTTACCCAGCCTTTTAAAAAAATTTGTTTCAAGACAAGTTCTCCCTAAATTGCCCAGGCTGGACTTCATCTTGTGATCCTCCTGCCTCAGCTCCTGAGTTGCTGGGATTATAAGTACGTGCCACTGCACCTGGCCTGTGTTCATTTATTTTTGTTAATTTGGTTTAGAGAACAAGGAACTTTTTAAATATATATATGCTCTGTCTTTTCATCAACTCAGGAATATTTTCTTCTCCTTTCTTCTTTCGGTTCTTGCTTTGTCTTCTTTAGGTCCAGATACCAACTAGGTTCTCTGTGGTTTTGTTTTGTTTTTAATTCTTTTGCATTCCCAGAGAATGTCTCGTATTTGTACTCCACATTTCCTAATTCAGTTTTCTGTGGTTTCTGTTCTTTATTTACATCCTAATGCAAGTTAAAATTCTGCTACCTTTTTGGTTTCTTTATAGTCCTCCCCAATCCCCGTACTGGGAATTGAACCAAGGAATACTTAACCACTGAGCCACATCCCCATCTCTTTGTATTTTTGATTTTGAGACAAGGTCTCACTAACTTGCTTAGGACCTCTCCAAGTTGCTGAGTCTGGCCTTGAACTTGAACTCCCACCTCAACCCCCTGAGTTTCTGGGATCACAGGCGTGTGCTACCACACACGGTCAGTCTTCCTTTCTCTTGTGTAGTTTGTTTTCTATTTCTACCTTTTTCTCATTTCAGTCATTCCATCTTGTTTTTCAACTCTCGTTTCTTAGCATTCATGATTTCATTAACAAATTGAACACAAAGCAGATGTGGCCTGAAAGTTATTTATGTTTCTGTGATAAATCTTTTCAAATTAATTTTCTCTGCCCTTTAAGGGACACACTGGCTCTCATTCATGATGCAGAATGTTTTCAAAGGTGTGCGTGCAGGGCTAGGCGTACAGGTATGTGGTTGATTTTCTGTGTACTCCTTTAAAAACGAGTGTTTAATAAAATCTTATTTTTTTTATCATCAGACTATTCAATAATAGTTATTATTTTACAATAATAATGAAGGCATGATAATAATGGATTCTTTTTTAGCTTCCCATCCACCTGGATGTTTTTGCCAATTGTCCTTTCACATTTTAGGCTGATGAACTGGTTAATACAATGTCACATCACAGATGGCTGTTGACATATGTGACATGCATCTCCTCTACTCATTGCTACTGTTGACCTGCCGCAGTGCACGCATGCATGTATGGGTGCTTTCTCAAGCATTGTCCTGTTATTGCCTCACTGCAGCTAGAGCCTTCGAGGGCCATCACCAGCTCAGAGGTCTAGCTGGGCAAAAGGGTGGGGGGTGGCTGGGGCAGCCCAGCAGGGGACCTCACCTCTGCAGCAGGGTTGGCTCTACATGCCCTGTTCAGGGTTTCCAGGTCGTTCCTCTAGGTAATTGTTGTATCCAAGATGTGACTTATGCCTTGGAGGAACATGTTCTCTGGGAGAACCTGACTCAGGAGGAAGCCCCCTGCCCACTGCTTCCCTGGTCATCTACTTGGCAAAGCAACCATGTGGTTCCCTCTCTCAGGCCTCCCAGTCAGCTCCCTCCAAACACAGTAGATCCATAGCACTAAGAGGGGTTTCCAAATGATGTATTCTCTGCAACCCCATGTCTCACAAACCGGCTTCCTAATCTGAGGGCAGTAAATTCTGCCCAAATTTCATCTGGTTATTTTTCATGGTATGATTCTGCTGTCTCAGAAATTGGAATTTGCAAATCCACCTTAGAATGTCCCTTCAATTTGGATCATGCACATTTCATAAGGGATCTCTGGCACTGCTGGCTCAGAAATGCGTCTTCCCTGGCTTCTGGGTCCGCTCAGTCTTTCCTGCTTGATAGGCTTTGATCAATTCACTGAGATCTGGGAGGGAGGAGGCTCTTTGTAGCATAACAGGATGTTCTGTGGGACTCTTCCTCCTGTTCTGAATTGCAGCTGAGACCCAAAGCTAAGTACAAAAGTCAGGAGAGCCTGAGGGACTCTGCACTTGGCATTCAGAGAGTTGCTTGTAGGTGGAGAGTATCACCTCCCAGAGGGACTAGCAGGGAACTAGGGGTGGGGAGCAGTTGTGGGCCACGTGGAAAGGGCAGCTTGGTGCCCTATTCATGGGGTGGGGGTGATTTCCTCCTTGAAGCCACAGGGTATCTTTTATAAGGGGAGACAAGCCTGTCACCTTCCCCCTCCCTCCACTACCCATCATCTATAGACTCCATGATGCACCTTTGAGCTGCTTGAGCAGGGGAAAGGAACTGGGGACAGGTGGCTGGGGCATGCTGAGTGAGGTGGCTGGGCTCAAGTGGACAGGCTGGTGAGGCCCTGTGTGACCTCCCTCCCAACCTTGGGAGAATGCACAGGCTTTCCAGAGAGTCACTGGGCAGAAAACATGGGAGGGACAACCAGAGAAGCAGTGACAGCCAGGTGAGCGTTGCTTCCACATCCCTCTCTGGTCCCCCTCTCCAGTCCCAGAGAGGCCCAGAAGAAGCAGAGGAAGGGAGGATCTAAAGCTGGATGCCTGGGCCTCTGGGCCATGCCGCTGGGGGTCACAGCTCTAGTCTGAGAAGAGGTGTGGATGGCAGGAGGGGATGAGCAGGAGTCTTGGTGCCTGAGAGGAGATTTCCAGTAGTTGAAAATGACATCAGAATTGTGGGATGTAATCATGATATCATTAGGATCCCCATTGCCCAGCAGGAGAGGGGATTTGAACACAGCGCCATTGGGAGGGGTCATTAGAAAACAATTTCACATTTATAGCAACAAATTGAGGTTCTACAATAGATATATTACACTCAGATTTTAAGAAAGTCTTTCTTAAAGGCAAAGGAAGAAAATAGAGTCATGGAACTCTTTAGGGACAGAGAATGTGCAAAAATGTGAAGTGAGAACATGCTGATGAAGGGGATGGAGGAGGCCATTGGCAGGGGACAGCGGATTGAGGAGCCTCATACTTTTGGTTACAAATGACAGAAGCCCAACTTGTACTAGCTTAAGCAAAAACAGGGATTTATTTAAAGAATCCTGGAGTATCTCATAGAATTCAAGTAAGAATCCAATAATGGAGACTGAAGGGCCAGTGGTGCAGGTGGGTATCAGCGACACTGGAACCAGGGATCTGTGAGCCACAGGAGCCTCGCCAGTTTCTTGCTTTTGCTTTCTGCTATAGCCAGCCTATTAGGTCCTCTGCTTGCAGACTAGTTTAGTCCACAAGACAGACCACTGACAGCCTCTGAGTAACCCAGAGGCTCTGTCATGGGAGAGAAATGACTGTCAGAGGCCATAAGTCCAAATCACCAAAGGAGGGGCTCCTGGTCGAGCTCAGGCCATATGCACAGCCCTGGACCATCAGCCTGGCCCAGGAGAGGAGCCTCGCCTGAGGAGGTGAGAGGGGAGCCCCAGAGATGAGCCAGGAGGGGCTGCCCAGGAGAAAGAGAGTCAGGCAATTGTGACTGGTGTTTCCTGCAGGAGACTGTGACTTTCTGCAGGACAGACTCTAGCAAGAAGCAAAATACAAGAACCTGGGGAGGCTCATGTGGCCCTCTTCAGAGATGGCATTCTGACCACCCTGTCATTCTTCTACCTCCCAGGGTATCATGTCAGCTGTAGAAGCTCTGATGAGACTATGCCCTTCATATCTTGTGAAGCCCGTGGAAGAGAGTAGTAGTAATGATAATAGCCCGGCCAAGAGTAGTAATGATAACCAGCATTTATTATCATTAGTAAATGTGCCAGGCCCAGGGCTGTGAGCCACATGAATTTTTATTTTATTTTCATGGCAACTATAATAATCCCTCTGTCTTGCAGATGAGGATGCAGAGGCTTGGAGAGGTTAGGTACACAAGGTCATAGCCAGGCATGGTGTCACATACCCGTAATCTTAGCTACTTGAGAAGTGAAAGCCAGAGGATCACAAGTTCAAGGTCAGTCTGGGCAACTTAGAGAGATCCTGTATCAAAGTGAAATATAAAGTGCTGGGAATGCAGCTCAGTGATGGAGCACCCCTGAGTTCGGTCCCCAGCACTGCAAAAGATAGGAGTGAGGGGCAGCAGGGCACACTTCCTGAGTCAGTCTGGCTCCAAGTCCATGCTCTTCAACACCAAGCTCTCCTGCCTCCAGGAAGGAAGGTCTGGCTGGACCTTGGCCCTTCCAGGGAAGGTAGAAAAGGCTCCTGGCCCAGTATGTGGTTCTATTGTGTAGATTAAAAGCATCACAGCCAGAGCCTGAAGGACACCCCCCCACCCCCGCACCCCCCTCTGGGGGCGGGGGGAGAACCCTGTGCCTTTCCTACTAGTAGCTGTGCACCAGACGTTTCCAGAGCTCATTGTGAGCTCCTGGGGAGGTGACTGCTGTAAGCAGCTGCTGTGGTTGGTGAGTGGCCACATAGCTGTATCTTCCATCCTGGTGGCTTTGGGTTCTGGTTGTCTTCTCCCTTCATTTCCCATCTGTTTTTTCCCTTTGCCTACTCTCTTCCCTGGCTTCCCTGGGCTTGCCAAACCAGTTCCCGCGCTGGGTTCTCTGTGGGCTGCCGGCAGCACTGTGGTCAGCAGAGGGCGCCAAAGCCTCTTCACATACCAGGGCCCAGACCTGATTCAGGATGGGAGAGCCAGATTTGAGGCAGGGCTGCAAGCTCTGGGCCCATTCTTCCACCTCTAGGGTCTCAGTCAGACAACGGGGCTGTGTGCCTGCACCCTGAGCCAGAAAATGTGCATGTGTCCTCGTGTGTGTGTGACTGCTTATAGCTGCCTGTGCATCTGATTGTGCACCTGTGTCTATAAGTCTGCAGAGCCTTGTACACCAGTAATTTAATTCACCTCTGGTGTGTGCATCTACATGTGAATTTGTGCATGGCTGGGTGTGTCTGTGCTGTGGGAGTACACCTCTGTGATGGTGAATATCTGGGAGTGCTCATGTGTTTGTATGGATAGGTATACTTTTGTATGTGTTCATGTATCTATTACACATATCGGCTGTAAATATCTGAGTTTGCTTGGCTGTGTGTGTGTGTGTGGGTGTGTGTATGTTAGTTATCTTGTTCCCCTAGGAAGCACATCTGAGAGTCCCAGAGTATCAAAGAGGAAGGTCAGCGGTCAGAACATAGGAACAGATACTATCTATAACACACTACTCATTTTTATAGATCTCAATAAAAGTACTTTCTGGGGCAGGCATTGTAATTCTAGTTTCTCTTCTACTGTGGGATAGGCACAGAATGATTTTCTATGAAGAGAACGGACAGTTATCTAGTCCTTCCTCTACATGAGGCTGTGGTGAGAAGCTTTATATTTATTATCCTAGGTGGCCATGCTAGCAGTCCTGTGAGCTAGGTAATATTAGCCCCATTGTACAGATGTGGACAATGAGGTTCAGGGAGGTTCAGTAACTTGCCTGAGGTCACATAGGTAGGAAGTGGCAAATCTAAGAGTTGAACACTAATCTCTCTGAGTCCAAAGTTCATGACAGTTTCTCACTTTCTAAAGCCGACCTCTCGTTTTCCTCACTTGCAGACCCCACCAAAGATGGGATTGAGAGCAGCCCAGGGAAGTTCCAGGAGCAGCAGCTGCTCATAGCTGGAACGACTGAGCTGAGAAATTAATGCTGATGGACAGTTTGTGGCTGATTCCTAGGAGTGAAAGAATAAGGGACTATATTTAGCTGTTTGCTGTGGGCGAGTTAGCTGGGAGGGAGTGAGGGCCCAGAGTGAGAGGGAGGAGAGGAAGAGGTCCAGTGTTGGCCCCTGGCCTGGGGTCCTCGCCCTCAGAGCTTGGTCTCTGCAGCTGATTTTGCATGGGACAGTGGTTGGCGGGTCTTTTGATGAAGGAAAGGCCTGATCATATCATCAGGCTGATGGGACAGAGACTCTTCCAGGTCTGATCAACCTCTCCACATATGTAAGTTTGGTCTACAAGTCATTTTAAGCTTGGGAGCACTGGGGCCCTGTAGCCCAACCCTTGGCAAACCTTATATCCAAAGGACAGTTTCTCAGCACTGATAATACATCCTCCATGAGGTTAGGGGTTAGGTTTGTCCCTCCGATTAACTCAATCTCAGTTTTCCCTCCTCATGGACCAGGACATCCCTTTTCTTCCTCACGAGGGGGAGATCAAGGCACTTAGTCTGGGTAGACTCAGTCCTGGTTGGCCCAATCAAGCCAATCCCCAAAGGAACAGGGAGGCAAGGGCCTGCCTTCGCCCTGGGCACCCACCTATCCCGTGGAGGTCTGTGGTTCTGCCTCAGCTGGCCCCACCTTCCTCCTCAACATACTTTGTCCCCTCCATGTGTAACCAGTGGAGCTGGGCCCTCATCTTCCTCTTCAAACTGCCACACTCCTCCCCACTCTAAATTCCACTCACTCAAAGACAGCAGGAGCAAGGTCAAGTTGATTGACAGTTTGGGCATTGATGTAAATACTCCTAGAAGATCATGACAGGACAACCAAAGTTCTTCTGGGACATTTCTCTTTTCCACCTCCCCAACTCCTCCTCTGCCATCTTTGCCTACCCCTATCCTTTCCCTTGCTTGTAGACCCCACCAAAGACTGAGAGCAGGGATGGGATTGCTTCCTTGTAGCACAGAGAGCCACCAGCAACCAGGACTCCTGAGTAGGCCCTGGAGAATTATAAACTCATAACGACAAAAACTTTTTTATATGAAGAAGTAGCACAACAAAATCCCTAGCTTTCTCCACCTGAGTAGCTTTGACTCTGAGAAAGGACATCAAACTGGTGCCCAGGGATCAGTCAAGTCTGCCCCATCCATGTCAAGATAAGCAAAAGCTGGTCCCCTCCCTTGCTGAACCTGGGTTTTCTTGATTGTCACTCAGAGACATCTGAGTTTTTCTGATTCTCAGGCAGGTACACTTCCTTCCAGACCACACTACCTGGATGGGGAGGCACAGGATCCTTGGGACAGAGGCCAGGGAAGGGACCAACACCTGGTCTTTTCCCAAGTCTGCTGATTCTGCTCTGTTCCTTGAGACAGCCTCATAGCTGGGACCTGGAGCAAATGCTGGAAACCCACAAACAGGTTCTGGGACTCATCATACTGGTAGCAAGAAATTAGTAAGGGGGGCAAGTGTTGGCTCTGTGGCACTCTGAAGAAAAAAAAAATAAAGCTCCAGTTTGTAGGGGTTGCTTATTTCCATGATGTAAATACTCCTATGGTGACTCTGAAGAAAGTAAAACCCCTGATTTTTAGCATTTGCCAATTTCCATGGTATAAATACTCTCAGGTAGCTGATGTCAGACTATCAGCATGGTGGTCCTGGACACTGGACTGAGATGAGATTCAATTCCCTTGAGCCAACACAAGCTGAATTCAGCACCCCTCGGGACAAGGGAAGGGCCTCCTACCTGCCTGTGGGGTCTGTGGGGCCTGCAGGGCCTGCAGGGGCTGCCCACAGGGCCAGCCACAGAACCACACTGTGGCCCATGGGGCTGAGCTCTGGGTCACCACCCTGCTCCAATCTGGTTGGCTCTTCTTATAGCTGACTTCACAGCAATGCTCATCTAGGGTGGGGCGGGAGGCCCGAGGACTGATTGTGATATCCAAGAAAAAAGCCTTCCTAGATGAAACACCAGGGCTGTCCTAGAGCAGAAGCTCCGGGTGGGAGGGAGGCAGAGGGCAGAGCCAGGGTTAGAGGGTTTCACACTGTTATTGGGGCCGGTGTGTGTGTGTGTGTGTGTGTGTGTGTGTTAACAATAGGTAATTCAGCGTTGCCTGAATCCACGTCTAAGGCTGGAAAAGCAAGCGATGGTATTGAAGAGGCAGAAGGGACAGGGCCATGGAGGACTTTGAATCCTGAGTGAAGGAGCCTGATCTTATAGGTGATGAGGAAAGAACTGGATCTGATGTGTTGCTTTTTTGGTTTTCCTGAAAACAAGCCCTTTGAGGAGGATTTGGATGAAGCCATTTACTTGGGAGGTGATCCCAAGAAGCCTGTGAGGGAGCGGGGATGAGGGAGGGAAGAGGCGCAGGAAGGCTGCTGGTGCTTAGGCGACTGCTATAGATAGCGGGGCTCACTCTCTCTGGAGCCCCGACTCTGCAGAACAGGCTTCAGAGCTGTCCCATGGAGACATGAGAAGCAGGTATTTACCCACCAGCTTCCATGCCTCCACGTGGAGGGCTGATCCTTGGTGTTAATACCCTTGACATTCCAGTCAAACTCCCATGTGGGCCAAGTTCAGTCCAAGGCCAGAGTGCCCTCATAAAGAGAGACCCAGGAAGCCGGAGGGCTGGGCCCAGGGAGGGAACAGCAGAGAACCTGTTATGGTAGGGACTGAGTGGTGTCCTTTGATGGGCAGCAGGGTGTTGTCTGAGGCTCTGGGAAGGGCAGCTGCAGTGGCATAGAAGGGCAGGAGCCAGAGAGAAGTGAGTTTATGGAGAGAATGGAGAGAAGGAAACAGTGACTACAGACTGTTGTGAAAAGCATGGAGAACAGAACTGTTGGAACCTGGGGCTGGAAAAAGGCGAACTGAGAGCTGATTATGGTATTGCTCTGAGCCGGGGAAAGCAAGCAGGTGACCCTGCAGGAGTGACAGCATGTCGCTCCACCTGCTGCCAGAACTGGATTGGTGGAGCGTAGGTGGACCCCCCTGGGCACCCCAGCCTGCACCGATTCAGATAGAGCAGCCAGGGCACTCAGCTGCCACCTTGCTCTTCCATCTTACTCCTCCAGAGTTGTGGATCTGCTCGGCATGACCCAATTCTGCAAGTGTTTGATTGATTGGAAGCAGATAAGGCCCTGCTCTCCAGGGGAGCAGACCCCGTGCTAGGCATCACAGGGAGTAGGAAAATGAGAAAGACCTAACCTCATAGTTTAGAGGAGATGTAGGCATGCAAGAACAGATGCACACAGCAGGCTGTGGGGTGTGCCCCTGTGGTGGTGGGGAGGGCAGTGAGCAAGGCCAGGGAGGAGGCAGCTATTCCAGCTGGGTGGGGAAGGCTTCTTGGAGTGGCAGAGCCTTGATAGATGGAGAAGAGGGGACAGGTATCCCTGGACCTTAAAGGTTTCTAACTTAAGCCTCCCTAATAGCTGACATCACACCCCTCGAGACTAGGGTGTTTGCGGGCTCCAGATTAGGTCTGTGTGGACAGATTAGGTCTGCATGCTCTGTCTGTCCTTGATGGAGTGAGACTGCCTCACTGCAGAGGTGTCAACAGAAGACACTTGGAGGGAGATGAACGGGCCCACAGCCAGCTGCTAGATTGGGTTCCTTGGTGTAGGAGGCTGAAGGACAGCCCTGGCCTTACCTCCTAATCCCCAGAGACTGTGTTACCTTATATGACAAAAGCGACTTTGCAGATGTGCTTGTCAGGATCTCAAAATGGAGAAATTATACTGGTTTCCTAAATGTAATCACAAGATCCTCATTTAGAGGGAGGAAGGAAGGTCAAAGAAGAAAGTAGGAGACATGACAGTGGCAGCAAGAGGTTGGGGTAATGTGAGCAAGGGGCCCTGGGCCAAGGAGTGCAGGCAGCACCCAGAGCCAGAAAAGGCAAGGAAGTAGATTCTCCCCAAGAGCTTCCAGAAGGAACCAGTCCAGTCAACACCTTAATTGTAGCCCAGTGAAACTGATGTCAGACTTCTAGCCTCCAGAACCAGAAATAAATGCCTCCTGCTGTAGGCAGCTGCCTAGGTTGCCCTGTACCCAGGCAAATGTTACACCGTTGGGAGAACAGCAGCCAGTAGCTGGTTGGCATTCTGGTCTTGGTTCATGCTGACCCTGTACTGTTAACTATACCAGGATGTCAGCATAGTTGAAAAAAAAATTGAAATTCATGTAATAAAATTAATTAAAGATCACATATAGAAATCCACAAAGATTGAATGGCTCTGAATTAACCCAGCTCTTAGCTGATGCTAACATTATGCTCAAAAAGATAGTTCTTGGAAACTTTTCATCTGGCCCAGCAGACCCAGTGATGGCTGATGCCATTGATTTCATGGTGGACAGGCTGGAAAGTTTGGATCAGAGTGAACTGGCTTCAAGACTTACCCTGAATTGTCAGAATTCTTATGTGGAACCAAAACTCGAGACATCCT
This sequence comes from Marmota marmota marmota, assembly GCF_001458135.2. Lineage (NCBI taxonomy): Eukaryota > Metazoa > Chordata > Mammalia > Rodentia > Sciuridae > Marmota > Marmota marmota. The sequence goes on from NW_026000229.1 coordinate 8,549,770, forward strand.
TGTAACCATTATGGTTGCATTTGACCACAGTGCACTTTCAACTGAAGCTAAAGAAGAAATGTACAAACTGGATCCTAATGCCTGGAGAGCTCACTTTAAAACAGGAGGCAATTTTCCCTACCTGTGTAGAAGTGCTCAGTGAATCTTTGTGTACAGATACATTTGCTGCAGTTCCATGCAACCAAATATGCCGCCATTGACCCATCTATGGTCAGTGCTGAGGAGCTTGAGGTACAGAAAGGCAACCTCAGCATCGGCCAGGAGGAGCAGTAGATGTGGCCTTTGCTGTTACTGTGAGGTGACCCAGTGTGTTCTTGTACAATCAGTGACGTCAGCACCACCAGTCAGCCTCTTCCTTCAGGCTTGTCAGGCTCACCGGTTCTCACTGTTTTTTGGAAGTAGGACTGATTGTCATCTTGACAGGCAGCAGCTCTTCTATGCCAGTGTAACTGTCCCCACTTCAGTTTTTTTAGCTTTTGAAATTAAAAAAGTACTTTTGAAGACTCCCATTTTACAAATTGTGAAAATTTACTATCAAAAGTCTTCACCATTGTGTTAAGTGAATACTAATTTCTGAGGGTTGGGATTTTGTTTTTCCTTTTTCTGTTTCCTGTGTTCTTGATTTTTGTTCTTTGCTGTAAATGTTCATATCCAGGTTGTGTATCAGAAGGACATTGGTTGTTTTTATGCTTTCTTGGCATACCCATCATCAGAGTGCTAAGGCTGGCACTCTGCTGTTAGCTCTCCTGCACATCAACTGCTTTTAATTTCCAGTTAAGCACATTATTTGGAGTGTTAGCTGTTTTCTTTCTAGACTTTATGTTCATTTGGAATAAAAATTAAGTTTCAGAAAAAAGAAATGCGTGCTGTTGTAAGCTATCAAGCAGCAATTTGCTACAGAAGCCAGAGAAAACTAATAGATCTGAGAAGAAGCTTGCCATGAAGATTTGTACCCAAGAATTTGAGTGGGGAGTGCCCCTCACCTGGGGGGATTGAAGGAGCAGATGGGAACATGGGAAGCTGAACTGCTTGCTGTGAGGTTGCAATCAACTCCCTGGGGAGCTCTGGGGCTGCAGTGGCACTACAGGGTTGCCCCCAAATTGAGGCCAGAGAGCCTAGCCTAGGCACCCCCATAGACATTGGACAGAGCTTCCCTGAGCAGGGGTTGAGACATGGACTAAACGGTTCCTTTTGGCCAAGGGCAGTTCATGGGGAGGGACTAGGCCATGAGCCCTCAGCAGGCCATGCTCAGCCTGGTCCTGAGAGTGTCCAGTGGCTCTGATCAGCATCCCTCAAGCCATGGGAGGTGCCTGTCCCTGAGCCTTCTTCCTTTGGTCAATTGGCCCAGTATTTTGACAACTTTCTAGCATCCCAGACTTCCTCCTTATGGATCTCTGTAATGTACCCACATCTTTTTCTAAGCAAGAAATTCAGGGTTTTCATTCCAGTTTCTATAATTGTCAATAAATACTTCCCATACGTTTCTGTCTTTAGCCCTAGTTATTTTCATTTTATAGATGAGAAAACTGGTACTCAGAAAGATGAAATGACTGTCCAAGGTCAGGGCCAGGACCCTCCCTAGGCTGCCTGGCACCCCCATGCAGCACTGACTTTTCCTCCCATCACCCACCATTACCTGTTGGCAATGTGCTCTTAAGCAGGTCACTCTGGACTTAGTGTTTTGTTTTGTTTTTAAGAAAACAGGACTCTAATCTCTGCCTCTCCTAGGGCCCGAGGACAGATGACCTGTACCCAGGCTTTGAAACTGGACCTGGGCCTCTGCGTCGCTGACCCCCTGGGCCCACCAAGTTTTGCCACTACCTGTGTCTCCTTCATGTCAGCCCCTGGGAGCTCTGAGCTTCTGGTTATAGGGGAGGAGGAGGAAACAGGAAGGGAGGTGTCTCATCCAAAGGTCTCATCACTGGTGGTTTGTGACCTTGACCCTGGGAATTATACAGAACTGCCGTGTATGACCATATGGTCTGTGTGGTGGTGCTTCAGGGAGGGAATGTAGGGATTGAAATCCAGCCCACACTGGGCACTACTGCTTGGCACAAAGGCACCTTCTTCCCGGGGGGCAGCCTTATTTAATGTTCATAAAATCCTGCATCAGTTCTCAGAGGTCTGGGAATTGTGAGTTGGCTTTGTAAGAGCCCTGGGTTTGCAGCTCAGCCCTCAGATCCTGGCATTCAGAGGAACAGAACGGGTAGCAAGGGGTGTGTGGGAACGAGAAGCAGTCCAATTCTGATTCATAGTCCCATCTCCCAAAGAAACCAATCCTGCAAATCCCTCTGTGGGAGCTTCTTGAACCCTGCAAGAGGCACACAGAGGGAGCCCCAGGAATCTTGATCATTCACCCCAACACCTTTGGCCCACTTAACCTATGTAGACCCTTGGTGGTACCAGATGGCAATTTTCTGTGAGCTGGAAGGCCCTCACCCCTACCACACAGGAACTGACTGCCCATTCTGCTATGAGCTGAGGGCCTAGAGCTGATTCCCAAGGAGGTTCTAGAACATTCCTCACTGGAAGAACTAAGGGTTGAGACTCAGAGACCCCCTCAAACATAGCTACCACTGGATTCCTGGGAAACCCATCAGCCTGCAGGCAGTCAGCGAAGACTAGTGAGTCCCTACTGTCAGAAGATGACAAGTATGAGTGACTGTCCCAAACAGGAGCCACTAGGCATATGCAGTTACTAAGCATTTGAAATGTGGCTGGTCCCAATTAAGATATGCTAAAAACAAAGTATATACCAGATTTTGAAAACATATTACTCAAAAAATTGTAAAAAGCTCATTAATATTTTATGTGTTGAAACAATCATATTATGGATATACGGGTTAAATAATTTTTTACCTGCTTTTACTTTTTTCATGTGGCTATTCAAATATTTAGAAATACCCTGGTGGCTCACATTTTATTGCTATTGAACATCACTGGTCTTGGGTGTAGAAAGACGTAGGAGAGGTTCTTGGATGGTTTTTCACTGTTTAGAAATTGGCTAGAGATACAGAGATGGTCTCTGACTCCAGCCCACACAGAACCTCGACCTTGGCCAGTGACCAGCACTGGTTCCATGGCTGCCCTGTGGCCAGAGGGCATGGCTAATGCAGCTGCTCCCAGTGCTTCTGAGCAGAACCCCAGCTGGTGAGAACAGTAGCTCCCTGAGTGTATCTGTGCATGGTGTGTGTGGGTGATGATCAGTGGGCCCAGGGAGGAGACCCGAGGACACATCCTCTCCAGCCACCCTCATTACCATACTAATAAATGACTCAGCGCAAGTCTTGGCTCTCCTTAGGCCACCCTGGGTCAGCACAGGCCTTCATTTGGGCCACTAGGGTGATTATTGTCATTCACGGTGAATCATAATGGACTAATGTGTGTGTGTGTGTGTGTGTGTGTGTGTGTGTGTATTGGGGGAAGAATCTGAACTGAGCCAAGGAAGGGGATGTGGAGGCAGGGCATGGTCTTCACCACACTTGCCTGTGGGACTCTGGGGCTCCCAAGAGTTACTTCCAGGGGGATCCTCAGGGTTCCCCAAGCCCCAAGCTTCCTTCTCAGCCAGAATGGAAGGTTTAGGATCCCTGAGAATCATGAACAGAATCCTCCCCCATCTCCCCAAAGAGCTCTTACCCAGGCAGTTGGGCTCCTTCCATTCATCCCTTCCACCCCAGTCAGGGCACAGGGATTGCCCAGGGACTCTCACAACCTGGGCAGGGTGCCTCCTCCCTGGGGCAGCGCCGCTTCCAGTGGAGTTCTAGGTATTTGTGGAGGAGCGCCCTCTGCGGTACGCAATGTGCAAATACAGGTTTTGCAGGATAGAGGCAGAGTCATTCTTGCCTGCAGTTATTTGGGGATTGTGGGAAGCCACAGGCCCTGGAGAGCTCCTCAACTATTGCTTCTTGGGTTAAAGAATAAACGATAATGGTGCACCGGACTCCTGGCAGTGTCTTTCTGGCTGTGATGGTTAAATTTAGGTGTCAACTTGACTGCATTAAGGAATACCTATAACTCTGTAAAGCATTATTTGTGTGTCTGTGAAGATGTTTCCGGAGGAGATTAACATGTAAGTCTGAGTGGACCAGGTGAGAAAGATCCCTGCCTCCAATGTGGATGGGCATCGGCTAATTGGTTGTTACCCAAAGAGAACAAATACAGAAGACAAAATGGTGTTTTGGGGGGGCTTTTTTTTCTGCTGGCCTTTGGGTTCTAGGACTTAGACCAGCAGCCCCCTGGTTCTCAGACTTTCAGCCTTGCAATGAGAGATACACTATCAACTACTCCAGTTCTGTGGACTTTGGACCTGAACTGAGCCTCAACTTTGGACCTGGAACTAGCATCCCAGAGTCTCCAGCTTATAATGGCCTGTGGGACTTGGCAACTGCCATAATCATATGAGCCAACCCCCCTAATAAATCTCCTCTCATGTATTTGCTTGCATTGCTATTGGTTCTGTCACTTTGGAGAACCCTGAGCTAATATACACTGAAATACTCTCCTCCTCCTCCTCCTCATGACTTCCACCACCCTCGCCTCTTCTTTGGCATCCTTTCCACAATGACTGTCATTAACATTGCCTCTGTCATCTCTTTACCCACAGCATCACAACCAATATCACCTCCTCCATGACTGTAATCACAACCAGTACCTCCATTGCATTGTCCCCACCATTACAGAGATTATTGTCTCTCACAAGCCCATTTTCACCTCTTGTCACCATTATCTCTTGTTCACATCACCACTATTACCAGAAACATCACTACTTCCACCTCACCTCCACCTTTGTCATCTTCTCAACTATATAACTTCTCCTTGACTTTTGATGGAGCTTCATCTGGATAAACCCATCATAAATTGAAAATGTCCTAAGTTGAAAATGTTGGTGTCCCCCTAAAACTCATCCAATAAATGTGACCTACCGCACATCATACCTCAGCTACACGGTACACCGTGGAGCATTTGTTCTTTCCCCTCACAACTCCAGGCTGACTGGGAGCCATAGCTCATGACCACTACCCAGTATCACAGGAGAGTACTGTACTGTGTATGGCTAGGTCAAAATTCAAAATTGAGAGTATAGTTTCTATTGAATGTGTATCACTTTTGTACCATTATGAAGTTGAGATGATATATTGAACCATCATAAGTTAGGGACTGTATTTCCAACTCCACAATTTCCATCATTAACTTTCCCATTACCCCCACCACCTCCACATCCCTATCACCACCGTTCTGTCTGCTCAGTGCTTACCACTGAAACTGGGATTTGGACAAGGAGCCCAATCAGAGAATACTCTGCATGGCTGATAGACACCCCCCACTCAATTTTCTCAGAGCAGAACATCAGCAAGCCAGGTGTCCAAACAATCCCTCTCTTGACCTGAGAATTGACCCTTCCTCAGGATGTTTCTGACAGGAATCGATTCAGCTCTCCCTGTCATCCATGCCTCTACCTAAAGAGACAGCTGCTGTTTGGTTGAAGGATGGAGGCCACTAATCGGTGGCTGCCCTTGTTTGCATAATGATTGCATACATTTGCATTCCATTTGCTCCCAGCTTCTGAATGCTGTTCTGTGGGTGTTTGGGTACCATTGCATATCACTGCAGGTGAGGGTCAGGCCTTTGAGACTTGGAGGCTTATTAATTCCCTAAAGATTCTTTTATGTGCTGGTTCTGAAAAGAACCTGGAATGCTTAATTCTAGAGTTATTCAGCTAAAGGCTCTAAGGTGGGGGTCAGGGGGGAGCAGTTCAGAATCACCAGGAGATGGCACGAGGTATTTTAGTGCAGTCCAGAGGGAAGTACTAGTAGGGGCTGGAGGTGCCTCCAGAGATAGCTCTACTTCTCAGGGCAGTGCCCTGCACAGACACTCCTGTCTCCTCTGCACCAAAGTCCACTTGCTGTGAGACCTTGGGCAAGTCCCTCCCCATCCCAGGCAGACCTGGGACACCCTATGTGTGGAAAGAAGGGGTCTGAACAGATGCTCTCTAATCTTCCATTAGGCTCTTGCTCTTTCCTCAAGTGTTCTCATCCCTGGCTGCACTTGAGAATCACCTGGGTAGCTTTTTAAAAACACCAGCAGTCTGGCCCACCCCCAGCTATTCTGATTTAATTGGTGGGCCCTGGGCAATGGTTATTTTTAAAAGGCTCCTCTGGTGCTTTTCAGGTACAGCCCAGACTAAAAGCCACTGCTGGAGACTCTACCCTCCTACCCCGGCTAATAGCTTCCATCATTTTCGGTTGCTGGTCTCTTCCCCAGTGTGGGCTCCCTAGTCCTCAGCCTCTGGAAGGACAGGTGGAGCTAGTGCTCTTGTTTCAGGTCTCAGAAATCAATTGTTCCCTCCTGGGCAGGTGCCTGATGGCTGGCCTGCAGCAGGGCAGCCCTTGGCATTAAGCAGGAAATCCCTTCTTTCTGCCTAGGCCTTGCCCCACCCCACCTCCCTGCCATTGAAGCAGGTTCAGAGAGGGCTCTGCAAGGGGAGGGTCAGGGAAGGGAGGCAAACTCTGGTCTGCTCTCCTCTATCCCTCGCCTCCCAGAGCCAGTGCTCCCCATCCCCTTTCCCCATCACACACATGGCCGGTTCCAGTCTCCCAGGCTCTGCTATTGCCATTTCTGGGCCAGGACTACCAGACTATCTCGGCTTTTCCCCTCCTATCCCTGCAGGCTGATTTTCTTGTAACCCCAGAACTTCAGCCCGACCTTGGTCCTGAAGAAGGAAAGTTAAAAAAACAAAAAAAAGTCAAATGCATTTTTTTGTTTGTTTCAAAAGAAGTTGTAGTGGACATGGCTGTATTTTGTCCTTTCTGAAACTTAACAGGCTTAAAGAAGGATAAAGGAAGTTAGGATGGAGTCTCCTGCAACAGGCCCTGCCCCCAACAGTCCAGCCCTTGAACATTTCAGTCTACCTGAGAGTCCTCAGTTGCCAAGAATAGGGTGGCTTGTGAGATGAGGGTCTGCCCTGCAAAGGACCAGACAGGAGACTGAGTATAGGCCGCGGGGGAGCTGGCAGACCCCATAAATTTCATAAACAGAAATTTCTTGCTCACTGTTCTTCAGGCTATGAAGTTCAAAATCAAGGCACCAGCAGATTCAGTGGTAAAGTATTCCTGGACTTAATCCCCAGGCTGTGGGCAGGTAAAAAGGCTGACAGAGTACGAGGAGCAGGCCCAGGACCGTCACTGCAGTGATAACTGGTCCCCATTCAACTCTCAAGTGTCACACGAACAGGGTTTATGTCTTTTTAATTCTTTTTCATTTACTTTTTGGTACCAGGGATTGAACCCAGGAGTTCTTAGCCTCTGATTCATATCCCCAGCTCTTTTATTTAATTAATTAATTTGAGACAGTTGCTTAGGGCCTTGCTAAGTTGCTGAGGCTGGTTTTGAACTTGCAATCCTCCTGCCTCAGCATCTGGAATAGCTGGGATTACAGTGTGTGTTACTGCGCCCGACTTGTGTCTTTTTTTGTCCAAACTGTTGAATCTCCATACTTGAACAGCAGGCAGCTCGGTTAGTACTTGTCATAGTCTGAATGTTGGTGTCCCCCTAAAACTCAGTGTGATAGTATTAAGAGGAGGGTCTTTGGAGAAGTGATTGTCATGAGGGCCCCACCCTACTGAATGGGATTAATTATCTTATCAAAGAGGATGAAGGGAGTGGTCTTGCCTCTGTTTTGCCATGTGAGGATACAGCAACAAGCTCCCTTCTGGAAGCAGAGCAAACCCTCCCCAGACACTGAATCTGCTGGTGCCTTGATTTTGGACTTCATAGCCTGAAGAACAGTGAGCAAGAAATTTCTGTTTATGAATTACTCAGTTTAAGACATTTTATTACCACAGTATAAACATAACAGATAGTACTCAATAAATGTGCATTAAAATAAACTATTTAGACCCACATAGTTTCCATAATAAAGCAAACTTAGGCTCTAGGAGTCCAGCAGTGTGTCCCTGGCTGGCCCTTACTAAAAGAAACCCGACACAGGGCTATAGTGATAAACTAAGCAAGCAGAAACCCCATGCTGGCTTCAGGCTATGCACAAGGCTCAGAAGTGATCTTAATCTACAACCTGCTGGGCCAGGAGTGTGGCAGATGAGGGTGGGCTCTTCTCAGATCTTTTCCTTCATCACTTTGTCACCTGGGATTTTTCAGAAGCTGGATTGATTCAGTGTCAATATTTGATCCTCCTCATCTTAAAGACCTAATAGAAAATTTCAAACATGCTCCCTAGTTGGCCAGAGGTTCCTTGGTGGTACCATAGGGAAGGACATGAGGTTCAACAGGGGACCACAGAGGTCCACCCAAACTTCTTCCCTGGGGCTCCTGGGAAGTATACTAACAGGCCTCCAGTGATTTAAAAACAGGCTTGGAAACCATAGATTTAGTAGTGAGTTCTTGGATCTTTTTAGTTGTGAGATAACTAGATGTTTGGCATTGTGTATAGACTCCAACCCCAAATTATAGGTCAACAAATGCCACCAGGCCAAAAAGACCATAAGAAAATGTACATCTATGTTTCTATTGACTCTTCTCATCCCAAGTCCAAAGCTAGTTTAGCAAGATGTCTTTTACTCTGCTTCTCTGGTTGTTTGGTAAAACACAAACATGGATTCATTCTTGGAGAACTGCATTGTAGGTAGGAACCCTCATTTAAAGAAACTGTCTTGGGAACCCAAAGCTAAGGACAACACAGGATACGAATTTACCATCAGGCGTGGCGGCACACACCTGTAATTCTAGCTTTTAGGAAGCTGAGGAGACCCCAGAGGATTGCAAGTTCAAGGACAGCCTCAGCAATTTAGTATGACCCTAAGCAATTTAGTGAGACCCTGTCTCAAAATAAAACCAAAAAGGGCTGGGAGTGTAACTCAGTGGTAAAGTATTCCTGGACTTAATCCCCAGTATCAAAGAGGATGAAGGGAGTGGTCTTGCCTCTGTTTTGCCATGTGAGGATACAGCAACAAGCTCCCTTCTGGAAGCAGAGCAAACCCTCCCCAGACACTGAATCTGCTGGTGCCTTGATTTTGGACTTCATAGCCTNTGGCTCCCTCCTGTTCATCCATCAGCCCTACTGAAAAAGAGTAGCCACTGGGTAGGGCAGGGCTGTGTGTGTGTGTGTGTGTGTTGCTGAGCAGCTGGTAGGGGGCATCCAGCCACCTCAGTTCTTTTTTTTAAAAAATATTTATTCTTAAGTTTTAGGTGGACACAATATCTTTATTTTACATTTACGTGGTGCTGAGGATCGAACCCAGTGCCTCGTGCATGCTAGGCGAGCACTCTACCTCTGAGCCCCAACCCCAGCCCCAACCCCAGTTCTTTTATAGGTTCAGCCCCTTCTGGTGTTTCTCCATGTCTGTGCTCAGGGTACCCCAGAGAGAGGTCAGACAGAGCATGGACAGGCTGGGCAGTGGGGCTTGGGGCTGTGCATGGCATATGGGAGCAGGTGAGACATGCCTCTGACCCAATTAGAGACTGGCTGCCTAGGCAAGGGCAAGTAGCACTCCCCAGAAAAACAAGTAAGGCTGAGAAATACTTAATTTGAGGAAACATTTGTAGGCTGAGAAATGAAGGTGCAGTTGTGAAGGGGCTTTGAAACCAGGAGGGGGATTGCCTGCTGGTCTTTCCACTGACAGTGAAGAAGCCTGGGAAAATAACTTAGTTGTGTGATTGATGGGTGTGTTAAGAATAAGGGAGCAATGGGGGTGAGGGGAGCAATGTCCGGGGTCAGTTTGTTGGGACCTGAGTCCCAGGTGCAGACTAATCCCCGTGAGATATGTTTAGTATTGTCTTGCACAAGTGCCTGGAAGTGTGTCAAGGTTGGCACTGCCCTTAACCATTTGCTTCCAGATATGGATTTACTGCAGCCCTGGAAAACCCTCAGTTGGGGACATGTTGCTGGCCCACACAATCTCATCCCAGCACATCTCTAGCCTCACAGTGATCTGCCCATCAGGCTCTCTTATTGTGCAGTCCCATGTGTCCCCAGCTCCTAATGTCAAAGGAGACATACTGCCACCACAAACCATTACTCAAAGGCTGTTTGTTTCATGACTGTATTACCTGCTCCCTCACCCCATCACCCTGTCGGCCTTTATCCTGACCTCAGGACTGAAGAACCACCTTCGGTTCATTGAAGGCACCTGTCCATGGTGGGTATCAATGTTCTCAGAGAAAGAAATTCTTCAATGGCTGAGGAACCTGGAGAAGAGGAGAGTTCCAGCAGGAGTGAGGGAGACACACATTGGTCTGTTGCTCTCCTTCAGTTCATCCAGCCAGTGACATACTCCTGAGCTCCTGGGTGCCCAGGCCTGTGCCCAGACCCACGGGGATGGACACAGGGATGGGGATGAGGTGGTAATTCCAGTCTATCCAGGGAGGTGGAGCTACACATGGGCACAGAGAAAAGACCATGCAGGACAACTTCCTTGGGCCGGCAGCAGAGGACGTAGCACAGACCGTTTCTGAGGTTGAATGTGTCTGCTGTGGGCTTGGTTTGGGAAGCTGGGGAAGGCTTCTAGGAGGAGAGGGGGGAAGAGGTGGGCAAATATTGGGCAACTTACATCTTTTTGCATGAGCTCAGCATAAACCATGCAGGCGGCAGAGGTTAGCTCATCAGCATCAAGGTCGATGAGTTTGTTGCAGGCCTGCAGGAAGATGCCGGGGGTGTGTGTGTGTGTGTGTGTGTGTGTGTGTGTAGGCAAACATGTCTCCCTGTGCTCTTGGACACAAGGGAAGAAGGTCGCTGTTCATGGCAGTTGTTGGGGGGTCCCCTGACCTTTCCCCAATCTGCCTGAAACAGTGCCTGAAATTTCATATTTGGAGGAATGATCAACACAGTTTTCACACAGGGGTCGTCTAGGGTGTTCTGGCGTTCCACCAGTTGTCTCAGGCACTTCTAAGGAGATCTTGGTTTATAATTGGGACGACACCTAGGATTTTTTTCTCAAAGATTTCTATTTTTAAAAAGAGTTGGAAACCTCTAGGTCCTCCTGCAACAGGAGTGCCCCAGGGCCCAGGGTTAACTACAAGGCAGTAGAGTTGAAGTTAAACCATTCAAGGTCTCAGTCTCCTTGCAATGCTAACTAAGGATGGTCCTCGTAGCACCTCTGTGTTGGGCTTGTCAGAGGCCTAAACCAGCTAGTCTAGGAAAAGCCCTCAGCACAGTGCTTAGTGCTCAGGTCTCTTCACTATTCCTGCCCAAAGGCAAGGTGGCATGGAAGCCCAGTGCCCCATAAGCCTGGGTCTTTCAGCCATGGCAGGTAGGGTATTGGGGCTGCCAGAGGCCAGGGCAGGTCCTGGCCTGTGGGTGCTCTCACCAGGAGGATGGCGTCTCCGCTCATGCTCTCCAGCAGTGCCTGCTCACGCACCATCTGCAGCATGCTGTAGGCCACCAGCACCTGAAAGTTCCTGCAGGGCTTTCCTGTCAGCAAAACCTGCGGGAGATAAGTGGTCTCAGCCTGGGGCCCACTGCCTGACTGCTGACATCCTGAGGATGGTGAGCCCCACCGACCGCATGCCCAGGACCAGCCATTCCTGGGCCTGCTGATGCCTTCGCTCACTCACTTGCTCGGGTAAGTGCTCACAGGTACCCCTGCAGCTCTGGGCATTGTGCTGGCTACTGGAGATTCAGACAAAGGCCTTGTGGAATTCACTGGTGGGATGGGGTACTGGGACACTATAGCATTTGAGGGGAGTTGAGTTTGGCAAAGCAAAAGTTGATAGAAACTCAACAAACCAGCGGTGTCACTGAAGGCCTGTGTTGATCATGGACTTGGGCAAGGAGACCAGCAGTCCAGGAGGGAGGGGCCAGGCCAGTGGAAGCTGACTCATGGGGCACTCAACACCAGACTGGATTCTAAAGGCAGTGGCAGTCTCTGGGCAGGGCAATGATGAGTGGTGGGTATGTTCTGAAGGAAGTTCATCTGCTGATGGCCCTGGGGAACTATGGCAGAGGACTGTGGGTATCCTTGGGGGCCATCATTCTAGTGGTGGGAAAGGTGAAGCAAAGGGCAGCCAGGGCAGTGAGAGAAGAGGGGCAGATTGGCAGGCAGCTGGACACTGGCCAGGCCTCATGCATAGGCCCAGAAGGCACAGCCAGTGGGGCTTTGCTTTGAATGGAAGGATGGGCAAACTGAAGCTCTAGCTTCCTCCAACAAGGTAGAAGCAGGGTTGCTGGCCTCAATAATCCCCAAGCCACCACGCTCCATCCAAAGCCAGGATAAAAGGAGAGGCAAGGAAAAATGCAGCTTCTGCCACCCGAGAGGTGCAGCCTCCCCCACGGGTCCCCAGCTGAGTACCTCACCTCCCAGAGCCTCCAAACGTCATCGAAGGATTTGAAGGCGCGCTGGAAGCAGAGGCAGAACCAGGGGAAGAGGGCCTGCACGGCCCCTGCACCCTTCCCTTCTGTGGGGAGAGAAGCAGGTGCAGCCCAGGAGGCTGAGGTCAGGGGAAAAGGGGGACAGCACACACGATGAAGCCAACACACACAAATGAGGTCATAACCAAGAGCACGCAAGACACTTGGGAATCATGAAGACCCTGGCTGTGACTTTTCCACCTGCCCTTGGAGACTGTTTAGGGCTGACGTTCAACAGTGCAGACCTCCCAGGGCCTGATCAGAAGATCCACCAAGCCTTCCCTCTCCCCAGGACAAAGGGCAGCTGCTGTAGCTGGGCTTGGCCCCTCCCATGCCTGCCCTGGTGGTGGATATGAGGTGCCAGGAGATGGGGACCACTCACTTAGGTGCTCAGCAAACACAGGGTCCAGGAAAGTGATCAGGTTGTTGAGCATGTCCAGGTTCTTGCCCACCCCGATGTTGATGACACAGCTGTGCTCCTGCACGAGGTTGGTGCAGGAAGGGAAACCGAGTCCTTCTCAGCTGAGGGCACCAAAAGAATCAGCCCCACTTCCTCCAGCTCCAACCACGGGGCCTTCTGTGTGACTGGCCATAGGCCAGGTCCCCGTTACTGCGTGAGTGTGTGTGCACGAGTACACACTCATAACTCATCTATATCTATGATGTGGCCTGTGTGTGCAGGTGTGCCTGTTTGTATATTAGTATATATTTATGCATGGGTGGCCATGGACGTGCTGTGTGCATCTTACTGTGTGTGTGTGTGGAGGGGCTAGGGATGCAGAGATGTCTCCAATGTGATTCAGAGTCCAGTGAGACCTGTTAGCTCTATGCATACACACTATTCCATCAGGGCCAATCAGGACAAAGGGAAGGGCAGCAAGCACATTGTTGAAGGGGTAGAAGGTGAGTGAGGGGGCTCTGGCAGCCTCTCAGTCATGAAGGAGACTTCCCAGTGGGGTGTTCCAGGGAACAGCACCTTCAACATCCCTCAACCTGGACACAGTAGGTGTACCTGGGCACTCCAAAGTCCCTAGGTGTTTGGAATGTAGGTCATGTAGAGGGAGCAGTGCATAGCCAAGACAAAAGGGATGGTCTTGAATGCCTAGCTAAAGCTACTGGGTTTTATTCTGGAAGCCTTAGAGAGCTCCAGAGGATTGACAGGGAGGAGAGCTACGTCAGGGAAAGGGAATGCCAGGAAAGGGTGCCATCACTGGGCCTGGCCAGCCACACTCACTCTTTCAAGATTTGGTGACAGGTGGACCCAGAGCATTGCTCCACCCACTTCACCTTCCAGTACCTGCCACCCCTCTGGGGGACTTCCCAGGCTCCTCAGTGCCTCAAAAGTCTGTCTAGGAGCTGAGGAGAATGGCAGAGGCTGCTAACACCTGCCCAAGCCTGAGGGGTTGTTAGGGGAGCAGTGGGTCCCTGAGCTCCAACCCAGTCCTCACTGTTTTCTGCAGGAAGAACTGAAAAAGCCAGAAGATCTCATGGTCATGCTCCACCATGATCTGGAAAAGCATCACCATCTCATGGAAGCCCCGCTGGTATTCTGCAGAGGAGAGAGCACTGTGAGGAAACCGCTGGGCCTGGTCCCATGAAATGGGGCAGGGGCAGCCCTCTAGCTCACCTGCCTGGTTGTTGCAGACGTAACTCAGGAGCAGGGTCTTCTCGAGTCTCTTCTTGTCAATGAGGACATTCCCCAGGGGATCTTTATCATAGAGTCTCTGGAGATCATATGCTAGGTTGGGGGCAAAGGGGGTTGCACTAGATCACCTTGAGCAGAGGGTCCATGGATGAGTTCACCCCCCACCCCAAGAGGCTGACCCTAAGACATACTGGGAGAGAGTTATCCATACTCAACTACCCACCCCGCCAGCTGTCTGGATTTCTCCCCTCCTCTGGGCCATACCCTCTGCCAGGAATGCCCGGCCCCATCCAATTCAAATCCAATCTAGATCAAGGTGGGGTGGGGACAAAGTTCTGTGTGTCTAGGGGCACCCCACAGACCTAGCAGGTGGATTAGCCAAGTGTAGATGGAAAAATTCCAGACACAAATCAAGGCAGTTCCTAGGATGGCAGGAACCATCCAGTCCTGGCAATGGCTGAGAAGGGGGTGGGAATGACTTCGCCAAGCACCCCCCCACCCCCGCCTAGTTCTCTCATTCTTCGCTGCTCACCAATGTTGTTCTGAGTTTCTATGAAGTTCCGGTGCAAGTTTTCCAGAAGGGGCTGAATCTTCTCATACATCTGGCACAAGGCATTGTAGTTCTTCCTGTGAGAACAGAATCGAGGCTGAGCAAGGTGGCCTCTCCCTCTGTTCAGAGGGGAAGAGAACTCTGAGTAGCTGCAACAGCTGCTGTGTCCAAGGAGGTTACAGGGCAGCCTGGCCCACCTTGCCCCTACTGTGATGTTTCCCCCTCATCTCATCCTGTGCCAGCCCCCAACATTCTTTAATGTGGGTCTGGAGTGCAAAATAGAGATGGTTTAACCTCTGAGCTCTGCAGGCCAACCTCTGCACCTGAATCCTGGCTCTCCAGCTTAATAACTGAGTGTCTGCTGCTGGGGTCAAAGCTTGGGGATGTCACTTTCCCTCTCTAAATCTCAGTTTCCTCATCTGTATAATGGGGATGATATTGGCACCTACGCCTCAGAATTGGGAGGATTTGATTAGATGGCGGTTTGTGCTTATTATTAAAATGTGATATGTTGGTATACTGGGCAGACCGGTAACCTTGAAAAAGGTATGTCCAGATGCTGGAAGGTGAAGAAGGGCTCTACAGCCTATGAATGTGAACTTATTTAGAAAAAGGTTCTTTGCAGATGTGATCATTTAAGGATCTAAAGATAAGACCATTCTGGATATTCTGGGGGGACAACAAATCCAATGGCAACTCTCCTTGCAAGAGTTACACACAGATGGTCATGTGCTCATGTAGGACACAAGTCAGTTCACCAGGGTCCAGTGTATTGGAGTGAAGCAGCCACACACCAGGGAACATGGGAACCCCCAGATGCTGGAAGGTGAAGAAGGGCTCTCTTCCAGAGCCTTCGGAGGAAGCCAGTGCTTTGATTTGGGTTTCTGGCTTCCAGAACTATGAGGGACAAACTGTCTTGTTATGGGCAGCCTCTCAGTCCATGAAACTTTGTTTCACAGCCTTAGAAGACTAACACAGGTAGACTCTAACTTTAAAGACTGTGTGTTAGCAAAGTAACACATCCTGGCTCCCTTGTCTGGGAGGGCTGCTTGGAGGAAGTCCCCTGTCCAATCTGAGCCTTGGAGGAAGGGTGGATTTTGAGAGGGCAGATGATGGGGAGGCCCAGTATGGGTGGAAGACAAAGAGCAGACCAAGAGCAGAGGGGTGGGGTGAGCAAATGGGGTGCCAGTCAGCCAGACAGTGCGGTTAGAAGGTGAGGTGCTGAAACAGGAGGAGTCAAGACCAGGATAGGCCTTGGCGGAGAGACTATATTATTTGAAATATTACTAGTTGTACCACTGGGGATGTTTTAAAGTCTCCTGTTGGGCACTTGGGGGCGGGGAGATGTGGGCATGGGTCGGGAGGTGGAAGTCTGGACCCAGGGGAGGCAGCACAGCCATGGGGCTGAGAGGTGGGGCAGGGATGCGGCCAGGGAAAGAAGGTGGGAGAAGCAGTTCTAGGGCTGCTTCAGAGGTAGTTATCACACGCCTAGGGGAGGATGGGATCAGGGGGAATGGATCATGAGAAGAGTTGCTGGGGTTAAGCCCATGCCTGGGGTTGACTGTGGAGGTGCTGGCTCAGACCTGGCTGCACCTGCTGTGTGAGGGGCCTGGGTGGGGAGCACGGGGTGGCGGGGTCCTGTCTTCCAGAATGAGAAGTCCAAATAGGGAAAGAAGACTGAATGTGCAGGCTAGGGTGGGCAGTGTCTGCCACCTGTAGCACCAGCCACCCTCCTCTGACAGAGGATCTGTAATGTTCTACCTCCTCATGCTGTTCACTGTGAGCCGCTCATCCTGGGAACTCTGCCATGAGTAGTAGCCTGTGAGGAACTTCCAGGCTTCTGTCCTCACGAAGGGGTGCAGACCCTGGGGGTGGGAGGTGGGTTTGGGAGGTGGGAGCCCTGCCAAAGAGTTCCACCCAACATCAAGCCACTTCTGTCCCCCTAATTCCAGGGCAAGGCCAAGGATAGCTTGGGGACCATACCCTTTCCAGGATGTTAACACAAATGAAGTCCCGTGACTTGGCCAAGTGACCATTCTCGTCGAAGAAGCTATCCCATTCCGTCTTGTCAATGGGAGGTTTTCTCTTCACCTGACGAGGACAAGCAGTTCAGGCCTCTGTGAGGGGCCTTGGCTTTTCTTTTCATTCAAAGTGAATTTTAAATGACACGCTCTGCACTTTGCAATAGAAATCAAAGCTCACAGCTTCTGACTCATGAGGAAATTACTGAAAATAAGTAAAAAAGAATCCTGTATGCACAATAATTTTCATTGCACATTACTTACCAAAATGAAATGACAAGCAGTCAATGTGCTCCAATAAAGGAATAGTTAAGTAAACTATGGTTTATATACACCATGGAATACTGTGAGGCACATAAAAATAGAGGTTCACAAGGAATGAATAATCATCTGGAAAAATACAAATGTTAACCAAGAAAAGCAAAATAAGTAATTAGATATTCAATAGTCTGTGTACTGTACTCTATAGCACTACCACATACTCACAGTGCAACCTACGTATTATGTCACATATTATAAAAAATCTATATCACCTCTGATATAGCATTTATTAACCACTGTAAAAATTGTTTGGGAAAAAATTACACAAACATCCTCTACGTCAGAAACAACAGTGATACGCTTTGAATAATAGGAATATTTTTTTCCTTTTTCTTGTACTTTCAAATTTTTCTATAATAATATAAACTGCCTGGGTAGTGGAAAAACACAAGATATGCACTAATTAAACACATTCTTGTGCTCCAGTTTATATATCCTGGAAATGTAGAACAGTTCATCACAGGGTACCGTTTCTAGTTTAGATAAGGTGTGTGTGTGTATTGTGCATGTGTGCACACACCTGTATGTGTGTGCTTGTGTGTGAGTCAGGGGTGGGGGGAAGGCAAGTGCTTTGCCTGCAAAGCAATTCAAAATGTTTATATCATAATAAGTAGGAGTTTGGGTTTCTGTTCGAGTAGGGAAAGCTTCCTCTCTCCCTTTGGTGCCCCTCCTGTTGAAGAGGATCTTGAATATCACATTGCAGACAAAGAAATGTGCTGAGGGCAGAGAGCAGCAGCTGACTAGATGATCTAACATTCAAACTCTCGACTTTCCTGGGTACCTGAATATGAGCACGTGTGTTCAAGGCAAGTTTGCATACAAATCACATTAGGGTCTTCTTTTTCTTCTTCTTCTTCTTCTTCCTCTTCCTCTCCTCCTCCTCCTTTTTTCAGTACTGGGGATTGAACTTGGGCATACTCTGGCAGTGAGCTACATCCCCAGCCTTTTTTATTTTGAGACAGAGTCCTGCTAAGTTGTCCAGATTGGCTTCAAATTTGCAATCCTTCTGTCTCAGCCTCCCCAGTCACTGGGATCACAGGCATATGCCAGGGCACCCAGCTGAGGGTCTTTCTACCTGTAGACTCTGATTCAGAAATTCAGGGCATGGCCTAAGATCATACATCCCTGACACCTCGAAGGTGATTGGTGGTAACGCTGGTCCACAGACCATGTGACGAATGACATTAGAAAGTAAATAGCACCACAAATAAAAGACAAGAGCTCACAGGCCCCAAATGGGAATAATTTCACTGTGTGTTTGATAGGGTTGGATTGAGAATCAATCTTTAATAATAATCAATTCTTTAATAAATCATTCATGCTCTATCTTCTGAATCAAAATAGGATGTAGAGGACCAAGAAGGTACAGAGAAATTGACATTGGCCTACCCTTGGGTAGCAGGGTTGACCCTGACATCTTGTCCCAACCCCACAGACACTCTCCTTGTTATCATAAGTGACCATCTCCACACTTGGAGACTCTCTCGTGTATGAGATGGATTTGCAGCCCACTGCATGGATCTGAATGCCAGCTTTACACTTACTAGCTGTGTGGCTGTCATCAAATTTCTAAGTCTCTGTGCCTCCATTTTCTTATTTGTAAAATGAGGATAATAGCATCATCTATCTCATAGGACTATGGTGAGAATGAATGCATAAAGCATTTAGGACAGTCATTGTACACGATAAATGCTGCGTGACAGCTTATTTTATTATTATTAGCCTTCTCTAAATTCAGAGAACATAAAAAATTTAAATCAAGACCTGGGGATAATCTGCAGTAAAGCAATAACATTTAAAACTCTGGAAAAGAGGTGCCCATTTTGCATTTTTTTATGCATGACTCTCTTAATCACTATGATTAATGAGACTTGAGATTGGTTGAGGGCACTATAATTAGTTATGATTTTTTAAAAAAAATACCGTGTGGAAAATTTTTATGACGGGGGCGGATTTCTAAGGAATCTTATTAACTAGGTTTGGAACTGCTTACTAACAAAAGCATTACTGCCACCTGGTGGCAGACTACTGAAATTGTTGGCAAAAGCACCAGAGAAAATTCACCAGCATATTCAGGAGTGAATTGGCAAATCTAAAACTCAGAACTAAGTCAGATTGTTATATCTGGGGAGAAAGTAACACTGGCTTAGAGATAAGGTAAAAGGAGACACGGGTGTCTCAATCCTGCTAATGGTAGTAAGATCAAGTACAACTGCCTACGTCAGCTCAGGGGTCTCGCCTTTCCCACCCAGCAGGGGAAAGGGCCCCAGAGCAAACCAGTGTTTGGGAAGGGCTGTACTTGGAACCGATGAAGAGCACACACCAGGATGAAGGAGGCTGACAGCATGGCAGAGAGGCTGTTTTCAGGAGAGAGGGTGGTCATGGCTCCTGCTAGCTGTCTTCAGAGCAGCCTCTGACCAGCACTCACTTGGAGTGAGGCTTAATTAGCAGGGGAAGGTGTCTTTCCGCTTAGGTGAGTTGCAGTTCCAAGAGGAACTGGGCCTCTTCTGAACCACACTTGTACAGAGCCAGTCTGCTGTGTGTCACAAAGTCCCTGGAACCCTCATCATAATGACCTCAGAAAGTGGGAGCGCTCACCTTCAGAAGTGAGACACACGAAGACACGGGACCAAAACTACTAGTCACCCAGAAAAATTGCAGTACGTGTGGCATGTGCAATGGGGGTTAGACTCAGCGGGCGTGGGGATCAGTATGGGTTGGGCTGCTCAGGGTGGGTTTCCTGAGACAGGTGGGCCCTGAAGCCTCTCACCTTATTCCTGGCTCTCCCTCTGGACTTCCTTAGCTTGTTATTTCACCCAACCAGTATCCAAACCTAGAGTCTAAACCTAATTAAACTTCATGTTTCATATTTTTGGAGGACCGCTTTCAAAGATTCTGAATCAGTATGTCTGGGCTGGGGGCCTAGGAATATGTTCTGATAAATCTCCTTGAGTAACTCAGATTTAGTGTTTGAATGGTAGCCTCTGGAAGATAGTTATATTTGCCTAGTATTCAGAGCCCAAGTCTTGTTCGACCTAAGACAGTCAGCCAGATTGATGACTGTATGAATGATTTAATTGAATAAGAATGAATGATGCTTTCTTGGATCTCATCTCACTTCCCTCTCTGTGTAGATTACAGAGATTGGTGCATGTGCTATCTCCCCTCTACCCGAACTCCTTTGGGGGCAAGGATAATGTCAGATTCTTTTGTCCTTGCTCCTCCCAGCCAATCCTGCTGCTGCCTGGCACTTGGTAGTTGCCCCTTATTCATCCAATGCATCCAGGGAGTTGGTCCTCATGGCTTCAGAATGACCATTCCCAGTCTTAAGCACTGCTCACACTTCTACTCGAGTCCCATGTAACTGGAAGGCATCCTTAGTCATTAGAAGATGATAGTAATGAGACGAACCAAATTGGAATCAGAAGCTCCAAATTGGAATTTGGACTCTGACCTCAAATTTGGATATCCTCCTCCTTCTGAGCCACAGAGCTTCCAGCCATGAAATCAGAATACAGTCAACCTCTGGCTTCCACATCCTTATTAACAGAATGAATCAGTGTCCATATGGAAGTCCTCAGTGCACACAATTCACTGTCTCATTCACTGGGGCTGTTCTGCTGGCCTGCAGCACTGCAGGAGGACTTTCATATCACAGAACATTATTATCGGCCTCCCCCCAATGCCCCATCTTGATTTAGGAAGGTGCTAAGCACCTCTTCCCTCTAACTGGCTTCCCCTGTACTTCGGAGTGCAGGAGGTCAGTTGGTAAGGGGTGGAATGAATGGGACGCTTTTCACATCAGGATGGCTTCCTTCTGAGATCTGTGAGAAGTTTCCAAGGCAAATGTCTGGAGCAGGAGACATACATGTGCATTCCTTGCCATTTGGGGTGATGGATGCTCCTGTTCTTCCATATCAGCAATGGAGACAATGGCGAGATAACTATAAGTTTCCCAGAGCAGATGGGAATGAGGCAGGGAGCTGGAAAAATCTGACTACTAAATTTGAATGTGGTTGGATATGGATCATCGACTGAACTTCCTCTAACCTCTGGCTCCCTGTGTGCAAATCGAAGGTCCTAACTCTTCCCAAATTAACCAGCATCATTTAGGCATATTACAAAAATCTCACAGTAACCACATAAAGGTTTAATATCCAAACAGAATCACAGGGCCCGCACTAAAGCAAGATGGGTTTTGATCTGTCCCTACCCTTCTTTTTCAGATTCTTAAAAGGTCTTTATAGTGTCCATTTATTTTTCTGGGGCTAAATCATTATTGCCATGTTCGTTTATGTACATAACCACCCAAGGGCTTTAGATGCATGTCTCCATCTCTGGTAGGAATCCATTTTTTTCTTTAAATTTTTGTACATGGGGATTCTTTAGGGCACAAAAATTCCAGGTTTTAAAATATTATTCTTAGGGCTGGTAGAGTGCCTGTCTTGCATCCATGAAGCTCTGGGTTTGATCCCCAGTACTGAAAAGAATATATTATTCTTGGTGTTTGTGTTGAAGTCCTGGAGACGACCATCTGGCCCATCTTTTCTCTGATGAATCTGGCCGTCTGTGAGCTGATGAGGCTGTGCTGGTGAAAAAGGAGGGCAGCTTTCAAAGGTGCCTGGGCAGGACCTTACCAGCTCAGATAGGAGGTTCATGCAGCGAGGAAGCCCATAGGCTTTGGTGCCAGAATGACCCAGGTTCAAGTTCAGACTCTGCCCACCAATAAAATGATTTGGGTGCCAGCTGTGCGGAAGGCAGTCTGGTCGGCCCCTGCTCAGTGGCTGTGTGAGCCTGAAACCCTTCCTTACCAAGAGATAAGGACTCTCAGCTGGTGTGGGGCTTATCTTATGTGGGAACACTGACTCCCTGTTCCGGGCTGGGCTCCTTTATTGTGCGTAAGCTTGTGCATCACATGTCACATGGCACCCGGCCAAGCCCACTGCTCCATCTATTCCAGGTGGGGAGGGAACGGGTCCTTCACCGGCAGCACGAGAAGGGTATCTGCAGACTATATGGCCCCGTGTCAGCAGTGAGTGGAGAGCCCTGGCCATAGGGGACAGACACCCACTATTGATCTTGCTCTGTCTCTTCTCCATGGGAGTAAAATGTTGTTCCACCAGTGCTTGTGTGAGTTGGGTGTTTCTTGGCAACATCTGCCAACTGTGGAGTGGGTTGACTCCCTGAGACTGCTGCTCCTGGCGGCAGGCATTGTTATGCCATTTGCTACCCTCCACACGATGAGGTGCCTTCCTGGAGGCAGTATTGAAGTCATTCTCTTCCCCTGAGTCTAGGCATCCTCCTCTGTGCCATGGGGGATGGTAATGCCTCCCAGAACTGAAGGGCAAATAAGACCATGTACGTAAAGAGCCCAGCGTGGTCCAGGATCACAGAGGCACCCAGTGCATGGTCGTTATTTTTATCCTCAGCATCGCTGTTATTATTACTAACACTTGAGTCTTGTCCATAAAAGTCACCATGAAAGTTTCCTTCTGTGATCTACACTTGAGTCAAGATGCCGCCTGCTTCCTCAAGGCCCGTAGTAATATCCATGCCCAAGTTCAAAGATCCCATGAGCCTGTCAGTTTCTGTTTCTCTGTGTGTCTCAGGAACCTAGGGGACCAAATTCTTATAAAAGCAGGCAATGCCAGTGTTCAAAACCAAGTTGACTCCCGTTTCTTTCGTGTCAACGCAACATGACACAACTCTGTGAAATGCCATGCAAGCGAGTCCCTGCTAACAGGTGTCAGCCATTTCAAAGGATGCTTCCCCAGGACTGTCTATGTCTGGGGCACTCCAGTTCTTGATATAAATCACAGGTGCTCTGATTTTTATCTCACTGCCAAGTGCAGGCAATCTTTTTTTTTTTTTTTAGAGAGAGAGAGAGAGAGAATTTTTAAATATTTATTTTTTAGTTCTCGGCAGACACAACATCTTTGTTTGTGGTGCTGAGGATCGAACCCGGGCCGCATGCATGCCAGGTGAGCGCGCTACCGCTTGAGCCACATCTCCAGCCCGCAGGCAATCTTTTATGCTGAAGCTTTGCTTTTCTCTTTGCCCCTCTTTGTGAGGGACAGGGATTAGTTTAGATTTTGGGCCTCAGGTTTTCTGCCCTTGTCCCCCATGGAGCGTGGTATTTCTGACAATGCTGGAGACAATTGAACATCATGTGTCCCCAACAAGAGGGGAGCAGGAGGAGGGTGGGTGTGAGGAGACAGCTGTCTTCTGAACATGGAGAGGGTGCAGGTTCCCAGAGCAAAAGCCAGCCCAGCCACCAGGAAGTCCCCTGAACTGTGTGGCATGCCAAGGGATTATGTACTCCAGCCATAGATGCACTATGGGCCATCTCCTAGGTCCTGGGGAGCCCACCTCCCAGCCAGCTATCATGGTGCCAGAGCTACAAGGGCAGCTGAGACTGAGCTCCTGAGAACTCTCTCCACCCCAGCCCACCCAGCCCTGCTCCCCAGGATGCTGCTCATGTTCTCCTTGCTACCTTCCCCCGCCCAGCCCCTGAAGCACCACAAAGCAATTCAGGTTCATATTCCCTGAGGCTCATATTCCCTCTCATTTGCACCCCAGAACTACTGTCTTGCCTTTGGACATCTCAACCATAGGTCCCTTTATTGAGCATCTGATACATACCTCAAGTGAAATGCTTCACCTATGTGAGTGCCATCTTTGAACACCCTACTAGGACAACAGAAGTTCAGAGAGGTTAAGTTACTTGCCTGGGATGACCCAGCTAGGATGTGGGGAGCCAGGAACCTTCCTAGTTCTGCCAGATTTGCCACTAGTCAGGCAATCTCTCATCATGTGGAGCTGCCTCCCCTGTTCTGTCGGCCCTGGTGGGCATCTTTAAGCCCCTTTCCGGCCCAGGAACTGTGCTCCTTCAGCCCTGTGGGGAGGGGGAGTTGGCTAGGACTTTTCTCCATACTTTAAGGTAGTTACAGCCTGTGGAGATGACTGGGGGAGGGGTGGAAAAGTGCGGCAACCTAGATTGTAAAGAGGATGCAAAGAGTGAAATGGAGAGGAAAAAGGACAAGAAATTCCAGCAAACACCAGGGACTGCTAATGGAGAGAAATAACGTGGCTAATTACATCTCAGAAGGCTATCCATTCCAGAATGAATTTTCAATGAATAAATAATGCATTTTCCCCGCAACTTCAATCTGGAAGGGAAGGGTAGGAGCAGAGCTTCCTAGAGCAGGCAGGAGCAGCAGTGTATGTCCAAGGGCACCAGTGACCGCCTCACCTGGGTCACTTCTCAGTATCCTCAGCTCTAGAGTGCCCACAAAGCCATCTCCCACAGAAGCCACAGAACAAGCCACAGGACCCTTGTGTACAAGCAATAGGGCTTCCTGAACGCTGGGGGTGACTCCCTCCACCCAAGCTCAGAAGTGTTTCTGCTCCACCGAGGACCTGGTCATTTGCCTCTGCTGCTCCTTTTCCACTCTCTACCAGAAAGTTCTGGACTCTCAGTCCAGGGATATGAAGGTGACCTCTTCTTGTGAGGTGAAGGCTCGTCTCTAACAAGCCAAACAGCTTTGAAGTTTGGCTTCAAACTTCTGAACACAGAGAGGGTGGGTCTGGGGGCAGGTAAATGAGTTCCATTCTCCCCCCTGTAGCAGAACCTGTAGATCAGATGGGGGAGGGAGAAGCATAAGATTTAAAGTCAAACTGACCTGGGTTCAGATCCCAGTCTTATGACTTAATTGTTATATGGCCCAGTTGTCTGACTTGCCCAGGGAAAGTCAATTAATTTTCCAGACTCAGTTTCTTACCTGAAAGTGGAGTATACTTTGCAGATTTGTTGTGTGGTTTAAATAATGTCTGTGAAGTGTTTAGCACATTCCAGGCACGCAATTAACAGCAATTGCCTGTGCTATTATTTGTTCCAGAACACACCCAGGCTAACCTTGAACTCCCTCTCCCTAATGAGGTTGGGTTCTCCAGCCTCAGTGAGCTCCCCTGGACTGCTGCCACTTCCTGGGCCAGGCAGCAAGGAACATGGGATCAGCTGAAGTTGCTGCCAATCCTTGACCTCAACCAGACGTTTGTGTTTCTGAGGATCTAAATATGCTGAGGAGTGAATATTGAAGCATGGGATCCTGCTTCTTATGACTGTTTGTGTGCTCCTAAACTTGAAAGATTTGCAGAATGATGCAAGTACCCAAGGATTTATGTGCGGGATACTTGCGAGCCCTTAACTGCCTTGGCCACTTCTTTGCCTGGAGAGGCTTCCTGCTGGCTCTGACCTTGCTGCCTCCTCTGTGTTGAGGGAGAACTGGGCCCTTGACCACATGCACAGCTGAGTGAGTTCAAGGACCAGCAGCAACCTCAGCGAACACAGCTGATCCAGTAGCTACAACAGAGCACTGGAGCTGACTGTGGCTGGACAGTCCTATAAATAAGTTCCATAGGGGAAGAGAGTGGTTCAAGGTTAGCTCAGAGGTATCCAGCTCCACAAAATGTGCATATAACATGCTACAACAAACCTGTCTTTTTGTTTCCCCGAACACTGCGCAAAATCAATCCATAGCACTTCACTTCTATGCAAAACTTATGCTCAAATACACCACCCTGCAGGTGCAGACATTGGGGCAGAGTGTCAGGGATGGCACCATGGGGACTTGCTGGTCACAGCAGTGATTCACAAATGACTCCTTTCCCTGGAGAGATCCCAAGCCTAGGAGGCCAACGAGGGGTTGGGGGAAAAGGCTGACCTGGGGACTTCCTGGAGGGCAGGGTTCATGAGGCACAGGACGGAGCAGGACCTCACGTGCTTGAAATGATGGGAGGAGACATGCTGAGCTGGGACTGGGGAAGTGAAAGAGAAACGCTGAACATCCATAGCCACACCCACTTTGGTCCTAGAAGCAGAAAGAAGATTCCAGATCTGACCTGGCACACTCCAGGTCATCACGCAGATACAAAGAGACAGGAAATATTCTGCCGCAGTCTGGCTGGGCACAATTCACGAGCCACTTGTCAAGCAGAAACGAACTTTATTTTTAGAACACACACGCCGCACCACACGAGCTCTTCAGGAATTCCTCAGAGCCCAACTGCCACCACCGGCTTCCAGCGAGCCTCTCAACCCCCACTCCCGCTCTTGAGGCCGATTGGCTGGGTCGCATGGGCGGAGCCAAAAGAGTCCCCCAATGAGCAGCTCCGTGGTCTGAAAGGGCAGGGAAACAGCCCAATGAGCATCACCGCAGAGGAACCAATCAGCTGGCAGCTGGAAGTTTGCTGGGGCCACGGTGAGCCAATCAGCTGGAAGTTTTCTGGGGCCCCTTCGGCTGTGGCTCTCAACATCTCCCCTGCTCTGTTTAAACAACAAGCATGTGGCTTAGGGACCGTGCCTGCCTTAGGTTGTCCAATACTACATATGGTCCTTACCCATCATCGGATGAGCTGACCTCAAGGCGTCAGCCTCCTGTCTTAGGTTGGTACCATTGCAATTGGATCTTACCGGGCATTGACTACCGGTCCAGCATACAGCCACACCTGTGGATAGGCCTTTGTTCCAGTGGGGGGGGGTGAGTCTTTGCCTCACTTCTGTTGGCCCCCAAATTTTAGCTGAATGACCATCACAAGCAGAAGGGAGGAGGATACACCAAGCCAATTGACAGCTCCTTTTGGAAAAATTGTACCACTGATGACACCATCAGCAAAAATACCCTGGCACTACCACAAGTCGCTGCACCAACAGATAATTCACAATGTATACAAGTGATACATAGTTGAGGCAAGTTCTGCAAGCAGTTCAGTGATAGCTATTGCAAAAGCTGTAGTTTGATTTTATCTTTGTCTTCACCGGCACTGGGATGAAGATAGGAATTCTGGCAATAATGGCTAAAGAAAAAATTATGTAACATTCCAGCAGGCACTAAAAGAAAACAATTTTCTGAACAATTTACATTATCCTGAACAGAATTGTTAAATATAATGAAAAGGAAAGGTGAAAGTAAACAAACAGATCTGTTAACCTCCTTTTTTGTTCACATATTAAAACAATCCTCAACAGCTGTTTACCCAATTTAAATTAAACCATTTAAATCACATGAATAAGAAAAAAAATATTTGGATCCATTTTTTTATGAGTGCTTGTCATATATGATATATGGACATATGTACATACAAACATACAACACAAAATACAAGTGTGCACACATAATACATACAACACATAACATAATAGTAAAGGCCTTGTAACTTTTTATAGGTGAAATCTCCATTGCAATGTTTAAAAACTCCATAGTCAAAAAATAGAACTGATCAGCAAAACATTAACCTAGGTCTGTATGTGTTAGAGTCTGTAAACAAGTCAAAATAACACCTGGCATTTTGCCAGGGGAATGTTAGAGTTCGTAAACAAGTCTGGATGGTGCCTGGCAAAATGCCAGAGGGAGCGGTTTGAGAAGTAACAAAAACAAGCCATTAAGTGTGGAGATTCCTGATTGGTTGACTGATGTATCTAGTTTATGCTAATTAGATAAGCTGTGTGGAATGTATAAATACTGCTCCTGTCCTGCAATAAACGGCTCCTACTCCTGCTGTATCAACGTACACAAGTTATTCGTCACCCCC